>NW_028288548.1:0-600000 GCF_059628265.1 Tinamus guttatus
AAACACTTCCTTTGGCATGCCCTTTGCAGCCTCACTCCAAACGGGGCTCTCCGCTTCATCCATCCCCTGACTCCATACTAGCACCAACGGGCTGCTAAAGCGTTTCGCAGAAAACACCAAGGAACCTGTTTCTCACTCCAAGCACAAAGCGTGCGCAGCACGAGTCTTGGCACAGCAAAACACTTCCTTTGGCATGCCCTTTGCAGCCTCACTCCAAACGGGGCTCTCCGCTTCATCCATCCCCTGACTCCATACTAGCACCAACGGGCTGCTAAAGCGTTTCGCAGAAAACACCAAGGAACCTGTTTCTCACTCCAAGCACAAAGCGTGCGCAGCACGAGTCTTGGCACAGCAAAACACTTCCTTTGGCATGCCCTTTGCAGCCTCACTCCAAACGGGGCTCTCCGCTTCATCCATCCCCTGACTCCATACTAGCACCAACGGGCTGCTAAAGCGTTTCGCAGAAAACACCAAGGAACCTGTTTCTCACTCCAAGCACAAAGCGTGCGCAGCACGAGTCTTGGCACAGCAAAACACTTCCTTTGGCATGCCCTTTGCAGCCTCACTCCAAACGGGGCTCTCCGCTTCATCCATCCCCTGACTCCATACTAGCACCAACGGGCTGCTAAAGCGTTTCGCAGAAAACACCAAGGAACCTGTTTCTCACTCCAAGCACAAAGCGTGCGCAGCACGAGTCTTGGCACAGCAAAACACTTCCTTTGGCATGCCCTTTGCAGCCTCACTCCAAACGGGGCTCTCCGCTTCATCCATCCCCTGACTCCATACTAGCACCAACGGGCTGCTAAAGCGTTTCGCAGAAAACACCAAGGAACCTGTTTCTCACTCCAAGCACAAAGCGTGCGCAGCACGAGTCTTGGCACAGCAAAACACTTCCTTTGGCATGCCCTTTGCAGCCTCACTCCAAACGGGGCTCTCCGCTTCATCCATCCCCTGACTCCATACTAGCACCAACGGGCTGCTAAAGCGTTTCGCAGAAAACACCAAGGAACCTGTTTCTCACTCCAAGCACAAAGCGTGCGCAGCACGAGTCTTGGCACAGCAAAACACTTCCTTTGGCATGCCCTTTGCAGCCTCACTCCAAACGGGGCTCTCCGCTTCATCCATCCCCTGACTCTATACTAGCACCAACGGGCTGCTAAAGCGTTTCGCAGAAAACACCAAGGAACCTGTTTCTCACTCCAAGCACAAAGCGTGCGCAGCACGAGTCTTGGCACAGCAAAACACTTCCTTTGGCATGCCCTTTGCAGCCTCGCCTCACTCTCAAACGGGGCTCTCCGCTTCATCCATCCCCCTGACTCCATACTGAGACCAACGGGCTGCTAAAGCGTTTCGCAGGGAAAACACCAGGAACCTGTTTTCTCACTCCAAGCACAAAGCGTGCGCAGCACGGAGTCTTGCCAGCAACACACTTCCTTTGGCATGCCCTTTGCAGCCTCACTCAAACGGGGCTCTCCGCTTCATCCATCCCCTGACTCCATACTAGCACCAACGGGCTGCTAAAGCGTTTCGACGAGAAAACACCAAGGAACCTTGTTTCTCACTCCAAGCACAAAGCGTGCGCAGCACGAGTCTTGGCACAGCAAAACACTTCCTTTGGCATGCCCTTTGCAGCCTCACTCCAAACGGGGCTCTCCGCTTCATCCATCCCCTGACTCCATACTAGCACCAACGGGCTGCTAAAGCGTTCGCAGAAAACACCAAGGAACCTGTTTCTCACTCCAAGCACAAAGCGTGCGCAGCACGAGTCTTGGCACAGCAAAACACTTCCTTTGGCATGCCCTTTGCAGCCTCACTCCAAACGGGGCTCTCCGCTTCATCCATCCCTGACTCCATACTAGCACCAACGGGCTGCTAAAGCGTTTCGCAGAAAACACCAAGGAACCTGTTTCTCACTCCAAGCACAAAGCGTGCGCAGCACGAGTCTTGGCACAGCAAAACACTTCCTTTGGCATGCCCTTTGCAGCCTCACTCCAAACGGGGCTCTCCGCTTCATCCATCCCCTGACTCCATACTAGCACCAACGGGCTGCTAAAGCGTTTCGCAGAAAACACCAAGGAACCTGTTCTCACTCCAAGCACAAAGCGTGCGCAGCACGAGTCTTGGCACAGCAAAACACTTCCTTTGGCATGCCCTTTGCAGCCTCACTCCAAACGGGGCTCTCCGCTTCATCCATCCCCTGACTCCATACTAGCACCAACGGGCTGCTAAAGCGTTTCGCAGAAAACACCAAGGAACCTGTTTCTCACTCCAAGCACAAAGCGTGCGCAGCACGAGTCTTGGCACAGCAAAACACTTCCTTTGGCATGCCCTTTGCAGCCTCACTCCAAACGGGGCTCTCCGCTTCATCCATCCCCTGACTCCATACTAGCACCAACGGGCTGCTAAAGCGTTTCGCAGAAAACACCAAGGAACCTGTTTCTCACTCCAAGCACAAAGCGTGCGCAGCACGAGTCTTGGCACAGCAAAACACTTCCTTTGGCATGCCCTTTGCAGCCTCACTCCAAACGGGGCTCTCCGCTTCATCCATCCCCTGACTCCATACTAGCACCAACGGGCTGCTAAAGCGTTTCGCAGAAAACACCAAGGAAGCTGTTTCTCACTCCAAGCACAAAGCGTGCGCAGCACGAGTCTTGGCACAGCAAAACACTTCCTTTGGCATGCCCTTTGCAGCCTCACTCCAAACGGGGCTCTCCGCTTCATCCATCCCCTGACTCCATACTAGCACCAACGGGCTGCTAAAGCGTTTCGCAGAAAACACCAAGGAAGCTGTTTCTCACTCCAAGCACAAAGCGTGCGCAGCACGAGTCTTGGCACAGCAAAACACTTCCTTTGGCATGCCCTTTGCAGCCTCACTCCAAACGGGGCTCTCCGCTTCATCCATCCCCTGACTCCATACTAGCACCAACGGGCTGCTAAAGCGTTTCGCAGAAACACCAAGGAAGCTGTTTCTCACTCCAAGCACAAAGCGTGCGCAGCACGAGTCTTGGCACAGCAAAACACTTCCTTTGGCATGCCCTTTGCAGCCTCACTCCAAACGGGGCTCTCCGCTTCATCCATCCCCTGACTCCATACTAGCACCAACGGGCTGCTAAAGCGTTTCGCAGAAAACACCAAGGAAGCTGTTTCTCACTCCAAGCACAAAGCGTGCGCAGCACGAGTCTTGGCACAGCAAAACACTTCCTTTGGCATGCCCTTTGCAGCCTCACTCCAAACGGGGCTCTCCGCTTCATCCATCCCCTGACTCCATACTAGCACCAACGGGCTGCTAAAGCGTTTCGCAGAAAACACCAAGGAAGCTGTTTCTCACTCCAAGCACAAAGCGTGCGCAGCACGAGTCTTGGCACAGCAAAACACTTCCTTTGGCATGCCCTTTGCAGCCTCACTCCAAACGGGGCTCTCCGCTTCATCCATCCCCTGACTCCATACTAGCACCAACGGGCTGCTAAAGCGTTTCGCAGAAAACACCAAGGAACCTGTTTCTCACTCCAAGCACAAAGCGTGCGCAGCACGAGTCTTGGCACAGCAAAACACTTCCTTTGGCATGCCCTTTGCAGCCTCACTCCAAACGGGGCTCTCCGCTTCATCCATCCCCTGACTCCATACTAGCACCAACGGGCTGCTAAAGCGTTTCGCAGAAAACACCAAGGAACCTGTTTCTCACTCCAAGCACAAAGCGTGCGCAGCACGAGTCTTGGCACAGCAAAACACTTCCTTTGGCATGCCCTTTGCAGCCTCACTCCAAACGGGGCTCTCCGCTTCATCCATCCCCTGACTCCATACTAGCACCAACGGGCTGCTAAAGCGTTTCGCAGAAAACACCAAGGAAGCTGTTTCTCACTCCAAGCACAAAGCGTGCGCAGCACGAGTCTTGGCACAGCAAAACACTTCCTTTGGCATGCCCTTTGCAGCCTCACTCCAAACGGGGCTCTCCGCTTCATCCATCCCCTGACTCCATACTAGCACCAACGGGCTGCTAAAGCGTTTCGCAGAAAACACCAAGGAACCTGTTTCTCACTCCAAGCACAAAGCGTGCGCAGCACGAGTCTTGGCACAGCAAAACACTTCCTTTGGCATGCCCTTTGCAGCCTCACTCCAAACGGGGCTCTCCGCTTCATCCATCCCCTGACTCCATACTAGCACCAACGGGCTGCTAAAGCGTTTCGCAGAAAACACCAAGGAACCTGTTTCTCACTCCAAGCACAAAGCGTGCGCAGCACGAGTCTTGGCACAGCAAAACACTTCCTTTGGCATGCCCTTTGCAGCCTCACTCCAAACGGGGCTCTCCGCTTCATCCATCCCTGACTCCATACTAGCACCAACGGGCTGCTAAAGCGTTTCGCAGAAAACACCAAGGAACCTGTTTCTCACTCCAAGCACAAAGCGTGCGCAGCACGAGTCTTGGCACAGCAAAACACTTCCTTTGGCATGCCCTTTGCAGCCTCACTCCAAACGGGGCTCTCCGCTTCATCCATCCCCTGACTCCATACTAGCACCAACGGGCTGCTAAAGCGTTTCGCAGAAAACACCAAGGAACCTGTTTCTCACTCCAAGCACAAAGCGTGCGCAGCACGAGTCTTGGCACAGCAAAACACTTCCTTTGGCATGCCCTTTGCAGCCTCACTCCAAACGGGGCTCTCCGCTTCATCCATCCCCTGACTCCATACTAGCACCAACGGGCTGCTAAAGCGTTTCGCAGAAAACACCAAGGAAGCTGTTTCTCACTCCAAGCACAAAGCGTGCGCAGCACGAGTCTTGGCACAGCAAAACACTTCCTTTGGCATGCCCTTTGCAGCCTCACTCCAAACGGGGCTCTCCGCTTCATCCATCCCTGACTCCATACTAGCACCAACGGGCTGCTAAAGCGTTTCGCAGAAAACACCAAGGAACCTGTTTCTCACTCCAAGCACAAAGCGTGCGCAGCACGAGTCTTGGCACAGCAAAACACTTCCTTTGGCATGCCCTTTGCAGCCTCACTCCAAACGGGGCTCTCCGCTTCATCCATCCCCTGACTCCATACTAGCACCAACGGGCTGCTAAAGCGTTTCGCAGAAAACACCAAGGAAGCTGTTTCTCACTCCAAGCACAAAGCGTGCGCAGCACGAGTCTTGGCACAGCAAAACACTTCCTTTGGCATGCCCTTTGCAGCCTCACTCCAAACGGGGCTCTCCGCTTCATCCATCCCCTGACTCCATACTAGCACCAACGGGCTGCTAAAGCGTTTCGCAGAAATCACCAAGGAAGCTGTTTCTCACTCCAAGCACAAAGCGTGCGCAGCACGAGTCTTGGCACAGCAAAACACTTCCTTTGGCATGCCCTTTGCAGCCTCACTCCAAACGGGGCTCTCCGCTTCATCCATCCCCTGACTCCATACTAGCACCAACGGGCTGCTAAAGCGTTTCGCAGAAAACACCAAGGAAGCTGTTTCTCACTCCAAGCACAAAGCGTGCGCAGCACGAGTCTTGGCACAGCAAAACACTTCCTTTGGCATGCCCTTTGCAGCCTCACTCCAAACGGGGCTCTCCGCTTCATCCATCCCCTGACTCCATACTAGCACCAACGGGCTGCTAAAGCGTTTCGCAGAAAACACCAAGGAACCTGTTTCTCACTCCAAGCACAAAGCGTGCGCAGCACGAGTCTTGGCACAGCAAAACACTTCCTTTGGCATGCCCTTTGCAGCCTCACTCCAAACGGGGCTCTCCGCTTCATCCATCCCCTGACTCCATACTAGCACCAACGGGCTGCTAAAGCGTTTCGCAGAAACACCAAGGAACCTGTTTCTCACTCCAAGCACAAAGCGTGCGCAGCACGAGTCTTGGCACAGCAAAACACTTCCTTTGGCATGCCCTTTGCAGCCTCACTCCAAACGGGGCTCTCCGCTTCATCCATCCCCTGACTCCATACTAGCACCAACGGGCTGCTAAAGCGTTTCGCAGAAAACACCAAGGAACCTGTTTCTCACTCCAAGCACAAAGCGTGCGCAGCACGAGTCTTGGCACAGCAAAACACTTCCTTTGGCATGCCCTTTGCAGCCTCACTCCAAACGGGGCTCTCGCTTCATCCATCCCCTGACTCCATACTAGCACCAACGGGCTGCTAAAGCGTTTCGCAGAAAACACCAAGGAACCTGTTTCTCACTCCAAGCACAAAGCGTGCGCAGCACGAGTCTTGGCACAGCAAAACACTTCCTTTGGCATGCCCTTTGCAGCCTCACTCCAAACGGGGCTCTCCGCTTCATCCATCCCCTGACTCCATACTAGCACCAACGGGCTGCTAAAGCGTTTCGCAGAAAACACCAAGGAACCTGTTTCTCACTCCAAGCACAAAGCGTGCGCAGCACGAGTCTTGGCACAGAAAAACACTTCCTTTGGCATGCCCTTTGCAGCCTCACTCCAAACGGGGCTCTCCGCTTCATCCATCCCCTGACTCCATACTAGCACCAACGGGCTGCTAAAGCGTTTCGCAGAAAACACCAAGGAAGCTGTTTCTCACTCCAAGCACAAAGCGTGCGCAGCACGAGTCTTGGCACAGCAAAACACTTCCTTTGGCATGCCCTTTGCAGCCTCACTCCAAACGGGGCTCTCCGCTTCATCCATCCCCTGACTCCATACTAGCACCAACGGGCTGCTAAAGCGTTTCGCAGAAAACACCAAGGAACCTGTTTCTCACTCCAAGCACAAAGCGTGCGCAGCACGAGTCTTGGCACAGCAAAACACTTCCTTTGGCATGCCCTTTGCAGCCTCACTCCAAACGGGGCTCTCCGCTTCATCATCCCTGACTCCATACTAGCACCAACGGGCTGCTAAAGCGTTTCGCAGAAAACACCAAGGAAGCTGTTTCTCACTCCAAGCACAAAGCGTGCGCAGCACGAGTCTTGGCACAGCAAAACACTTCCTTTGGCATGCCCTTTGCAGCCTCACTCCAAACGGGGCTCTCCGCTTCATCCATCCCCTGACTCCATACTAGCACCAACGGGCTGCTAAAGCGTTTCGCAGAAAACACCAAGGAAGCTGTTTCTCACTCCAAGCACAAAGCGTGCGCAGCACGAGTCTTGGCACAGAAAAACACTTCCTTTGGCATGCCCTTTGCAGCCTCACTCCAAACGGGGCTCTCCGCTTCATCCATCCCTGACTCCATACTAGCACCAACGGGCTGCTAAAGCGTTTCGCAGAAAACACCAAGGAACCTGTTTCTCACTCCAAGCACAAAGCGTGCGCAGCACGAGTCTTGGCACAGCAAAACACTTCCTTTGGCATGCCCTTTGCAGCCTCACTCCAAACGGGGCTCTCCGCTTCATCCATCCCCTGACTCCATACTAGCACCAACGGCTGCTAAAGCGTTTCGCAGAAAACACCAAGGAACCTGTTTCTCACTCCAAGCACAAAGCGTGCGCAGCACGAGTCTTGGCACAGCAAAACACTTCTTTGGCATGCCCTTTGCAGCCTCACTCCAAACGGGGCTCTCCGCTTCATCCATCCCCTGACTCCATACTAGCACCAACGGGCTGCTAAAGCGTTTCGCAGAAAACACCAAGGAACCTGTTTCTCACTCCAACCACAAAGCGTGCGCAGCACGAGTCTTGGCACAGCAAAACACTTCCTTTGGCATGCCCTTTGCAGCCTCACTCCAAACGGGGCTCTCCGCTTCATCCATCCCCTGACTCCATACTAGCACCAACGGGCTGCTAAAGCGTTTCGCAGAAAACACCAAGGAAGCTGTTTCTCACTCCAAGCACAAAGCGTGCGCAGCACGAGTCTTGGCACAGCAAAACACTTCCTTTGGCATGCCCTTTGCAGCCTCACTCCAAACGGGGCTCTCCGCTTCATCCATCCCCTGACTCCATACTAGCACCAACGGGCTGCTAAAGCGTTTCGCAGAAAACACCAAGGAACCTGTTTCTCACTCCAAGCACAAAGCGTGCGCAGCACGAGTCTTGGCACAGCAAAACACTTCCTTTGGCATGCCCTTTGCAGCCTCACTCCAAACGGGGCTCTCCGCTTCATCCATCCCCTGACTCCATACTAGCACCAACGGGCTGCTAAAGCGTTTCGCAGAAAACACCAAGGAAGCTGTTTCTCACTCCAAGCACAAAGCGTGCGCAGCACGAGTCTTGGCACAGCAAAACACTTCCTTTGGCATGCCCTTTGCAGCCTCACTCCAAACGGGGCTCTCCGCTTCATCCATCCCCTGACTCCATACTAGCACCAACGGGCTGCTAAAGCGTTTCGCAGAAAACACCAAGGAAGCTGTTTCTCACTCCAAGCACAAAGCGTGCGCAGCACGAGTCTTGGCACAGCAAAACACTTCCTTTGGCATGCCCTTTGCAGCCTCACTCCAAACGGGGCTCTCCGCTTCATCCATCCCCTGACTCCATACTAGCACCAACGGGCTGCTAAAGCGTTTCGCAGAAAACACCAAGGAAGCTGTTTCTCACTCCAAGCACAAAGCGTGCGCAGCACGAGTCTTGGCACAGCAAAACACTTCCTTTGGCATGCCCTTTGCAGCCTCACTCCAAACGGGGCTCTCCGCTTCATCCATCCCCTGACTCCATACTAGCACCAACGGGCTGCTAAAGCGTTTCGCAGAAAACACCAAGGAAGCTGTTTCTCACTCCAAGCACAAAGCGTGCGCAGCACGAGTCTTGGCACAGCAAAACACTTCCTTTGGCATGCCCTTTGCAGCCTCACTCCAAACGGGGCTCTCCGCTTCATCCATCCCTGACTCCATACTAGCACCAACGGGCTGCTAAAGCGTTTCGCAGAAAACACCAAGGAACCTGTTTCTCACTCCAAGCACAAAGCGTGCGCAGCACGAGTCTTGGCACAGCAAAACACTTCCTTTGGCATGCCCTTTGCAGCCTCACTCCAAACGGGGCTCTCCGCTTCATCCATCCCCTGACTCCATACTAGCACCAACGGGCTGCTAAAGCGTTTCGCAGAAAACACCAAGGAAGCTGTTTCTCACTCCAAGCACAAAGCGTGCGCAGCACGAGTCTTGGCACAGCAAAACACTTCCTTTGGCATGCCCTTTGCAGCCTCACTCCAAACGGGGCTCTCCGCTTCATCCATCCCCTGACTCCATACTAGCACCAACGGGCTGCTAAAGCGTTTCGCAGAAAACACCAAGGAACCTGTTTCTCACTCCAAGCACAAAGCGTGCGCAGCACGAGTCTTGGCACAGCAAAACACTTCCTTTGGCATGCCCTTTGCAGCCTCACTCCAAACGGGGCTCTCCGCTTCATCCATCCCCTGACTCCATACTAGCACCAACGGGCTGCTAAAGCGTTTCGCAGAAAACACCAAGGAAGCTGTTTCTCACTCCAAGCACAAAGCGTGCGCAGCACGAGTCTTGGCACAGCAAAACACTTCCTTTGGCATGCCCTTTGCAGCCTCACTCCAAACGGGGCTCTCCGCTTCATCCATCCCCTGACTCCATACTAGCACCAACGGGCTGCTAAAGCGTTTCGCAGAAAACACCAAGGAAGCTGTTTCTCACTCCAACCACAAAGCGTGCGCAGCACGAGTCTTGGCACAGCAAAACACTTCCTTTGGCATGCCCTTTGCAGCCTCACTCCAAACGGGGCTCTCCGCTTCATCCATCCCCTGACTCCATACTAGCACCAACGGGCTGCGTTTCTGCGTTTCGCAGAAAACACCAAGGAACCTGTTTCTCACTCCAAGCACAAAGCGTGCGCAGCACGAGTCTTGGCACAGCAAAACACTTCCTTTGGCATGCCCTTTGCAGCCTCACTCCAAACGGGGCTCTCCGCTTCATCCATCCCCTGACTCCATACTAGCACCAACGGGCTGCTAAAGCGTTTCGCAGAAAACACCAAGGAACCTGTTTCTCACTCCAAGCACAAAGCGTGCGCAGCACGAGTCTTGGCACAGCAAAACACTTCCTTTGGCATGCCCTTTGCAGCCTCACTCCAAACGGGGCTCTCCGCTTCATCCATCCCCTGACTCCATACTAGCACCAACGGGCTGCTAAAGCGTTTCGCAGAAAACACCAAGGAACCTGTTTCTCACTCCAAGCACAAAGCGTGCGCAGCACGAGTCTTGGCACAGCAAAACACTTCCTTTGGCATGCCCTTTGCAGCCTCACTCCAAACGGGGCTCTCCGCTTCATCCATCCCCTGACTCCATACTAGCACCAACGGGCTGCTAAAGCGTTTCGCAGAAAACACCAAGGAAGCTGTTTCTCACTCCAAGCACAAAGCGTGCGCAGCACGAGTCTTGGCACAGCAAAACACTTCCTTTGGCATGCCCTTTGCAGCCTCACTCCAAACGGGGCTCTCCGTTTCATCCATCCCCTGACTCCATACTAGCACCAACGGGCTGCGTTTCTGCGTTTCGCAGAAAACACCAAGGAACCTGTTTCTCACTCCAAGCACAAAGCGTGCGCAGCACGAGTCTTGGCACAGCAAAACACTTCCTTTGGCATGCCCTTTGCAGCCTCACTCCAAACGGGGCTCTCCGCTTCATCCATCCCCTGACTCCATACTAGCACCAACGGGCTGCTAAAGCGTTTCGCAGAAAACACCAAGGAACCTGTTTCTCACTCCAAGCACAAAGCGTGCGCAGCACGAGTCTTGGCACAGCAAAACACTTCCTTTGGCATGCCCTTTGCAGCCTCACTCCAAACGGGGCTCTCCGCTTCATCCATCCCCTGACTCCATACTAGCACCAACGGGCTGCTAAAGCGTTTCGCAGAAAACACCAAGGAAGCTGTTTCTCACTCCAAGCACAAAGCGTGCGCAGCACGAGTCTTGGCACAGCAAAACACTTCCTTTGGCATGCCCTTTGCAGCCTCACTCCAAACGGGGCTCTCCGCTTCATCCATCCCCTGACTCCATACTAGCACCAACGGGCTGCTAAAGCGTTTCGCAGAAAACACCAAGGAACCTGTTTCTCACTCCAAGCACAAAGCGTGCGCAGCACGAGTCTTGGCACAGCAAAACACTTCCTTTGGCATGCCCTTTGCAGCCTCACTCCAAACGGGGCTTTCCGCTTCATCCATCCCCTGACTCCATACTAGCACCAACGGGCTGCTAAAGCGTTTCGCAGAAAACACCAAGGAAGCTGTTTCTCACTCCAAGCACAAAGCGTGCGCAGCACGAGTCTTGGCACAGCAAAACACTTCCTTTGGCATGCCCTTTGCAGCCTCACTCCAAACGGGGCTCTCCGCTTCATCCATCCCTGACTCCATACTAGCACCAACGGGCTGCTAAAGCGTTTCGCAGAAAACACCAAGGAACCTGTTTCTCACTCCAAGCACAAAGCGTGCGCAGCACGAGTCTTGGCACAGCAAAACACTTCCTTTGGCATGCCCTTTGCAGCCTCACTCCAAACGGGGCTCTCCGCTTCATCCATCCCCTGACTCCATACTAGCACCAACGGGCTGCTAAAGCGTTTCGCAGAAAACACCAAGGAAGCTGTTTCTCACTCCAAGCACAAAGCGTGCGCAGCACGAGTCTTGGCACAGCAAAACACTTCCTTTGGCATGCCCTTTGCAGCCTCACTCCAAACGGGGCTCTCCGCTTCATCCATCCCCTGACTCCATACTAGCACCAACGGGCTGCTAAAGCGTTTCGCAGAAAACACCAAGGAAGCTGTTTCTCACTCCAAGCACAAAGCGTGCGCAGCACGAGTCTTGGCACAGCAAAACACTTCCTTTGGCATGCCCTTTGCAGCCTCACTCCAAACGGGGCTCTCCGCTTCATCCATCCCCTGACTCCATACTAGCACCAACGGGCTGCTAAAGCGTTTCGCAGAAAACACCAAGGAACCTGTTTCTCACTCCAAGCACAAAGCGTGCGCAGCACGAGTCTTGGCACAGCAAAACACTTCCTTTGGCATGCCCTTTGCAGCCTCACTCCAAACGGGGCTCTCCGCTTCATCCATCCCCTGACTCCATACTAGCACCAACGGGCTGCTAAAGCGTTTCGCAGAAAACACCAAGGAACCTGTTTCTCACTCCAAGCACAAAGCGTGCGCAGCACGAGTCTTGGCACAGCAAAACACTTCCTTTGGCATGCCCTTTGCAGCCTCACTCCAAACGGGGCTCTCCGCTTCATCCATCCCCTGACTCCATACTAGCACCAACGGGCTGCTAAAGCGTTTCGCAGAAAACACCAAGGAACCTGTTTCTCACTCCAAGCACAAAGCGTGCGCAGCACGAGTCTTGGCACAGCAAAACACTTCCTTTGGCATGCCCTTTGCAGCCTCACTCCAAACGGGGCTCTCCGCTTCATCCATCCCCTGACTCCATACTAGCACCAACGGGCTGCGTTTCTGCGTTTCGCAGAAAACACCAAGGAACCTGTTTCTCACTCCAAGCACAAAGCGTGCGCAGCACGAGTCTTGGCACAGCAAAACACTTCCTTTGGCATGCCCTTTGCAGCCTCACTCCAAACGGGGCTCTCCGCTTCATCCATCCCCTGACTCCATACTAGCACCAACGGGCTGCTAAAGCGTTTCGCAGAAAACACCAAGGAACCTGTTTCTCACTCCAAGCACAAAGCGTGCGCAGCACGAGTCTTGGCACAGCAAAACACTTCCTTTGGCATGCCCTTTGCAGCCTCACTCCAAACGGGGCTCTCCGCTTCATCCATCCCCTGACTCCATACTAGCACCAACGGGCTGCTAAAGCGTTTCGCAGAAAACACCAAGGAAGCTGTTTCTCACTCCAAGCACAAAGCGTGCGCAGCACGAGTCTTGGCACAGCAAAACACTTCCTTTGGCATGCCCTTTGCAGCCTCACTCCAAACGGGGCTCTCCGCTTCATCCATCCCCTGACTCCATACTAGCACCAACGGGCTGCTAAAGCGTTTCGCAGAAAACACCAAGGAACCTGTTTCTCACTCCAAGCACAAAGCGTGCGCAGCACGAGTCTTGGCACAGCAAAACACTTCCTTTGGCATGCCCTTTGCAGCCTCACTCCAAACGGGGCTCTCCGCTTCATCCATCCCCTGACTCCATACTAGCACCAACGGGCTGCTAAAGCGTTTCGCAGAAAACACCAAGGAACCTGTTTCTCACTCCAAGCACAAAGCATGCGCAGCACGAGTCTTGGCACAGCAAAACACTTCCTTTGGCATGCCCTTTGCAGCCTCACTCCAAACGGGGCTCTCCGCTTCATCCATCCCCTGACTCCATACTAGCACCAACGGGCTGCTAAAGCGTTTCGCAGAAAACACCAAGGAACCTGTTTCTCACTCCAAGCACAAAGCGTGCGCAGCACGAGTCTTGGCACAGCAAAACACTTCCTTTGGCATGCCCTTTGCAGCCTCACTCCAAACGGGGCTCTCCGCTTCATCCATCCCCTGACTCCATACTAGCACCAACGGGCTGCTAAAGCGTTTCGCAGAAAACACCAAGGAACCTGTTTCTCACTCCAAGCACAAAGCGTGCGCAGCACGAGTCTTGGCACAGCAAAACACTTCCCTTGGCATGCCCTTTGCAGCCTCACTCCAAACCGGGCTCTCCGCTTCATCCATCCCCTGACTCCATACTAGCACCAACGGGCTGCTAAAGCGTTTCGCAGAAAACACCAAGGAACCTGTTTCTCACTCCAAGCACAAAGCGTGCGCAGCACGAGTCTTGGCACAGCAAAACACTTCCTTTGGCATGCCCTTTGCAGCCTCACTCCAAACGGGGCTCTCCGCTTCATCCATCCCCTGACTCCATACTAGCACCAACGGGCTGCTAAAGCGTTTCGCAGAAAACACCAAGGAAGCTGTTTCTCACTCCAAGCACAAAGCGTGCGCAGCACGAGTCTTGGCACAGCAAAACACTTCCTTTGGCATGCCCTTTGCAGCCTCACTCCAAACGGGGCTCTCCGCTTCATCCATCCCCTGACTCCATACTAGCACCAACGGGCTGCTAAAGCGTTTCGCAGAAAACACCAAGGAACCTGTTTCTCACTCCAAGCACAAAGCGTGCGCAGCACGAGTCTTGGCACAGCAAAACACTTCCTTTGGCATGCCCTTTGCAGCCTCACTCCAAATGGGGCTCTCCGCTTCATTCATCTCCTGACTCCATACTAGCACCAATGGGCTGCTAAAGCGTTTCGCAGAAAACACCAAGGAACCTGTTTCTCACTCCAAGCACAAAGCGTGCGCAGCACGAGTCTTGGCACAGCAAAACACTTCCTTTGGCATGCCCTTTGCAGCCTCACTCCAAACGGGGCCCTGCGCTTCATCCATCCCCTGCCTCCATACTAGCACCAACGGGCTGCTAAAGCGTTTCGCAGAAAACACCAAGGAACCTGTTTCTCAATCCAACCACAAAGCGTGCGCAGCACGAGTCTGGCACAGCAGAACACTTCCCTTGGCATGTCCTTTGCAGCCTCACTCCAAACGGGGCTCTCCGCTTCATCCATCCCCTAACTCCATACTAGCACCAACATGCTGCTAAAGCGTTTCGCAGAAAACACCAAGGAACCTGTTTCTCACTCCAACCACAAAGCGTGCGCAGCACAAGTCTTGGCACAGCAGAACACTTCCCTTGGCATGCCCTTTGCAGCCTCACTCCAAACGGGGCTCTCCGCTTCATCCATCCCCTAACTCCATACTAGCACCAACATGCTGCTAAAGCGTTTCGCAGAAAACACCAAGGAACCTGTTTCTCACTCAAACCACAAAGCGTGCCCAGCACGAGTCTTGGCACAGCAAAACACTTCCCTTGGCATGCCCTTTGCAGCCTCACTCCAAACGGGGCTCTCCGCTTCATCCATCCCCTGACTCCATACTAGCACCAACGGGCTGCTAAAGCGTTTCGCAGAAAACACCAAGGAACCTGTTTCTCACTCCAACCACAAAGTGTGCGCACCATGAGTCTTGGCACAGCAAAACACTTCCCTTGGCATGCCCTTTGCAGCCTCACTCCAAATGGGGCTCTCTGCTTCATCCATCCCCTGACTCCATACTAGCACCAACAGGCTGCTAAAGCGTTTCGCAGAAAACACCAAGGAACCTGTTTCTCACTCCAAGCACAAAGTGTGCGCAGCACGAGTCTTGGCACAGCAGAACACTTCCTTTGGCATGCCTTTTGCAGCCTCACTCCAAACGGGGCTCTCCGCTTCATCCATCCCCTGACTCCATACTAGCACCAACGGGCTGCTAAAGCGTTTCGCAGAAAACACCAAGGAAGCTGTTTCTCACTCCAAGCACAAAGCGTGCGCAGCACGAGTCTTGGCACAGCAGAACACTTCCCTTGACATGCCCTTTGCAGCCTCACTCCAAACGGGGCTCTCCGCTTCATCCATCCCCTAACTCCATACTAGCACCAACATGCTGCTAAAGCGTTTCGCAGAAAACACCAAGGAACCTGTTTCTCACTCCAACCACAAAGCGTGCGCAGCACGAGTCTTGGCACAGCAGAACACTTCCCTTGGCATGCCCTTTGCAGCCTCACTCCAAACGGGGCTCTCCGCTTCATCCATCCCCTGACTCCATACTAGCACCAACGGGCTGCTAAAGCGTTTCGCAGAAAACACCAAGGAACCTGTTTCTCACTCCAACCACAAAGCGTGCACAGCACGAGTCTTGGCACAGCAGAACACTTCCTCTGGCATGCCCTTTGCAGCCTCACTCCAAACGGGACTCTCCGCTTCATCCATCCCCTGACTCCATACTAGCACCAACGGCCTGCTAAAGCGTTTCGCAGAAAACACCAAGGAACCTGTTTCTCACTCAAACCACAAAGCGTGCGCAGCACGAGTCTTGGCACAGCAGAACACTTCCCTTGACATGCCCTTTGCAGCCTCACTCCAAACGGGGCTCTCCGCTTCATCCATCCCCTAACTCCATACTAGCACCAACATGCTGCTAAAGCGTTTCGCAGAAAACACCAAGGAACCTGTTTCTCACTCCAACCACAAAGCGTGCGCAGCACGAGTCTTGGCACAGCAGAACACTTCCCTTGGCATGCCCTTTGCAGCCTCACTCCAAACGGGGCTCTCCGCTTCATCCATCCCCTGACTCCATACTAGCACCAACGGGCTGCTAAAGCGTTTCGCAGAAAACACCAAGGAACCTGTTTCTCACTCCAACCACAAAGCGTGCGCACCATGAGTCTTGGCACAGCAAAACACTTCCCTTGGCATGCCCTTTGCAGCCTCACTCCAAACGGGGCTCTCCGCTTCATCCATCCCCTGACTCCATACTAGCACCAACGGGCTGCTAAAGCGTTTCGCAGAAAACACCAAGGAACCTGTTTCTCACTCCAAGCACAAAGCGTGCGCAGCACGAGTCTTGGCACAGCAGAACACTTCCCTTGAAATGCCCTTTGCAGCCTCACTCCAAACGGGGCTCTCCGCTTCATCCATCCCCTAACTCCATACTAGCACCAACGGCCAGCTAAAGTGTTTCGCAGAAAACACCAAGGAACCTGTTTCTCACTCCAACCACAAAGCGTGCGCAGCAAGAGTCTTGGCACAGCAGAACACTTCTTTTGGCATGCCCTTTGCAGCCTCACTCCAAACGGGGCTCTCCGCTTCATCCATCCCCTAACTCCATACTAGCACCAACATGCTGCTAAAGCGTTTCGCAGAAAACACCAAGGAACCTGTTTCTCACTCAAACCACAAAGCATGCCCAGCACGAGTCTTGGCACAGCAGAACACTTCCCTTGGCATGCCCTTTGCAGCCTCACTCCAAACGGGGCTCTCCGCTTCATCCATCCCCTAACTCCATACTAGCACCAACGGGCTGCTAAAGCGTTTCGCAGAAAACACCAAGGAACCTGTTTCTCACTCCAACCACAAAGCGTGCGCACCATGAGTCTTGGCACAGCAAAACACTTCCCTTGGCATGCCCTTTGCAGCCTCACTCCAAACGGGGCTCTCCGCTTCATCCATCCCCTGACTCCATACTAGCACCAACGGGCTGCTAAAGCGTTTCGCAGAAAACACCAAGGAACCTGTTTCTCACTCCAACCACAAAGCGTGCTCACCATGAGTCTTGGCACAGCAGAACACTTCCCTTGGCATGCCCTTTGCAGCCTCACTCCAAATGGGTCTCTCTGCTTCATCCATCCCCTGACTCCATACTAGCACCAACGGGCTGCTAAAGCGTTTCGCAGAAAACACCAAGGAACCTGTTTCTCACTCCAACCACAAAGCGTGCGCAGCACGAGTCTTGGCACAGCATAACACTTCCCTTGACATGCCCTTTGCAGCCTCACTCCAAACGGGGCTCTCCGCTTCATCCATCCCCTAACTCCATACTAGCACCAACGGCCAGCTAAAGTGTTTCGCAGAAAACACCAAGGAACCTGTTTCTCACTCCAAGCACAAAGCGTGCGCAGCACGAGTCTTGGCACAGCAGAACACTTCTTTTGGCATGCTCTTTGCAGCCTCACTCCAAACGGGGCTCTCCGCTTCATCCATCCCCTGACTCCATACTAGCACCAACGGGCTGCTAAAGCGTTTCGCAGAAAACACCAAGGAACCTGTTTCTCACTCAAACCACAAAGCGTGCGCAGCACGAGTCTTGGCACAGCAAAACACTTCCTTTGGCATGCCCTTTGCAGCCTCACTCCAAACGGGGCTCTCCGCTTCATCCATCCCCTGACTCCATACTAGCACCAACGGGCTGCTAAAGCGTTTCGCAGAAAACACCAAGGAAGCTGTTTCTCACTCCAAGCACAAAGCGTGCGCAGCACGAGTCTTGGCACAGCAAAACACTTCCTTTGGCATGCCCTTTGCAGCCTCACTCCAAACGGGGCTCTCCGCTTCATCCATCCCCTGACTCCATACTAGCACCAACGGGCTGCTAAAGCGTTTCGCAGAAAACACCAAGGAACCTGTTTCTCACTCCAACCACAAAGCGTGCTCACCATGAGTCTTGGCACAGCAAAACACTTCCCTTGGCATGCCCTTTGCAGCCTCACTCCAAATGGGTCTCTCTGCTTCATCCATCCCCTGACTCCATACTAGCACCAACGGGCTGCTAAAGCGTTTCGCAGAAAACACCAAGGAACCTGTTTCTCACTCCAACCACAAAGCGTGCGCAGCACGAGTCTTGGCACAGCATAACACTTCCCTTGACATGCCCTTTGCAGCCTCACTCCAAACGGGGCTCTCCGCTTCATCCATCCCCTGACTCCATACTAGCACCAACGGCCAGCTAAAGTGTTTCGCAGAAAACACCAAGGAACCTGTTTCTCACTCCAACCACAAAGCGTGCGCAGCACGAGTCTTGGCACAGCAGAACACTTCTTTTGGCATGCTCTTTGCAGCCTCACTCCAAACGGGGCTCTCCGCTTCATCCATCCCCTAACTCCATACTAGCACCAACATGCTGCTAAAGCGTTTCGCAGAAAACACCAAGGAACCTGTTTCTCACTCAAACCACAAAGCGTGCGCAGCACGAGTCTTGGCACAGCAAAACACTTCCCTTGGCATGCCCTTTGCAGCCTCACTCCAAACGGGGCTCTCCGCTTCATCCATCCCCTGACTCCATACTAGCACCAACGGGCTGCTAAAGCGTTTCGCAGAAAACACCAAGGAACCTGTTTCTCACTCCAAGCACAAAGCGTGCGCAGCACGAGTCTTGGCACAGCAAAACACTTCCTTTGGCATGCCCTTTGCAGCCTCACTCCAAACGGGGCTCTCCGCTTCATCCATCCCCTAACTCCATACTAGCACCAACGGGCTGCTAAAGCGTTTCGCAGAAAACACCAAGGAACCTGTTTCTCACTCCAAGCACAAAGCGTGCGCAGCACGAGTCTTGGCACAGCAAAACACTTCCTTTGGCATGCCCTTTGCAGCCTCACTCCAAACGGGGCTCTCCGCTTCATCCATCCCCTGACTCCATACTAGCACCAACGGCCAGCTAAAGTGTTTCGCAGAAAACACCAAGGAACCTGTTTCTCACTCCAACCACAAAGCGTGCGCAGCAAGAGTCTTGGCACAGCAGAACACTTCTTTTGGCATGCCCTTTGCAGCCTCACTCCAAACGGGGCTCTCCGCTTCATCCATCCCCTAACTCCATACTAGCACCAACATGCTGCTAAAGCGTTTCGCAGAAAACACCAAGGAACCTGTTTCTCACTCAAACCACAAAGCATGCCCAGCACGAGTCTTGGCACAGCAGAACACTTCCCTTGGCATGCCCTTTGCAGCCTCACTCCAAACGGGGCTCTCCGCTTCATCCATCCCCTAACTCCATACTAGCACCAACGGGCTGCTAAAGCGTTTCGCAGAAAACACCAAGGAACCTGTTTCTCACTCCAACCACAAAGCGTGCGCACCATGAGTCTTGGCACAGCAAAACACTTCCCTTGGCATGCCCTTTGCAGCCTCACTCCAAACGGGGCTCTCCGCTTCATCCATCCCCTGACTCCATACTAGCACCAACGGGCTGCTAAAGCGTTTCGCAGAAAACACCAAGGAACCTGTTTCTCACTCCAACCACAAAGCGTGCTCACCATGAGTCTTGGCACAGCAGAACACTTCCCTTGGCATGCCCTTTGCAGCCTCACTCCAAATGGGTCTCTCTGCTTCATCCATCCCCTGACTCCATACTAGCACCAACGGGCTGCTAAAGCGTTTCGCAGAAAACACCAAGGAACCTGTTTCTCACTCCAACCACAAAGCGTGCGCAGCACGAGTCTTGGCACAGCATAACACTTCCCTTGACATGCCCTTTGCAGCCTCACTCCAAACGGGGCTCTCCGCTTCATCCATCCCCTAACTCCATACTAGCACCAACGGCCAGCTAAAGTGTTTCGCAGAAAACACCAAGGAACCTGTTTCTCACTCCAAGCACAAAGCGTGCGCAGCACGAGTCTTGGCACAGCAGAACACTTCTTTTGGCATGCTCTTTGCAGCCTCACTCCAAACGGGGCTCTCCGCTTCATCCATCCCCTGACTCCATACTAGCACCAACGGGCTGCTAAAGCGTTTCGCAGAAAACACCAAGGAACCTGTTTCTCACTCAAACCACAAAGCGTGCGCAGCACGAGTCTTGGCACAGCAAAACACTTCCTTTGGCATGCCCTTTGCAGCCTCACTCCAAACGGGGCTCTCCGCTTCATCCATCCCCTGACTCCATACTAGCACCAACGGGCTGCTAAAGCGTTTCGCAGAAAACACCAAGGAAGCTGTTTCTCACTCCAAGCACAAAGCGTGCGCAGCACGAGTCTTGGCACAGCAAAACACTTCCTTTGGCATGCCCTTTGCAGCCTCACTCCAAACGGGGCTCTCCGCTTCATCCATCCCCTGACTCCATACTAGCACCAACGGGCTGCTAAAGCGTTTCGCAGAAAACACCAAGGAACCTGTTTCTCACTCCAACCACAAAGCGTGCTCACCATGAGTCTTGGCACAGCAAAACACTTCCCTTGGCATGCCCTTTGCAGCCTCACTCCAAATGGGTCTCTCTGCTTCATCCATCCCCTGACTCCATACTAGCACCAACGGGCTGCTAAAGCGTTTCGCAGAAAACACCAAGGAACCTGTTTCTCACTCCAACCACAAAGCGTGCGCAGCACGAGTCTTGGCACAGCATAACACTTCCCTTGACATGCCCTTTGCAGCCTCACTCCAAACGGGGCTCTCCGCTTCATCCATCCCCTGACTCCATACTAGCACCAACGGCCAGCTAAAGTGTTTCGCAGAAAACACCAAGGAACCTGTTTCTCACTCCAACCACAAAGCGTGCGCAGCACGAGTCTTGGCACAGCAGAACACTTCTTTTGGCATGCTCTTTGCAGCCTCACTCCAAACGGGGCTCTCCGCTTCATCCATCCCCTAACTCCATACTAGCACCAACATGCTGCTAAAGCGTTTCGCAGAAAACACCAAGGAACCTGTTTCTCACTCAAACCACAAAGCGTGCGCAGCACGAGTCTTGGCACAGCAAAACACTTCCCTTGGCATGCCCTTTGCAGCCTCACTCCAAACGGGGCTCTCCGCTTCATCCATCCCCTGACTCCATACTAGCACCAACGGGCTGCTAAAGCGTTTCGCAGAAAACACCAAGGAACCTGTTTCTCACTCCAAGCACAAAGCGTGCGCAGCACGAGTCTTGGCACAGCAAAACACTTCCTTTGGCATGCCCTTTGCAGCCTCACTCCAAACGGGGCTCTCCGCTTCATCCATCCCCTAACTCCATACTAGCACCAACATGCTGCTAAAGCGTTTCGCAGAAAACACCAAGGAACCTGTTTCTCACTCCAACCACAAAGCGTGCGCAGCACGAGTCTTGGCACAGCAAAACACTTCCCTTGGCATGCCCTTTGCAGCCTCACTCCAAACGGGGCTCTCCGCTTCATCCATCCCCTGACTCCATACTAGCACCAACGGCCTGCTAAAGCGTTTCGCAGAAAACACCAAGGAACCTGTTTCTCACTCCAAGCACAAAGCGTGCACAGCACGAGTCTTGGCACAGCAAAACACTTCCTTTGGCATGCCCTTTGCAGCCTCACTCCAAACGGGGCTCTCCGCTTCATCCATCCCCTAACTCCATACTAGCACCAACGGGCTGCTAAAGCGTTTCGCAGAAAACACCAAGGAACCTGTTTCTCACTCCAAGCACAAAGCGTGCGCAGCACGAGTCTTGGCACAGCAAAACACTTCCTTTGGCATGCCCTTTGCAGCCTCACTCCAAACGGGGCTCTCCGCTTCATCCATCCCCTGACTCCATACTAGCACCAACGGGCTGCTAAAGCGTTTCGCAGAAAACACCAAGGAACCTGTTTCTCACTCCAACCACAAAGCGTGCACAGCACGAGTCTTGGCACAGCAGAACACTTCCTCTGGCATGCCCTTTGCAGCCTCACTCCAAACGGGACTCTCCGCTTCATCCATCCCCTGACTCCATACTAGCACCAACGGCCTGCTAAAGCGTTTCGCAGAAAACACCAAGGAACCTGTTTCTCACTCCAACCACAAAGCGTGCGCAGCACGAGTCTTGGCACAGCAGAACACTTCCCTTGACATGCCCTTTGCAGCCTCACTCCAAACGGGGCTCTCCGCTTCATCCATCCCCTAACTCCATACTAGCACCAACATGCTGCTAAAGCGTTTCGCAGAAAACACCAAGGAACCTGTTTCTCACTCCAACCACAAAGCGTGCACAGCACGAGTCTTGGCACAGCAGAACACTTCCTCTGGCATGCCCTTTGCAGCCTCACTCCAAACGGGACTCTCCGCTTCATCCATCCCCTGACTCCATACTAGCACCAACGGCCTGCTAAAGCGTTTCGCAGAAAACACCAAGGAACCTGTTTCTCACTCCAACCACAAAGCGTGCGCAGCACGAGTCTTGGCACAGCAGAACACTTCCCTTGAAATGCCCTTTGCAGCCTCACTCCAAACGGGGCTCTCCGCTTCATCCATCCCCTAACTCCATACTAGCACCAACGGCCAGCTAAAGTGTTTCGCAGAAAACACCAAGGAACCTGTTTCTCACTCCAACCACAAAGCGTGCGCAGCACGAGTCTTGGCACAGCAGAACACTTCTTTTGGCATGCCCTTTGCAGCCTCACTCCAAACGGGGCTCTCCGCTTCATCCATCCCCTAACTCCATACTAGCACCAACATGCTGCTAAAGCGTTTCGCAGAAAACACCAAGGAACCTGTTTCTCACTCAAACCATAAAGCGTGCCCAGCACGCGTCTTGGCACAGCAGAACACTTCCCTTGGCATGCCCTTTGCAGCCTCACTCCAAACGGGGCTCTCCGTTTCATCCATCCCCTAACTCCATACTAGCACCAACGGGCTGCTAAAGCGTTTCGCAGAAAACACCAAGGAACCTGTTTCTCACTCCAACCACAAAGCGTGCGCACCATGAGTCTTGGCACAGCAAAACACTTCCCTTGGCATGCCCTTTGCAGCCTCACTCCAAATGGGGCTCTCTGCTTCATCCATCCCCTAACTCCATACTAGCACCAACGGGCTGCTAAAGCGTTTCGCAGAAAACACCAAGGAACCTGTTTCTCACTCCAACCACAAAGCGTGCGCAGCACGAGTCTTGGCACAGCAGAACACTTCCTTTGGCATGCCCTTTGCAGCCTCACTCCAAACGGGGCTCTCCGCTTCATCCATCCCCTGACTCCATACTAGCACCAACGGGCTGCTAAAGCGTTTCGCAGGAAACACCAAGGAACCTGTTTCTCACTCCAACCACAAAGCGTGCGCAGCACGAGTCTTGGCACAGCAGAACACTTCCCTTGGCATGCCCTTTGCAGCCTCACTCCAAACGGGGCTCTCCGCTTCATCCATCCCCTGACTCCATACTAGCACCAACGGGCTGCTAAAGCGTTTCGCAGAAAACACCAAGGAACCTGTTTCTCACTCCAAGCACAAAGCGTGCGCAGCACGAGTCTTGGCACAGCATAACACTTCTTTTGGCATGCCCTTTGCAGCCTCACTCCAAACGGGGCTCTCCGCTTCATCCATCCCCTGACTCCATACTAGCACCAACGGGCTGCTAAAGCGTTTCGCAGAAAACACCAAGGAACCTTTTCTCACTCCAACCACAAAGCGTGCAGAGCACGAGTCTTGGCACAGCAGAACACTTCCTCTGGCATGCCCTTTGCAGCCTCACTCCAAACGGGGCTCTCCGCTTCATCCATCCCCTGACTCCATACTAGCACCAACGGCCTGCTAAAGCGTTTCGCAGGAAACACCAAGGAACCTGTTTCTCACTCCAACCAAAAAGTGTGCGCAGCACGAGTCTTGGCACAGCAAAACACTTCCTTTGGCATGCCCTTTGCAGCCTCACTCCAAACGGGGCCCTGCGCTTCATCCATCCCCTGACTCCATACTAGCACCAAGGGGCTGCTAAAGCGTTTCGCAGAAAACACCAAGGAACCTGCTTCTCACTCCAACCACAAAGCGTGCGCAGCACAAGTCTTGGCACAGCAAAACACTTCCTTTGGCATGCCCTTTGCAGCCTCACTCCAAACGGGGCTCTCCGCTTCATCCATCTCCTGACTCCATACTAGCACCAAGGGGCTGCTAAAGCGTTTCGCAGAAAACACCAAGGAACCTGTTTCTCACTCCAACCACAAAGCGTGCGCAGCACGAGTCTTGGCACAGCAAAACACTTCCTTTGGCATGCCCTTTGCAGCCTCACTCCAAACGGGGCCCTGCGCTTCATCCATCCCCTGACTCCATACTAGCACCAAGGGGCTGCTAAAGCGTTTCGCAGAAAACACCAAGGAACCTGCTTCTCACTCCAACCACAAAGCGTGCGCAGCACAAGTCTTGGCACAGCAAAACACTTCCTTTGGCATGCCCTTTGCAGCCTCACTCCAAACGGGGCTCTCCGCTTCATCCATCTCCTGACTCCATACTAGCACCAAGGGGCTGCTAAAGCGTTTCGCAGAAAACACCAAGGAACCTGTTTCTCACTCCAACCACAAAGCGTGCGCAGCACGAGTCTTGGCACAGCAAAACACTTCCTTTGGCATGCCCTTTGCAGCCTCACTCCAAACGGGGCCCTGCGCTTCATCCATCCCCTGACTCCATACTAGCACCAACGGGTTGCTAAAGCGTTTCGCAGAAAACACCAAGGAACCTGTTTCTCACTCCAAGCACAAAGCGTGCGCAGCACGAGTCTTGGCACAGCAAAACACTTCCTTTGGCATGCCCTTTGCAGCCTCACTCCAAACGGGGCTCTCCGCTTCATCCATCCCCTGACTCCATACTAGCACCAACGGCCTGCTAAAGCGTTTCGCAGAAAACACCAAGGAACCTGTTTCTCACTCCAAGCACAAAGCGTGCGCAGCACGAGTCTTGGCACAGCAGAACACTTCCCTTGACATGCCCTTTGCAGCCTCACTCCAAACGGGGCTCTCCGCTTCATCCATCCCCTAACTCCATACTAGCACCAACATGCTGCTAAAGCGTTTCGCAGAAAACACCAAGGAACCTGTTTCTCACTCCAACCACAAAGCGTGCGCACCATGAGTCTTGGCACAGCAAAACACTTCCCTTGGCATGCCCTTTGCAGCCTCACTCCAAATGGGGCTCTCCGCTTCATCCATCCCCTGACTCCATACTAGCACCAACGGGTTGCTAAAGCGTTTCGCAGAAAACACCAAGGAACCTGTTTCTCACTCCAAGCACAAAGCGTGCGCAGCACGAGTCTTGGCACAGCAAAACACTTCCTTTGGCATGCCCTTTGCAGCCTCACTCCAAACGGGGCTCTCCGCTTCATCCATCCCCTGACTCCATACTAGCACCAACGGGCTGCTAAAGCGTTTCGCAGAAAACACCAAGGAACCTGTTTCTCACTCCAACCACAAAGCGTGCGCAGCACAAGTCTTGGGCACAGCAGAAACACTTCCTTGGCATGCCCTTTGCAGCCTCACTCCAAACGGGGCTCTCCGCTTCATCCATCCCCTAACTCCATACTAGCACCAACGGCTGCTAAAGCGTTTCGCAGAAAACACCAAGGAACCTGTTTCTCACTCCAACCACAAAGCGTGCGCAGCACGAGTCTTGGCACAGCAGAACACTTCCCTTGGCATGCCCTTTGCAGCCTCACTCCAAACGGGGCTCTCCGCTTCATCCATCCCCTGACTCCATACTAGCACCAACGGGTTGCTAAAGCGTTTCGCAGAAAACACCAAGGAACCTGCTTCTCACTCCAAGCACAAAGCGTGCGCAGCACGAGTCTTGGCACAGCAGAACACTTCCTTTGGCATGCCCTTTGCAGCCTCACTCCAAACGGGGCTCTCCGCTTCATCCATCCCCTGACTCCATACTAGCACCAACGGGCTGCTAAAGCGTTTCGCAGAAAACACCAAGGAAGCTGTTTCTCACTCCAACCACAAAGCGTGCGCAGCACGAGTCTTGGCACAGCATAACACTTCCTAGGCATGCCCTTTGCAGCCTCACTCCAAACGGGGCCCTGCGCTTCATCCATCCCCTGCCTCCATACTAGCACCAACGGGTTGCTAAAGCGTTTCGCAGAAAACACCAAGGAACCTGCTTCTCACTCCAACCACAAAGCGTGCGCAGCACGAGTCTTGGCACAGCAGAACACTTCCCTTGGCATGCCCTTTGCAGCCTCACTCCAAACGGGGCTCTCCGCTTCATCCATCCCCTGACTCCATACTAGCACCAACGGGCTGCTAAAGCGTTTCGCAGAAAACACCAAGGAACCTGTTTCTCACTCCAACCACAAATTGTGCGCAGCACGAGTCTTGGCACAGCAGAACACTTCCCTTGGCATGCCCTTTGCAGCCTCACTCCAAACGGGGCTCTCCGCTTCATCCATCCCCTGACTCCATACTAGCACCAACGGCCTGCTAAAGCGTTTCGCAGAAAACACCAAGGAAGCTGTTTCTCACTCCAAGCACAAAGCGTGCGCAGCACGAGTCTTGGCACAGCAGAACACTTCCTTTGGCATGCCCTTTGCAGCCTCACTCCAAACGGGGCTCTCCGCTTCATCCATCCCCTAACTCCATACTAGCACCAACATGCTGCTAAAGCGTTTCGCAGAAAACACCAAGGAACCTGTTTCTCACTCAAACCACAAAGCGTGCGCACCACGAGTCTTGGCACAGCAGAACACTTCCCTTGGCATGCCCTTTGCAGCCTCACTCCAAACGGGGCTCTCCGCTTCATCCATCCCCTAACTACATACTAGCACCAACGGGCTGCTAAAGCGTTTCGCAGAAAACACCAAGGAACCTGTTTCTCACTCCAACCACAAAGCGTGCACAGCACGAGTCTTGGCACAGCAAAACACTTCCTTTGGCATGCCCTTTGCAGCCTCACTCCAAACGGGGCTCTCCGCTTCATCCATCCCCTAACTCCATACTAGCACCAACGGCCTGCTAAAGCGTTTCGCAGAAAACACCAAGGAACCTGTTTCTCACTCCAACCACAAAGCGTGCACAGCACGAGTCTTGGCACAGCAGAACACTTCCTCTGGCATGCCCTTTGCAGCCTCACTCCAAACGGGGCTCTCCGCTTCATCCATCCCCTAACTCCATACTAGCACCAACGGCCTGCTAAAGCGTTTCGCAGTAAACACCAAGGAAGCTGTTTCTCACTCCAACCACAAAGCGTGCCCAGCACGAGTCTTGGCACAGCAGAACACTTCCCTTGGCATGCCCTTTGCAGCCTCACTCCAAACGGGGCCCTGCGCTTCATCCATCCCCTGACTCCATACTAGCACCAAGGGGCTGCTAAAGCGTTTCGCAGAAAACACCAAGGAACCTGTTTCTCACTCCAACCACAAAGCGTGCGCAGCACAAGTCTTGGCACAGCAGAACACTTCCCTTGACATGCCCTTTGCAGCCTCACTCCAAACGGGGCTCTCCGCTTCATCCATCCCCTAACTCCATACTAGCACCAACGGCCTGCTAAAGCGTTTCGCAGAAAACACCAAGGAACCTGTTTCTCACTCCAACCACAAAGCGTGCGCAGCACGAGTCTTGGCACAGCAGAACACTTCTTTTGGCATGCCCTTTGCAGCCTCACTCCAAACGGGGCTCTCCGCTTCATCCATCCCCTAACTCCATACTAGCACCAACGGGCTGCTAAAGCGTTTCGCAGAAAACACCAAGGAACCTGTTTCTCACTCCAACCACAAAGTGTGCGCAGCACGAGTCTTGGCACAGCAAAACACTTCCTTTGGCATGCCCTTTGCAGCCTCACTCCAAACGGGGCCCTGCGCTTCATCCATCCCCTGACTCCATACTAGCACCAAGGGGCTGCTAAAGCGTTTCGCAAAAAACACCAAGGAACCTGTTTCTCACTCCAAGCACAAAGCGTGCGCAGCACGAGTCTTGGCACAGCAAAACACTTCCCTTGGCATGCCCTTTGCAGCCTCACTCCAAACGGGGCTCTCCGCTTCATCCATCCCCTAACTCCATACTAGCACCAACGGCCTGCTAAAGCGTTTCGCAGAAAACACCAAGGAACCTGTTTCTCACTCCAACCACAAAGCGTGTGCAGCACGAGTCTTGGCACAGCAGAACACTTCCTTTGGCATGCCCTTTGCAGCCTCACTCCAAACGGGGCTCTCCGCTTCATCCATCCCCTAACTCCATACTAGCACCAACGGCCTGCTAAAGCGTTTCGCAGTAAACACCAAGGAAGCTGTTTCTCACTCCAACCACAAAGCGTGCCCAGCACGAGTCTTGGCACAGCAGAACACTTCCCTTGGCATGCCCTTTGCAGCCTCACTCCAAACGGGGCCCTGCGCTTCATCCATCCCCTGACTCCATACTAGCACCAACATGCTGCTAAAGCGTTTCGCAGAAAACACCAAGGAACCTGTTTCTCACTCCAACCACAAAGCGTGCGCAGCACAAGTCTTGGCACAGCAGAACACTTCCTCTGGCATGCCCTTTGCAGCCTCACTCCAAACGGGGCTCTCCGCTTCATCCATCCCCTAACTCCATACTAGCACCAACGGCCTGCTAAAGCGTTTCGCAGTAAACACCAAGGAAGCTGTTTCTCACTCCAACCACAAAGCGTGCCCAGCACGAGTCTTGGCACAGCAGAACACTTCCCTTGGCATGCCCTTTGCAGCCTCACTCCAAACGGGGCCCTGCGCTTCATCCATCCCCTGACTCCATACTAGCACCAAGGGGCTGCTAAAGCGTTTCGCAGAAAACACCAAGGAACCTGTTTCTCACTCCAACCACAAAGCGTGCGCAGCACAAGTCTTGGCACAGCAGAACACTTCCCTTGACATGCCCTTTGCAGCCTCACTCCAAACGGGGCTCTCCGCTTCATCCATCCCCTGACTCCATACTAGCACCAACGGGCTGCTAAAGCGTTTCGCAGAAAACACCAAGGAACCTTTTCTCACTCCAACCACAAAGCGTGCAGAGCACGAGTCTTGGCACAGCAGAACACTTCCTCTGGCATGCCCTTTGCAGCCTCACTCCAAACGGGGCTCTCCGCTTCATCCATCCCCTGACTCCATACTAGCACCAACGGCCTGCTAAAGCGTTTCGCAGGAAACACCAAGGAACCTGTTTCTCACTCCAACCAAAAAGTGTGCGCAGCACGAGTCTTGGCACAGCAAAACACTTCCTTTGGCATGCCCTTTGCAGCCTCACTCCAAACGGGGCCCTGCGCTTCATCCATCCCCTGACTCCATACTAGCACCAAGGGGCTGCTAAAGCGTTTCGCAGAAAACACCAAGGAACCTGCTTCTCACTCCAACCACAAAGCGTGCGCAGCACAAGTCTTGGCACAGCAAAACACTTCCTTTGGCATGCCCTTTGCAGCCTCACTCCAAACGGGGCTCTCCGCTTCATCCATCTCCTGACTCCATACTAGCACCAAGGGGCTGCTAAAGCGTTTCGCAGAAAACACCAAGGAACCTGTTTCTCACTCCAACCACAAAGCGTGCGCAGCACGAGTCTTGGCACAGCAAAACACTTCCTTTGGCATGCCCTTTGCAGCCTCACTCCAAACGGGGCCCTGCGCTTCATCCATCCCCTGACTCCATACTAGCACCAAGGGGCTGCTAAAGCGTTTCGCAGAAAACACCAAGGAACCTGCTTCTCACTCCAACCACAAAGCGTGCGCAGCACAAGTCTTGGCACAGCAAAACACTTCCTTTGGCATGCCCTTTGCAGCCTCACTCCAAACGGGGCTCTCCGCTTCATCCATCTCCTGACTCCATACTAGCACCAAGGGGCTGCTAAAGCGTTTCGCAGAAAACACCAAGGAACCTGTTTCTCACTCCAACCACAAAGCGTGCGCAGCACGAGTCTTGGCACAGCAAAACACTTCCTTTGGCATGCCCTTTGCAGCCTCACTCCAAACGGGGCCCTGCGCTTCATCCATCCCCTGACTCCATACTAGCACCAACGGGTTGCTAAAGCGTTTCGCAGAAAACACCAAGGAACCTGTTTCTCACTCCAAGCACAAAGCGTGCGCAGCACGAGTCTTGGCACAGCAAAACACTTCCTTTGGCATGCCCTTTGCAGCCTCACTCCAAACGGGGCTCTCCGCTTCATCCATCCCCTGACTCCATACTAGCACCAACGGCCTGCTAAAGCGTTTCGCAGAAAACACCAAGGAACCTGTTTCTCACTCCAAGCACAAAGCGTGCGCAGCACGAGTCTTGGCACAGCAGAACACTTCCCTTGACATGCCCTTTGCAGCCTCACTCCAAACGGGGCTCTCCGCTTCATCCATCCCCTAACTCCATACTAGCACCAACATGCTGCTAAAGCGTTTCGCAGAAAACACCAAGGAACCTGTTTCTCACTCCAACCACAAAGCGTGCGCACCATGAGTCTTGGCACAGCAAAACACTTCCCTTGGCATGCCCTTTGCAGCCTCACTCCAAATGGGGCTCTCCGCTTCATCCATCCCCTGACTCCATACTAGCACCAACGGGTTGCTAAAGCGTTTCGCAGAAAACACCAAGGAACCTGTTTCTCACTCCAAGCACAAAGCGTGCGCAGCACGAGTCTTGGCACAGCAAAACACTTCCTTTGGCATGCCCTTTGCAGCCTCACTCCAAACGGGGCTCTCCGCTTCATCCATCCCCTGACTCCATACTAGCACCAACGGGCTGCTAAAGCGTTTCGCAGAAAACACCAAGGAACCTGTTTCTCACTCCAACCACAAAGCGTGCGCAGCACAAGTCTTGGCACAGCAGAACACTTCCCTTGGCATGCCCTTTGCAGCCTCACTCCAAACGGGGCTCTCCGCTTCATCCATCCCCTAACTCCATACTAGCACCAACGGCCTGCTAAAGCGTTTCGCAGAAAACACCAAGGAACCTGTTTCTCACTCCAACCACAAAGCGTGCGCAGCACGAGTCTTGGCACAGCAGAACACTTCCCTTGGCATGCCCTTTGCAGCCTCACTCCAAACGGGGCTCTCCGCTTCATCCATCCCCTGACTCCATACTAGCACCAACGGGTTGCTAAAGCGTTTCGCAGAAAACACCAAGGAACCTGCTTCTCACTCCAAGCACAAAGCGTGCGCAGCACGAGTCTTGGCACAGCAGAACACTTCCTTTGGCATGCCCTTTGCAGCCTCACTCCAAACGGGGCTCTCCGCTTCATCCATCCCCTGACTCCATACTAGCACCAACGGGCTGCTAAAGCGTTTCGCAGAAAACACCAAGGAAGCTGTTTCTCACTCCAACCACAAAGCGTGCGCAGCACGAGTCTTGGCACAGCATAACACTTCCTAGGCATGCCCTTTGCAGCCTCACTCCAAACGGGGCCCTGCGCTTCATCCATCCCCTGCCTCCATACTAGCACCAACGGGTTGCTAAAGCGTTTCGCAGAAAACACCAAGGAACCTGCTTCTCACTCCAACCACAAAGCGTGCGCAGCACGAGTCTTGGCACAGCAGAACACTTCCCTTGGCATGCCCTTTGCAGCCTCACTCCAAACGGGGCTCTCCGCTTCATCCATCCCCTGACTCCATACTAGCACCAACGGGCTGCTAAAGCGTTTCGCAGAAAACACCAAGGAACCTGTTTCTCACTCCAACCACAAATTGTGCGCAGCACGAGTCTTGGCACAGCAGAACACTTCCCTTGGCATGCCCTTTGCAGCCTCACTCCAAACGGGGCTCTCCGCTTCATCCATCCCCTGACTCCATACTAGCACCAACGGCCTGCTAAAGCGTTTCGCAGAAAACACCAAGGAAGCTGTTTCTCACTCCAAGCACAAAGCGTGCGCAGCACGAGTCTTGGCACAGCAGAACACTTCCTTTGGCATGCCCTTTGCAGCCTCACTCCAAACGGGGCTCTCCGCTTCATCCATCCCCTAACTCCATACTAGCACCAACATGCTGCTAAAGCGTTTCGCAGAAAACACCAAGGAACCTGTTTCTCACTCAAACCACAAAGCGTGCGCACCACGAGTCTTGGCACAGCAGAACACTTCCCTTGGCATGCCCTTTGCAGCCTCACTCCAAACGGGGCTCTCCGCTTCATCCATCCCCTAACTACATACTAGCACCAACGGGCTGCTAAAGCGTTTCGCAGAAAACACCAAGGAACCTGTTTCTCACTCCAACCACAAAGCGTGCACAGCACGAGTCTTGGCACAGCAAAACACTTCCTTTGGCATGCCCTTTGCAGCCTCACTCCAAACGGGGCTCTCCGCTTCATCCATCCCCTAACTCCATACTAGCACCAACGGCCTGCTAAAGCGTTTCGCAGAAAACACCAAGGAACCTGTTTCTCACTCCAACCACAAAGCGTGCACAGCACGAGTCTTGGCACAGCAGAACACTTCCTCTGGCATGCCCTTTGCAGCCTCACTCCAAACGGGGCTCTCCGCTTCATCCATCCCCTAACTCCATACTAGCACCAACGGCCTGCTAAAGCGTTTCGCAGTAAACACCAAGGAAGCTGTTTCTCACTCCAACCACAAAGCGTGCCCAGCACGAGTCTTGGCACAGCAGAACACTTCCCTTGGCATGCCCTTTGCAGCCTCACTCCAAACGGGGCCCTGCGCTTCATCCATCCCCTGACTCCATACTAGCACCAAGGGGCTGCTAAAGCGTTTCGCAGAAAACACCAAGGAACCTGTTTCTCACTCCAACCACAAAGCGTGCGCAGCACAAGTCTTGGCACAGCAGAACACTTCCCTTGACATGCCCTTTGCAGCCTCACTCCAAACGGGGCTCTCCGCTTCATCCATCCCCTAACTCCATACTAGCACCAACGGCCTGCTAAAGCGTTTCGCAGAAAACACCAAGGAACCTGTTTCTCACTCCAACCACAAAGCGTGCGCAGCACGAGTCTTGGCACAGCAGAACACTTCTTTTGGCATGCCCTTTGCAGCCTCACTCCAAACGGGGCTCTCCGCTTCATCCATCCCCTAACTCCATACTAGCACCAACGGGCTGCTAAAGCGTTTCGCAGAAAACACCAAGGAACCTGTTTCTCACTCCAACCACAAAGTGTGCGCAGCACGAGTCTTGGCACAGCAAAACACTTCCTTTGGCATGCCCTTTGCAGCCTCACTCCAAACGGGGCCCTGCGCTTCATCCATCCCCTGACTCCATACTAGCACCAAGGGGCTGCTAAAGCGTTTCGCAAAAAACACCAAGGAACCTGTTTCTCACTCCAAGCACAAAGCGTGCGCAGCACGAGTCTTGGCACAGCAAAACACTTCCCTTGGCATGCCCTTTGCAGCCTCACTCCAAACGGGGCTCTCCGCTTCATCCATCCCCTAACTCCATACTAGCACCAACGGCCTGCTAAAGCGTTTCGCAGAAAACACCAAGGAACCTGTTTCTCACTCCAACCACAAAGCGTGTGCAGCACGAGTCTTGGCACAGCAGAACACTTCCTTTGGCATGCCCTTTGCAGCCTCACTCCAAACGGGGCTCTCCGCTTCATCCATCCCCTAACTCCATACTAGCACCAACGGCCTGCTAAAGCGTTTCGCAGTAAACACCAAGGAAGCTGTTTCTCACTCCAACCACAAAGCGTGCCCAGCACGAGTCTTGGCACAGCAGAACACTTCCCTTGGCATGCCCTTTGCAGCCTCACTCCAAACGGGGCCCTGCGCTTCATCCATCCCCTGACTCCATACTAGCACCAACATGCTGCTAAAGCGTTTCGCAGAAAACACCAAGGAACCTGTTTCTCACTCCAACCACAAAGCGTGCGCAGCACAAGTCTTGGCACAGCAGAACACTTCCTCTGGCATGCCCTTTGCAGCCTCACTCCAAACGGGGCTCTCCGCTTCATCCATCCCCTAACTCCATACTAGCACCAACGGCCTGCTAAAGCGTTTCGCAGTAAACACCAAGGAAGCTGTTTCTCACTCCAACCACAAAGCGTGCCCAGCACGAGTCTTGGCACAGCAGAACACTTCCCTTGGCATGCCCTTTGCAGCCTCACTCCAAACGGGGCCCTGCGCTTCATCCATCCCCTGACTCCATACTAGCACCAAGGGGCTGCTAAAGCGTTTCGCAGAAAACACCAAGGAACCTGTTTCTCACTCCAACCACAAAGCGTGCGCAGCACAAGTCTTGGCACAGCAGAACACTTCCCTTGACATGCCCTTTGCAGCCTCACTCCAAACGGGGCTCTCCGCTTCATCCATCCCCTAACTCCATACTAGCACCAACGGCCTGCTAAAGCGTTTCGCAGAAAACACCAAGGAACCTGTTTCTCACTCCAACCACAAAGCGTGCGCAGCACGAGTCTTGGCACAGCAGAACACTTCTTTTGGCATGCCCTTTGCAGCCTCACTCCAAACGGGGCTCTCCGCTTCATCCATCCCCTAACTCCATACTAGCACCAACGGCCTGCTAAAGCGTTTCGCAGAAAACACCAAGGAACCTGTTTCTCACTCCAACCACAAAGTGTGCGCAGCACGAGTCTTGGCACAGCAAAACACTTCCTTTGGCATGCCCTTTGCAGCCTCACTCCAAACGGGGCCCTGCGCTTCATCCATCCCCTGACTCCATACTAGCACCAAGGGGCTGCTAAAGCGTTTCGCAAAAAACACCAAGGAACCTGTTTCTCACTCCAAGCACAAAGCGTGCGCAGCACGAGTCTTGGCACAGCAAAACACTTCCCTTGGCATGCCCTTTGCAGCCTCACTCCAAACGGGGCTCTCCGCTTCATCCATCCCCTAACTCCATACTAGCACCAACGGCCTGCTAAAGCGTTTCGCAGAAAACACCAAGGAACCTGTTTCTCACTCCAACCACAAAGCGTGCGCAGCACGAGTCTTGGCACAGCAGAACACTTCCTTTGGCATGCCCTTTGCAGCCTCACTCCAAACGGGGCTCTCCGCTTCATCCATCCCCTAACTCCATACTAGCACCAACGGCCTGCTAAAGCGTTTCGCAGTAAACACCAAGGAAGCTGTTTCTCACTCCAACCACAAAGCGTGCCCAGCACGAGTCTTGGCACAGCAGAACACTTCCCTTGGCATGCCCTTTGCAGCCTCACTCCAAACGGGGCCCTGCGCTTCATCCATCCCCTGACTCCATACTAGCACCAAGGGGCTGCTAAAGCGTTTCGCAGAAAACACCAAGGAACCTGTTTCTCACTCCAACCACAAAGCGTGCGCAGCACAAGTCTTGGCACAGCAGAACACTTCCCTTGACATGCCCTTTGCAGCCTCACTCCAAACGGGGCTCTCCGCTTCATCCATCCCCTAACTCCATACTAGCACCAACGGCCTGCTAAAGCGTTTCGCAGAAAACACCAAGGAACCTGTTTCTCACTCCAACCACAAAGCGTGCGCAATACGAGTCTTGGCACAGCAGAACACTTCCCTTGGCATGCCCTTTGCAGCCTCACTCCAAACGGGGCTCTCCGCTTCATCCATCCCCTGACTCCATACTAGCACCAACGGGTTGCTAAAGCGTTTCGCAGAAAACACCAAGGAACCTGCTTCTCACTCCAAGCACAAAGCGTGCGCAGCACGAGTCTTGGCACAGCAGAACACTTCTTTTGGCATGCCCTTTGCAGCCTCACTCCAAACGGGGCTCTCCGCTTCATCCATCCCCTAACTCCATACTAGCACCAACGGGCTGCTAAAGCGTTTCGCAGAAAACACCAAGGAACCTGTTTCTCACTCCAACCACAAAGTGTGCGCAGCACGAGTCTTGGCACAGCAAAACACTTCCTTTGGCATGCCCTTTGCAGCCTCACTCCAAACGGGGCCCTGCGCTTCATCCATCCCCTGACTCCATACTAGCACCAAGGGGCTGCTAAAGCGTTTCGCAAAAAACACCAAGGAACCTGTTTCTCACTCCAAGCACAAAGCGTGCGCAGCACGAGTCTTGGCACAGCAAAACACTTCCCTTGGCATGCCCTTTGCAGCCTCACTCCAAACGGGGCTCTCCGCTTCATCCATCCCCTAACTCCATACTAGCACCAACGGCCTGCTAAAGCGTTTCGCAGAAAACACCAAGGAACCTGTTTCTCACTCCAACCACAAAGCGTGCGCAGCACGAGTCTTGGCACAGCAGAACACTTCCCTTGGCATGCCCTTTGCAGCCTCACTCCAAACGGGGCTCTCCGCTTCATCCATCCCCTAACTCCATACTAGCACCAACGGCCTGCTAAAGCGTTTCGCAGTAAACACCAAGGAAGCTGTTTCTCACTCCAACCACAAAGCGTGCCCAGCACGAGTCTTGGCACAGCAGAACACTTCCCTTGGCATGCCCTTTGCAGCCTCACTCCAAACGGGGCCCTGCGCTTCATCCATCCCCTGACTCCATACTAGCACCAAGGGGCTGCTAAAGCGTTTCGCAGAAAACACCAAGGAACCTGTTTCTCACTCCAACCACAAAGCGTGCGCAGCACAAGTCTTGGCACAGCAGAACACTTCCCTTGACATGCCCTTTGCAGCCTCACTCCAAACGGGGCTCTCCGCTTCATCCATCCCCTAACTCCATACTAGCACCAACGGCCTGCTAAAGCGTTTCGCAGAAAACACCAAGGAACCTGTTTCTCACTCCAACCACAAAGCGTGCGCAATACGAGTCTTGGCACAGCAGAACACTTCCCTTGGCATGCCCTTTGCAGCCTCACTCCAAACGGGGCTCTCCGCTTCATCCATCCCCTGACTCCATACTAGCACCAACGGGTTGCTAAAGCGTTTCGCAGAAAACACCAAGGAACCTGCTTCTCACTCCAAGCACAAAGCGTGCGCAGCACGAGTCTTGGCACAGCAGAACACTTCCTTTGGCATGCCCTTTGCAGCCTCACTCCAAACGGGGCTCTCCGCTTCATCCATCCCCTGACTCCATACTAGCACCAACGGGCTGCTAAAGCGTTTCGCAGAAAACACCAAGGAACCTGTTTCTCACTCCAAGCACAAAGCGTGCGCAGCACGAGTCTTGGCACAGCAAAACACTTCCTTTGGCATGCCCTTTGCAGCCTCACTCCAAACGGGGCCCTGTGCTTCATCCATCCCCTGACTCCATACTAGCACCAACGGGTTGCTAAAGCGTTTCGCAGAAAACACCAAGGAACCTGTTTCTCACTCCAACCACAAAGCGTGCGCAGCACGAGTCTTGGCACAGCAAAACACTTCCTTTGGCATGCCCTTTGCAGCCTCACTCCAAACGGGGCTCTCCGCTTCATCCATCCCCTGACTCCATACTAGCACCAACGGGCTGCTAAAGCGTTTCGCAGAAAACACCAAGGAACCTGTTTCTCACTCCAACCACAAAGCGTGCGCAGCACGAGTCTTGGCACAGCAGAACACTTCCCTTGGCATGCCCTTTGCAGTCTCACTCCAAACGGGGCTCTCCGCTTCATCCATCCCCTAACTCCATACTAGCACCAACGGGCTGCTAAAGCGTTTCGCAGAAAACACCAAGGAACCTGTTTCTCACTCCAACCACAAAGCGTGCGCAGCACGAGTCTTGGCACAGCAGAACACTTCCCTTGGCATGCCCTTTGCAGCCTCACTCCAAACGGGGCTCTCCGCTTCATCCATCCCCTAACTCCATACTAGCACCAACGGCCTGCTAAAGCGTTTCGCAGAAAACACCAAGGAACCTGTTTCTCACTCCAACCACAAAGCGTGCGCAGCACGAGTCTTGGCACAGCAGAACACTTCCTTTGGCATGCCCTTTGCAGCCTCACTCCAAACGGGGCTCTCCGCTTCATCCATCTCCTGACTCCATACTAGCACCAATGGGCTGCTAAAGCGTTTCGCAGAAAACACCAAGGAACCTGTTTCTCACTCCAAGCACAAAGCGTGCGCAGCACGAGTCTTGGCACAGCAAAACACTTCCTTTGGCATGCCCTTTGCAGCCTCACTCCAAACGGGGCCCTGCGCTTCATCCATCCCCTAACTCCATACTAGCACCAACGGGCTGCTAAAGCGTTTCGCAGAAAACACCAAGGAACCTGTTTCTCACTCCAAGCACAAAGCGTGCGCAGCACGAGTCTTGGCACAGCAAAACACTTCCTTTGGCATGCCCTTTGCAGCCTCACTCCAAACGGGGCCCTGCGCTTCATCCATCCCCTGACTCCATACTAGCACCAACGGGTTGCTAAAGCGTTTCGCAGAAAACACCAAGGAACCTGCTTCTCACTCCAACCACAAAGCGTGCGCAGCACGAGTCTTGGCACAGCAAAACACTTCCCTTGGCATGCCCTTTGCAGCCTCACTCCAAACGGGGCTCTCCACTTCATCCATCTCCTGACTCCATACTAGCACCAATGGGCTGCTAAAGCGTTTCGCAGAAAACACCAAGGAACCTGTTTCTCACTCCAACCACAAAGCGTGCGCAGCACGAGTCTTGGCACAGCAAAACACTTCCCTTGGCATGCCCTTTGCAGCCTCACTCCAAACGGGGCCCTGCGCTTCATCCATCCCCTGACTCCATACTAGCACCAACGGGCTGCTAAAGCGTTTCGCAGAAAACACCAAGGAACCTGCTTCTCACTCCAACCACAAAGCGTGCGCAGCACGAGTCTTGGCACAGCAAAACACTTCCCTTGGCATGCCCTTTGCAGCCTCACTCCAAACGGGGCTCTCCGCTTCATCCATCCCCTGACTCCATACTAGCACCAACGGGCTGCTAAAGCGTTTCGCAGAAAACACCAAGGAAGCTGTTTCTCACTCCAAGCACAAAGCGTGCGCAGCACGAGTCTTGGCACAGCAAAACACTTCCTTTGGCATGCCCTTTGCAGCCTCACTCCAAACGGGGCCCTGCGCTTCATCCATCCCCTGACTCCATACTAGCACCAACGGGTTGCTAAAGCGTTTCGCAGAAAACACCAAGGAACCTGCTTCTCACTCCAACCACAAAGCGTGCGCAGCACGAGTCTTGGCACAGCAAAACACTTCCCTTGGCATGCCCTTTGCAGCCTCACTCCAAACGGGGCTCTCCGCTTCATCCATCTCGTGACTCCATACTAGCACCAATGGGCTGCTAAAGCGTTTCGCAGAAAACACCAAGGAACCTGTTTCTCACTCCAACCACAAAGCGTGCGCAGCACGAGTCTTGGCACAGCAAAACACTTCCCTTGGCATGCCCTTTGCAGCCTCACTCCAAACGGGGCCCTGCGCTTCATCCATCCCCTGACTCCATACTAGCACCAACGGGCTGCTAAAGCGTTTCGCAGAAAACACCAAGGAACCTGCTTCTCACTCCAACCACAAAGCGTGCGCAGCACGAGTCTTGGCACAGCAGAACACTTCCCTTGGCATGCCCTTTGCAGCCTCAATCCAAACGGGGCTCTCCGCTTCATCCATCCCCTGACTCCATACTAGCACCAACGGGCTGCTAAAGCGTTTCGCAGAAAACACCAAGGAACCTGTTTCTCACTCCAACCACAAAGCGTGCGCAGCACGAGTCTTGGCACAGCAGAACACTTCCTTTGGCATGCCCTTTGCAGCCTCACTCCAAACGGGGCTCTCCGCTTCATCCATCCCCTAACTCCATACTAGCACCAACGGCCTGCTAAAGCGTTTCGCAGAAAACACCAAGGAACCTGTTTCTCACTCCAACCACAAAGCGTGCGCAGCACGAGTCTTGGCACAGCAAAACACTTCCTTTGGCATGCCCTTTGCAGCCTCACTCCAAACGGGGCTCTCCGCTTCATCCATCCCCTGACTCCATACTAGCACCAACGGGCTGCTAAAGCGTTTCGCAGAAAACACCAAGGAACCTGTTTCTCACTCCAACCACAAAGCGTGCGCAGCACGAGTCTTGGCACAGCAGAACACTTCCCTTGGCATGCCCTTTGCAGCCTCACTCCAAACGGGGCTCTCCGCTTCATCCATCCCCTAACTCCATACTAGCACCAACGGGCTGCTAAAGCGTTTCGCAGAAAACACCAAGGAACCTGTTTCTCACTCCAAGCACAAAGCGTGCGCAGCACGAGTCTTGGCACAGCAGAACACTTCCCTTGGCATGCCCTTTGCAGCCTCACTCCAAACGGGGCTCTCCGCTTCATCCATCCCCTAACTCCATACTAGCACCAACATGCTGCTAAAGCGTTTCGCAGAAAACACCAAGGAACCTGTTTCTCACTCAAACCACAAAGCGTGCGCACCACGAGTCTTGGCACAGCAGAACACTTCCCTTGGCATGCCCTTTGCAGCCTCACTCCAAACGGGGCTCTCCGCTTCATCCATCCCCTAACTCCATACTAGCACCAACGGGCTGCTAAAGCGTTTCGCAGAAAACACCAAGGAACCTGTTTCTCACTCCAACCACAAAGCGTGCGCACCATGAGTCTTGGCACAGCAAAACACTTCCCTTGGCATGCCCTTTGCAGCCTCACTCCAAATGGGGCTCTCTGCTTCATCCATCCCCTGACTCCATACTAGCACCAACGGGCTGCTAAAGCGTTTCGCAGAAAACACCAAGGAACCTGTTTCTCACTCCAACCACAAAGCGTGCACAGCACGAGTCTTGGCACAGCAGAACACTTCCTTTCGCATGCCCTTTGCAGCCTCACTCCAAACGGGGCTCTCCGCTTCATCCATCCCCTAACTCCATACAAGCACCAATGGCCTGCTAAAGCGTTTCGCAGAAAACACCAAGGAACCTGTTTCTCACTCCAACCACAAAGCGTGCACAGCACGAGTCTTGGCACAGCAGAACACTTCCTCTGGCATGCCCTTTGCAGCCTCACTCCAAACGGGGCTCTCCGCTTCATCCATCCCCTAACTCCATACTAGCACCAATGGCCTGCTAAAGCGTTTCGCAGTAAACACCAAGGAACCTGTTCCTCACTCCAACCACAAACTGTGCACAGCACGAGTCTTGGCACAGCAGAACACTTCCCTTGGCATGCCCTTTGCAGCCTCACTCCAAACGGGGCTCTCCGCTTCATCCATCCCCTGACTCCATACTAGCACCAACGGGCTGCTAAAGCGTTTCGCAGAAAACACCAAGGAACCTGCTTCTCACTCCAACCACAAATTGTGCGCAGCACGAGTCTTGGCACAGCAAAACACTTCCTTTGGCATGCCCTTTGCAGCCTCACTCCAAACGGGGCTCTCCGCTTCATCCATCCCCTGACTCCATACTAGCACCAACGGCCTGCTAAAGCGTTTCGCAGAAAACACCAAGGAAGCTGTTTCTCACTCCAACCACAAAGCGTGCCCAGCACGAGTCTTGGCACAGCAGAACACTTCCCTTGACATGCCCTTTGCAGCCTCACTCCAAACGGGGCTCTCCGCTTCATCCATCCCCTAACTCCATACTAGCACCAACGGCCAGCTAAAGTGTTTCGCAGAAAACACCAAGGAACCTGTTTCTCACTCCAAGCACAAAGCGTGCGCAGCACGAGTCTTGGCACAGTAGAACACTTCTTTTGGCATGCCCTTTGCAGCCTCACTCCAAACGGGGCTCTCCGCTTCATCCATCCCCTAACTCCATACTAGCACCAACGGCCTGCTAAAGCATTTCGCAGAAAACACCAAGGAACCTGTTTCTCACTCCAACCACAAAGTGTGCGCAGCACGAGTCTTGGCACAGCAGAACACTTCCCTTGGCATGCCCTTTGCAGCCTCAATCCAAACGGGGCTCTCCGCTTCATCCATCCACTAACTCCATACTAGCACCAACATGCTGCTAAAGCGTTTCGCAGAAAACACCAAGGAACCTGTTTCTCACTCAAACCACAAAGTGTGCGCAGCACGAGTCTTGGCACAGCAGAACACTTCCCTTGGCATGCCCTTTGCAGCCTCACTCCAAACGGGGCTCTCCGCTTCATCCATCCCCTGACTCCATACTAGCACCAACGGCCTGCTAAAGCGTTTCGCAGAAAACACCAAAGAACATGTTTCTCACTCCAAGCACAAAGCGTGCGCAGCACGAGTCTTGGCACAGCAAAACACTTCCCTTGGCATGCCCTTTGCAGCCTCACTCCAAACGGGGCTCTCCGCTTCATCCATCCCCTGACTCCATACTAGCACCAACATGCTGCTAAAGCGTTTCGCAGAAAACATCAAGGAACCTGTTTCTCACTCCAACCACAAAGTGTGCGCAGCACGAGTCTTGGCACAGCAGAACACTTCCCTTGGCATGCCCTTTGCAGCCTCACTCCAAACGGGGCTCTCCGCTTCATCCATCCCCTAACTCCATACTAGCACCAACGGGCTGCTAAAGCATTTCGCAAAAAACACCAAGGAACCTGCTTCTCACTCCAACCACAAAGCGTGCGCAGCACGACTCTTGGCACAGCAGAACACTTCCCTTGGCATGTCCTTTGCAACCTCACTCCAAACGGGGCTCTCCGCTTCATCCATCCCCTAACTCCATACTAGCACCAACGGCCTGCTAAAGCGTTTCGCAGAAAACACCAAGGAACCTGTTTCTCACTCCAACCACAAAGTGTGCTCAGCACGAGTCTTGGCACAGCAGAACACTTCCCTTGGCATGCCCTTTGCAGCCTCACTCCAAACGGGGCTCTCCGCTTCATCCATACCCTAACTCCATACTAGCACCAACGGGCTGCTAAAGCGTTTCGCAGAAAACACCAAGGAACCTGTTTCTCACTCCAACCACAAACTGTGCGCAGCACGAGTCTTGGCACAGCAGAACACTTCCCTTGGCATGCCCTTTGCAGCCTCACTCCAAACGGGGATCTCCGCTTCATCTATCCCCTAACTCCATACTAGCACCAACATGCTGCTAAAGTGTTTCGCAGAAAACACCAAGGAACCTGTTTCTCACTCCAAGCACAAAGCGTGCGCAGCACGAGTCTTGGCACAGTAGAACACTTCTTTTGGCATGCCCTTTGCAGCCTCACTCCAAACGGGGCTCTCCGCTTCATCCATCCCCTAACTCCATACTAGCACCAACGGCCTGCTAAAGCATTTCGCAGAAAACACCAAGGAACCTGTTTCTCACTCCAACCACAAAGTGTGCGCAGCACGAGTCTTGGCACAGCAGAACACTTCCCTTGGCATGCCCTTTGCAGCCTCAATCCAAACGGGGCTCTCCGCTTCATCCATCCACTAACTCCATACTAGCACCAACATGCTGCTAAAGCGTTTCGCAGAAAACACCAAGGAACCTGTTTCTCACTCAAACCACAAAGTGTGCGCAGCACGAGTCTTGGCACAGCAGAACACTTCCCTTGGCATGCCCTTTGCAGCCTCACTCCAAACGGGGCTCTCCGCTTCATCCATCCCCTGACTCCATACTAGCACCAACGGCCTGCTAAAGCGTTTCGCAGAAAACACCAAGGAACCTGTTTCTCACTCCAAGCACAAAGCGTGCGCAGCACGAGTCTTGGCACAGCAAAACACTTCCCTTGGCATGCCCTTTGCAGCCTCACTCCAAACGGGGCTCTCCGCTTCATCCATCCCCTGACTCCATACTAGCACCAACATGCTGCTAAAGCGTTTCGCAGAAAACACCAAGGAACCTGTTTCTCACTCCAACCACAAAGTGTGCGCAGCACGAGTCTTGGCACAGCAGAACACTTCCCTTGGCATGCCCTTTGCAGCCTCACTCCAAACGGGGCTCTCCGCTTCATCCATCCCCTAACTCCATACTAGCACCAACGGCCTGCTAAAGCATTTCGCAAAAAACACCAAGGAACCTGCTTCTCACTCCAACCACAAAGCGTGCGCAGCACGACTCTTGGCACAGCAGAACACTTCCCTTGGCATGTCCTTTGCAGCCTCACTCCAAACGGGGCTCTCCGCTTCATCCATCCCCTAACTCCATAATAGCACCAACGGCCTGCTAAAGCGTTTCGCAGAAAACACCAAGGAACCTGTTTCTCACTCCAACCACAAAGTGTGCTCAGCACGAGTCTTGGCACAGCAGAACACTTCCCTTGGCATGCCCTTTGCAGCCTCACTCCAAACGGGGCTCTCCGCTTCATCCATCCCCTAACTCCATACTAGCACCAACGGCCTGCTAAAGCGTATCGCAGAAAACACCAAGGAACCTGTTTCTCACTCCAACCACAAACTGTGCGCAGCACGAGTCTTGGCACAGCAGAACACTTCCCTTGGCATGCCCTTTGCAGCCTCACTCCAAACGGGGATCTCCGCTTCATCTATCCCCTAACTCCATACTAGCACCAACATGCTGCTAAAGCGTTTCGCAGAAAACACCAAGGAACCTGTTTCTCACTCAAACCACAAAGTGTGCCCAGCACGAGTCTTGGCACAGCAGAACACTTCCCTTGGCATGCCCTTTGCAGCCTCACTCCAAACGGGGCTCTCCGCTTCATCCATCCCCTAACTCCATACTAGCACCAACGGGCTGCTAAAGCGTTTCGCAGAAAACACCAAGGAACCTGTTTCTCACTCCAACCACAAAGCGTGCGCAGCACGAGTCTTGGCACAGCAGAACACTTCCCTTGGCATGCCCTTTGCAGCCTCACTCCAAACGGGGCTCTCCGCTTCATCCATCCCCTGACTCCATACTAGCACCAACGGCCTGCTAAAGCATTTCGCAAAAAACACCAAGGAACCGGTTTCTCACTCCAACCACAAAGCGTGCGCAGCACGAGTCTTGGCAGAGCAGAACACTTCTCTTGGCATGTCCTTTGCAGCCTCACTCCAAACGGGGCTCTCCGCTTCATCCATCCCCTGACTCCATACTAGCACCAACATGCTGCTAAAGCGTTTCGCAGAAAACACCAAGGAACCTGTTTCTCACTCAAACCACAAAGTGTGCACAGCACGAGTCTTGGCACAGCAGAACACTTCCCTTGGCATGCCCTTTGCAGCCTCACTCCAAACGGGGCTCTCCGCTTCATCCATCCCCTGACTCCATACTAGCACCAACGGCCTGCTAAAGCGTTTCGCAGAAAACACCAAGGAACCTGTTTCTCACTCCAACCACAAAGTGTGCCCAGCACGAGTCTTGGCACAGCAGAACACTTCCCTTGGCATGCCCTTTGCAGCCTCACTCCAAACGGGGCTCTCCGCTTCATCCATCCCCTGACTCCATACTAGCACCAACGGGCTGCTAAAGCGTTTCGCAGAAAACACCAAGGAACCTGTTTCTCACTCCAAGCACAAAGCGTGCGCAGCACGAGTCTTGGCACAGCAAAACACTTCCCTTGGCATGCCCTTTGCAGCCTCACTCCAAACGGGGCTCTCCGCTTCATCCATCCCCTGACTCCATACTAGCACCAACGGCCTGCTAAAGCATTTCGCAGAAAACACCAAGGAACCTGTTTCTCACTCCAACCACAAAGCGTGCGCAGCACGAGTCTTGGCACAGCAGAACACTTCCTTTGGCATGCCCTTTGCAGCCTCACTCCAAACGGGGCTCTCCGCTTCATCCATCCCCTAACTCCATACTAGCACCAACGGCCTGCTAAAGCGTTTCGCAGAAAACACCAAGGAACCTGTTTCTCACTCCAACCACAAAGCGTGCGCAGCACGAGTCTTGGCACAGCAAAACACTTCCTTTGGCATGCCCTTTGCAGCCTCACTCCAAACGGGGCCCTGTGCTTCATTCCATCCCCTGACTCCATACTAGCACCAACGGCCTGCTAAAGCGTTTCGCAGAAAACACCAAGGAACCTGTTTCTCACTCCAAGCACAAAGCGTGCGCACCACGAGTCTTGGCACAGCAAAACACTTCCCTTGGCATGCCCTTTGCAGCCTCACTCCAAACGGGGCTCTCCGCGTCATCCATCCCATGACTCCATACTAGCACCAACATGCTGCTAAAGCGTTTCGCAGAAAACACCAAGGAACTTGTTTCTCACTCAAACCACAAAGTGTGCCCAGCACGAGTCTTGGCACAGCAGAAAACTTCCCTTGGCATGCCCTTTGCAGCCTCACTCCAAACTGGGCTCTCCGCTTCATCCATCCCCTGACTCCATACTAGCACCAACGGCCTGCTAAAGCGTTTCGCAGAAAACACCAAGGAACCTGTTTCTCACTCCAACCACAAAGCGTGCGCAGCACGAGTCTTGGCACAGCAAAACACTTCCCTTGGCATGCCCTTTGCAGCCTCACTCCAAACGGGGCTCTCCGCTTCATCCATCCCCTGACTCCATACTAGCACCAACGGCCTGCTAAAGCATATCGCAGAAAACACCAAGGAACATGTTTCTCACTCCAAGCACAAAGTGTGCGCAGCACGAGTCTTGGCACAGCAGAACACTTCCCTTGGCATGCCCTTTGCAGCCTCACTCCAAACGGGGCTCTCCGCTTCATCCATCCCCTAACTCCATACTAGCACCAACGGCCTGCTAAAGCGTTTCGCAGAAAACACCAAGGAACATGTTTCTCACTCCAACCACAAAGCGTGCGCACCACGAGTCTTGGCACAGCAGAACACTTCCCTTGGCATGCCCTTTGCAGCCTCACTCCAAACGGGGCTCTCCGCTTCATCCATCCCCTGACTCCATACTAGCACCAACATGCTGCTAAAGCGTTTCGCAGAAAACACCAAGGAACCTGTTTCTCACTCCAACCACAAAGCGTGCGCAGCACGAGTCTTGGCACAGCAGAACACTTCCCTTGGCATGCCCTTTGCAGCCTCACTCCAAACGGGGCTCTCCGCTTCATCCATCCCCTAACTCCATACTAGCACCAACGGGTTGCTAAAGCGTTTCGCAGAAAACACCAAGGAACCTGTTTCTCACTCCAAGCACAAAGCGTGCGCAGCACGAGTCTTGGCACAGCAAAACACTTCCTCTGGCATGCCCTTTGCAGCCTCACTCCAAACGGGGCTCTCCGCTTCATCCATCCCCTAACTCCATACTAGCACCAACGGCCTGCTAAAGCGTTTCGCAGAAAACACCAAGGAACCTGTTTCTCACTCCAACCACAAACTGTGCGCAGCACGAGTCTTGGCACAGCAGAACACTTCCCTTGGCATGCCCTTTGCAGCCTCACTCCAAACGGGGATCTCCGCTTCATCTATCCCCTAACTCCATACTAGCACCAACATGCTGCTAAAGCGTTTCGCAGAAAACACCAAGGAACCTGTTTCTCACTCAAACCACAAAGTGTGCCCAGCACGAGTCTTGGCACAGCAGAACACTTCCCTTGGCATGCCCTTTGCAGCCTCACTCCAAACGGGGCTCTCCGCTTCATCCATCCCCTAACTCCATACTAGCACCAACGGGCTGCTAAAGCGTTTCGCAGAAAACACCAAGGAACCTGTTTCTCACTCCAAGCACAAAGCGTGCGCAGCACGAGTCTTGGCACAGCAGAACACTTCCCTTGGCATGTCCTTTGCAGCCTCACTCCAAACGGGGCTCTCCGCTTCATCCATCCCCTAACTCCATACTAGCACCAACGGCCTGCTAAAGCGTTTCGCAGAAAACACCAAGGAACCTGTTTCTCACTCCAACCACAAAGTGTGCCCAGCACGAGTCTTGGCACAGCAGAACACTTCCTTTGGCATGCCCTTTGCAGCCTCACTCCAAACGGGGCTCTCCGCTTCATCCATCCCCTAACTCCATACTAGCACCAACGGCCTGCTAAAGCGTTTCGCAGAAAACACCAAGGAACCTGTTTCTCACTCCAACCACAAATTGTGCAAAGCACGAGTCTTGGCACAGCAGAACACTTCCCTTGGCATGCCCTTTGCAGCCTCACTCCAAACGGGGCTCTCTGCTTCATCCATCCCCTGACTCCATACTAGCACCAACGGCCTGCTAAAGCGTTTCGCAGAAAACACCAAGGAACCTGTTTCTCACTCCAAGCACAAAGCGTGCGCAGCACGAGTCTTGGCACAGCAGAACACTTCCCTTGGCATGTCCTTTGCAGCCTCACTCCAAACGGGGCTCTCCGCTTCATCCATCCCCTAACTCCATACTAGCACCAACGGCCTGCTAAAGCGTTTCGCAGAAAACACCAAGGAACCTGTTTCTCACTCCAACCACAAAGTGTGCCCAGCACGAGTCTTGGCACAGCAGAACACTTCCTTTGGCATGCCCTTTGCAGCCTCACTCCAAACGGGGCTCTCCGCTTCATCCATCCCCTGCCTCCATACTAGCACCAACGGGCTGCTAAAGCGTTTCGCAGAAAACACCAAGGAACCTGTTTCTCACTCCAACCACAAATTGTGCACAGCACGAGTCTTGGCACAGCAGAACACTTCCCTTGGCATGCCCTTTGCAGCCTCACTCCAAACGGGGCTCTCCGCTTCATCCATCCCCTGACTCCATACTAGCACCAACGGCCTGCTAAAGCATTTCGCAAAAAACACCAAGGAACCGGTTTCTCACTCCAACCACAAAGCGTGCGCAGCACGAGTCTTGGCAGAGCAGAACACTTCTCTTGGCATGTCCTTTGCAGCCTCACTCCAAACGGGGCTCTCCGCTTCATCCATCCCCTGACTCCATACTAGCACCAACATGCTGCTAAAGCGTTTCGCAGAAAACACCAAGGAACCTGTTTCTCACTCAAACCACAAAGTGTGCACAGCACGAGTCTTGGCACAGCAGAACACTTCCCTTGGCATGCCCTTTGCAGCCTCACTCCAAACGGGGCTCTCCGCTTCATCCATCCCCTAACTCCATACTAGCACCAACGGCCTGCTAAAGCGTTTCGCAGAAAACACCAAGGAACCTGTTTCTAACTCCAACCACAAAGTGTGCGCAGCACGAGTCTTGGCACAGCAGAACACTTCCTTTGGCATGCCCTTTGCAGCCTCACTCCAAACGGGGCTCTCCGCTTCATCCATCGCCTAACTCCATACTAGCACCAACGGGCTGCTAAAGCATTTCGCAGAAAACACCAAAGAACATGTTTCTCACTCCAACCACAAAGTGTGCGCAGCACGAGTCTTGGCACAGCAGAACACTTCCCTTGGCATGCCCTTTGCAGCCTCACTCCAAACGGGGCTCTCCGCTTCATCCATCCCCTGACTCCATACTAGCACCAACGGGCTGCTAAAGCGTTTCGCAGAAAACACCAAGGAACCTGTTTCTCACTCCAAGCACAAAGCGTGCGCAGCACGAGTCTTGGCACAGCAAAACACTTCCCTTGGCATGCCCTTTGCAGCCTCACTCCAAACGGGGCTCTCCGCTTCATCCATCCCCTGACTCCATACTAGCACCAACGGGCTGCTAAAGCATTTCGCAGAAAACACCAAGGAACCTGTTTCTCACTCCAACCACAAAGCGTGCGCAGCACGAGTCTTGGCACAGCAGAACACTTCCCTTGGCATGCCCTTTGCAGCCTCACTCCAAACGGGGCTCTCCGCTTCATCCATCCCCTGACTCCATACTAGCACCAACGGCCTGCTAAAGCATATCGCAGAAAACACCAAGGAACATGTTTCTCACTCCAAGCACAAAGTGTGCGCAGCACGAGTCTTGGCACAGCAGAACACTTCCCTTGGCATGCCCTTTGCAGCCTCACTCCAAACGGGGCTCTCCGCTTCATCCATCCCCTAACTCCATACTAGCACCAACGGCCTGCTAAAGCGTTTCGCAGAAAACACCAAGGAACCTGTTTCTCACTCCAACCACAAAGTGTGCGCAGCACGAGTCTTGGCACAGCAGAACACTTCCTTTGGCATGCCCTTTGCAGCCTCACTCCAAACGGGGCTCTCCGCTTCATCCATCGCCTAACTCCATACTAGCACCAACGGGCTGCTAAAGCGTTTCGCAGAAAACACCAAGGAAGCTGTTTCTCACTCCAAGCACAAAGCGTGCGCAGCACGAGTCTTGGCACAGCAAAACACTTCCTTTGGCATGCCCTTTGCAGCCTCACTTCAAACGGGGCTCTCCGCTTCATCCATCGCCTAACTCCATACTAGCACCAACGGGCTGCTAAAGCATTTCGCAGAAAACACCAAAGAACATGTTTCTCACTCCAAGCACAAAGCGTGCGCAGCACGAGTCTTGGCACAGCAGAACACTTCCCTTGGCATGCCCTTTGCAGCCTCACTCCAAACGGGGCTCTCCGCTTCATCCATCCCCTGACTCCATACTAGCACCAACGGGCTGCTAAAGCGTTTCGCAGAAAACACCAAGGAACCTGTTTCTCACTCCAAGCACAAAGCGTGCGCAGCACGAGTCTTGGCACAGCAAAACACTTCCCTTGGCATGCCCTTTGCAGCCTCACTCCAAACGGGGCTCTCCGCTTCATCCATCCCCTGACTCCATACTAGCACCAACGGGCTGCTAAAGCATTTCGCAGAAAACACCAAGGAACCTGTTTCTCACTCCAACCACAAAGCGTGCGCAGCACGAGTCTTGGCACAGCAGAACACTTCCTTTGGCATGCCCTTTGCAGCCTCACTCCAAACGGGGCTCTCCGCTTCATCCATCCCCTAACTCCATACTAGCACCAACGGCCTGCTAAAGCGTTTCGCAGAAAACACCAAGGAACATGTTTCTCACTCCAACCACAAAGCGTGCGCAGCACGAGTCTTGGCACAGCAAAACACTTCCTTTGGCATGCCCTTTGCAGCCTCACTCCAAACGGGGCCCTGTGCTTCATTCCATCCCCTGACTCCATACTAGCACCAACGGCCTGCTAAAGCGTTTCGCAGAAAACACCAAGGAACCTGTTTCTCACTCCAAGCACAAAGCGTGCGCAGCACGAGTCTTGGCACAGCAAAACACTTCCCTTGGCATGCCCTTTGCAGCCTCACTCCAAACGGGGCTCTCCGCGTCATCCATCCCATGACTCCATACTAGCACCAACATGCTGCTAAAGCGTTTCGCAGAAAACACCAAGGAACCTGTTTCTCACTCAAACCACAAAGTGTGCCCAGCACGAGTCTTGGCACAGCAGAAAACTTCCCTTGGCATGCCCTTTGCAGCCTCACTCCAAACTGGGCTCTCCGCTTCATCCATCCCCTGACTCCATACTAGCACCAACGGCCTGCTAAAGCGTTTCGCAGAAAACACCAAGGAACCTGTTTCTCACTCCAACCACAAAGCGTGCGCAGCACGAGTCTTGGCACAGCAAAACACTTCCCTTGGCATGCCCTTTGCAGCCTCACTCCAAACGGGGCTCTCCGCTTCATCCATCCCCTGACTCCATACTAGCACCAACGGCCTGCTAAAGCATATCGCAGAAAACACCAAGGAACATGTTTCTCACTCCAAGCACAAAGTGTGCGCAGCACGAGTCTTGGCACAGCAGAACACTTCCCTTGGCATGCCCTTTGCAGCCTCACTCCAAACGGGGCTCTCCGCTTCATCCATCCCCTAACTCCATACTAGCACCAACGGCCTGCTAAAGCGTTTCGCAGAAAACACCAAGGAACATGTTTCTCACTCCAACCACAAAGCGTGCGCACCACGAGTCTTGGCACAGCAGAACACTTCCCTTGGCATGCCCTTTGCAGCCTCACTCCAAACGGGGCTCTCCGCTTCATCCATCCCCTGACTCCATACTAGCACCAACATGCTGCTAAAGCGTTTCGCAGAAAACACCAAGGAACCTGTTTCTCACTCCAACCACAAAGCGTGCGCAGCACGAGTCTTGGCACAGCAGAACACTTCCCTTGGCATGCCCTTTGCAGCCTCACTCCAAACGGGGCTCTCCGCTTCATCCATCCCCTAACTCCATACTAGCACCAACGGGTTGCTAAAGCGTTTCGCAGAAAACACCAAGGAACCTGTTTCTCACTCCAACCACAAAGCGTGCGCAGCACGAGTCTTGGCACAGCAAAACACTTCCCTTGGCATGCCCTTTGCAGCCTCACTCCAAACGGGGCTCTCCGCTTCATCCATCCCCTGACTCCATACTAGCACCAACGGGCTGCTAAAGCATTTCGCAGAAAACACCAAGGAACCTGTTTCTCACTCCAACCACAAAGCGTGCGCAGCACGAGTCTTGGCACAGCAGAACACTTCCCTTGGCATGCCCTTTGCAGCCTCACTCCAAACGGGGCTCTCCGCTTCATCCATCCCCTAACTCCATACTAGCACCAACGGGTTGCTAAAGCGTTTCGCAGAAAACACCAAGGAACCTGTTTCTCACTCCAAGCACAAAGTGTGCGCAGCACGAGTCTTGGCACAGCAAAACACTTCCTTTGGCATGCCCTTTGCAGCCTCACTCCAAACGGGGCCCTGTGCTTCATTCCATCCCCTGACTCCATACTAGCACCAACGGGTTGCTAAAGCGTTTCGCAGAAAACACCAAGGAACCTGTTTCTCACTCCAACCACAAAGCGTGCGCAGCACGAGTCTTGGCACAGCAGAACACTTCCCTTGGCATGACCTTTGCAGCCTCAATCCAAACGGGGCTCTCCGCTTCATCCATCCCCTGACTCCATACTAGCACCAACGGTCTGCTAAAGCGTTTCGCAGAAAACACCAAGGAACCTGTTTCTCACTCCAACCACAAAGCGTGCGCAGCACGAGTCTTGGCACAGCAAAACACTTCCCTTGGCATGCCCTTTGCAGCCTCACTCCAAACGGGGCTCTCCGCGTCATCCATCCCCTAACTCCATACTAGCACCAACGGCCTGCTAAAGCGTTTCGCAGAAAACACCAAGGAACCTGTTTCTCACTCCAACCACAAAGTGTGCGCAGCACGAGTCTTGGCACAGCAGAACACTTCCTTTGGCATGCCCTTTGCAGCCTCACTCCAAACGGGGCTCTCCGCTTCATCCATCGCCTAACTCCATACTAGCACCAACGGGCTGCTAAAGCATTTCGCAGAAAACACCAAAGAACATGTTTCTCACTCCAAGCACAAAGCGTGCGCAGCACGAGTCTTGGCACAGCAGAACACTTCCCTTGGCATGCCCTTTGCAGCCTCACTCCAAACGGGGCTCTCCGCTTCATCCATCCCCTGACTCCATACTAGCACCAACGGGCTGCTAAAGCGTTTCGCAGAAAACACCAAGGAACCTGTTTCTCACTCCAAGCACAAAGCGTGCGCAGCACGAGTCTTGGCACAGCAAAACACTTCCCTTGGCATGCCCTTTGCAGCCTCACTCCAAACGGGGCTCTCCGCTTCATCCATCCCCTGACTCCATACTAGCACCAACGGGCTGCTAAAGCATTTCGCAGAAAACACCAAGGAACCTGTTTCTCACTCCAACCACAAAGCGTGCGCAGCACGAGTCTTGGCACAGCAGAACACTTCCTTTGGCATGCCCTTTGCAGCCTCACTCCAAACGGGGCTCTCCGCTTCATCCATCCCCTAACTCCATACTAGCACCAACGGCCTGCTAAAGCGTTTCGCAGAAAACACCAAGGAACATGTTTCTCACTCCAACCACAAAGCGTGCGCAGCACGAGTCTTGGCACAGCAAAACACTTCCTTTGGCATGCCCTTTGCAGCCTCACTCCAAACGGGGCCCTGTGCTTCATTCCATCCCCTGACTCCATACTAGCACCAACGGCCTGCTAAAGCGTTTCGCAGAAAACACCAAGGAACCTGTTTCTCACTCCAAGCACAAAGCGTGCGCAGCACGAGTCTTGGCACAGCAAAACACTTCCCTTGGCATGCCCTTTGCAGCCTCACTCCAAACGGGGCTCTCCGCGTCATCCATCCCATGACTCCATACTAGCACCAACATGCTGCTAAAGCGTTTCGCAGAAAACACCAAGGAACCTGTTTCTCACTCAAACCACAAAGTGTGCCCAGCACGAGTCTTGGCACAGCAGAAAACTTCCCTTGGCATGCCCTTTGCAGCCTCACTCCAAACTGGGCTCTCCGCTTCATCCATCCCCTGACTCCATACTAGCACCAACGGCCTGCTAAAGCGTTTCGCAGAAAACACCAAGGAACCTGTTTCTCACTCCAACCACAAAGCGTGCGCAGCACGAGTCTTGGCACAGCAAAACACTTCCCTTGGCATGCCCTTTGCAGCCTCACTCCAAACGGGGCTCTCCGCTTCATCCATCCCCTGACTCCATACTAGCACCAACGGCCTGCTAAAGCATATCGCAGAAAACACCAAGGAACATGTTTCTCACTCCAAGCACAAAGTGTGCGCAGCACGAGTCTTGGCACAGCAGAACACTTCCCTTGGCATGCCCTTTGCAGCCTCACTCCAAACGGGGCTCTCCGCTTCATCCATCCCCTAACTCCATACTAGCACCAACGGCCTGCTAAAGCGTTTCGCAGAAAACACCAAGGAACATGTTTCTCACTCCAACCACAAAGCGTGCGCACCACGAGTCTTGGCACAGCAGAACACTTCTCTTGGCATGCCCTTTGCAGCCTCACTCCAAACGGGGCTCTCCGCTTCATCCATCCCCTGACTCCATACTAGCACCAACATGCTGCTAAAGCGTTTCGCAGAAAACACCAAGGAACCTGTTTCTCACTCCAACCACAAAGCGTGCGCAGCACGAGTCTTGGCACAGCAGAACACTTCCCTTGGCATGCCCTTTGCAGCCTCACTCCAAACGGGGCTCTCCGCTTCATCCATCCCCTAACTCCATACTAGCACCAACGGGTTGCTAAAGCGTTTCGCAGAAAACACCAAGGAACCTGTTTCTCACTCCAACCACAAAGCGTGCGCAGCACGAGTCTTGGCACAGCAAAACACTTCCCTTGGCATGCCCTTTGCAGCCTCACTCCAAACGGGGCTCTCCGCTTCATCCATCCCCTGACTCCATACTAGCACCAACGGGCTGCTAAAGCATTTCGCAGAAAACACCAAGGAACCTGTTTCTCACTCCAACCACAAAGCGTGCGCAGCACGAGTCTTGGCACAGCAGAACACTTCCCTTGGCATGCCCTTTGCAGCCTCACTCCAAACGGGGCTCTCCGCTTCATCCATCCCCTAACTCCATACTAGCACCAACGGGTTGCTAAAGCGTTTCGCAGAAAACACCAAGGAACCTGTTTCTCACTCCAAGCACAAAGTGTGCGCAGCACGAGTCTTGGCACAGCAAAACACTTCCTTTGGCATGCCCTTTGCAGCCTCACTCCAAACGGGGCCCTGTGCTTCATTCCATCCCCTGACTCCATACTAGCACCAACGGGTTGCTAAAGCGTTTCGCAGAAAACACCAAGGAACCTGTTTCTCACTCCAACCACAAAGCGTGCGCAGCACGAGTCTTGGCACAGCAGAACACTTCCCTTGGCATGACCTTTGCAGCCTCAATCCAAACGGGGCTCTCCGCTTCATCCATCCCCTGACTCCATACTAGCACCAACGGTCTGCTAAAGCGTTTCGCAGAAAACACCAAGGAACCTGTTTCTCACTCCAACCACAAAGCGTGCGCAGCACGAGTCTTGGCACAGCAAAACACTTCCCTTGGCATGCCCTTTGCAGCCTCACTCCAAACGGGGCTCTCCGCGTCATCCATCCCCTAACTCCATACTAGCACCAACGGGCTGCTAAAGCGTTTCGCAGAAAAAACCAAGGAACCTGTTTCTCACTCCAACCACAAAGCGTGCACAGCACGAGTCTTGGCACAGCAAAACACTTCCTTTGGCATGCCCTTTGCAGTCTCACTCCAAACGGGGCTCTCCGCTTCATGCATCCCCTAATTCCATACTAGCACCAACGGGCTGCTAAAGCGTTTCGCAGAAAACACCAAGGAACCTGTTTCTCACTCCAACCACAAAGCGTGCGCAGCACGAGTCTTGGCACAGCAGAACACTTCCCTTGGCATGCCCTTTGCAGCCTCACTCCAAACGGGGCTCTCCGCTTCATCCATCCCCTGACTCCATACTAGCACCAACGGCCTGCTAAAGCATATCGCAGAAAACACCAAGGAACATGTTTCTCACTCCAAGCACAAAGTGTGCGCAGCACGAGTCTTGGCACAGCAGAACACTTCCCTTGGCATGCCCTTTGCAGCCTCACTCCAAACGGGGCTCTCCGCTTCATCCATCCCCTAACTCCATACTAGCACCAACGGCCTGCTAAAGCGTTTCGCAGAAAACACCAAGGAACATGTTTCTCACTCCAAGCACAAAGCGTGCGCACCACTAGTCTTGGCACAGCAGAACACTTCCCTTGGCATGCCCTTTGCAGCCTCACTCCAAACGGGGCTCTCCGCTTCATCCATCCCCTGACTCCATACTAGCACCAACATGCTGCTAAAGCGTTTCGCAGAAAACACCAAGGAACCTGTTTCTCACTCAAACCACAAAGCGTGCGCAGCACGAGTCTTGGCACAGCAGAACACTTCCTTTGGCATGCCCTTTGCAGCCTCACTCCAAACGGGGCTCTCCGCTTCATCCATCCCCTAACTCCATACTAGCACCAACGGGTTGCTAAAGCGTTTCGCAGAAAACACCAAGGAACCTGTTTCTCACTCCAACCACAAAGCGTGCGCAGCACGAGTCTTGGCACAGCAGAACACTTCCCTTGGCATGCCCTTTGCAGCCTCACTCCAAACGGGGCTCTCCGCTTCATCCATCCCCTGACTCCATACTAGCACCAACGGCCTGCTAAAGCATATCGCAGAAAACACCAAGGAACATGTTTCTCACTCCAAGCACAAAGTGTGCGCAGCACGAGTCTTGGCACAGCAGAACACTTCCCTTGGCATGCCCTTTGCAGCCTCACTCCAAACGGGGCTCTCCGCTTCATCCATCCCCTAACTCCATACTAGCACCAACGGCCTGCTAAAGCGTTTCGCAGAAAACACCAAGGAACATGTTTCTCACTCCAACCACAAAGTGTGCGCACCACGAGTCTTGGCACAGCAGAACACTTCCCTTGGCATGCCCTTTGCAGCCTCACTCCAAACGGGGCTCTCCGCTTCATCCATCCCCTGACTCCATACTAGCACCAACATGCTGCTAAAGCGTTTCGCAGAAAACACCAAGGAACCTGTTTCTCACTCAAACCACAAAGTGTGCCCAGCACGAGTCTTGGCACAGCAGAAAACTTCCCTTGGCATGCCCTTTGCAGCCTCACTCCAAACGGGGCTCTCCGCTTCATCCATCGCCTAACTCCATACTAGCACCAACGGGCTGCTAAAGCATTTCGCAGAAAACACCAAAGAACATGTTTCTCACTCCAACCACAAAGTGTGCGCAGCACGAGTCTTGGCACAGCAGAACACTTCCCTTGGCATGCCCTTTGCAGCCTCACTCCAAACGGGGCTCTCCGCTTCATCCATCCCCTAACTCCATACTAGCACCAACGGGTTGCTAAAGCGTTTCGCAGAAAACACCAAGGAACCTGTTTCTCACTCCAACCACAAAGCGTGCGCAGCACGAGTCTTGGCACAGCAAAACACTTCCTTTGGCATGCCCTTTGCAGCCTCACTCCAAACGGGGCCCTGTGCTTCATTCCATCCCCTGACTCCATACTAGCACCAACGGGCTGCTAAAGCGTTTCGCAGAAAACACCAAGGAACCTGTTTCTCACTCCAACCACAAAGCGTGCGCAGCACGAGTCTTGGCACAGCAGAACACTTCCCTTGGCATGCCCTTTGCAGCCTCACTCCAAACGGGGCTCTCCGCTTCATCCATCCCCTGACTCCATACTAGCACCAACGGCCTGCTAAAGCATATCCTAGAAAACACCAAGGAACATGTTTCTCACTCCAAGCACAAAGTGTGCGCAGCACGAGTCTTGGCACAGCAGAACACTTCCCTTGGCATGCCCTTTGCAGCCTCACTCCAAACGGGGCTCTCCGCTTCATCCATCCCCTAACTCCATACTAGCACCAACGGCCTGCTAAAGCGTTTCGCAGAAAACACCAAGGAACATGTTTCTCACTCCAAGCACAAAGCGTGCGCACCACGAGTCTTGGCACAGCAGAACACTTCCCTTGGCATGCCCTTTGCAGCCTCACTCCAAACGGGGCTCTCCGCTTCATCCATCCCCTGACTCCATACTAGCACCAACATGCTGCTAAAGCGTTTCGCAGAAAACACCAAGGAACCTGTTTCTCACTCAAACCACAAAGTGTGCCCAGCACGAGTCTTGGCACAGCAGAAAACTTCCCTTGGCATGCCCTTTGCAGCCTCACTCCAAACTGGGCTCTCCGCTTCATCCATCCCCTGACTCCATACTAGCACCAACGGCCTGCTAAAGCGTTTCGCAGAAAACACCAAGGAACCTGTTTCTCACTCCAACCACAAAGCGTGCGCAGCACGAGTCTTGGCACAGCAAAACACTTCGCTTGGCATGCCCTTTGCAGCCTCACTCCAAACGGGGCTCTCCGCTTCATCCATCCCCTGACTCCATACTAGCACCAACGGGCTGCTAAAGCATTTCGCAGAAAACACCAAGGAACCTGTTTCTCACTCCAACCACAAAGCGTGCGCAGCACGAGTCTTGGCACAGCAGAACACTTCCTTTGGCATGCCCTTTGCAGCCTCACTCCAAACGGGGCTCTCCGCTTCATCCATCCCCTAACTCCATACTAGCACGAACGGGTTGCTAAAGCGTTTCGCAGAAAACACCAAGGAACCTGTTTCTCACTCCAACCACAAAGCGTGCGCAGCACGAGTCTTGGCACAGCAGAACACTTCCCTTGGCATGCCCTTTGCAGCCTCACTCCAAACGGGGCTCTCCGCTTCATCCATCCCCTGACTCCATACTAGCACCAACGGCCTGCTAAAGCATATCGCAGAAAACACCAAGGAACATGTTTCTCACTCCAAGCACAAAGTGTGCGCAGCACGAGTCTTGGCACAGCAGAACACTTCCCTTGGCATGCCCTTTGCAGCCTCACTCCAAACGGGGCTCTCCGCTTCATCCATCCCCTAATTCCATACTAGCACCAACGGGTTGCTAAAGCGTTTCGCAGAAAACACCAAGGAACCTGTTTCTCACTCCAAGCACAAAGCGTGCGCAGCACGAGTCTTGGCAAAGCAGAACAATTCCCTTGGCATGCCCTTTGCAGCCTCACTCCAAACGGGGCTCTCCGCTTCATCCATCCCCTAACTCCATACTAGCACCAACGGGCTGCTAAAGCGTTTCGCAGAAAACACCAAGGAACATGTTTCTCACTCCAACCACAAAGCGTGCGCACCACGAGTCTTGGCACAGCAGAACACTTCCCTTGGCATGCCCTTTGCAGCCTCACTCCAAACGGGGCTCTCCGCTTCATCCATCCCCTGACTCCATACTAGCACCAACATGCTGCTAAAGCGTTTCGCAGAAAACACCAAGGAACCTGTTTCTCACTCAAACCACAAAGTGTGCCCAGCACGAGTCTTGGCACAGCAGAAAACTTCCCTTGGCATGCCCTTTGCAGCCTCACTCCAAACGGGGCTCTCCGCTTCATCCATCCCCTAACTCCATACTAGCACCAACGGGCTGCTAAAGCGTTTCACAGAAAACACCAAGGAACCTGTTTCTCACTCCAACCACAAAGCGTGCGCAGCACGAGTCTTGGCACAGCAGAACACTTCCTTTGGCATGCCCTTTGCAGCCTCACTCCAAACGGGGCTCTCCGCTTCATCCATCCCCTGACTCCATACTAGCACCAACGGGCTGCTAAAGCGTTTCGCAGAAAACACCAAGGAACCTGTTTCTCACTCCAACCACAAAGCGTGCGCAGCACGAGTCTTGGCACAGCATAACACTTCCCTTGGCATGCTCTTTGCAGCCTCACTCCAAACGGGGCTCTCCGCTTCATCCATCCCCTAACTCCATACTAGCACCAACGGCCTGCTAAAGCGTTTCGCAGAAAACACCAAGGAACCTGTTTCTCACTCCAACCACAAACTGTGCGCAGCACGAGTCTTGGCACAGCAGAACACTTCCCTTGGCATGCCCTTTGCAGCCTCACTCCAAACGGGGCTCTCCGCTTCATCCATCCCCTAACTCCATACTAGCACCAACGGGCTGCTAAAGCGATTCGCAGAAAACACCAAGGAACCTGTTTCTCACTCCAACCACAAACTGTGCGCAGCACGAGTCTTGGCACAGCATAACACTTGCCTTGGCATGCCCTTTGCAGCCTCACTCCAAACGGGGCTCTCCGCTTCATCCATCCCCTAACTCCATACTAGCACCAACGGCCTGCTAAAGCGTTTCGCAGAAAACACCAAGGAACCTGTTTCTCACTCCAACCACAAACTGTGCGCAGCACGAGTCTTGGCACAGCAGAACACTTCCCTTGGCATGCCCTTTGCAGCCTCACTCCAAACGGGGCTCTCCGCTTCATCCATCCCCTGACTCCATACTAGCACCAACATGCTGCTAAAGCGTTTCGCAGAAAACACCAAGGAACCTGTTTCTCACTCAAACCACAAAGTGTGCCCAGCACGAGTCTTGGCACAGCAGAACACTTCCCTTGGCATGCCCTTTGCAGCCTCACTCCAAACGGGGCTCTCCGCTTCATCCATCCCCTGACTCCATACTAGCACCAACATGCTGCTAAAGCGTTTCGCAGAAAACACCAAGGAACCTGTTTCTCACTCCAACCACAAAGTGTGCGCAGCACGAGTCTTGGCACAGCAGAACACTTCCCTTGGCATGCCCTTTGCAGCCTCACTCCAAACGGGGCTCTCCGCTTCATCCATCCCCTAACTCCATACTAGCACCAACGGCCTGCTAAAGCATTTCGCAAAAAACACCAAGGAACCTGTTTCTCACTCCAACCACAAAGCGTGCGCAGCACGAGTCTTGGCACAGCAGAACACTTCCCTTGGCATGTCCTTTGCAGCCTCACTCCAAACGGGGCTCTCCGCTTCATCCATCCCCTAACTCCATACTAGCACCAACGGCCTGCTAAAGCGTTTCGCAGAAAACACCAAGGAACCTGTTTCTCACTCCAACCACAAAGTGTGCCCAGCACGAGTCTTGGCACAGCAGAACACTTCCCTTGGCATGCCCTTTGCAGCCTCACTCCAAACGGGGCTCTCCGCTTCATCCATCCCCTAACTCCATACTAGCACCAACGGCCTGCTAAAGCGTTTCGCAGAAAACACCAAGGAACCTGTTTCTCACTCCAACCACAAACTGTGCACAGCACGAGTCTTGGCACAGCAGAACACTTCCCTTGGCATGCCCTTTGCAGCCTCACTCCAAACGGGGCTCTCCGCTTCATCCATCTCCTGACTCCATACTAGCACCAACATGCTGCTAAAGCGTTTCGCAGAAAACACCAAGGAACCTGTTTCTCACTCAAACCACAAAGTGTGCCCAGCACGAGTCTTGGCACAGCAGAACACTTCCCTTGGCATGTCCTTTGCAGCCTCACTCCAAACGGGGCTCTCCGCTTCATCCATCCCCTAACTCCATACTAGCACCAACGGCCTGCTAAAGCGTTTCGCAGAAAACACCAAGGAACCTGTTTCTCACTCCAACCACAAAGTGTGCCCAGCACGAGTCTTGGCACAGCAGAACACTTCCCTTGGCATGCCCTTTGCAGCCTCACTCCAAACGGGGCTCTCCGCTTCATCCATCCCCTAACTCCATACTAGCACCAACATGCTGCTAAAGCGTTTCACAGAAAACACCAAGGAACCTGTTTCTCACTCCAACCACAAACTGTGCACAGCACGAGTCTTGGCACACCAGAACACTTCCCTTGGCATGCCCTTTGCAGCCTCACTCCAAACGGGGCTCTCCGCTTCATCCATCTCCTGACTCCATACTAGCACCAACGGGCTGCTAAAGCGTTTCGCAGAAAACACCAAGGAACCTGTTTCTCACTCAAACCACAAAGTGTGCCCAGCACGAGTCTTGGCACAGCAGAACACTTCCCTTGGCATGCCCTTTGCAGCCTCACTCCAAACGGGGCTCTCCGCTTCATCCATCCCCTAACTCCATACTAGCACCAACGGCCTGCTAAAGCATTTCGCAAAAAACACCAAGGAACCTGTTTCTCACTCCAAGCACAAAGCGTGCGCAGCACGAGTCTTGGCACAGCAGAACACTTCTTTTGGCATGTCCTTTGCAGCCTCACTCCAAACGGGGCTCTCCGCTTCATCCATCCCCTGACTCCATACTAGCACCAACATGCTGCTAAAGCGTTTCGCAGAAAACACCAAGGAACCTGTTTCTCACTCAAACCACAAAGTGTGCCCAGCACGAGTCTTGGCACAGCAGAACACTTCCCTTGGCATGCCCTTTGCAGCCTCACTCCAAACGGGGCTCTCCGCTTCATCCATCCCCTAACTCCATACTAGCACCAACGGCCTGCTAAAGCGTTTCGCAGAAAACACCAAGGAACCTGTTTCTCACTCCAACCACAAAGTGTGCCCAGCACGAGTCTTGGCACAGCAGAACACTTCCCTTGGCATGCCCTTTGCAGCCTCACTCCAAACGGGGCTCTCCGCTTCATCCATCCCCTGACTCCATACTAGCACCAACGGGCTGCTAAAGCATTTCGCAGAAAACACCAAGGAACATGTTTCTCACTCCAACCACAAAGTGTGCGCAGCACGAGTCTTGGCACAGCAGAACACTTCCCTTGGCATGCCCTTTGCAGCCTCACTCCAAACGGGGCTCTCCGCTTCATCCATCCCCTGACTCCATACTAGCACCAACATGCTGCTAAAGCGTTTCGCAGAAAACACCAAGGAACCTGTTTCTCACTCCAAGCACAAAGCGTGCGCAGCACGAGTCTTGGCACAGCAGAACACTTCCCTTGGCATGCCCTTTGCAGCCTCACTCCAAACTGGGCTCTCCGCTTCATCCATCCCCTGACTCCATACTAGCACCAACATGCTGCTAAAGCGTTTCGCAGAAAACACCAAGGAACCTGTTTCTCACTCCAACCACAAAGTGTGCGCAGCACGAGTCTTGGCACAGCAAAACACTTCCCTTGGCATGCCCTTTGCAGCCTCACTCCAAACGGGGCTCTCCGCTTCATCCATCCCCTGACTCCATACTAGCACCAACGGGCTGCTAAAGCATTTCGCAGAAAACACCAAGGAACCTGTTTCTCACTCCAACCACAAAGCGTGCGCAGCACGAGTCTTGGCACAGCAGAACACTTCCTTTGGCATGCCCTTTGCAGCCTCACTCCAAACGGGGCTCTCCGCTTCATCCATCCCCTAACTCCATACTAGCACCAACGGCCTGCTAAAGCGTTTCGCAGAAAACACCAAGGAACCTGTTTCTCACTCCAACCACAAAGCGTGCGCAGCACGAGTCTTGGCACAGCAAAGCACTTCCTTTGGCATGCCCTTTGCAGCCTCACTCCAAACGGGGCCCTGTGCTTCATCCATCCCCTGACTCCATACTAGCACCAACGGGTTGCTAAAGCGTTTCGCAGAAAACACCAAGGAACCTGTTTCTCACTCCAACCACAAAGCGTGCGCAGCACGAGTCTTGGCACAGCAAAACACTTCCCTTGGCATGCCCTTTGCAGCCTCACTCCAAACGGGGCTCTCCGCTTCATCCATCCCCTGACTCCATCCTAGCACCAACGGGCTGCTAAAGCGTTTCGCAGAAAACACCAAGGAACCTGTTTCTCACTCCAAGCACAAAGCGTGCGCAGCACGAGTCTTGGCACAGCAAAACACTTCCTTTGGCATGCCCTTTGCAGCCTCACTCCAAACGGGGCTCTCCGCTTCATCCATCCCCTGACTCCATACTAGCACCAACAGGCTGCTAAAGCGTTTCGCAGAAAACACCAAGGAACCTGTTTCTCACTCCAAGCACAAAGCGTGCGCAGCACGAGTCTTGGCACAGCAAAACACTTCCTTTGGCATGCCCTTTGCAGCCTCACTCCAAACGGGGCTCTCCGCTTCATCCATCCCCTAACTCCATACTAGCACCAACGGGCTGCTAAAGCGTTTCGCAGAAAACACCAAGGAACCTGTTTCTCACTCCAACCACAAACTGTGAGCAGCACGAGTCTTGGCACAGCAGAACACTTCCTTTGGCATGCCCTTTGCAGTCTCACTCCAAACGGGGCTCTCCGCTTCATCCATCCCCTAATTCCATACTAGCACCAACGGGCTGCTAAAGCGTTTCGCAGAAAACACCAAGGAACCTGTTTCTCACTCCAACCACAAAGCGTGCGCAGCACGAGTCTTGGCACAGCAGAACACTTTCCTTGGCATGCCCTTTGCAGCCTCACTCCAAACGGGGCTCTCCGCTTCATCCATCCCCTAACTCCATACTAGCACCAACGGCCTGCTAAAGCATATCGCAGAAAACACCAAGGAACATGTTTCTCACTCCAAGCACAAAGTGTGCGCAGCACGAGTCTTGGCAAAGCAGAACAATTCCCTTGGCATGCCCTTTGCAGCCTCACTCCAAACGGGGCTCTCCGCTTCATCCATCCCCTAACTCCATACTAGCACCAACGGCCTGCTAAAGCGTTTCGCAGAAAACACCAAGGAACATGTTTCTCACTCCAACCACAAAGCGTGCGCACCACGAGTCTTGGCACAGCAGAACACTTCCCTTGGCATGCCCTTTGCAGCCTCACTCCAAACGGGGCTCTCCGCTTCATCCATCCCCTGACTCCATACTAGCACCAACATGCTGCTAAAGCGTTTCGCAGAAAACACCAAGGAACCTGTTTCTCACTCAAACCACAAACTGTGCCCAGCACGAGTCTTGGCACAGCAGAAAACTTCCCTTGGCATGCCCTTTGCAGCCTCACTCCAAACGGGGATCTCCGCTTCATCCATCCCCTAACTCCATACTAGCACCAACGGGCTGCTAAAGCGATTCGCAGAAAACACCAAGGAACCTGTTTCTCACTCCAACCACAAACTGTGCGCAGCACGAGTCTTGGCACAGCATAACACTTGCCTTGGCATGCCCTTTGCAGCCTCACTCCAAACGGGGCTCTCCGCTTCATCCATCCCCTAACTCCATACTAGCACCAACGGCCTGCTAAAGCGTTTCGCAGAAAACACCAAGGAACCTGTTTCTCACTCCAACCACAAACTGTGCGCAGCACGAGTCTTGGCACAGCAGAACACTTCCTTTGGCATGCCCTTTGCAGCCTCACTCCAAACGGGGCTCTCCGCTTCATCCATCCCCTGACTCCATACTAGCACCAACGGCCTGCTAAAGCATTTCGCAAAAAACACCAAGGAACATGTTTCTCACTCCAACCACAAGGTGTGCGCAGCACGAGTCTTGGCACAGCATAACACTTGCCTTGGCATGCCCTTTGCAGCCTCACTCCAAACGGGGCTCTCCGCTTCATCCATCCCCTAACTCCATACTAGCACCAACGGCCTGCTAAAGCGTTTCGCAGAAAACACCAAGGAACCTGTTTCTCACTCCAACCACAAACTGTGCGCAGCACGAGTCTTGGCACAGCAGAACACTTCCTTTGGCATGCCCTTTGCAGCCTCACTCCAAACGGGGCTCTCCGCTTCATCCATCCCCTAACACATACTAGCACCAACGGCCTGCTAAAGCATTTCGCAAAAAACACCAAGGAACATGTTTGTCACTCCAACCACAAAGTGTGCGCAGCACGAGTCTTGGCACAGCAGAACACTTCCCTTGGCATGTCCTTTGCAGCCTCACTCCAAACGGGGCTCTCCGCTTCATCCATCCCCTAACTCCATACTAGCACCAACGGGCTGCTAAAGCGTTTCGCAGAAAACACCAAGGAACCTGTTTCTCACTCCAACCACAAACTATGCGCAGCACGAGTCTTGGCACAGCAGAACACTTCCCTTGGCATGCCCTTTGCAGCCTCACTCCAAACGGGGCTCTCCGCTTCATCCATCCCCTGACTCCATACTAGCACCAACATGCTGCTAAAGCGTTTCGCAGAAAACACCAAGGAACCTGTTTCTCACTCAAACCACAAAGTGTGCGCAGCACGAGTCTTGGCACAGCAGAACACTTCCCTTGGCATGCCCTTTGCAGCCTCACTCCAAACGGGGCTCTCCGCTTCATCCATCCCCTGACTCCATACTAGCACCAACATGCTGCTAAAGCGTTTCGCAGAAAACACCAAGGAACCTGTTTCTCACTCCAACCACAAAGTGTGCGCAGCACGAGTCTTGGCACAGCAGAACACTTCCCTTGGCATGCCCTTTGCAGCCTCACTCCAAACGGGGCTCTCCGCTTCATCCATCCCCTAACTCCATACTAGCACCAACGGCCTGCTAAAGCATTTCGCAAAAAACACCAAGGAACCTGTTTCTCACTCCAACCACAAAGCGTGCGCAGCACGAGTCTTGGCACAGCAGAACACTTCCCTTGGCATGTCCTTTGCAGCCTCACTCCAAACGGGGCTCTCCGCTTCATCCATCCCCTAACTCCATACTAGCACCAACGGGCTGCTAAAGCGTTTCGCAGAAAACACCAAGGAACCTGTTTCTCACTCCAACCACAAAGTGTGCCCAGCACGAGTCTTGGCACAGCAGAACACTTCCCTTGGCATGCCCTTTGCAGCCTCACTCCAAACGGGGCTCTCCGCTTCATCCATCCCCTAACTCCATACTAGCACCAACGGCCTGCTAAAGCGTTTCGCAGAAAACACCAAGGAACCTGTTTCTCACTCCAACCACAAACTGTGCACAGCACGAGTCTTGGCAAAGCAGAACAATTCCCTTGGCATGCCCTTTGCAGCCTCACTCCAAACGGGGCTCTCCGCTTCATCCATCTCCTGACTCCATACTAGCACCAACATGCTGCTAAAGCGTTTCGCAGAAAACACCAAGGAACCTGTTTCTCACTCAAACCACAAAGTGTGCCCAGCACGAGTCTTGGCACAGCAGAACACTTCCCTTGGCATGTCCTTTGCAGCCTCACTCCAAACGGGGCTCTCCGCTTCATCCATCCCCTAACTCCATACTAGCACCAACGGCCTGCTAAAGCGTTTCGCAGAAAACACCAAGGAACCTGTTTCTCACTCCAACCACAAAGTGTGCCCAGCACGAGTCTTGGCACAGCAGAACACTTCCCTTGGCATGCCCTTTGCAGCCTCACTCCAAACGGGGCTCTCCGCTTCATCCATCCCCTAACTCCATACTAGCACCAACATGCTGCTAAAGCGTTTCGCAGAAAACACCAAGGAACCTGTTTCTCACTCCAACCACAAACTGTGCACAGCACGAGTCTTGGCACACCAGAACACTTCCCTTGGCATGCCCTTTGCAGCCTCACTCCAAACGGGGCTCTCCGCTTCATCCATCTCCTGACTCCATACTAGCACCAACGGGCTGCTAAAGCGTTTCGCAGAAAACACCAAGGAACCTGTTTCTCACTCAAACCACAAAGTGTGCCCAGCACGAGTCTTGGCACAGCAGAACACTTCCCTTGGCATGCCCTTTGCAGCCTCACTCCAAACGGGGCTCTCCGCTTCATCCATCCCCTAACTCCATACTAGCACCAACGGCCTGCTAAAGCATTTCGCAAAAAACACCAAGGAACCTGTTTCTCACTCCAAGCACAAAGCGTGCGCAGCACGAGTCTTGGCACAGCAGAACACTTCTTTTGGCATGTCCTTTGCAGCCTCACTCCAAACGGGGCTCTCCGCTTCATCCATCCCCTGACTCCATACTAGCACCAACATGCTGCTAAAGCGTTTCGCAGAAAACACCAAGGAACCTGTTTCTCACTCAAACCACAAAGTGTGCCCAGCACGAGTCTTGGCACAGCAGAACACTTCCCTTGGCATGCCCTTTGCAGCCTCACTCCAAACGGGGCTCTCCGCTTCATCCATCCCCTAACTCCATACTAGCACCAACGGGCTGCTAAAGCGTTTCGCAGAAAACACCAAGGAACCTGTTTCTCACTCCAACCACAAAGTGTGCCCAGCACGAGTCTTGGCACAGCAGAACACTTCCCTTGGCATGCCCTTTGCAGCCTCACTCCAAACGGGGCTCTCCGCTTCATCCATCCCCTGACTCCATACTAGCACCAACGGGCTGCTAAAGCATTTCGCAGAAAACACCAAGGAACATGTTTCTCACTCCAACCACAAAGTGTGCGCAGCACGAGTCTTGGCACAGCAGAACACTTCCCTTGGCATGCCCTTTGCAGCCTCACTCCAAACGGGGCTCTCCGCTTCATCCATCCCCTAACTCCATACTAGCACCAACGGCCTGCTAAAGCGTTTCGCAGAAAACACCAAGGAACCTGTTTCTCACTCCAACCACAAAGCGTGCGCAGCACGAGTCTTGGCACAGCAGAACACTTCCCTTGGCATGCCCTTTGCAGCCTCACTCCAAACGGGGCTCTCCGCTTCATCCATCCCCTGACTCCATACTAGCACCAACATGCTGCTAAAGCGTTTCGCAGAAAACACCAAGGAACCTGTTTCTCACTCCAACCACAAAGTGTGCGCAGCACGAGTCTTGGCACAGCAGAACACTTCCTTTGGCATGCCCTTTGCAGCCTCACTCCAAACGGGGCTCTCCGCTTCATCCATCCCCTAACTCCATACTAGCACCAACGGCCTGCTAAAGCGTTTCGCAGAAAACACCAAGGAACCTGTTTCTCACTCCAACCACAAAGTGTGCCCAGCACGAGTCTTGGCACAGCAGAACACTTCCCTTGGCATGCCCTTTGCAGCCTCACTCCAAACGGGGCTCTCCGCTTCATCCATCCCCTAACTCCATACTAGCACCAACATGCTGCTAAAGCGTTTCGCAGAAAACACCAAGGAACCTGTTTCTCACTCCAACCACAAACTGTGCACAGCACGAGTCTTGGCACACCAGAACACTTCCCTTGGCATGCCCTTTGCAGCCTCACTCCAAACGGGGCTCTCCGCTTCATCCATCTCCTGACTCCATACTAGCACCAACGGGCTGCTAAAGCGTTTCGCAGAAAACACCAAGGAACCTGTTTCTCACTCAAACCACAAAGTGTGCCCAGCACGAGTCTTGGCACAGCAGAACACTTCCCTTGGCATGCCCTTTGCAGCCTCACTCCAAACGGGGCTCTCCGCTTCATCCATCCCCTAACTCCATACTAGCACCAACGGCCTGCTAAAGCATTTCGCAAAAAACACCAAGGAACCTGTTTCTCACTCCAAGCACAAAGCGTGCGCAGCACGAGTCTTGGCACAGCAGAACACTTCTTTTGGCATGTCCTTTGCAGCCTCACTCCAAACGGGGCTCTCCGCTTCATCCATCCCCTGACTCCATACTAGCACCAACATGCTGCTAAAGCGTTTCGCTGAAAACACAAAGGAACCTGTTTCTCACTCAAACCACAAAGTGTGCCCAGCACGAGTCTTGGCACAGCAGAACACTTCCCTTGGCATGCCCTTTGCAGCCTCACTCCAAACGGGGCTCTCCGCTTCATCCATCCCCTAACTCCATACTAGCACCAACGGGCTGCTAAAGCGTTTCGCAGAAAACACCAAGGAACCTGTTTCTCACTCCAACCACAAACTGTGCACAGCACGAGTCTTGGCACAGCAGAACACTTCCCTTGGCATGCCCTTTGCAGCCTCACTCCAAACGGGGCTCTCCGCTTCATCCATCCCCTGACTCCATACTAGCACCAACGGGCTGCTAAAGCATTTCGCAGAAAACACCAAGGAACATGTTTCTCACTCCAACCACAAAGTGTGCGCAGCACGAGTCTTGGCACAGCAGAACACTTCCCTTGGCATGCCCTTTGCAGCCTCACTCCAAACGGGGCTCTCCGCTTCATCCATCCCCTAACTCCATACTAGCACCAACGGCCTGCTAAAGCGTTTCGCAGAAAACACCAAGGAACCTGTTTCTCACTCCAACCACAAAGCGTGCGCAGCACGAGTCTTGGCACAGCAGAACACTTCCCTTGGCATGCCCTTTGCAGCCTCACTCCAAACGGGGCTCTCCGCTTCATCCATCCCCTGACTCCATACTAGCACCAACATGCTGCTAAAGCGTTTCGCAGAAAACACCAAGGAACCTGTTTCTCACTCCAACCACAAAGTGTGCGCAGCACGAGTCTTGGCACAGCAGAACACTTCCTTTGGCATGCCCTTTGCAGCCTCACTCCAAACGGGGCTCTCCGCTTCATCCATCCCCTAACTCCATACTAGCACCAACGGCCTGCTAAAGCATTTCGCAGAAAACACCAAGGAACATGTTTCTCACTCCAACCACAAAGTGTGCGCAGCACGAGTCTTGGCACAGCAGAACACTTCCCTTGGCATGCCCTTTGCAGCCTCACTCCAAACGGGGCTCTCCGCTTCATCCATCCCCTAACTCCATACTAGCACCAACGGCCTGCTAAAGCATTTCGCAGAAAACACCAAGGAACCTGTTTCTCACTCCAACCACAAAGTCTGCGCAGCACGAGTCTTGGCACAGCAGAACACTTCCCTTGGCATGCCCTTTGCAGCCTCACTCCAAACGGGGCTCTCCGCTTCATCCATCCCCTGACTCCATACTAGCACCAACATGCTGCTAAAGCGCTTCGCAGAAAACACCAAGGAACCTGTTTCTCACTCCAACCACAAACTGTGCGCAGCACGAGTCTTGGCACAGCATAACACTTCCCTTGGCATGCCCTTTGCAGCCTCACTCCAAACGGGGCTCTCCGCTTCATCCATCCCCTAACTCCATACTAGCACCAACGGCCTGCTAAAGCATTTCGCAAAAAACACCAAGGAACCTGTTTCTCACTCCAACCACAAAGCGTGCGCAGCACGAGTCTTGGCACAGCAGAACACTTCCCTTGGCATGCCCTTTGCAGCCTCACTCCAAACGGGGCTCTCCGCTTCATCCATCCCCTAACTCCATGCTAGCACCAACGGGCTGCTAAAGCGTTTCGCAGAAAACACCAAGGAACATGTTTCTCACTCCAACCACAAGGTGTGCGCAGCACGAGTCTTGGCACAGCAGAACACTTCCCTTGGCATGCCCTTTGCAGCCTCACTCCAAACGGGGCTCTCCGCTTCATCCATCCCCTGACTCCATACTAGCACCAACATGCTGCTAAAGCGTTTCGCAGAAAACACCAAGGAACATGTTTCTCACTCAAACCACAAAGCGTGCCCAGCACGAGTCTTGGCACAGCAGAACACTTCCCTTGGCATGCCCTTTGCAGCCTCACTCCAAACGGGGCTCTCCGCTTCATCCATCCCCTAACTCCATACTAGCACCAACGGGCTGCTAAAGCGTTTCGCAGAAAACACCAAGGAACCTGTTTCTCACTCCAACCACAAAGCGTGCACAGCACGAGGCTTGGCACAGCAGAACACTTCCCTTGGCATGCCCTTTGCAGCCTCACTCCAAACGGGGCTCTCCGCTTCATCCATCCCCTAACTCCATACTAGCACCAACGGGCTGCTAAAGCGTTTCGCAGAAAACACCAAGGAACCTGTTTCTCACTCCAACCACAAAGTGTGCCCAGCACGAGTCTTGGCACAGCAGAACACTTCCCTTGGCATGCCCTTTGCAGCCTCACTCCAAACGGGGCTCTCCGCTTCATCCATCCCCTGACTCCATACTAGCACCAACGGGCTGCTAAAGCATTTCGCAGAAAACACCAAGGAACATGTTTCTCACTCCAACCACAAAGTGTGCGCAGCATGAGTCTTGGCACAGCAGAACACTTCCCTTGGCATGCCCTTTGCAGCCTCACTCCAAACGGGGCTCTCCGCTTCATCCATCCCCTAACTCCATACTAGCACCAACGGCCTGCTAAAGCGTTTCGCAGAAAACACCAAGGAACCTGTTTCTCACTCCAACCACAAAGCGTGCGCAGCACGAGTCTTGGCACAGCAGAACACTTCCCTTGGCATGCCCTTTGCAGCCTCACTCCAAACGGGGCTCTCCGCTTCATCCATCCCCTGACTCCATACTAGCACCAACATGCTGCTAAAGCGTTTCGCAGAAAACACCAAGGAACCTGTTTCTCACTCCAACCACAAAGTGTGCGCAGCACGAGTCTTGGCACAGCAGAACACTTCCTTTGGCATGCCCTTTGCAGCCTCACTCCAAACGGGGCTCTCTGCTTCATCCATCCCCTAACTCCATACTAGCACCAACGGCCTGCTAAAGCATTTCGCAAAAAACACCAAGGAACCTGTTTCTCACTCCAAGCACAAAGCGTGCGCAGCACGAGTCTTGGCACAGCAGAACACTTTCTTTGGCATGCCCTTTGCAGCCTCACTCCAAACGGGGCTCTCCGCTTCATCCATCCCCTGACTCCATCCTAGCACCAACGGGCTGCTAAAGCGTTTCGCAGAAAACACCAAGGAACCTGTTTCTCACTCCAACCACAAAGTGTGCCCAGCACGAGTCTTGGCACAGCAGAACACTTCCCTTGGCATGCCCTTTGCAGCCTCACTCCAAACGGGGCTCTCCGCTTCATCCATCCCCTGACTCCATACTAGCACCAACGGGCTGCTAAAGCATTTCGCAGAAAACACCAAGGAACATGTTTCTCACTCCAACCACAAAGCGTGCGCAGCACGAGTCTTGGCACAGCAAAACACTTCCTTTGGCATGCCCTTTGCAGCCTCACTCCAAACGGGGCTCTCCGCTTCATCCATCCCCTAACTCCATACTAGCACCAACGGCCTGCTAAAGCGTTTCGCAGAAAACACCAAGGAACCTGTTTCTCACTCCAACCACAAAGTGTGCCCAGCACGAGTCTTGGCACAGCAGAACACTTCCCTTGGCATGCCCTTTGCAGCCTCACTCCAAACGGGGCTCTCCGCTTCATCCATCCCCTAACTCCATACTAGCACCAACGGGCTGCTAAAGCGTTTCGCAGAAAACACCAAGGAACCTGTTTCTCACTCAAACCACAAAGCGTGCGCAGCACGAGTCTTGGCACAGCAGAATACTGCCTTTCGCATGCCCTTTGCAGCCTCCTCCAAACGGGGCTCTCCGCTTCATCCATCTCCTGACTCCATACTAGCACCAATGGGCTGCTAAAGCGTTTCGCAGAAAACACCAAGGAACCTGTTTCTCACTCCAACCACAAAGCGTGCGCAGCACGAGTCTTGGCAAAGCAAAACACTTCCTTTGGCATGCCCTTTGCAGCCTCACTCCAAACGGGGCCCTGTGCTTCATCCATCCCCTGACTCCATACTAGCACCAACGGGTTGCTAAAGCGTTTCGCAGAAAACACCAAGGAACCTGTTTCTCACTCCAAGCACAAAGCGTGCGCAGCACGAGTCTTGGCACAGCAAAACACTTCCCTTGGCATGCCCTTTGCAGCCTCACTCCAAACGGGGCTCTCCGCTTCATCCATCCCCTGACTCCATACTAGCACCAACGGGCTGCTAAAGCGTTTCGCAGAAAACACCAAGGAACCTGTTTCTCACTCCAACCACAAAGCGTGCGCACCACGAGTCTTGGCACAGCATAACACTTCCCTTGGCATGCCCTTTGCAGCCTCGCTCCAAACGGGGCTCTCTGCTTCATCCATCCCCTAACTCCATACTAGCACCAATGGGCTGCTAAAGCGTTTCGCAGAAAACACCAAGGAACCTGTTTCTCACTCCAAGCACAAACTGTGCGCAGCACGAGTCTTGGCACAGCAGAACACTTCCTTTGGCATGCCCTTTGCAGCCTCACTCCAAACGGGGCTCTCCGCTTCATCCATCCCCTGACTCCATACTAGCACCAACGGCCTGCTAAAGCGTTTCGCAGAAAACACCAAGGAACCTGTTTCTCACTCCAAGCACAAAGCGTGCGCACCACGAGTCTTGGCACAGCAGAACACTTCCCTTGGCATGCCCTTTGCAGCCTCACTCCAAACGGGGCTCTCCACTTCATCCATCCCCTAACTCCATACTAGCACGAATGGCCTGCTAAAGCGTTTCGCAGAAAACACCAAGGAACCTGTTTCTCACTCCAACCACAAACTGTGCGCAGCACGAGTCTTGGCACAGCAGAACACTTCCCTTGGCATGCCCTTTGCAGCCTCACTCCAAACGGGGCTCTCCGCTTCATCCATCCCCTAACTCCATACTAGCACCAACGGCCTGCTAAAGCATTTCGCAGAAAACACCAAGGAACCTGTTTCTCACTCCAACCACAAACTGTGCGCAGCACGAGTCTTGGCACAGCAGAACACTTCCCTTGGCATGCCCTTTGCAGCCTCACTCCAAACAGGGCTCTCCGCTTCATCCATCCCCTAACTCCATACTAGCACCAACGGCCTGCTAAAGCATTTCGCAGAAAACACCAAGGAACCTGTTTCTCACTCCAACCACAAACTGTGCGCAGCACGAGTCTTGGCACAGCAGAACACTTCCCTTGGCATGCCCTTTGCAGCCTCACTCCAAACAGGGCTCTCCGCTTCATCCATCCCCTAACTCCATACTAGCACCAACATGCTGCTAAAGCGTTTCGCAGAAAACACCAAGGAACCTGTTTCTCACTCAAACCACAAAGTGTGCGCAGCACGAGTCTTGGCACAGCAGAACACTTCCCTTGGCATGCCCTTTGCAGCCTCACTCCAAACGGGGCTCTCCGCTTCATCCATCCCCTAACTCCATACTAGCACCAACGGCCTGCTAAAGCATTTCGCAAAAAAAACCAAGGAACCTGTTTCTCACTCCAACCACAAACTGTGCGCAGCACGAGTCTTGGCACAGCAAAACACTTCCTTTGGCATGCCCTTTGCAGCCTCACTCCAAACGGGGCTCTCCGCTTCATCCATCCCCTAACTCCATACTAGCACCAACGGGCTGCTAAAGCGTTTCGCAGAAAACACCAAGGAACCTGTTTCTCACTCCAACCACAAAGCGTGCGCAGCACGAGTCTTGGCACAGCAAAACACTTCCTTTGGCATGCCCTTTGCAGCCTCACTCCAAACGGGGCTCTCCGCTTCATCCAGCCCCTAACTCTATACTAGCACCAACGGCCTGCTAAAGCGTTTCGCAGAAAACACCAAGGAACCTGTTTCTCACTCCAACCACAAACTGTGCGCAGCACGAGTCTTGGCACAGCAGAACACTTCCCTTGGCATGCCCTTTGCAGCCTCACTCCAAACGGGGCTCTCCGCTTCATCCATCCCCTAACTCCATACTAGCACCAACGGCCTGCTAAAGCGTTTCGCAGAAAACACCAAGGAACCTGTTTCTCACTCCAACCACAAACTGTGCGCAGCACGAGTCTTGGCACAGCAGAACACTTCCCTTGGCATGCCCTTTGCAGCCTCACTCCAAATGGGGCTCTCCGCTTCATCCATCCCCTAACTCCATACTAGCACCAACGGGCTGCTAAAGCGTTTCGCAGAAAACACCAAGGAACCTGTTTCTCACTCCAACCACAAAGCGTGCGCAGCACGAGTCTTGGCACAGCAAAACACTTCCCTTGGCATGCCCTTTGCAGCCTCACTCCAAATGGGGCTCTCCGCTTCATCCATCCCCTGACTCCATACTAGCACCAACGGGCTGCTAAAGCGTTTCGCAGAAAACGCCAAGGAACCTGTTTCTCACTCCAACCACAAAGCGTGCGCAGCACGAGTCTTGGCACAGCAAAACACTTCCCTTGGCATGCCCTTTGCAGCCTCACTCCAAACGGGGCTCTCCGCTTCATCCATCCCCTAACTCCATACTAGCACCAACATGCTGCTAAAGCGTTTCGCAGAAAACACCAAGGAACCTGTTTCTCACTCCAACCACAAAGTGTGCCCAGCACGAGTCTTGGCACAGCAGAACACTTCCCTTGGCATGCCCTTTGCAGCCTCACTCCAAACGGGGCTCTCCGCTTCATCCATCCCCTAACTCCATACTAGCACCAACATGCTGCTAAAGCGTTTCGCAGAAAACACCAAGGAACCTGTTTCTCACACCAACCACAAAGTGTGCCCAGCACGAGTCTTGGCACAGCAGAACACTTCCCTTGGCATGCCCTTTGCAGCCTCACTCCAAACGGGGCTCTCCGCTTCATCCATCCCCTAACTCCATACTAGCACCAACATGCTGCTAAAGCGTTTCGCAGAAAACACCAAGGAACCTGTTTCTCACTCCAACCACAAAGTGTGCCCAGCACGAGTCTTGGCACAGCAGAACACTTCCCTTGGCATGCCCTTTGCAGCCTCACTCCAAACGGGGCTCTCCGCTTCATCCATCCCCTAACTCCATACTAGCACCAACGGGCTGCTAAAGCGTTTCGCAGAAAACACCAAGGAACCTGTTTCTCACTCCAAGCACAAACTGTGCGCAGCACGAGTCTTGGCACAGCAGAACACTTCCCTTGGCATGACCTTTGCAGCCTCACTCCAAACGGGGCTCTCCGCTTCATCCATCCCCTGACTCCATACTAGCACCAACGGTTTGCTAAAGCGTTTCGCAGAAAACACCAAGGAACCTGTTTCTCACTCCAACCACAAAGCGTGCGCAGCACGAGTCTTGGCACAGCAGAACACTTCCCTTGGCATGACCTTTGCAGCCTCAATCCAAACGGGGCTCTCCGCTTCATCCATCCCCTGACTCCATACTAGCACCAACGGTCTGCTAAAGCGTTTCGCAGAAAACACCAAGGAACCTGTTTCTCACTCCAACCACAAAGCGTGCGCAGCACGAGTCTTGGCACAGCAGAACACTTCCCTTGGCATGACCTTTGCAGCCTCAATCCAAACGGGGCTCTCCGCTTCATCCATCCCCTGACTCCATACTAGCACCAACGGGCTGTTAAAGCGTTTCGCAGAAAACACCAAGGAACCTGTTTCTCACTCCAACCACAAAGCGTGCGCAGCACGAGTCTTGGCACAGCAGAACACTTCCCTTGGCATGTCCTTTGCAGCCTCACTCCAAACGGGGCTCTCCGCTTCATCCATCCCCTAACTCCATACTAGCACCAACAGGCTGCTAAAGCGTTTCGCAGAAAACACCAAGGAACCTGTTTCTCACTCCAACCACAAAGCGTGCGCAGCACGAGTTTTGGCACAGCAGAACACTTCCCTTGGCATGCGCTTTGCAGCCTCACTCCAAACGGGGCTCTCCGCTTCATCCATCCCCTAACTCCATACTAGCACCAACGGCCTGCTAAAGCGTTTCGCAGAAAACACCAAGGAACCTGTTTCTCACTCCAACCACAAAGTCTGCGCAGCACGAGTCTTGGCACAGCAAAACACTTCCCTTGGCATGCCCTTTGCAGCCTCACTCCAAACGGGGCTCTCCGCTTCATCCATCCCCTAACTCCATACTAGCACCAACGGCCTGCTAAAGCGTTTCGCAGAAAACACCAAGGAACCTGTTTCTCACTCCAACCACAAACTGTGCGCAGCACGAGTCTTGGCACAGCAGAACACTTCCCTTGGCATGCCCTTTGCAGCCTCACTCCAAACAGGGCTCTCCGCTTCATCCATCCCCTGACTCCATACTAGCACCAACGGGCTGCTAAAGCGTTTCGCAAAAAACACCAAGGAACCTGTTTCTCACTCCAAGCACAAAGCGTGCGCAGCACGAGTCTTGGCACAGCAAAACACTTCCTTTGGCATGCCCTTTGCAGCCTCACTCCAAACGGGGCTCTCCGCTTCATCCATTCCCTAACTCCATACTAGCACCAACATGCTGCTAAAGCGTTTCGCAGAAAACACCAAGGAACCTGTTTCTCACTCCAACCACAAACTGTGCCCAGCACGAGTCTTGGCACAGCAGAACACTTCCCTTGGCATGCCCTTTGCAGCCTCACTCCAAACGGGGCTCTCCGCTTCATCCATCCCCTAACTACATACTAGCACCAACGGGCTGCTAAAGCGTTTCGCAGAAAACACCAAGGAACCTGTTTCTCACTCCAACCACAAAGTGTGCGCAGCACGAGTCTTGGCACAGCAAAACACTTCTCTTGGCATGCCCTTTGCAGCCTCACTCCAAACGGGGCTCTCCGCTTCATCCATCCCCTAACTCCATACTAGCACCAACATGCTGCTAAAGCGTTTCGCAGAAAACACCAACGAACCTGTTTCTCACTCCAACCACAAAGTGTGCGCAGCACGAGTCTTGGCACAGCAGAACACTTCCCTTGGCATGTCCTTTGAAGCCTCACTCCAAACGGGGCTCTCCGCTTCATCCATCCCCTAACTCCATACTAGCACCAACGGGCTGCTAAAGCGTTTTGCAGAGAACGAATCTTTTCCTCCCATTGTGAGGTCATCCATTGTGATGTCGTCCATTGTGATGTCATCCACTGTGAGGTCATCCATTATGAGGTCACAAGAGTCCCATTGTGAGTTCATCCATTGTGATGTCGTCCATTGTGTGGTCATCCATTTTGATGTAATTAGAGGCCCATTGTAAGGTCATCCATTGTGATGTTGTCCATTGTGATGTCATCCATTGTGATGTCATTAGAGGCCATTGTGAGGTCATCCATTGTGAGGTCATCCGTTGTGATGTCGTCCATTGTGAGGTCATCCATTGTGATGTCGTCCATTGTGTGGTCATCCATTTTGATGTAATTAGAGGCCCATTGTGAGGTCGTACATTGTGAGGTCATCCATTGTGAGCTCATCCATTGTGAGGTCACAAGAGTCCCATTGTGAGGTCATCCATTGTGAGGTCATCCATTGTCAGGTCTTCCATTGTAAGGTCACAAGAGTCCCATTTTGAGGTCATCCATTGTGATGTTGTCCATTGTGATGTCATCCATTGTGATGTCATTAGAGGCCATTGTGAGGTCATCCATAGTGAGGTCATCCGTTGTGATGTCGTCCATTTTGAGGTCATCCATTGTGATGTCATTAGGGACCCATTTTGAGGTCATCCATTGTGAGGTCTTCCATTGTGAGGTCACAAGAGTCCCATAGTGAAGTCATCCATTGTGAGTTCTTCCATGGTGAGGTCACAAGAGTTCCATTGTGAGGTCATCCATTGTGATGTCGTCCATTGTGATATCGTCCATTCTGATGTCATCCATTGTGATGTCACAAGAGTTCCAATGTGAGGTCGTCCATTGTGATGTCGTCCATTGTGTGGTCATCCATTGTGATGTCATTAGAGGTCCACTGTGAGGTCGTCCATTGTGAGGTCATCCATTTTGATTTCGTCCATTGTCAGGTCATCCATTATGATGTCATTAGAGGCCCATTGTGAGGTCGTCCATTGTGAGGTCATCCATTGTGAGGTCTTCCATTGTGATGTCTTTAGAGGCCCACTGTGATGTCATCCATTCTGAGGTCATCCATTGTGAGGTCATCCATTGTGATGTCATTAGAGGCCCACTGTGAGGTCATCCATTGTGAGGTCTTCCATTGTGATGTCATTAGAGGCCCATTGTGAGGTCATCCATTGTGATGTCTTCCATTGTGAGGTCATCCATTGTGATGTCATTAGAAGCCCATTGTGAGATCATCCATTTTTAGGTCATTCATTGTGATGTCTTCCATTGTGAGGTCAAAAGAGTACCATTGTGAGGTTAACCATTCTGATGTCGTCCATTGTGAAGTCATGCATTGTGATGTCATTAGAGGCCCAAGGTGAGGTCGTCCGTTGTAAGGTCATCCACTGCGAGTTCTTCCATTGTGAGGTCACAAGTGTCCCATTGTGAGGTCATCCATTGTGATGTCGTCCATTGTGAGGTCATCCATTGTGAGGTCTTCCATTGTGAGGTCACAGGACTCCCATTGTGAGGTCATCCATTGTGATGTCGTCCATTCTGATGTCATCCATTGTGATGTCATTAGAGGCCATTGTGAGGTCGTCCATTGTGAGGTCATCCATTGTGAGGACTTCCATTGTGATGTCATTAGAGGCCCATTGTGATGTCATCCATTCTGAGGTCATCCATTACGAGGTCATCCATTGTCATGTTATTAGAGGCCCATTGTGAGGTCGTCCATAGTGAGGTAATCCATTGTGATGTCGTCCATTGTGAGGTCATCCATTGTGATGTCATTATACGCCCACTGTGAGGTCGTCCATTGCGAGGTCATCCATTGTGAGGACTTCCATTGTGATGTCATTAGAGGCCCATTGTGATGTCATCCATTCTGAGGTCATCCATTATGAGGTCATCCATTGTGATGTTATTAGAGGCCCAGTGTGAGGTCATCCATTGTGAGGTAATCCATTGTGATGTTGTCCATTGGGTGGTCATCCATTGTGAGGTCTTCCATTGTGAAGTTCAAAAGAGTCCCCTTGTGAGGTCATCCATTGTGAGGTCTTCTATTGTGAGGTAATCCATTGTGATGTCCTCCATTGTGAGGTCATGCATTGTGATGTCATTAGAGGCCCTTTGTGAGTTTGTCCATTGTGTTGTCATCCATTGTGATATCATCCATTATGAGGTCATCCATTGTGATGTCTTTCATTATGAGGTCACAAGAGTCCCATTGAGATGTCATCCATTGTGATGTCGTCCATTGTGAGGTCATCCATTGTGATGTCACTAGAGTACCATTGTGAGGTCGTCCATTGTGATGTCGTCCGTTGTGAGGTCATCCATTGTGATGTCATTAGAGGCCCTCTGTGAGGTCGTCCATTGTGAGGTCATCCATTGTGATGTCATCGATTGTGAGGTCATCCATTGCGATGTCATTAGAGGCCCATTGTGATGTTGTCCATTGTGAAGTCATCCATTGTGAGGTCATCCATTGTGAGGTCATCCATTGTGATGTCATTAGTGGCTCATTGTGAGGTCATCCATTGTGAGGTCATCCATTGTCAGGTCATGCATTGTGATGTCATTAGTGGCCCATTGTGAGGTGGTCCATTGTGAGGTCTTCCATTGTGAGATCTTCCCTTGTGAGGTCACAAGAGTCCCAGTGTGAGGTCATTCATTGTGATGTCGTCCATTCTGAGGTCATCCATTGTGATGTCATTAGAGTCCCATTGTGATGTCCATTGTGAGGTCATCCATTGTGAGGTCATCCATTGTGTGGTCTTCCATTGTGAGGTTACAAGAGTACCATTGTGAGGTTATTCATTGTGATGTCGTCCATTCTGAGGTCATCCATTGTGATGTCATTAGACGCCCACTGTGCGGTCGTCCATTGCGAGGTCATCCATTGTGAGGTCTTGCATTGTGAGGTCACAAGAGTCCCCTTGTGAGGTCATCCATTGTGAGGTCTTCCATGGTGAGGTCATCCATTGTGATGTCGTCCATTGTGAGGTCATCCATTGTGATGTCTTCCATTATGAGGTCACAAGAGTACCATTGTGAGGTCATCCATTTTGATGTCGTCCATTGTGAGGTCATCCATTGTGATGTCATTAGAGGCCCATTGTGACGTCATCCATTGTGAGGTCATCCATTGTGAGGTCATCCATTGTGAGGTCACAAGAGTCCCATTGTGAGGGCATCCATTGTGATGTCGTCCTTTGTGAGGTCATCCATTGTGATGTCATTAGAGGCCCTCTATGAGGTCGTCCATTGTGAGGTCATCCATTGTGATGTCTTCCATTGTGAGGTCACAAGAGCCGATTGTGAGGTCATCCATTGTGGTTTCGTCCATTGTGAAGTCATCCATTGTGAGGTCATCCATTGTGAGGTCATCCATTGTGATGTTTTCCATTGTGAGGTCACAAGAGCCGATTGTGAGATCATCCATTGTGGTTTCGTCCATTGTGAGGTCATCCATTGTGAGGTCATCCATTGTGAGGTCATCCATTGTGAGGTCTTCCATTGTGAGGTCACAAGAGTACCATTGTGAGGTTATCCATTTTGATGTCTTCCATTGTGAAGTCATCCATTGTGAGGTCATTAGAGGCCCAAGGTGAGGTCGTCCGTTGTAAGGTCATCCACTGCGAGTTCTTCCATTGTGAGGTCACAAGCGTCCCTTTGTGAGGTCATCCATTGCGATGTCGTCCATTGTGAGGTCATCCATTGTGAGGTCTTTCATTGTGCGGTCACAATTGTCCCATTGTGACGTCATCCATTGTAATGTCGTCCATTGTGAGGCCATCCATTGTGATGTCATTAGAGGCCCATTGTGATGTTGTCCATTGTGAGGTCATCCATTGTGAGGTTATTCATTCTGATGTCGTCCATTGTGAGGTCTCCCATTGTGAGGTCACAAGAGTCCCATTGTGATGTCATCCATTGTGATGTCGTCCATTCTGAGGTCATCCATTGTGATGTCATTATACGCCCACTGTGAGGTCGTCCATTGCGAGGTCATCCATTGTGAGGTCTTGCATTGTGAGGTCACAAGAGTCCCATTCTGATGTCATCCATTTCGAGGTCATCCATTATGAGGTCATCCATTGTGATGTTATTAGAGGCCAGGGTGAGGTCACCCATTGTGAGGGCATCCATTGTGATGTCGTCCATTTTGAGGTCATCCATTGTGATGTTATTAGAGGCCCATTGTGAGGTCGTCCATTGTGAGGTCATCCATTGTGAGGTATTCCATTGTGATGTCATTAGACTGCCCATTGTGATGTTGTCCATTGTGAGGTCATCCATTGTGAGGTTATTCATTCTGATGTCGTACATTGTGAGGTCTCCCATTGTGAGGTCACAAGAGTCCCATTGTGAGGTCATCCATTGTGATGTCGTCCATTCTGAGGTCATCCATTGTGATGTCATTATACGCCCACTGTGAGGTCGTCCATTGCGAGGTCATCCATTGTGAGGTCTTCCATTGTGATGTCATTAGAGGCCCATTGTGATGTCATCCATTTCGAGGTCATCCATTATGAGGTCATCCATTGTGATGTTATTAGAGGCCAGTGTGAGGTCACCCATTGTGAGGGCATCCATTGTGATGTCGTCCATTGTGAGGTCATCCATTGTGATGTCATTAGAGGCCCATTGTGAGGCCGTCCATTGTGAGGTCATCCATTGTGAGGTCTTCCATTGTGATGTCATTAGACGGCCCATTGTGATGTCATCCATTGTGAGGTCTTCCACTGTGCGGTCACAAGAGTCCCATTGTGAGTTCATCCATTTTCATGTCGTCCATTGTGAGGTCATCCATTGTGATGTCAGTAGAGGTCCATTATGAAGTCGTCAATTGGGTGGTCATCCATTGTGAGGTCTTCCATTGTGAGGTGACAAGAGTCCCCTTGTGAGGTCATCCATTATGATGTCTTCCATTATGAGGTCATCCATTGTGATGTCGTCCATTGCGAGGTCATCCATTGTGATGTCATTAGAGACCCATTGTGATGTCATCCATTGTGAGGTCATCCATTGTGAGGTCTTCCATTTTGAGGTCACAAGAGTCCCCTTGTGAGGTCATCCATTGTGATGTCGTCCATTGTGAGGTCATGCATTGTGATGTCACTAGCGGCCCTTTGTGAGTTTGTCCATTGTGTTGTCATCCATTGTGATATCGTCCATTGCGAGGTCATCCATTGTGATGTCACTAGAGTACCATTGTGAGGTCCTCCATTGTGAGGTCATCCATTATGAGGTCTTCCATTGTGAGGTCACAAGAGTCCCATTGTGAGGTCATCCATTGTGAGGTCGTCCATTGAGAGGTCATCCATTGTGAGGTAATCCATTGTTATGTCTTCCATTGTGAGGTCACAAGAATCCCATTGTGAGGTCATCCATTGTGATGCCCTCCGTTGTGAGGTCATCCATTGTGATGTCATTAGAGGCCCTCTGTGAGGTCCTTCATTGTGAGGTCATCCATTGTGATGTCGTCCATTGTGAAGTCATCCATTGTGATGTCATTAGAGGCCCTCTGTGAGGTCGTCCATTGTGAGGTCATCCATTGTGCGGTCATCCATTGTGATGTCATTAGAGGCCCATTGTGAGGTCATCCATTGCGAGGTCATCCATTGTGAGGTCTTCCATTGTGATGTCATTAGAGGCCCATTGTGAGGTCATCTATTGTGATGTCGTACATTGTGTGGTCATGCATTGTGATGTCATTAGTGGCCGATTGTGAGGTGGTCCATTGTGACGTCATCCATTGTGAGATCTTCCATTGTGAGGTCACAAGAGTGCCATTGTGAGGTAATCCATTGTGATGTTGTCCATTGTGAGGTCATCCATTGTGAGGTCTTCCGTTGTGAGGTAACAAGATTCGAATTCTGAGGCCCTCCATAGTGAGGTCTTCCATTGTGAGGTCACAAGAGTCCCATTGTGAGGTCATGCATTGTGATGTCGTCCATTGTGAGGTCATCCATTGTGCTGTCATTAGAGGCCCATTGTGACGTCATCCATTGTGAGGTCATCCATTGTGAGGTCATCCATTGTGATGTCGTCCATTGTGAGGTCATCCATTGTGCTGTCATTAGAGGCCCATTGTGACGTCATCCATTGTGAAGGTCATCCATTGTGAGGTCATCCATTGTGATGTCGTCCATTGTGAGGTCATCCATTGTGAAGGTCATCCATTGTGAGGTCATCCATTGTGATGTCGTCCATTGTGAGGTCATCCATTGTGAGGTCTTCCATCGTGAGGTCACAAGAGTACCATTGTGAGGTTATTCATTCTGATGTCGTCCATTGTGAGGTCTCCCATTGTGAGGTCACAAGAGTCCCATTGTGAGGTCATCCATTGTCATGTCGTGCATTCTGAGGTCATCCATTGTGATGTCATTAGACGCCCACTGTGAGGTGGTCCATTGCGGGGTCATCCATTTTGAGGTCATGCATTGTGAGGTCACAAGAGTCCCATTGTGAGGTCATCCATTGTGATGTCATTAGAGGCGCACTGTGAGGTCATCCATTGTGAGGTCTTCCATTGTGATGTCATTAGAGGCCCATTGTGATGTCATCCATTTTGAGGTCATCCATTATGAGGTCATCCATTGTGATGTTATTAGAGGCCCAGTGTGAGGTCATCCATTGTGAGGGCATTAATTGTGAGGTCATCCATTGTGAGGTTTTCCATTGTGATGTCATTAGACGGCCCATTGTGATGTCATCCATTGTGAGGTCTTCCATTGTGCGCTGACAAGAGTCTCCTTGTGAGGTCATCGATTGTGAGGTCTTCCATTGTGATGTCGTCCATTGTGATGTCGTCCATTGTGAGGTCATCCATTGTGATGTCATTAGAGGCCCATTGTGACGTCATCCATTGTGAGGTCATCCATTGTGAGGTCTTCCATTGTGAGGTCACAAGAGTCCCCTTGTGAGGACATCCATTGTGATTTTGTCCATTGTGAGGTCATCCATTGTGAGGTCATCCATTGTGATGTCGTCCATTCTGATGTCGTCCATTGTGATGTCATTAGAGGCCCACTGTGAGGTCGTCCATTGCGAGGTCATCCATTGTGAGGTCTTCCATTGTGAGGTCACAAGAGTCCCATTGTGAGGTCATTCATTGTGATGTCATTAGAGGCCCACTGTGAGGTCGTCCATTGTGATGTCGTCCATTGTGATGTCATCCATTGTGAGGTCTTCCAATGTGATGTCATTAGAGGCCCATTTTGATGTCAGCCATTGTGAGGTCATCCATTGTGAGGTCTTACATTGTGAGGTCACAAGAGTCCCATTGTGCGGTCATCCATTGTGATGTCGTCCATTCTGATATCATCCATTGTGATGTCATTAGAGGCACACTGTGAGGTTGTCCATTTCGAGGTCATCCATTGTGAGGTCTTCCATTGAGAGGTCACAAGAGTCCCATTGTGAGGTCATCCATTGTGATATCATTGGAGGCCCACTGTGAGGTCATCCATTGTGAGGTCATCCATTGTGATGTCGTCCATTGTGAGGTCATCCATTGTGATGTCATTAGAGGCCCTCTGTGAGGTCGTCCATTGTGAGGTCATCCATTGTGATGTCGTCCATTGTGAGGTCATCCATTGTGATGTCATTAGAGGCCCATTGTGAGGTCGTTCATTGTGGGGTCATCCATTGTGAGGTCTTCCATTGTGAGGTCATCCTTTAGAAGCCCATTGTGAGGTTATCCATTGTGATGTCGTCCATTGTGAGGTCATCCACTGTGATGTCATTAGAGACCCATTGTGAGGTGGTCCGTTGTGATGTCATCCATTGTGAGATCTTCCCTTGTGAGGTCTTCCATTGTGAGGTCACAAGAGTCCCATTGTGAGGTCATCCATTGTGATGTCGTCCATTCTGATGTCATCCATTGTGATGTCATTAGAGGCACACAGTGAGGTTGTCCATTGCGAGGTCATCCATTGTGAGGTCTTCCATTGTGAGGTCACAAGAGTCCCATTGTGAGGTCATCCATTGTGATATCATTAGAGGCCCACTGTGAGGTCATCCATTGTGAGGTCATCCATTGTGATGTTGTCCATTGTGAGGTCATCCATTGTGATGTCATTAGAGGCCCACTGTGAGGTCGTCCATTGTGAGGTCATCCATTGTGATGTCGTCCATTGTGAGGTCATCCATTGTGATGTCATTAGAGGCCCATTGTGAGGTCGTTCATTGTGAGGTCATCCATTGTGAGGTCTTCCATTGTGAGGTCATCCATTAGAAGCCCATTGTGAGGTCATCCATTGTGATGTCGTCCATTGTGAGGTCATTAGAAGCCCATTGTGAGATCATCCATTTTTAGGTCATTCATTGTGAGGTCTTCCATTGTGAGGTCAAAAGAGTACCATTGTGAGGTTAACCATTCTGATGTCGTCCATTGTGAAGTCATGCATTGTGATGTCATTAGAGGCCCAAGGTGAGGTCGTCCGTTGTAAGGTCATCCACTGCGAGTTCTTCCATTGTGAGGTCACAAGTGTCCCATTGTGAGGTCATCCATTGTGATGTCGTCCATTGTGAGGTCATCCATTGTGAGGTCTTCCATTGTGAGGTCACAGGACTCCCATTGTGAGGTCATCCATTGTGATGTCGTCCATTCTGATGTCATCCATTGTGATGTCATTAGAGGCCATTGTGAGGTCGTCCATTGTGAGGTCATCCATTGTGAGGACTTCCATTGTGATGTCATTAGAGGCCCATTGTGATGTCATCCATTCTGAGGTCATCCATTACGAGGTCATCCATTGTCATGTTATTAGAGGCCCATTGTGAGGTCGTCCATAGTGAGGTAATCCATTGTGATGTCGTCCATTGTGAGGTCATCCATTGTGATGTCATTATACGCCCACTGTGAGGTCGTCCATTGCGAGGTCATCCATTGTGAGGACTTCCATTGTGATGTCATTAGAGGCCCATTGTGATGTCATCCATTCTGAGGTCATCCATTATGAGGTCATCCATTGTGATGTTATTAGAGGCCCAGTGTGAGGTCATCCATTGTGAGGTAATCCATTGTGATGTTGTCCATTGGGTGGTCATCCATTGTGAGGTCTTCCATTGTGAAGTTCAAAAGAGTCCCCTTGTGAGGTCATCCATTGTGAGGTCTTCTATTGTGAGGTAATCCATTGTGATGTCCTCCATTGTGAGGTCATGCATTGTGATGTCATTAGAGGCCCTTTGTGAGTTTGTCCATTGTGTTGTCATCCATTGTGATATCATCCATTATGAGGTCATCCATTGTGATGTCTTTCATTATGAGGTCACAAGAGTCCCATTGAGATGTCATCCATTGTGATGTCGTCCATTGTGAGGTCATCCATTGTGATGTCACTAGAGTACCATTGTGAGGTCGTCCATTGTGATGTCGTCCGTTGTGAGGTCATCCATTGTGATGTCATTAGAGGCCCTCTGTGAGGTCGTCCATTGTGAGGTCATCCATTGTGATGTCATCGATTGTGAGGTCATCCATTGCGATGTCATTAGAGGCCCATTGTGATGTTGTCCATTGTGAAGTCATCCATTGTGAGGTCATCCATTGTGAGGTCATCCATTGTGATGTCATTAGTGGCTCATTGTGAGGTCATCCATTGTGAGGTCATCCATTGTCAGGTCATGCATTGTGATGTCATTAGTGGCCCATTGTGAGGTGGTCCATTGTGAGGTCTTCCATTGTGAGATCTTCCCTTGTGAGGTCACAAGAGTCCCAGTGTGAGGTCATTCATTGTGATGTCGTCCATTCTGAGGTCATCCATTGTGATGTCATTAGAGTCCCATTGTGATGTCCATTGTGAGGTCATCCATTGTGAGGTCATCCATTGTGTGGTCTTCCATTGTGAGGTTACAAGAGTACCATTGTGAGGTTATTCATTGTGATGTCGTCCATTCTGAGGTCATCCATTGTGATGTCATTAGACGCCCACTGTGCGGTCGTCCATTGCGAGGTCATCCATTGTGAGGTCTTGCATTGTGAGGTCACAAGAGTCCCCTTGTGAGGTCATCCATTGTGAGGTCTTCCATGGTGAGGTCATCCATTGTGATGTCGTCCATTGTGAGGTCATCCATTGTGATGTCTTCCATTATGAGGTCACAAGAGTACCATTGTGAGGTCATCCATTTTGATGTCGTCCATTGTGAGGTCATCCATTGTGATGTCATTAGAGGCCCATTGTGACGTCATCCATTGTGAGGTCATCCATTGTGAGGTCATCCATTGTGAGGTCACAAGAGTCCCATTGTGAGGGCATCCATTGTGATGTCGTCCTTTGTGAGGTCATCCATTGTGATGTCATTAGAGGCCCTCTATGAGGTCGTCCATTGTGAGGTCATCCATTGTGATGTCTTCCATTGTGAGGTCACAAGAGCCGATTGTGAGGTCATCCATTGTGGTTTCGTCCATTGTGAAGTCATCCATTGTGAGGTCATCCATTGTGAGGTCATCCATTGTGATGTTTTCCATTGTGAGGTCACAAGAGCCGATTGTGAGATCATCCATTGTGGTTTCGTCCATTGTGAGGTCATCCATTGTGAGGTCATCCATTGTGAGGTCATCCATTGTGAGGTCTTCCATTGTGAGGTCACAAGAGTACCATTGTGAGGTTATCCATTTTGATGTCTTCCATTGTGAAGTCATCCATTGTGAGGTCATTAGAGGCCCAAGGTGAGGTCGTCCGTTGTAAGGTCATCCACTGCGAGTTCTTCCATTGTGAGGTCACAAGCGTCCCTTTGTGAGGTCATCCATTGCGATGTCGTCCATTGTGAGGTCATCCATTGTGAGGTCTTTCATTGTGCGGTCACAATTGTCCCATTGTGACGTCATCCATTGTAATGTCGTCCATTGTGAGGCCATCCATTGTGATGTCATTAGAGGCCCATTGTGATGTTGTCCATTGTGAGGTCATCCATTGTGAGGTTATTCATTCTGATGTCGTCCATTGTGAGGTCTCCCATTGTGAGGTCACAAGAGTCCCATTGTGATGTCATCCATTGTGATGTCGTCCATTCTGAGGTCATCCATTGTGATGTCATTATACGCCCACTGTGAGGTCGTCCATTGCGAGGTCATCCATTGTGAGGTCTTGCATTGTGAGGTCACAAGAGTCCCATTCTGATGTCATCCATTTCGAGGTCATCCATTATGAGGTCATCCATTGTGATGTTATTAGAGGCCAGGGTGAGGTCACCCATTGTGAGGGCATCCATTGTGATGTCGTCCATTTTGAGGTCATCCATTGTGATGTTATTAGAGGCCCATTGTGAGGTCGTCCATTGTGAGGTCATCCATTGTGAGGTATTCCATTGTGATGTCATTAGACTGCCCATTGTGATGTTGTCCATTGTGAGGTCATCCATTGTGAGGTTATTCATTCTGATGTCGTACATTGTGAGGTCTCCCATTGTGAGGTCACAAGAGTCCCATTGTGAGGTCATCCATTGTGATGTCGTCCATTCTGAGGTCATCCATTGTGATGTCATTATACGCCCACTGTGAGGTCGTCCATTGCGAGGTCATCCATTGTGAGGTCTTCCATTGTGATGTCATTAGAGGCCCATTGTGATGTCATCCATTTCGAGGTCATCCATTATGAGGTCATCCATTGTGATGTTATTAGAGGCCAGTGTGAGTTCACCCATTGTGAGGGCATCCATTGTGATGTCGTCCATTGTGAGGTCATCCATTGTGATGTCATTAGAGGCCCATTGTGAGGCCGTCCATTGTGAGGTCATCCATTGTGAGGTCTTCCATTGTGATGTCATTAGACGGCCCATTGTGATGTCATCCATTGTGAGGTCTTCCACTGTGCGGTCACAAGAGTCCCATTGTGAGTTCATCCATTTTCATGTCGTCCATTGTGAGGTCATCCATTGTGATGTCAGTAGAGGTCCATTATGAAGTCGTCAATTGGGTGGTCATCCATTGTGAGGTCTTCCATTGTGAGGTGACAAGAGTCCCCTTGTGAGGTCATCCATTATGATGTCTTCCATTATGAGGTCATCCATTGTGATGTCGTCCATTGCGAGGTCATCCATTGTGATGTCATTAGAGACCCATTGTGATGTCATCCATTGTGAGGTCATCCATTGTGAGGTCTTCCATTTTGAGGTCACAAGAGTCCCCTTGTGAGGTCATCCATTGTGATGTCGTCCATTGTGAGGTCATGCATTGTGATGTCACTAGCGGCCCTTTGTGAGTTTGTCCATTGTGTTGTCATCCATTGTGATATCGTCCATTGCGAGGTCATCCATTGTGATGTCACTAGAGTACCATTGTGAGGTCCTCCATTGTGAGGTCATCCATTATGAGGTCTTCCATTGTGAGGTCACAAGAGTCCCATTGTGAGGTCATCCATTGTGAGGTCGTCCATTGAGAGGTCATCCATTGTGAGGTAATCCATTGTTATGTCTTCCATTGTGAGGTCACAAGAATCCCATTGTGAGGTCATCCATTGTGATGCCCTCCGTTGTGAGGTCATCCATTGTGATGTCATTAGAGGCCCTCTGTGAGGTCCTTCATTGTGAGGTCATCCATTGTGATGTCGTCCATTGTGAAGTCATCCATTGTGATGTCATTAGAGGCCCTCTGTGAGGTCGTCCATTGTGAGGTCATCCATTGTGCGGTCATCCATTGTGATGTCATTAGAGGCCCATTGTGAGGTCATCCATTGCGAGGTCATCCATTGTGAGGTCTTCCATTGTGATGTCATTAGAGGCCCATTGTGAGGTCATCTATTGTGATGTCGTACATTGTGTGGTCATGCATTGTGATGTCATTAGTGGCCGATTGTGAGGTGGTCCATTGTGACGTCATCCATTGTGAGATCTTCCATTGTGAGGTCACAAGAGTGCCATTGTGAGGTAATCCATTGTGATGTTGTCCATTGTGAGGTCATCCATTGTGAGGTCTTCCGTTGTGAGGTAACAAGATTCGAATTCTGAGGCCCTCCATAGTGAGGTCTTCCATTGTGAGGTCACAAGAGTCCCATTGTGAGGTCATGCATTGTGATGTCGTCCATTGTGAGGTCATCCATTGTGCTGTCATTAGAGGCCCATTGTGACGTCATCCATTGTGAGGTCATCCATTGTGAGGTCATCCATTGTGATGTCGTCCATTGTGAGGTCATCCATTGTGCTGTCATTAGAGGCCCATTGTGACGTCATCCATTGTGAAGGTCATCCATTGTGAGGTCATCCATTGTGATGTCGTCCATTGTGAGGTCATCCATTGTGAAGGTCATCCATTGTGAGGTCATCCATTGTGATGTCGTCCATTGTGAGGTCATCCATTGTGAGGTCTTCCATCGTGAGGTCACAAGAGTACCATTGTGAGGTTATTCATTCTGATGTCGTCCATTGTGAGGTCTCCCATTGTGAGGTCACAAGAGTCCCATTGTGAGGTCATCCATTGTCATGTCGTGCATTCTGAGGTCATCCATTGTGATGTCATTAGACGCCCACTGTGAGGTGGTCCATTGCGGGGTCATCCATTTTGAGGTCATGCATTGTGAGGTCACAAGAGTCCCATTGTGAGGTCATCCATTGTGATGTCATTAGAGGCGCACTGTGAGGTCATCCATTGTGAGGTCTTCCATTGTGATGTCATTAGAGGCCCATTGTGATGTCATCCATTTTGAGGTCATCCATTATGAGGTCATCCATTGTGATGTTATTAGAGGCCCAGTGTGAGGTCATCCATTGTGAGGGCATTAATTGTGAGGTCATCCATTGTGAGGTTTTCCATTGTGATGTCACTAGACGGCCCATTGTGATGTCATCCATTGTGAGGTCTTCCATTGTGCGCTGACAAGAGTCTCCTTGTGAGGTCATCGATTGTGAGGTCTTCCATTGTGATGTCGTCCATTGTGATGTCGTCCATTGTGAGGTCATCCATTGTGATGTCATTAGAGGCCCATTGTGACGTCATCCATTGTGAGGTCATCCATTGTGAGGTCTTCCATTGTGAGGTCACAAGAGTCCCCTTGTGAGGACATCCATTGTGATTTTGTCCATTGTGAGGTCATCCATTGTGAGGTCATCCATTGTGATGTCGTACATTCTGATGTCGTCCATTGTGATGTCATTAGAGGCCCACTGTGAGGTCGTCCATTGCGAGGTCATCCATTGTGAGGTCTTCCATTGTGAGGTCACAAGAGTCCCATTGTGAGGTCATTCATTGTGATGTCATTAGAGGCCCACTGTGAGGTCGTCCATTGTGATGTCGTCCATTGTGATGTCATCCATTGTGAGGTCTTCCAATGTGATGTCATTAGAGGCCCATTTTGATGTCAGCCATTGTGAGGTCATCCATTGTGAGGTCTTACATTGTGAGGTCACAAGAGTCCCATTGTGCGGTCATCCATTGTGATGTCGTCCATTCTGATATCATCCATTGTGATGTCATTAGAGGCACACTGTGAGGTTGTCCATTTCGAGGTCATCCATTGTGAGGTCTTCCATTGAGAGGTCACAAGAGTCCCATTGTGAGGTCATCCATTGTGATATCATTGGAGGCCCACTGTGAGGTCATCCATTGTGAGGTCATCCATTGTGATGTCGTCCATTGTGAGGTCATCCATTGTGATGTCATTAGAGGCCCTCTGTGAGGTCGTCCATTGTGAGGTCATCCATTGTGATGTCGTCCATTGTGAGGTCATCCATTGTGATGTCATTAGAGGCCCATTGTGAGGTCGTTCATTGTGGGGTCATCCATTGTGAGGTCTTCCATTGTGAGGTCATCCTTTAGAAGCCCATTGTGAGGTTATCCATTGTGATGTCGTCCATTGTGAGGTCATCCACTGTGATGTCATTAGAGACCCATTGTGAGGTGGTCCGTTGTGATGTCATCCATTGTGAGATCTTCCCTTGTGAGGTCTTCCATTGTGAGGTCACAAGAGTCCCATTGTGAGGTCATCCATTGTGATGTCGTCCATTCTGATGTCATCCATTGTGATGTCATTAGAGGCACACTGTGAGGTTGTCCATTGCGAGGTCATCCATTGTGAGGTCTTCCATTGTGAGGTCACAAGAGTCCCATTGTGAGGTCATCCATTGTGATATCATTAGAGGCCCACTGTGAGGTCATCCATTGTGAGGTCATCCATTGTGATGTTGTCCATTGTGAGGTCATCCATTGTGATGTCATTAGAGGCCCACTGTGAGGTCGTCCATTGTGAGGTCATCCATTGTGATGTCGTCCATTGTGAGGTCATCCATTGTGATGTCATTAGAGGCCCATTGTGAGGTCGTTCATTGTGAGGTCATCCATTGTGAGGTCTTCCATTGTGAGGTCATCCATTAGAAGCCCATTGTGAGGTCATCCATTGTGATGTCGTCCATTGTGAGGTCATCCATTGTGATGTCATTAGAGACCCATTGTGAGGTGGTCCGTTGTGACGTCGTCCATTGTGAGATCTTCCCTTGTGAGGTCTTCCATTGTGAGGTCAGAAGAGTCCCATTGGGAGGTCATCCCTTGTGATGTCGTCCATTGTGAGGTCATGCATTGTGATGTCATTAGAGGCCCTTTGTGAGTTTGTCCATTGTGTTGTCATCCATTGTGATATCGTCCATTGTGAGGTCATCCATTGTGATGTCTTTCATTATGAGGTCACTAGAGTCCCATTGTGAGGTCATCCATTGTGATGTCCATTCTGAGGTCATCCATTGTGATGTCATTAGACGCCCACTGTGAGGTCGTCCATTGCGAGGGCATCCATTGTGAGGTCTTGCATTGTGAGGTCACAGGAGTCCCATTGTGAGGTCATCCATTGTGATGTCCTTAGAGGCGCACTGTGAGGTCGTCCATTGTGAGGTCTTCCATTGTGATGTCATTAGAGGCCCATTGTGATGTCATCCATTTTGAGGTCATCCATTGTGATGTTATTAGAGGCCCATTGTGAGGTCATCCATTGTGAGGGCATTGATTGTGAGGTCATCCAATGTGAGGTTTTCCATTGTGATGTCATTAGACGGCCCATTGTGATGTCATCCATTGTGAGCTCTTTCATTGTGCGGTCACAAGAGTCCGATTGTGATGTCGTCCATTGTGACGTCATCCATTGTGAGATCTTCCCTTGTGAGGTCTTCCGTTGTGAGGTCACAAGATTCCCATTGTGAGGTCATCCATTGTGATGTGGTCCATTGTGAGGTCATCCACTGTGATGTCATTAAAGGCATATTGTGAGGTCGTCCCTTGTGAGGTCATCCATTGTGGTGTCATTCATTATGAGGTCATCCATTGTGATGTTATTAGAGGCCTATTGTGAGGTCGTCCATTGTGAGGTCTTCCATTGTGAGGTCACAAGCGTCTCATTGTAAGGTCTTCCATTGTGATGTCGTCCATTGTGAGGTCATCCACTGTGAGGTCTTCCATTGTGAGGTCACAAGAGTCCTATTGTGAGGTCATCCAGTGTGATGTCGTCCATTGTGAGGTCAGCCATTGTGAGGTCTTCCATTGTGAGGTCATCCATTGTGATGTCGTCCATTGTGAGGTTATCCATTGTGATATCATTAGAGGCCCATTCTGAGGTCGTCCATTGTGAGGTCTTCCATTGTGATGTCGTCCATTGTGAAGTCATCCACTGTGAGGTCTTCCATTGTGAGGTCACAAGAGTCCTATTGTGAGGTCATCCAGTGTGATGTCGTCCATTGTGAGGTCAGCCATTGTGAGGTCTTCCATTGTGAGGTCAACCATTGTGATGTCGTCCATTGTGAGGTTATCCATTGTGATATCATTAGAGGCCCATTGTGAGGTCATCCATTGTGAGGTCATCCATTGTGAGGTCTTCCATTGTGAGGTCACAAGAGTCCCATTGTGAGGTCATCCATTGTGAGGTCATCAATTGTGAGGTCATCCATTGTGAGGTCTTCCATTGTGAGGTCACAAGAGCACCATTGTGAGGTTATTCATTCTGATGTCGTCCATTGTGAGGTCTTCCATTATGAGGTCACAAGAGTCCCATTGTGAGGTCTTCCATTGTGAGGTCACAAGAGGCCCATTGTGATGTCATCCATTGTGTGGTCATCCATTGTGAGGTCTTCCATTGTGAGGTCACAAGCGTCTCATTGTGGGGTCTTCCATTGTGAGGTCTTCCATTGCGAGGTCATCCATTGTGATGTCGTCCATTGTGAGGTCATCCATTGTGAGGTCTTCCATTGTGAGGTCACAAGAGTACCGTTGTGGGGTTATCCATTCTGATGTTGTCCATTGTGAGGTCATCCATTGTGAGGTCTCCCATTGTGAGGTCACAAGAGTCCCATTGTGAGGTCATCCATTGTGAGGTCGTTCGTTGTGAGCTCATCCCTTTTGATGTCATTAGAGGACCATTGAGACGTCGTCCATTGTGAAGTCATCCATTGTGAGGTCTTCCATTATGAGGTCATCCATTGTGATGTCGTCCATTGTGAGGTCATCCTTTGTGATGTCATTAGAGGCCCATTGTGACGTCATCCATTGTGAGGTCATCCACTGTGAGGTCTTCCATTGTGAGGTCACAACAGTACCATTGTGAGGTCATCAATTGTGATGTCGTCCATTGTGAGGTCATCCATTGTGATGTCATTAGAGGCCCATTGTGAGGTCGTCCGTTGTGAGGTTATCCATTGTGAGTTCTTCCATTTTGAGGTCAAAAGAGTCCTATTGTGAGGTCATCCGTTGTTATGTCGTCCATTGTGAGGTCATCCATTTTGATGTCATTAGAGGCCCATTGTGATGTTGTCCATTGTGAGGTCATCCATTGTGAGGTCTTCCATTGTGAGGTCACAAGAGTCCCATTGTGAGGTCATCCATTGTGATGGCGTCCATTTTGAGGTCATGCACTGTGAGATCACAAGCATCTCATTTTGAGGTCTTCCATTCTGATGTCGTCCATTGTGGGGTCATCCACTGTGGGGTCTTCCATTGTGAGGTCATCCATTGTGATGTCATCCATTGTGAGGTCTTCCATTGTGATTTCCTTAGAGGTCCATTGTGGCATCGTCCATTGTGTTGTCATGCATTGTGATGTCGTACATTGTGAGGTCATCCATTGTGATGTCATTAGAGGCCCATTGTGACGTCATCCATTTTGAGGTCATCCATTGTGAGGTCATCCATTGTGAGGTCACAAGAGTCCTATTGTGAGGTCATCCATTGTGAGATCGTCCATTGTGAGGTCATCCATTGTGATGTAATTAGACGCTCATTGTGAGGTCGTCCATTGTGTTGTCATCCATTGTGATGTCTTATATTGTGAGATTATCCATCGTGAGGTCTTCCATTATGAGGTCACAGGAGTCCCATTGTGAGGTCGTCCATTGTGATGTCGTCCATTGTGAGGTCTTCCATTGTGATGTCATTAGAGGAGCATTGTGGTGTCGCCCATTGTGAGGTCTTCTATTGTAAGGTCACAAGAGTCTCATTGTGAGGTCATCCATTGTGAGGTCTTCCATTGTGAGGTCATCCATTGTGATGTCGTCCATTGTGATGTCATTAGAGGCCCATTGTGAGGTCGTCCATTGTGAGGTCATCCATTGTGATGTCGTCCAATGTGAGGTCATCCATTGTGATGTCATTAGAGGCCCATTGTGAGTTCGTTCGTTGTGAGGTCATCCATTGTGATATCGTCCATTGTGAGGTCATCCATTGTGAGGTCTTCCATTATGTGGTCACAGGAGTCCCATTGTGAGGTCATCCATTGTGATGTCGTCCAATGTGAGGTCATCCATTTTGATGTAATTAGAGGCCCATTGTGAGGTCATCCATTGTGAGGTCACAAGTGTCCCATTTTGAGGTCATCCGTTGTGAGGTCATCCATTGTGAGGTCTTCCACTGTGAGGCCACAAAAGTCCCATTGTGAGGTCGTCCATTGTGATGTCGTACATTGTGAGGTCTTCCATTGTGATGTCATTAGAGGAGCATTGTGGTGTCGCCCATTGTGAGGTCATCCATTGTGAGGTCTTCTATTGTAAGGTCACAAGAGTCTCATTGTGACGTCATCCATTGTGAGGTCGTCCATTGTGAGGTCATCCATTGTGATGTCGTCCATTGTGATGTCATTAGAGGCCCATTGTGAGGTCGTCCATTGTGAGGTCATCCATTGTGATGTCGTCCAATGTGAGGTCATCCATTGTGATGTCATTAGAGACCCATTGTGAGTTCATTCATTGTGAGGTCATCCATTGTGAGGTCATCCATTGTGAGGTCGTTCGTTGTGATGTCATCCATTGTGATATCGTCCATTGTGAGGTCATCCATTGTGAGGTCTTCCATTATGTGGTCACAGGAGTCCCATTGTGAGGTCATCCATTGTGATGTCGTCCAATGTGAGGTCATCCATTTTGATGTAATTAGAGGCCCATTGTGAGGTCATCCATTGTGAGGTCACAAGAGTCCCATTTTGAGGTCATCCATTGTGAGGTCTTCCACTGTGAGGCCACAAAAGTCTCATTGTGAGGTCATCCATTGTGAGGTCGTTCATTGTGAGCTCATCCATTGTGATGTCGTCCATTGTGAGGTCATCCATTGTGATGTCGTCCATTGTGAAGTCATCCATTGTGATGCCATTAGAGGCCCATTTTGAGGTCATCCGTTGTGAGGTCATCCATTGTGAGGTCTTCCATTGTGAGGTCACAAGTGTCCCATTGTGAGCTCATCCATTCCGATGTCATTAGAGGCCCATTGTGACGTCGTCCATTGTGAGGTGATCCATGGTGAGGTCTTCCGTTGTGAGGTCACATGAGTCCTATTGTGAGGTCATCCATTGTGATTTCGTCCATTGTGAGGTCGTCCATTGTGATGTCATTAGAGGCCCATTGCGAGGTCATCCATGCGGAGGTCATCCATTGTGTGGTCATCCATTGTAAGGTCTTCCATTGTGAGGTCACAAGAGTTCCATCGTGTGATCATCCATTGTGATGTCTTCCATTGTGAGGTCATCCATTGCGATGTCATTACAGGCCCATTGTGAGGTCATCCATTGTGATGTCATGCATTGTGAGGTCTTCCATTGTGAGGTCACAAGAGTCCCATTGTGAGGTCATCCATTGTGATGTTGTCCATTGTGAGGTCATCCACTGTGAGGTCTTCCATTGTGAGGTCACAAGAGTCCCATTGTGAGGTCATCCATTGTGATGTCGTCCATTGTGAGGTCATCCATTGTGATGTAATTAGAGGCCCATTGTGATGTCGTCCATTGTGTGGTTATCCATTGTTATGTTGTCCATTGTGAGGTCATCCATTGTGATGTTGTTAGAGGCCCATTGTGAGGTCATCCATTGTGAGGTCATCCATTGTGAGGTCTTCCATTGTGTGGTCACAAGAGTACCATTGTGATGTTATCCATTCTGATGTCGTCCATTGTGAGGTCATCCATTGTTATGTCATTAGAGGCCCATTGTGAGGTCGTCCATTCTGAGGTCATCCATTGTGAGATCTTCCATTGTGAGGTCACAAGATTCCCATTGTGAGGTCATCCATTGTGATGTCGTCCATTGTGAGGTCATCCACTGTGAGGTCTTCCATTGTGAGGTCACAAGAGTCCCATTGTGAGTTCATCCATTGTGATGTCGTCCATTGTGAGGTAATCCATTGTGATGTTGTCCATTGTGAGGTCATCCATTGTGAGGTCATCCATTGTGACGTCGTCCATTGTGAGGTCATCCATTGCCATGTCATTAGAGGCCAATTGTGAGGTCGTCCGTAGTGAGGTCATCCATTGTGTGGTCTTCCATTTTGAGGTCACAAGAGTCCCATTGTGAGGTCATCCATTGTGAGGTCGTTCGTTGTGAGCTCATCCAGTGTGATGTCATTAGATGACCATTGTGACGTCATGCATTGTGCGGTCATCCATTGTCAGGTCTTCCATTGTGAGGTCACAAGAGCCCCATTGTGTCGTCATCCATTGTGATGTCGTCCATTGTGAGGTCATCCATTGTGAGGTCTTCCACTGTGAGGTCACAAGAGTTGTGAGGTCATCCATTGTGATATCGTCCATTGTGAGGTCATCCATTGTGATTTCATTAGAGGCCCATTGTGAGGTCGTTCATTGTGAGGTCATCCATTGTGATGTCATTAGAGGACCATTGTGACGTTGTCCATTGTGAGGTCTTCCATTGTGAGGTCATCCATTGTGATGTCGTCCATTGTGAGGTCATCCATTGTGATGTCATTAGAGGCCCATTGTGAGGTCATCCATTGTGAGGTCACAAGAGTACCATTGTGAGGTTATCCATTCTGATGTCATCCATTCTGATGTCATCCCTTTTGATGTCCTCAGAGGCCCATTGTGCGGTCGTTCGTTGTGAGCTCATCCATTGTGAGGTCTTCCATTGTGAGGTCACAAGAGTCCCATTGTGAGGTCATCCATTGTGAGGTCGTTCGTTGTGAGCTTATACATTGTTATGTCGTTAGAGGACCATTGTGACGTCGTCCATTGTGAGGTCGTCCATTGTGAGGTCATGCATTGTGATGTCGTCCATTGCGAGGTCATCCATTGTGATGTTATTAGAGGCACATTGTGACGTCATCCATGGTGAGGTCATTCATTGTGAGGTCTTCCATTGTGAGGTCATCCATTGTGATGTCGTCCATTGTGAGGTCATCCATTGTGATGTTATTAGAGGCACATTGTGACGTCATCCATGGTGAGGTCATTCATTGTGAGGTGGTCCATTGTTAGGTTATCCATTGTGATGTCAATAGAGGGCCATTGTGACGTCATCCATTGAGAGGTCATCCGTTGTGAGGTCTTCCAATGTGAGGTCACAACAGTCCCCTTGTGAGGTCATCCGTTGTGATGTCATTAGAGGCCCATTGTAAGGTCGTCCATTCTGAGGTCATCCATTGTGAGGTCTTCCATTGTGAGGTCACAAGAGTCCCATTGTTAGGTCATCCATTGTGAGTTCGTTTGTTGTGAGGTCATCCATTGTGATGTCGTCCATTGTTAGGTCATCCATTGTGAGGTCTTCCATTGTGAGGTCACAAGATTCACATTGTGATGTCATCCATTGTGATGTCGTCCCTTGTAAGGTCATCCATTGTGATGTCATTAGAGACCCATTGTTACGTCATCCATGGTGAGGTCATTCATTGTGAGGTCTTCCATTGTGAGGTCACAAGAGTCCCATTGTGATGTAATCCATTGTGAGGTCGTTCGTTGTGAGGTCATCCATTGTGATGTCATTAGAGGACCATTGTGACGTCGTCCATTGTGAGGTCTTCCATTGTGAGGTTATCCATTGTGATGTCGTCTATTGTGAGGTCATCCATTGTGATGTCATTAGAGGCACATTGTGAGGTCATCCATTGTGAGGTCATCCATTCTGAGGTCATCCATTGTGATGTCATTAGAGGCCCATTGTGAGGTCGTCCATTGTGAGGTCATCCACTGTGAGGTCTTCCATTGTGAGGTCACAAGATTCCCATTGTGAGGTCATCCATTGTGATGTCGTCCATTGTGAGGTCATCCATTGTGAGGTCACAAGAGTCCCATTGTGAGGTCATCCATTGTGAGTTCGTTCGTTGTGAGGTCATCCATTGTGAGGTCTTCCATTTTCAGGTCATCTATTCTGATGTCATCCATTGTGATGTCATTAGAGGCCCATTGTGACGTCATCCATTGTGAGTTCGTTCGTTGTGAGGTCATCCATTGTGGTGTCATTAGAGGAGCATTGTGACGTCGTCCATTGTGAGCTCATCCATTGTGAGGTCTTCCATTTTCAGGTCATCTATTCTGATGTCATCCATTGTGATGTCATTAGAGGCCCATTGTGACGTCATCTATTGTGAGATCTTCCATTGTGAGGCCACAAGAGTTCCATTGTGAGGTCATCCATTGTGATGTCGTCCATTGTGAGGTCATCAATTGTGATGTCATTAGAGCCCAATTGTGAGGTCTTCCATTGTGAGGTCTTCCATTGTGAGGTCTTCCATTGTGAAATCACAAGAGTTCCATTGTGAGGTCATCCATTGTGATGTCGTCCATTGTGAGGTCATCCATTGTGATGTCATTGGAGGCCCATTGTGAGGTCGTCCATTCTGAGGTCATCCGTTGTGAGGTCTTCCATTGTGAGGTCACAAGAGTACCATTGTGAGGTCATCCATTCTCATGTCGTCTATTGTGTGGTCATCCATTGTGATGTCATTAGAGGCCCATTGTGAGGTCGTCCATTCTGAGGTCATCCATTCTGATGTCATTCATTGTGAGGTCATCCACTGTTAGGTCTTCCATTGTGAGGTCACAAGAGTCCCATTGTGAGGTCATCCATTGTGATGTCGTCCATTGTGAGGTCATCCATTGTAGAGGAATGGTTAGAGAGCCGCGGACATGGCTGCCTAGCAGGCCTGCTCAATTCCAGCCTTCAGGTTTCAGTGAAAGAACAAAGGGAGTGCTAACTAGGAGATAAGGAAGTAGACCAAGGTCAGAGGGAATAAAAGAGCTGTTGAACTAAAAGGATGAGCTAAACAAGTAAGGGGGGCTGTAAGGGTCTTAGTTAGATCATTGTCTACCAATTAGGAGCCTGTGTAATTACATCACTAACTGTTAGAATCATATAAATGTACTGCATGTAAGCTAATAGACGAAGCCAGTTCCAGCTTCTATGAAGTTGTTGTCTGGCATTCCTGACCCTCTCCAAGCTGCAACAAGTGGCGCCCGAACAGGGACAAGATTCCGAACAGGGACAAGATTCCGAACAGGGACCTGGCACAACGGTGCGGGATTCCGGAGGACGACATACGGGTGCAGCCGAGTGATCCGACCAAGAAGGTGGACCGGAGCGGGTAAGCCGGCCGTGATTGCACACACGGAAAAGGCGACGTTGGGGGGCGAGAAGCCGGGACCCGGGACGAAAAGTCAGCGTTGCGGGGCAAGAAGCCGGGACCCAGGTTGCACGTGCAAGAATAGAGCGAGAAGCTGTGGTACAGCTGCTGCAGGCGAAAAGAGAAGCAGCAGTGAGTACGAAAATGGAGCAAGAAGCTGCTGTACAATTGCTGCTGGATTTATTAGCAAAGAGGGAGGCAGCAGTGAGCATGAAGAAGCTGTATGAGCTGTATAAATGGGCTAGAGACAAGGGACACTTGCAAAGACCCAAGCTGAAGCGAGGGGGTTCTGAGCCCCACCGTTGCCCAAAGGACATCACAGGGCCACCGCCAGATCGTGAGCCTCCCGAAGCTGCGAGCAGTGTACCTGTAAGGGCCTTTGCAAGCACTTCAGGACCAGGACCGCCACGCCACCGAAAACCGCTGGTGTCTGGAGATCCATTGCCAACCCCCCCCGCCTGCGTCCTCATCTGTGCCTGTGGCGCCTGCACCATCTGTGCCCCTGCTTCCGGACCACACCCAGCGAGCCTGAAGAACGGCCCGGCTGGATCCAGGATTTGTTAGATCACCTTGAAAAAAAAGGAAAAGGGGGGCCAGGGAAGAAAAGGCGAATGAGATCAAGGAGACTTACGTTGCTGAGGGCTTGACAACAGCCAGGAGGGAGGTGCAGGGGGGTTTAATCCGTCTTTTAAAGTGGGGGTTGAAGAATTGTAATGCTTTAAGTGAGGACAGAAACCGTTATTAGGGCTATTATTTCTGTTTGCTATGTTCATCTCTATTATGTGTTGTATCCTTTGTATATTGATGCCGAAACGAGGTATGGTTGAAAGGTGGAAATTTGTATGATCTGTAGAGTCATAAAATTGTTGTGCGAAATAGAATCCAAGACCTTGAGAAAAAAGATGTTTGCCTGCCCGGGCTGAGTGATAAGGAGCATGGAGGCGGCTGCCCAGCCAGGCTCAGAGCCGACCTCCTCCAAAAGCAGCTGAAGGCGGCTGCTCGACCGGGCTTGTAGCCAACTTAACTGCAAACATCCTCTAAATTAATTTGAAGGTAAAACATCCGAGAGGGAGGGAGATGAGAAAGGCAGGACCCTCAGACTGACGGCTGGGACCACTTACTGGCATGCGCACCTGCGCAGCCAGGAGGGAAGGTTATGTGACTGAAGGCGGAGTTTGTCCGGCCCCTGGTCTGCCTGCTGGCACGTACTGGCCCTACGTGGCAGGATGCACCGGGCATAAACAGACAGTGCAGAGAGAAAGGAGGGGTGAGACTCCTAACACTGAGACCCACGTTGTCTCTGCGGGGACGCCCGCTGAGCTGGGAGCCTGTCAGCAACCCTCTAATCTGCCAACTCGAGAGAATGTTCAGTCTCAGTGTCCTGCCGACAAGTATTACCTCACGAGTAATTAGGCATACTTTGCTTCTTTAACGTGCTTTCACCTGAATAGCCGTAGCCACTTTGTTCTGTGTGATTATTGCCGAATCCCAAACCCATTCGCAACCTAATTGGCAACGAGGATGGGATTAGGCAATTGAGACAGTGGAACTCACTAGTGGAGTGCACAGCTACGTGAGGTCGTGCCACTGGATGGAAACTGTGTTCGTGCTGTTTGTATGTGTGGTCTTTAGATCTTTATTGTATAATATATGTATCAGCAGAGAGGGCTGAATAAGCACAACAGGAAAGTGCAGAATTTGAAAGTGGGAAAGCCAGGAATAACTCAGACTATGGCGTCCCACCCCCCCAACCAGTGGAGGACTGGGAGCCGTACTCTGACTTGTATCCTTGGAAAGAGACTAGGGAAGTACTTCAGCATGGGAAACAAGAATGAAGCGATGGCCAAGCTCCAGTGCAACTGACACGGAAGGACCTGCAACAGTCCTTACAAATTGTAAAAGCCTCAATGCTACTGGAGCGGGGGCCTCCTTAATATATGGAAATCCCAAGCAATTTCTGGGGAGGAAACCAAATTGAAGCTATGCAAACATAAATAGAAATGGAAATCGAGAACCTTTCAAAATGATTGGGACATCTTAATAATCGATTTGAAAGATTGTTTTTTCACCATACTATTGCATCCTGAGGACCATGACATAGTGGAACATATGAACCAAACGCTGAAATGCCAGCTATAAAAAAAAAAAAAAAAAAAAAAGAAAAAAAAAAAAAGAAAAAAAAAGGAAAAAAAAAAGAAAAAAAAAAAAGGAAAGAAGGAAAAAAAAAAAAGAAAAAAAAAAGGAAAGAAGGAAAAAAAAAGGAAAAAAAGAAAAAAAAGGAAAAAAAAAGAAAAAAAAAAAAAAAGAAAAAAAAAGAAAAAAAAAAAGAAAAAAAAAGAAAGAGGAGAATTGGGAATTATGCCTGCAGAAAAACTGGCAAGAGCAGAATATGTTTTAAAATTTTTGAGATTACCCCAGGACAGCCTAGTCCCTCTGATGGTCAAACACAGGGCTGGGCTAAAGGGAGCCCTGACAGAAGTAAAGTCGGGTCCGTGTAAGGTGATGCTGAGAGACTGGAACACGGGAAAAGTGACGGGACCTTTAGACTTGATAACCTGGGGAAAAGGGTATGCTTGTATCGTTACAGATGCTGGAACCAGATGGGTGCCAGCAAAATGGGTAAAACCTTGGCTGGAAGCAAACTTGCATACATCAGATGTAGCAGGCAAGCAGCCGGTACCCTAGCTGTGGAAAGTGTGAGTCTGCAGAACAACAACATGAGAGGAAGAAGTGTTACTGTTATTATTAGCTGTATATTGTGGCTGTTAGGAGGTAATGTTACTTTTAATGCTATTATAGAAGCTGATGCTACTTTTAACACTAATGGGTATGTTATGCTTCTTGGGCATATTGTTAATTATACCCAAATTAAGAGTTGTTGGTTTTGTTGGGACAGCAGACCAATTTGATGTACTGGTGTTAGGTATTCCTTTAAACAACTGAACAGTGTTGTAGAGTGACAAGAAAAGGATCTTAATAAGCTCCAGGCAGAGGTGGAAGATCTTGAAGAAAGGAACAAAGGTGTCCAGGCAGCACTTGACAGTGCTTACAAGGAACTTGCAGATCTTCATAAAGCTAATGCCACAAAGGACAGTGAGGCACAAGAGGCAGCCCTAAGTCGGGAAATGAAGGCAAAGGAAGAACTTGGTTTAGCTTTGGAGAAGGCCCAGGGTGAGGCACGGCAGCAACAAGAAGCTTTGGCGATTCAGGTGGCAGACCTGCGGCTAGCGCTGCAACGTGCAGAACAACAGGCAGCAAGAAGAGAGGACTACTTACGGCAGGAAATCAGTGAACTACAACAGAGACTGCAAGAAGAGGAGAGTCGGAACCAAGAACCGAGCCAAAGTGTTACATCTGCTACACGGCCACTGCTTCGGCAGATAGAAAATTTGCAAGCCATGCTGGGAGCGCAAACCTCCTTGTGGGAAAAATTGGAAAAGAATCTTTCCAACAGACTTGGTGAATCTCAAGCCCTTTTGGCAGCAGCTGCCGAAAGAGAACGGGCTGCAACAGAAGAACTTCTTTCTACTAAAGTTCAGATGTCTTCTACTGAATCCCAGAATAGTCTTTTAAGGCAAGAAAATGCTCGTCTCCAGGCTCAACTAGAAGGGGAGAGAAACAGACTGAAGAAAATGGAAAATGAGAACAGTAGATACGAGGTTGAACTGGAAGGTCTCAAAGTTGAGTATGCAAAAACCCTTGAGGAGGCAAGAGGGGAAAAGGAATGGTGTAACGGAAATGTTACCCACAATACGGGAACTATCCGGCTTAGGAAGGTTCCCACCGGGTGGTTTTTGATATGTGGGAACCGAGCTTGGGCTGGCATTCCGCCCCAGCCTATGGGTGGGCCTTACACATTTGGTTGCCTTAGTATGATTTGGCCACATGGCCCTCTGGGGAACAGCAAGACCCTGTTAAGGCAATCAAAAGGAGCAGCGAACTCTCTTAGCTCAGAATGTGAGGATAGTGTTGATCTCTGGAGCACTTGGGAGGTTGTAGCAGCGTCCTTCTTCGTCCCCAGGGTATCAGCCACACGGGCACACTGAAATGTTGAGCTCCTTGCCTGCTAGGCCTTGAAACAAGCGAATGCAACCAGTACTGTGCTTAGTGAGTTGTCAGATGATTTAACCCAGGTACAACACGCTGTACTGCAAAACTGTGCCACTGTTGATTTCCTGCTTCTTGCTCACGGACATGGGTGTCAGAACTTCGACAGAATGTGCTGCATGGACTTGCAAGATCACTCGACAACTCGGCGATACATGGACAACTCCACGACTTGACCAAGCATACGGAGAAAGTAACAAAGGATGCGGGATTTTTCGGTCTAGACGGACTAACGGACTGGTTAGGAATTGGGGGATGGATAAAATCGTTGATGAAATCGCTGTTAATGTTGTTACTATGGGGACTGTTGCTTGTAATTAGCTTAATGATTGGTTGTACCTGTTTGCGCGCTTTAATGTCACGCAATCCGAATCTGACACCTCAAGGCTGGCTTGCTTCCCGGGGTCACCTAATCTAAAGAAAAAGGGGGAATTGTAGAGGAATGGTTAGAGAGCCGCGGACATGGCTGCCTAGCAGGCCTGCTCAATTCCAGCCTTCAGGTTTCAGTGAAAGAACAAAGGGAGTGCTAACTAGGAGATAAGGAAGTAGACCAAGGTCAGAGGGAATAAAAGAGCTGTTGAACTAAAAGGATGAGCTAAACAAGTAAGGGGGGCTGTAAGGGTCTTAGTTAGATCATTGTCTACCAATTAGGAGCCTGTGTAATTACATCACTAACTGTTAGAATCATATAAATGTACTGCATGTAAGCTAATAGACGAAGCCAGTTCCAGCTTCTATGAAGTTGTTGTCTGGCATTCCTGACCCGCTCCAAGCTGCAACAATCCATTGTGATGTCTTCCATTGTGAGGTCATCCATTGTGATGTCGTCCATTGTGAGGTCATCCATTGTGATGTTATTAGAGGCCCATTGTGAGGTCGTTCATTGTGAGGTCATCCATTGTGAAGTCTTCCATTGTGAGGTGACAAGAGTCCCATTGTGATGTCATCCATTGTGATGTCATCCATTGTGAGGTCATCCATTGTGAGTTCTTCTATTTGGGCTGCTCTAGCATTTCGGCAGAATAACCCGACCCACCCTGTTTCTCACTCCAACTACAAAGTGTGCTCAGCATGAGTCCTGGCACAGGATAAAATTTTTCTTGGCATGTGTTTCGCAGCCTCACTCCAAATGGGGCTCTCCGCTTCATCCGTCCCCTAATTCCATACTAGCACGAACGGGCCACTTGAGCATTTCAGCAGAAAAACACCACCGACCCCGTTTCTCACTCCAACCACAAAGTGTGTGCAGCATGAGTCCTGGCACAGCATAACACTTCCCTTGGCATGCCCTTTGCGGCCTCACTCCAAACGGGGCTCTCCGCTTCATCCATCCCCTAATTCCATACTAGCACTAACGGGACCCTCCAGTATTTCAGAGAAAAACGCCATGGACCCTGTTTCCTACTCCAACCACAAAGTGTGCACAGCATGAATCCTGGCACAGCATAACACTTCCCTTGTCATGCCCTTTGCAGCCTCACTCCAAACGGGGCTCTCCGCTTCATCCATCCCCTAACTCCATACTAGCACCAACGGGCTGCTCCAGCATTTCGGCAGAAAAACACCACTGACCCTGTTAGAACGAATCTGTAGTGGGAAGGGTCTCTTAACCTCAAGGAGTATCCTTGAGAGGCGTCCCTGCTCAAGGGGAGATCCTGGCTTGCAGCCCGGTGCCATGCAAGGAGAGCTCAATGTGCTCTTGGGCTGTCTCTGTATTTATAGGATAAGATGATTGACTGATAGTCATTCTTTCCATTCAGAAATGACTGTTGGCTGGTGTACTCACAGTTAGTCTTATCTCCCCATCAGAACAGGGCCATCAGGACGGTTATCCATGGTTAATGTCTGGGTGGGGGAAGAAATCAGGGAGGCAACTACCAGGATCAGATAATGTGGTAGTTAACACCTGAACAGGGCTATGTGTGAGAATTTAGGATGAGCTGGGGAAGGAGCATATCCGTCACAACCCTGAAATGCTGAGTGGAGGTAGGATGATAGGAGGAGCTGTGGGGTTGCATTTTGTTCTCCTGGAAGGGTTATTCCTAAGGTATGTGGAATTGCTGATGCTGCCCTTGTCTAAACTTGATAAGCCTTTTGTTTTCTTTGCCTTTATTCCTGGAGAGTTCAACGCTCCAATGAGCATCCTTCTTGCATCTTCAACTGTCCAAAAACTATTCGATGTTACAAAGACAGCTGCCTCTGAGCTCTCCTTGTCTATTATGTAGTGTCTTTAAGATATTGGTAGTAGATTTTTGTCATGCTGGATGGGGTTGGGCAGAGCAATCTGAGGTGGATTTGAGAGAGCTCTGAGTATTAGAAGAAATGATCTTGGTTGGGGGTAGGAAGAAATGGTGTTATTGTTTGGGATAGTTTTATTTTTTGTTGTTATTGTTGGTTTTGTTTTTGGGTTTGTTCTGTATTTTTGTTTGTTTGTTTGTTTTTTGTTCTTTTTTTCAGGTTTTGGGGGTATTTTGTTTGCTTGTTTTTACATTTCCCTGAGCCGAAATTGCAGCTGCAATTTTCCAGCCCAAGTCTGAAGAAGCCCCTTCCATGGGCACCTCACATGGATGTCTGCTTCCCCAAGAGCAGGGCTCAATTTGCTGCATTTCAACACGGGCTGCTTTTCTGTGTCCAGTTTGTAGTCTTCCTCAAGATCCACATCTGCTGTGATGCCTGTGAAGAACTGACCCGTTCCTGGCCTCTTGTGCACCTCCTGCTCTCCTGATGCTCTTTCTTAAAAAATCTATTTGATTCTTCCCTTTTTCACCCTCTCCTGTTTCTCTTCCCTTACACCAGGCAGCCCTTCAAGGGAGTCTTTTGTGCCTGCCCAGCCCTGCACAGGGTTTCTGCTCTGTGCTGGGAGGGAGGCAGCGAGTGCTCCATGTGGCCAGGCAGGGAGCATGTGGGGCACTGCCTAAGGTGTGAGCTTCAGCTCCCAGCTTAGCAAGTAGTTAGAGCAGAGGAGGCAGTTCCTCTTTGTAACAGTGCGTTTGTTGACCCTTTGGAAGGGCAGCTGATCCCGTTTGAGTTGTGGGTGCAGGTGACGCGCTGGTCTTCTTCCATGCACAAGTCAGCATGAGCAGTGCCAAACAGGCAGCGCTGACTGAAGCCACAGCCATTCAGCAGAGCCTGCTCACCATAACGTGGTATCTGGGCATCATGGCCAACCAGGAGTACTTGGTTCAACAAATCAAAGGTGCGTGGTGACTTGGGAGCATTTCTCTGAGCTGGGTCAAGCACTGGTGGTGCCAGAATCCCCGTCAGTGAAGACGCTTGGGCTGCAGTCCCAGCAGGGCAGAGAGCTGCTTTGCAAGGAGCAATGCTGAGTGTTTCGACAGCTTTCTCTGTTTGTAGCAATGTGGTGGTGTGGGCCTGGGACTGGTTTTAGAAGGTTTTATTTCTGATTTCACTCAAATGGGGGCAAGAAGTGTCGTATTCAATCCGTTTGTTAATTACGAATAAAACTTACCTTTGTAAACTCAACTGCTTTGAGTATATATAATACAGGCAAGTGTTTAATGAGTTCAGTTCTCTGACCCAGTGAATGTGGTGCCCTGGCAATGCACAGTGAGGTGTGGGGTTCCCAAAGCTAGGGCGAAATAGGTCTTTCTTGCACCTTCCACTGCCATTAACTGAATACATGGTGTTCTTCCCAGGCAGAACACCTCTCCCAGGAGGCTCCTTTCATCTCCCAGGGAGGCTTTTGATGGGACAGAGGAGGGGATTTCAGAGGCCAGCAGTGGGGAGCTGACTTGCCCACTGACTGCGCTGTAAGTTTTCAAAGAGGGCTTGGTAAAACTTCCTAAAGCTGCTCGTCTTTTGGCATGAGGCATTTTGTGGGTGGCTGCAAAAAGTCCAAATCCTATTTGCCTCGCTTATTCTCAGAATTGCAGTGTAGTTTTTGAATAATCCAAAGGGGCCTGGACCTTGTGCAGATCACAAAATGCCCTTGCTAGTCTTAGTCTGAGGCCAGCCTCTTCTTTAGACTCCTCTGAGATGTCATGCAGGAAACTGTGAGGGCAGGAGCCTGAGATAATTCACCTGAAATAGTTAAAAGAGAGAGCACAGGATAAGCTAGAGAGTGGAAAACAATCTTTACACTGTCACTTTTTGCCTGTATTTGAAGAAAAAACAGCATTAAAAAATAAAGCATTAAGCCAGCATTAAATCAGCGATGTGGTTGACTGTGTTTGGTCTCATGCCTGAGATTATGGCAAGAGAGCTGCTGCTGTGTTGTAGCCTTTGGTTCCTCAGTCGTTTTGATGGCATTCAAGTGAGATTTGGGTTTGTTTGCACAGATCCTAGTGCACATTCTCTGCACTTACCTGGACTCCAGACTACCATGGAGCCTCAAATATCCTAATGGCAAAACCTTCACTGCCCAGCACTTCATTCAGACACCCCATAAACCAGGTACTGGCATTCTTGGACTGCTGCTTTAGCTGCTGTCTGCCGCTTGCATCCAATCAGCACCCTTAAAATCCCTCTTTTCTTTTCCGACTTTCATTCACAGACTTGACCAACAAAAACCTATTTTGCATCTACCAGAGCAGCATCAATCCACCTCACTATGAGCTCATCTACCACCGCTACGTCTACAACTTGCAGCAGGTAGGAGCATGTTAGGTGTGTTCTGCTGACAGGAATTCTTCAGCAGAACTGATTTGGGTTTGTTTTTTGTTCTGTTTATTTATTTATTTATTTACTTATGTATTGTGACTAGCCACATCTATGGCATTTTTAGATGTAGGCTGGCTCCGTATGGAAAGCTGCTTCCGGTGTATTTTCTCATGACTTCTTCTAAGACCCTAATTTCTATAAGCTCTGGTGTGAGCTGTTATTCCTGAATGCCAACAAGCGTGATGCTTCCTTCCAGGAGTTTGTGGAGGGAACCATCTAGTCTCAATACCACGCTCCTAGATTTATCCTGCACATTTTAATCTTCTCTTGAATCCTTGGTTGTGACTTGGTTGCCAATTTCAGAAAAATCCTGTAAAAAATCCTGAATACTTGAAGATGATTATCCGTCAAAAATAATAATATAAAAAAGTTTTTTTCTTCTGATGTTTGGCTAAGTGAGAGGTAAGTATTGAGGCAACACCCCAGGCTCTCATACCATTTTGTGAGATTTCTATTACAGTCTTTCGTCATCTCAGATTATTAAACCTTTTCTATTATGGTGCACACTCACTGCATATGTATCTTGCAAAAAGATTTGAAGGAAAAATTGTACAGCTCTAGCTAAGCTAAGGACAGAATGTGCCCATTGATTTAAATCAGAAGTTCTCTCTAAGATAGTGGTGTGACTGCTTGTCCCTGATCTTGGATCCCAAGCTCCGTTCTCTTCCTGTGCATTCAGGGCAGAAACAACCTGCTCTACACCTTACTCATGTTCCTGTACATCATCAAGACCAGAGAATCGGGCATGCTCAGGTAGGTGTCACCCCGTGGGTCCCCTCATGCTGCTCGCAAGAGCTGAGCAGCAGCTTTTGGCGCTGAGGTGCCGTGAGGCTGCTCGGTGGGACAACGGTGACGGAATTAAAATCCTCCTGGCATTTTAAGTAATGGCAGCTGTTCTACAGAACTGTATAAGTTGGGTGTTCACGAGCACACAGGAAATGTTTTAGGTTTCTCTTTGGTATTGTGCCAGCTGAAGCTGAAGAAGTTTTCCTCGTAAGGAAGATGGGATGTAACCAGGAGCTTTAACTTGCCGGTGGTTTGTGGCTGTGGTGTTCTTTTTGCAGGCATGTCAGTCTTGGTGCCTCAGGAGTCAACATGCTGTGAATTTTTAGAGAGTGACAAGTGGGGCCCCAGGTCGGCACAGGAATGATCCCCCTTCCCAGACAAGAAGAAATTGAGCAGCATCGTTACCCTTTTTGCCTTGGAGCAAAAACCCTTGGAAGACTATAGTTTATGGTTAGGGTTAGGTTGGGGTTTAAGTTAGGGTTAAACGGTGTTTCGTTTGTTTGACTGATTGATCTTTGGATGTCATTTTGGATGTTCCCCATCATGCCAATACACTTTCATGTGGAAAATGATGGAAGGAGGTGGTTCTAATACTAGGAGTGATGCTTGGCTTTGGTGGGCAGTTGCGCTTTGGCTACTTTTGGTATTGAATGTGTCTGCACTAAGGGGATCTGCGCTAAAGTGCTAGTGTTGAGGATTAACGGGCAACAGTTAAAGGGTCAGGGGAAAAAGGCTAGAGTTAAAGGGCTAAAGGGCTAGGCCTGAGTGGCTAGGGCTTTGGCTTAGAGGGCTAGTGATAACAACCTATAGGGCTAAAGAGCTAGGGTTCCAGGGCTAAAGGGCTAGGACTAAAGAGCTAGAGTTAAAGGGCTAACATTAAAGGGCTGGGGCTAAAAGGACAGGGCTAAATGCTCTAGGTATAAAAAGCCAGGTCTTAGAACTAAAGGGCTAGGACTAAAAGCCTAAAAGGCTGTAGGGTTAGGCTTAAAAGTCTGTGATTCAAGGGGCTAGTGTTAAAGGCTAGGATTAAAGGGCTAGCGCTTAGGGCTAAATGAGTTTAAGGCTAAGGCTAAGGGGCTTAGGGCTAGCGCTAAAAGGCGCTAACTCAGGGCTAAAGAGCTAGGCTTAAAGGGCTAAGGGAGTTAGTGCTAAAGAACTTTGGGCTAAAGTACGAGGGCTAAAGGGCTTTGGACTAAAGAGCTTGTGGTTACAGGGAAAAAGGGTTAGGCCTAAAGGGCTTTAAGCTAAAGGGCTAAGGGTTAGGGCTACAGGGCTAGGACTAAAGGCCTTATGGTTAAAGGGTAAAGGGCTTTAGGCTAAAAGGCTAAGTGCTGGGGCTATAGGGCTCAGGGCTAAAGGGCTATGTCCAAAGGGCTAGGATAACAGCGCTTAGGGCTAAATGGCTTATGGTTAATGCGCCAGTAGTAAAGAGCGCTAGGGCTAGGGCTAAAGCACCAGGGCTTTGGACAGAAGCACTAGGGCTAAAAGGTAAAAGGCTAAACAGCTAGGATTAAAAGGGTAGGATTAAAGCTTGTTAAAGGACAAGGATTGAAGGTCTAGGGCTTAGTGCTAAGGGACTTGAACTAAAGGAATAAAAAGTTAAATGGGTGGGATTAAAAGGCTAGCGTTAAAGAGCTAGGATTAAATAACCAGGATTAGGATTTTGGGCTTCAGCTCCAAAGGGCTAGGGCTCAGAGATAAACTGCTTGAGTTGTAGCATTTGGGGCTGAAGGGGACTAAAGGACTTCTGGTTAAAAGGCTAGGAAGGTCTAGCTCTAAATGGTTTAGTGCTAAAGGACTAGAGCTTAGAGCTTAAGGGCTAGGGCTGAGACCTAAAGGCCTCAGGGCTAAAGGGGTAATGTTTAGGGAGAAATACCTAGTGGTAAAGGGCTATAGGGAATGCCTAAAGGGCTAAGGCTAACAAGATCCTAGGGCTGAAGGATTTAGGACTAAAGGACTTAGGACTAAAGCACTTAAGACTGAGGTCTAAAGGGCTAGGAGTCAGGAAGTCCGGAGTCAGGTTCGGGGTCAAGGTCCAGAATCAGGTCCAGAGTCATTGTTTGGGGTCTGGTTCGGAGTCAGGTCAGGTGTCAAGGTCCGGGGTCAGGTCTGGATTCAGGTTGGGAATCAAGGTGCGGAGTCCGGTCCGCGGTCATGTCTGGGGTCAATGGCCAGAGCCAAATCTGGGGTCAAGGTCTGGCATCAGGTCCGGGCTCAGGTCTGCAGTCAAAGTACAGAGACAAGGTCTGGAGTCAAGATCTGGAATGAGGTCTGGAGTCAGATCCGGAGTCAAGATCCGGGGTCAAGGCCAGGGTCATGTCTAGGGTGAAGGTCCAGAGCCATGTCTGGGTTCAAGGTCTGGGGTCAAGTCAGGAGTCAAGGTCCAGAGTTAGGAACAGGGTCAAGGTCTGGGGTCATGTCTGGAGTCAATGTCTGGAATGAGGTCTGGAGCCAGTTCTGGAGTCAAGGTTCAGAGTCAGGTCTGGGGTATAGTCTGGGGTCAATATCTGTGGTCAATGGCCGGAGTCAGGTCCGGGAAAAAGGTCCCGAGTTAAGGTCTGGGTTTAAGGTCCGGAGTCAAGGTCCAAGGTCAGATCCAGAATCAGGTCTGGAGTTAGGCCTGGGGTTCAAGGTCCGGCGTCAAGCTCTGGAGTCAGGGTCCAGAAACAGGTCCAGGGTCAAGGTCTGGGGTCAAGGTTCGGAGGCAAGTCCAAGCTCAGGTCTGGAGTCAAGGTCTGGAGTCAGGTCCGGAGTTCAGTGTGCACTTATGTCTTGGGTCAATGGCCAGAGTCAGGTCCAAGATCGAGGTCCAGAGTCGGGTCCGTGGTCATGTCTGGGATCAATGGCCAGAGCCAGGTCAGGGATCAAGGTCTGGAGTCTATGTCCAGGAAAAGGTCTGGGCTTGGGTCTGGTGTCAAAGTGAAGGGGCAAGGTCCGGAGTTAGGTCTGGAGTCAATGTGTGGGATCAAGGTCCGAGATGAGGTCTGGAGACAGGTCCGGGGTCATGTCCAGAGTTACGGTCCGGAGTTAAAGTCCGGGTCATGGTCCAGAGTCAAGGTCCAGAGTCAGGTCCAGGTCAAGGTCTTAAGTCAGGTCGGGGCTCAGGTCCAGAGTCAAGGTCTACGGTCGAGGTCTGGGGTCGTGTCCAGGGTCAAGGTTCGGAGTTGAGGTCTGTATTCAGGTCTGAGGTCAAGGTCTGGGGTCAGGTCCGGGGTCAATGTCTGGAATTAGGTCCGGGGTAAGGGCCCAAGGTCAGAACCCGAATGAGGTCCGGAGTTAGGTCGGGGTTCAAGGTCCAGGGTCAAGGTCTGGAGTCAAGGTCCAGAGTCCGGTCCGGGGTCAAGGTCCAGGGTCATGTCTGGGGTCAATGTCCAGAAAGAGGTCTGGAGTTAGGTCCAGAGTCAAGGATTGGTGTCAGGTCTGGGGTCAATGGCCACAGTCAGGTCCACAGTCCTGGTCCGGGGTTAAGGTCCGAAGTCATGTCCGGGGTTAAGGTACGGGCTTAAGGTCCCAGGTCAAGGTCTGGAATCAGATGCACAGTTAAGGTCCAGCTTTAAGGTCCAGGGTCAAGGTCCAGAGTCAAGGTCCAGGATCAGGTCCGGGGTCAATGTCTGGAATCAGGTCCGGGATCATGTCCGGGGTCAGATCCATAATCAGGTCCGGTGTTAAGTTCCATGGACAAGGTCCGGATTCAGGTCTGCACTTAGCTCCGGGATTCAAGGTCTGGGGACAAGGTCCGGAGTCTTCTCCAGGGTCAAGGTCCGGAGTCAATTCTGGTGTCAAGGTCCAGGGTCAGGTCTGGATTCTGATCTGCAGTCAAGGTCTGGGGTCATTCTCTGGGGTCAGTGGCCAGAGTCAGATCTGGAGTCAATGTTTGGGGTCAAGGTGTGTGGTCAGGTCTGGGATCAGGTCCGCAGCCAAAGTCCAGAGGCAAGGTCCAGAGTCAGGTCCTGATTCAAGGTCCGGGATCATGATCCGGGGTTAAGGTCCAGGGTCAGGTCTGGAGACAGGTCCAGGGTCAAGATCCGGAGCCAGGTCTGGGGTCAAAGTCTGGGGTCATGTCTAGGGTCAATGGCTGGAGTCAGGTCTGGGGGTCATGTCTGGAGTCAATGTTCAGGGTCTGCTTCGGAGTGAGGTCCGATGTCAATCTCCTGGGTCAGGGCCGGATTCAGGTCGGGAGTCAAGGTCCGGACACCAGTCCGTGGTCATGTCTAGGGTCAATGGCGAGAGTCAGGACATTGGTTCAGAGTCAATGTCTGGGGTCCTGTCCAGGGTCAAGGTCAGGGGCTGAGATCCGGGGTCAAGTCCAGAGTCAAGGTCCAGAGTCAGGTCCAAGGGCAAGGTCTGGGGTCACGTCTGGGGTCAAGGTCTGGAATGAGGTCTGGAGTCAGGTCCAGAGTCAAGTTCCAGAGTCAGGTCGGGGCTCAGGTCCAGAGTCCAGGTCCAGAGTCGGGTCCGGGGTCAGTTCTGTGCTCAAATCCAGAGTCAATGTCTGGGCTCATGTCCAGGGTCAAGGTCCGGAGCCAGGTCTGGAGTCAATGTCTGGAGTCTGCTTCAGAGTCAGGTCCGGTGACAAGGTCCGGGTTCAGGTTGGGAGACAAGGTCCAGAGTCCGGTCTGCGGTCATGCCTCGGGTCAATGACCAGAGTCAGGTCTGGAGTCAGGCCCAGGGTCAAGGTCTGGAGATAGGTCGGGGCTCAGGTCCAGAGTGAAAGTCCCAGGTTCAGGTCCAGGGTCATGTCCAGGGTCAAGGTCCGGAGTCATGTTTAGGGTCAATGATCGGAGTCAGCTCTGGGGTCATGGCCGAGGTCTTGTATGAGCTCAAGACTCGGAGACAGGTCTGATGTCAATGTCTGCGTCAATGTCCAGGGTTAGGTTCGGAGTCAAGTCTGGTGTCAAGGTCCGTGGTCAAGGTCCAGAGTCAGGGTCCGGAGACAGGTCCGGGATCATGTCTGGGGTGAAGGTCCGGAATCAGGTCCGGGGTTAAGGTCCAGGTTTAAGGTTTGGGGTCAAAGTCCGGAGTCAGGTTCAGGTGAAGGTTCGAAGTCAAGGTCTGGAGTCAAGGTCCGTGGTCAAGGTCCAGATTCAGGTCTGGAGTCAGGTCCAGGCTCTAGCTCCGGGTTCAAAATCCGGGACCAAGATCCGGGGTCAGGTCCAGAGTCATTTCTGGAATCAAGGTGTGCAGTCATGTTCGGGGTCATTGTGCGGAATGAGGTCTGGAGTCAGATCTGGACTCAAGGTCTGGAGTCAAAGTCCAGAGGCAAGGTCCGGAGTCAACGTCCGGGATCCAAGTCCGGGGTTAAGGTCCGGGGTCAGGTCTGGAGACATGTCCGGAGTCAAGGTCCGGCATGCAGTCTGGAGTAAGGTCCAAAGTCAAGGTTCAAAGCCAGGTCTGGTGCCATGGTCTGGGGTCCTGTCCAGAGTCAAGGTCCAGAGTAATGTCCGGAGTCAAGGTCTGCAATGAGGTCTAGAGTCAGGTCCGGGGTCATGTCTGGAGGCAGGTCCAGAGTCTGGTCCGGTGTCAAGGTCTGGGGGTCAATGTCTGGAATCAGCACCGAGGTGAAGGTCCAAGGTCAGATCTGGAATGAGGTCTGGAGTCAAGGTCCATAGTCTAGGTCCACATTCAGGTCCGCAGTCAGGTGTGGAGTCAATGTTTAGGGTCCAGTTTGGAGTAAGGTCCAGACTCAAGGTCTGGAGTGAGGTCCGGAGTCAGGTCCAGAGCCGCAATCCAGGGTCAGGTGTGGAGTCAGGTCCGGGATCAAGGTCGGGGTCCTGTCTGGGGTAAATATCTGGAATGAGGTCTAGAGTCAGATCCGGAGTCAAGGTTCAGAGTCAAGGTTCGGGGGTCAATGTCTGGAATCAGCTCCGGGGTGAAGGTCCAAGGTCCGGTCTGCAGTTTTGTCTGGGGTCTATGGCCAGAGTCAGGTCTGGGATCAAGGTCCAGAGTCAAGTTCGGGTCAAGGTTCGGGGTCAAGGTCCTATTTCAAGATCCGGGGTCAGGTTCGGGGTCAAGGTCGGGAGTCATGTCCTGGGTGAGGGTTTGGATTCAGGTTCGGAGTTAGGTCCAGTGTCAAGGTCCGGGGTCCTGTCTGGAGTTAAGGTCCATAATCAGGTCCGGTGTCAAGGTCCGGGGTCATGACCAGGGTCAATGTCGGGAAGGAGATATGGAGTCAGGTCCGGAGTCAAAGTCTGGAGTCAGGTCCGGGGTTAAGGTTTGGGTTTAAAGTCTGGGGTCAAGGTTCAGTGTCATTGTCTGGCGTCAAAGTCCGGAGTCATGTCTGGGGTCAATGGCTGGAGTCAGGCCCAGGGTCATGGTCTGGGGTCATGTCTGGGGTCCAGGTCAGGAGTCTGATCTGGAGTCAATGTCTGGGCTCAGATCTGGAGTGAAGGTCCAGGGTCAGGGTCTGGGGTCATGTTCGGAGTTAAGGTCTGAAGTCATGTCCAGAGTCAAGGTCTGGATTCAGGTCCGGTGTCAAGGTCCGGGGTCATGTTCAGGGTCAAGGTCCAGTGTCAAGGTCCAGGGGTCAATGTCTGGAATCAGCTTCAGGGTCAAGGTCCAAGATCAGATCCATAATCAGGTCTGAAATCAAGCTCCGTGGTCAAATTTCCAATTCAGGTCCAGAGTCAGGTCTGAGGTCAAGGTCCGGGGTCAAGGTCCGCAGTCAAGGTCCAGAGACAGGTCTGGGGTTATGTCCGTGGTCAATGCCCGCGCTTAAGTCTGGAGACAAGGTCCGGCGTCATGTCCGGAGTCAAGCTCCGGAGTCAGGTCCGGAGTCAATGTCCAGGGTCATGGTCTGGGGTCTGGTTCGGAGTCAGGTCTGGTGTTAAGGTCCGGGGTCATGTCAGGGGTCGAGGTCCGGTGTCAATGTCCGGGGTCAAGCTCCCGTGTCAGGTCCGTGATCAGGTCTGGGCTCAGGTCCTGTGTCCAAGTCCAGAGGCAAGGTCCGGAGTCAAGATCCAGGATCATGGTACAGGGTTATTCTCTGGGGACATGTCTGGGGTCAAGGTCCGGGTCCAATATCTGGCCTCAGGTCTGGCGTCAAGGTCCAGTGTCAACGTCTGGAGTCTTGTCCGGAGTCAAGGTCCAGGAGACAAGTCTGGGGTTAAGGTCTGGAGTCAGGTCTAGAGCCAGGTCTGGAGTCAAGGTCTGGAATGCGTTCTGGAGCCAGGCCCGGAGTCAAGGTCTGGAGACAGGTCTGCGGTCAATGTCCAGGGTCATGTAGCGGTCAATGGCTGGAGTCAGGTCCAGAGTCAAGGCCCGGAGTCAGGTTGCGGATCAGGTCTGGAGTCAAGGTCCAGGGTCCAAGTCTGGGGTCATGTCCAGGGTCAGGGTCTGGAGTCCATGTCCAGAGTCAGGTCCTCAGTCAGGTCTGGGGTCAACATAGAATCATAGAATGCTTAAGGCTGGAAGGGACCTCTAGAGGTCATCTAGTCCAACCCCTCTGCACACGCAGGGTCACCTAGAGCACATGGCACAGGACTGCATCCAAGCGGGTTTTGAAGATCTCCGGAGAAGGAGACTCCACAACCTCTCTGGGCAGCCTGTTCCAGTGCTCTGGCACCCTCACTGTCAAGAATTTTTTCCTTAAGTTTCTGTGGAACTTTGGATGCTTCAGTTTGTGGCCGTTACCTCTAGTTCTGTTGGTGGCCACCAGTGAAAAGAGGCCAGCACCATCCTCCTCACTGCCTCCCTTGAGGTACTTATAGACACTGATTAGATCTCCTCTCAGCCTTCTCTTCTCCAGGCTGAACAGGCCCAGCTCCCGCAGCCACTCCTCATAGGGCAGATGTTCCAGGCCCCTGATCATCCTTGTAGCCCTGCGCTGGACTGTCTTCAGCAGCTCCACATCCATTTTGCACTGTAGGGCCCAGAACTAGACACAGTTCTCCAGATGCGGCCTCACCAGGGCTGAGTAGAGGGGCAGGATCACCTCCCTCGACCTGCTGGAGATGCTCTTCTTAATGCAGCCCAGGATCCCATTGGCCTTCTTGGCTACGAGGGCACACTGCTGCCTCATGGTCAACTTGTCATCCACCATGACGCCCAGGTCCCTCCCTGCAGAGCTGCTCTCCAGAAGGTCAGTCCCCAGCCTGTACTGGTGTCTGGGGTTAATCCTCCCCAGATGCAGGACCTTGCACTTGGCCTTGTTGAATTGCATGAGGTTTTTCTCCGCCCAGTTGTCCAGTCTGTTCAGGTCCCTCTGGATGGCAGCACAGCCCTCTGGGGTATCAGTTACTCCTCCCAGTTTGGTATCATCGGCAAACTTGCTGAGGGAGCACTCTGTGCCTTCATCCAGGTCATTGATGAATACATTGAACAGGACTGGACCGAGGACTGACACCTGGGGGACACCACTAGCTATAGGCCTCCAACTAGACTCTGCGCCACTGATCACCACCCTCTGAGCTCTGCTATCCAGCCAGTTCCTAATCCACCTCACTGTGCACTCACCTATCCCACACTTCCGGAGCTTGCCCGGGAGGATGTTGTGAGGGACGGTGTCAAAAACCCGGTGAAGTCAAGGTAGATGACATCCACTGCTCTCCCCTCATCTATCCAGCTGGTCGTTACATCATAGAAGGCTATCAGGTTAGTCAGGCATGATTTCCCCTTGGTGAATCCATGCTGACTACTCTTGAGCACCTTCTTGTCCTCCATGTGCCTGGAGACAACGGCCAGTATGAGCCGTTCCATCACTTTTCCTGGGACGGAGGTGGCCTGTAGTTGCCTGGGTGTTGCAGATTACTACACTGTTACAGATAGTTAGGGTCCGGCGGTCGGAAGGTATCGCGCTGTATGGAAAGGTAGAGCACCTAATAGCCAATAGTGTTAGTTTATGATGTAAGCAGACGGATGTGACGTTGTAAACCTTAGCTATATAACACCTTGCTACCCATCAATAAACGCCATTTGCCGTCTACCACACTGGTGTCAGCGTGCTGATGGCCCGAGCGGCCTGGGGGTGGTCGCCGTGCCGTTCCTGAACCAGGTCGCCACGCCGCTTGAACGGCAACAAATGGTGCCGAAACCCGGGAACATCGCCTGGACGGGTGAACGGCGGCCGGAGCGGCAGGACCAGCCCGGTGGGGAGGACGCTCCCAGACCAACAAGGAGGATGGAAGCCCTTGTGAAGGTTGTATCGCAATTACATAAATATTGGGGGATTGATTGTAAGCCAAAAGATTTTACTCTCGCTGTTGTGAGGCTTTTAAAAATTAAGGTTATAGACCAGCCGGTGGATATTCTCCACCCTGAAGTGTGGGACAAATGTACCAAGGCGTTAGCTGAGGAGACGATGTCTTCGGGTTGTGGGAAAAACCTTAAGGCTTGGGGAAAAGTTGTACAGGCGTTGCAGAAAGCTATGAAAGAGCAGGAGACCTGCGTGGCGGTACAGGACTGTTTGTTGGCCACCCCGAAAACGGGAGTCGGGGCAGCCGCACAGACTTTGCACCCCCAGATGATGGCAATTCTGCTGAGCCTAAAGGTCTGCAAGAGGGCGATACGTCCCCTCAATCCCCGAACCCGGTCCCACTTACAGAGGAGCAAAAACAGCCCAAATCTGTTTGGAGCGAGCTAGCCGAGGAAGCTAGAAATATCGAAAAGAAGTCAGACCATGGAGACACCTGGGTCAGGCCACCGCCCTATGCCCCTCAAAATGGTGCTGAGCCTCAAGGAGAAGGGCGGGGCGAGGATGCTCCCGGCGGGAACAGACGGGAACCGTTAGATAAACAAGAGGGGGAGAGGAACAAGAACAGACGGGAACGGTTAGATAAGCAGGTGGGGGAGGACAACAAGGAGGAGAAAAGTGGTGGGGGTGACCGATCAGGTGAGGGAGGCCCGAGTGAGGCGCTGAGAACCAATCAGAGCGATCGTTTGAAAAAACACGCCTCCGTGAGTAGGAGGCGGGGCGAGCCAAGGAGGGAGAACAGCCCGCCCGCAAGGGGAGTAGGCGGGGCCGGAGCCCAACGGAAAAAGTACCGGAGCCCAGAAGTGACCAGTCAGTCGAGTTCTGGCTCTGACTCTGACTCCAGCTCCGGCTGCAGCTCCGACACTTGTGAGGACGAGTGGCTCACAACTGATTCAAACTTAAGGAAGGAGAAAAAGAAGGTAAACAGAATTAAGAGCCAAAGAACTAAAAGCCAAAATATTCCCATTCGAATTAAAGAAAAACCGCGAAAGGAAGAAACCCCTCTCACGGACTGGAGGGAAATAAAGATCGCGTGTGCCGAGTGGGCCCCATCGGCCGCGCTAGCGTTCCCAGTCCGGGTGACGGAGGCAGGACAGAGGGTCTACTCGCCGATAAACCCTAAGGATGTGCAAACGATTGTTAAAGCAATTGCGGATAAAGGGATTAATTCTGCCATGGTCTCAACCCTCATAGATGGTATCTTCGGGGGGGACGATATGCTCCCGTTTGATATAAAACAAACTTGTAGGCTAATCTTTGATGGAGCAGGGATGATCGTTTTCAGACAAGAATGGGAAGACAACTGTACAAAGTATTTAGCCCAAGTAACTGGGGCAGATCATCCATTACACGGCTCCAGCCTGCAGCGATTAATGGGTAAAGATCCAACAATGATTACCCCCCAGGCGCAGGCCCATGGCATGCGGGCCCATGAGGTTATGACAACTACTCGTGCGGCCAGAGAAGCTATTCGCACAGCCTGTAGAGTCGTTGCCAGACCATCACCATGGTCCACAATAAAGCAAAGTGAAAGTGAGAGCTTTACACGATTTGTAGATCGCCTCCAGGCAGCGGTCGACTCTTCGTCCCTGCCCACAGAGGCAAAAAGCCCAGTCGTAGCGGAATGTTTACGCCAACAATGCAATTCGGCAACCAAAGAAATCTTGCGATCATTGCCGATGGGGGCAAGTATCGCAGACATGATTAAGCATGTTGCAAAGGAAGAGCATCTGACCCCAATTCAGGCAGCTGTTCATGCCGCAATAGCCAATGTAATGACATGTTCTAAATGTGACCAGGCAGGCCACGTTGCAGCAAACTGCCCTTGGCTGGGGGACTCGCTGGTAGCGTTCCCCCTACACCAGAATTGACCCAAAGGGCCGTGTTGGGCCTGCGGTAAGAAAGGACATCTCGTTAGAGAATGCAAATCCAAATTCCAGGGAAACGGGGCGAGGAGAGGGCACTCGGGCCGTGCACGGCCCTCTCCCACTCGGAACATGAGGCGGCCCAACTATGCCAACCCCGGATGGAGCGGGGTGTTCTCGAACCCGCTACCCCCTCGACCGACCAACTTAATGGCCCAATCGACGGCCGAGCTAAACCAGCCTCTATCCCAGGGACAACAAGAACCACCCCTTGGGGACGAGACCCCAGGGTGGCCCTGGCAGTAAAATCTGACAACCCGCCGGTGGTGTGGGGGATCTGCTCCCTCTATAATACCTTAAATGACACCACTATTAGTGTCCCCTTTTTAATTGACACTGGAGCAGATGTTACAGTTATTCCTGAGACGCATTGGCCCCCACGCTGGAAATTGGAAGACACACCCATGGTAGGTGGAGTCGGCGGATTAACCCGAGCTCGAAAGAGTGTTCAATTGGTAGCAATCACGCTTCACACTGAAAAGGGTCCAGAAAAAAACATCACCCTTTTTCCATATGTCATGGCAGGAGTCCCACCCTTGCTGGGAAGGGACGCTCCGGCTCTATTAAAAGCCAGGGTGACAAATTTACACTAAGGGCCACTGCCGTACACCCACCTCCACCAATTAGACTGACGTGGAAATGGTCTGACCCAGTGTGGGTCGAGCAGTGGCCCCTATCGAAGCCTCGAATGGATGCCCTTCTCGAGCTAATTGACCGCGAATTACAGCGAGGTCATATAGAGCCCTCCACCAGCCCATGGAACACCCCAGTTTTTGTAATACCCAAACGAAACGGCGAGGGGTTCCGTCTCCTTCATGACCTGCGCGAAGTAAACAAGAGAATCCAACCAATGGGTCCTGTTCAAACGTTGTTGCCCATGAACTCTATGATACCGGAAGGACAACCCTGTGCTGTCCTTGATATCAAAGACTGTTTCTTCTTGCTACCTCTGCATGAGGAAGACAGGGAGCGGTTTGCCTTTTCTGTCGTGTTTCCAAACAGCCAACGCCCCAACCTATGCTTCCAGTGGAAAGTGCTGCCTCAAGGAATGATCAATTCACCCACTATCTGCCAGATTACGGTGGATCAGGCGTTGGCACCAGTCCGGCGCAGCAACCCGACTGTAACTATCATTCAATACATGGACGACATCTTGATTGCTGCACCATCAGGAAGGCAGGTGGACCAACTGGTGTTAACGGTTTCAGAAACCCTAAAAACAAACGGATTCGAAATCACGAGCGCAAAAATTAAAAGGGGACCATGTGTAAGTTTTCTGGGAGTAGGGATCACAAGTTCTTATGTAACCCCCCCCCCCCAAATAAAAATCCGTCGGAACATTAAAACGCTCCACGATATGCAGCAGTTAGTGGGATCCTTACAGTGGCTCCGCAATATTATCCTGATCCCTCCCGAAATCATGACCCCTCTGTACGACCTCTTGAAAGGAAAGAGCCCATGGGAACAAAAAACTCTAACGACAGAGGCAATGGACTCTCTCAATTTTATCGAACAGCAGGTATCATCAAGCACACTCGCCAGGTGGAACCCAAATATACCACTCGACCTGTACGTGCACTTTACGGAAGGAGGGGGAGTAGGAGCACTAGCGCAGGGCCCTCCTGAAAAAGCTCAGCCGATACAATGGATAGTCCTAGGAAAACCGTCGCGTGCATTTTCTCCGGAAGTCGAGTGTCTTGGCAATCTCATCATGAAAGGCAGGAAACTCGCCCTAAGACACCTAGGCATCGAGCCTGCCAGGATATACCTGCCCTTCCGCAAACAGCTCCCAACGCAATCAGTGGCAATGTCAGAGTATCTGGCCATAGCTCTCGTCGGATTTGGTGGAGAACCAAATGTGTCCGGTACGCCACAAAGCCTCCCTGGATCCAAATGCTGGCAATTGTCAACATCGACCTCCCACAGAAGATCATGGACTGGCCCCAACAGGGACCAACGGTCTTTACAGACGCATCCTCAGTGACCTCAACTGTGGTGGCGGTATGGCAATCGGGAGAAGAATGGCATTGCATTAAAATGACCGATCACACACTCTCAGTTCAACAGTTAGAAGCAATGGCCGTAGTACTACCATGTGGGTTGTTCCCAACGGAACACCTCAACATAGTGACCGATTCAATGTTTGTGGCCAAACTTTGCCTGGCCATGTCAGGGCCTGGCATGTCAACATCCACGACAGCCCTAATGCTGAAAGAAGCGCTTTTTTCTCGAAAGGGCACTATATTGGTCATCCACGTCAACAGCCACAGACCAATTAAAGGGTTTTTCCAAATTGGTAACGACAAGGCAGACGCCGCTGCAAAAAGATTGTGGACGCTAAGAGACGCTCGACAGCTACACGAGTCTCTCCGTATTGGAGCTAAAGCGTTAGCAAAGAGATGCGGGATTTCAGTCACTGACGCGAGACATATAGTAGCTACATGTCCCCACTGTCAGAAAGCACCACTGTGGTCTAGCGGGGTAAATCCCAGAGGTCTTAAACCCTCCGAAGTGTGGCAAACAGATTTTACACTCTGCCAGTTGTTGAAACCTCGAGCGTGGCTAGCAGCGACTGTAGACACATATAGTGGAGTGATCGTAGCCACTCAACACCTTAAAACCGACTCCAAAGCAACCATCCAACATTGGCTGACAGCCATGGCATGGCTTGGCGTCCCTAATCAGATCAAAACGGACAACAGTCCGAATTTTGTCTCTAAATCAGTCCAGGCATTCGCTCTGCGATGGGGTATTACCCCAACATATGGCATCCCATATAATAGCACGGGACAAGCCATAGTAGAATGAGCGAATCAAACTCTGAAATCTAAACTAGAGGTATTAGCAAAGGCAGAAGGTTTTAGCAACGCCATTCCTCCAGGAGACCAAACACGCCTACTAGCGACTGCCTTGCTAGCACTGAATCAGTTCCCCAGGGGGGAGGAAACGAAGAGTCCCTCCCAAAAACACTGGGCCACTCGAGCAATAGAGGAAGGTCCGTTGGTTATAGTTAGAAATGAGCTGGGAGAATGGGAACAAGGGTGGAAACTGGTTCTAACAGGGCGAGGGTATGCCGCTGTCAGAAAAGATGGCAGAGTCAAGTGGTGCCCGCTTAAGTCTATTAAACCAGACCTTCTAAATAAAACTAATGAAAATTGTGAGTTTCTGTTCACAGGACCGGATCATCAGACGCCCCTGTAACCCGTACGCCCTGGTGACAGGCGTCCCGCCCGAGCCTGCGAGTTCCACGCTGACCGAATCTAGAAAACAACAAAACAGCCTCCGCAAGAGGGGGCCGCGATGCCTTTGTATTATCTTAATTTTGCAGCTTGTCACTATAGGACAGGTAGAGTCACACCAGCCCTTTAAATGGGTACTTGAACAGATGGAACAATCTCGAGCGATTAGTACAAAAGTAACTACAGGGTCACCAGTTTTCAGTGCCATGCCTTGCCAACCAGCATCCATTGAACCCTGTTCCAAACGCAGCTGGTACGAAAATTGGTTCACCGGTGCCTTCTTCTTTGTGCCTTATGTTTTTATGTCAAGTTTATGATATATAATCTTAAGATTGTTATAAGCTATAAGAATAGAATAATAATAAGAGTAAGTAAGAGTAACATAATAATAAGAGTAAGTAATAAGGATAAGGTAATAATGACAATAGGTAAGAGTAAGATAATAATAAGATAGCAATAAGAATAAGATAATAATGAGAATAAGTAATTAGATAAGAATAAGTAAGAATAAGATAGTCATATTTTAGCTCGTTTTGTTATGCATAGAGAGGGGGGAAATGTTGCAGATTACTACACTGTTACAGATAGTTAGGGTCCGGCGGCCGGAAGGTATCGCGCTGTACGGAAAGGTAGAGCCCCTAATAGCCAATAGTGTTAGTTTATGATGTAAGCAGACGGATGTGACGTTGTAAACCTTAGCTATATAACACCTTGCTACCCATCAATAAACGCCATTTGCCGTCTACCACACTGGTGTCAGCGTGCTGATGGCCCGAGCGGCCTGGGGGTGGTCGCCGTGCCGTTCCTGAACCAGGTCGCCATGCCGCTTGAACGGCAACACCTGGGTCCTCCTTCTTGCCTGTTTTGAAGACTGGCATGACATTGGCTTTCTTCCAGTCCTCCGGCACCTCCCCTGTTCTCCAGGATCTTTCAAAGATGATGGAGAGCTGCTTAGCTATGACATCTGCCCGCTCACACAGAACTCTGGGGTGCATCGCATCAGGGCCCATGGATTTGTGGGTATTGAGTTTCCTTAGGTGCTCTCTGACCCAATCTTCCTCTACCTAGGGCAAGTCTTCCTGTCTCCAATCTTCTTTCACTTGTCCCTAGGGCCTGGGACTCTAAAGGGCTGCCCTTGGTAAACACCGAAGCAAAGAAGGCATTCAGCAGTTCTTCTTTCTCTGTGTTATTTGTAAACAGGCTGCCCATCCCGTTCACCAGCAGACCCACATTTTCCCTGATCTTCCTTTTGCTGTTAACATATTTGAAGAAGTTTTTCTTGTTATTTTTAACATTCCTTGCCAGAGTGCCTTCCAAACGTGCCTTAGCTTTCCTTGTCGCATCTCTGCATTCCCTATGTTCCTGTGTTTCTCCGAGGGGGCCTGTCCTTTTTTCCACATTCTGTATACTGCCTTCTTCTGCTTGAGCATTGCCACAAGCTCCTTGCTCATCCACACAGGTCTCCTGCCCTCTCTGCCTGACTTCTAACACACAGGGATGCACTGTTGCTGGGCGTGGAGGAAGTGCCGCTTGAAAACTAACCAGCTCTCTTGGGCCCCCCTTCCTTCTAGAGCTCTAGCCCATGGGATTCTTCCGAGGAGGTCTCTGAAGAGGCTACAGTTGGCCCTCCTGAAGCCCATGGTTGCAAGGCTACTTACAGCCCTGCCTCCTCCTCGTTGGATCCTGAACTCCACCAACTCATGGTCACTGCAGCTGAGGCTACCCCCACCTTCACATCTACAAGTCCCTTTCTATTTGTTAGCGCGAGATCCAGTAGCCCACCTCTCCTCGTCGGCTCCTCCACAACCCGTGTCAAAAAGTTATTGTCAACGCTCTGGAGGAACCTCCAGGACTGTTTGTGCCTGGATGTGTTGTCCTGCCAGTTGATGTTAGGGTAGTTCAACCATGAGAACCAGGGCTTGTGACTGTGCGGCAATATCCAGCTGACTATAGAAGGCCTCATCAACTTCCTCGTCCTGGTCAGGTGGCCTGTAGCAGACACCCACCACAGTGTCTCCCACATTAGCCTGCCCTTTAACCCTTACCCACAAGCTCTCAACTCGCTCATCATCCACTCCCAGGTTCACCTCCATGCATTCCAGTTGCTCTCTCATATAAAGAGCAACTCTACCACCTTGCCTTCCCAGCCTGTCCTTCCTAAAGAGCACGTAGCCTTCCATGGCAGCGCTTCAGTCGTGAGAGCTATCCCAGCACGTCTCTGTGATTCCAATGAGATCATGACGCTGGGAGCGCACACAGAGCTCCCGTTCGTCCTGCTTATTCCCCATGCTTTGCGCGTTGGTGTACAGGCATTTCAGGGAAGTCCCCAAGCCTGCAGGTTTCCCAGGAGGGGTGAAAGAGGACCCTGTGTGATCATTTCCTAGCCTCAGTTCCCCACTAGCATACTCCCGCTGGAAGCCATCTGACCTTGACTGTGTGGTACTGTTTGCTGTGTCTGTGTGACACTCCCCTTCCCCCTTCTTGTCTAGTTTAAAGCACTCCTAACCAGGTTGTCCGGCCTTTTGGCAGAGATGTGTGCCCCTCTTGCTGAGATGGTTCCCATCATTCCCCACTAGCTGGTGGTCATAAAATAGAGTTCCATAAACATCTGGGTTCAAGGTCCGGAGTCAATGTCCAGGTCAAGTCTTGGGTCAAGGTTCGCGGTCATGTCTGGGGTCAATGGCCAGAGGCAGGTCCGGGCTCAAAGTCCAGAGTCAATGTCCGGGGTCATCATGCGGGTTCAGGTCCGGGATCAGGTCTAGGATCAGGTCCAGAGTCACAGTCCAGAGGCAAGGTCCGGACTCAGGTCCGGAGTCAAGGTCTGGGATCCAAGTCTGGGGTTAAGGTCCAGGGTCAGGTCTGGAGACATGTCCAGAGTCAAAGTCCGGCATGCAGTCTGGAGTAAGGACCGGAGTCAAGTCTGGGGTCATGGTCCGGGGTGATGTCTGGGGTCAAGGTCTGGAGTCAGGTCTGGGGACAGGTCCGGGCTCAAGTCTGGAATCAATGCCCGGATTCAAGGTCCAGGATCAAGTTCGGAGTCAGGTCTGGTGTCAAGGTCCGGGGTCCTGTCCGGAGTCAAGGTCCGGAGTAATGTCAAGGTCTGCAATGAGGTCTGGAGTCAGGTCTGGAGTCATGTCTGGAGGCAGGTCCAGAGTCTGGTCTGGTGTCAAGGTCTGCGGTCAATGTCTGGAATCAGCACCGGGATGAAGGTCCAAGGTCAGATCCGGATGAGGTCTGGAGTCAAGGTCCATAGTCTAGGTCCTCAGTCAGGTCTGGAGTCAATGGCTGGAGTCAAGGTCCAGAGACAGGCCCAGGGTCAATATCTGGAATCAGTGTCCGGGGCCTGGTTCAGAGTCAGACTTGGGGTCAAGGTCCTGAGTCATGTCCGGAATCAAGGTCTGGGGTCCAGGTCCGGGGTCATGGTCCATAGAGAGGTCTGGGGCCATGTCTGGGGTCAATGGCCCGAGTCAGGTCTGGAGTCAAGGTCCGGGTTTAAGGTCCAGAGTCAAGGTCCGGAGTCAGGTCCGGAGTCAAGGTCCGGAGTCAGGCCGTGGCTCACATCCACAGTCAAGATCTGGACTGGTCAAGGTCATGTCTGGGGTCAATGGTCAGAGGCAGGTCCAGAGTCAATGTCTGGGGTCATTGTCTGGGTTCAGGTCCGGGATCAAGGTCTGGGGTCTGGTCCAGAGTCAAGGTCCAGAGACAGATCCGGGGTCATGTCTGGAGTCAAGGTCCAGGATCAAGGTTTGCAGTCATGTCTGGGGTCAATTGCCAGAGTCAGGTCTGGGGTCAAGGTCCGGAATCAATGTCCAGGGTCAAGGTCCAGGGTCAGGTCCAGGGTGAAGGTCCGGAGTCAGGTTGTGGATCAGGTCCAGAGTCAAGGTCCAGAGTCAGGTGCTGAGTCAGGTCTGGGGTCAATATCTGGGTTCAAGGTCCAGAGGCTATGTTCAGGTCAAGCCTGGGGTATCGGTCCGGAGTCATGTCTGGAGTTAAGGTCCGGCGTCAAGGTTCGTGGTCATGTCTGGGGTTCCTTCACCGAATGAGGACTGGAGTCAGGTCTGGAGTCAAGGTCTGGGGTCGTGGTCCGGAGAGAGGTCCAGGGCCATGTCTGGGGTCAATGGCCGGAGTCAGGTGTGGTGTCAAGGTCCGGAATCAGGTCTGTGGTCAAGGTCTAGGGTCATGTCTGGGGTTTATGTGCAGAATTAAGCCTGGAGTCAGGTCCGGAGTCAAGGTTCGGAGTCAGATCTGGGTCATGGTCCAGGGTCATGTCTGGGGTCAATGTCTGGAATGAGGTCTGGAGTCAGGTCCGGAGTCAAGGTTCAGAGTCAGGTTGGGGATCAGGTCTGGAGTCAAGGTCCGGGGTCCAAGTCTGGGGTCATGTCCAGGGTCAGGGTTCGGAGTCAAGGTCTGGACTCAGGTCTGGGGTCAGGGCCGGGCTCAGGTCCAGAGTCAATGTCTGGGGTGAAGGTCTGGGGTCAAGTTCGGAGTCACGACCACTGTCAAGGTCCGGGATCCTGTCCAGAGTCAGGTCTGGTGTCAAGGTCCAGGGTCATGTCTGGGGTCCACTTACCGAATGAGGACTGGAGTCAGGTCCGGAGTCAAGGTTCAGTGTCAGGTCTGGGGTCATGGTCCAGCGTGATGTCTGGGATCTATGGCTGGAGTCAGGTTTGTGGTCAAGGTCCGGGCTCATGTTCGGGGTCAAGATCTGGGGTCATGTCTGGGGTCAATGTCTGGAATGAGGTCTGGAGTTAGGTCTGGAGTCAAGGTTCAGTGTCAGGTCTGGGGTCATGGTCCAGGGTGATGTCTGGGGTCAATGTCCGGAGTCAGGTCCAGGGTCAAGGTCTGGAGTCATATCTGTGATGAAGACCTGGGGTCAGGTCCAGAGTCAATGTCTGGGATCAAGGCCCAGGAATAATGTCCGAGGTCAGGTCTGGAAACAGGTCCAGAGTCAGGTCTGGAGTGAAGGTCCGGTGTCAAGGTGTGGGGTCATGTCTGGGGTCAATGGCTGGAGTCATGTCTGGGGTCAATGGCCGGGTTCAGGTCCGAGGTCAATCTCCAGTGTCTAGTCCGGAGTCAGGTCTGGTCTCAAGCTCCAGAGTCAGGTCCGGATTCAGGTCCACAGTCAAGGTCTGGATTCAGGTCCTGAGTCAGGTCTGGCGTCCACATCTGGTTTCAATGTCCGGAGTCAGGTCCGGGGTCTGGTCCCGAGTCAATAGCCGGAGTTAGGTCCAGGGTGGAGGTCGGGAGTCAGGTTGCGGATCAGGTCTGGAGTCAAGGGCCGGGGTCCAAGTCCGGGCTCATGTCCAGAGTCAGGGTCCAGAGTCAATGTCCGCAGGCAAGGTCTGGGGTCAAGTTCGCAGACAGGTCCAGTGTGAAGGTCCGAGGTCATGTCTGGAGTCAAGGTGCGGAGTCGGACCATGGCTCAGATCCACAATCAAGGTCCAGGGTGAAGTTCTGGGGTCATGTCTGGGGTCAATGGCTGGATCCAGGTCTGGGGTCAAGCTCCGAGCTCTGGTGAGCAGTAAAGGTCTGGTCTTAAGCTCCAGAGTCAGGTGCGGATTCAGGTCCGGAGTCAGGTCCTGGGTCAACATCCGGGTTAAAGGTGCAGGGTGAGGTTCGTGGTCATGTCTGGGGTCAATGGCCAGAGGCAGGTCTGGGGTCAAGATCCGGAGTCAATGTCCGGGGTCATCGTCCAGGTTCAGGCCCAGATCAGGTCTGGGACCAGGTCAGGAGACAAAGTCCAGAGGCAAGGTCCGGACTGAGGTCCAGAGTCAAGGTCCGGGGTTAACGTCCAGGGTCAGATCTGGAGACATGTCCGGAGTCAAGGTCCGGAATGTGGTTTGGAGTCAGGTCTGGAGTCAAGGTCCGAAGTCAGGTCCAGGCTCAGGTTCGGGATGAAGTTTGCAGTCAGGTCTGGTGTCAAGGTCCAGTATCTGGTCTGGAGTCATGGTGCAGAATCAGGTCAGGAGTTAAGGTCTGAACTCAGGCAGTGGCTCAGATCCGCAATCAAGGTCTGGGGTCAAGGTCCGGGGTCATGTCTGAGGTCAATGTCCGGAATGAGGTCTGGAGTCAGGTCCAGAGGCAAGGTTCGGACTCAGGTCTGGGGTCATGTCCAGGGTCAATGGCCTGAGTCATGTCCAGGGTCAAGGTCCTGGCTCATGTCTGGGATCAGGGTCTGGGGTCAGGTCCAGAGTCACTGTCCGTGATCAAGGCCCAAGGATAAGGCCTGGAGTCAAGTCTGAAACAGATACGGAGGGAAGGTCTGGAGTCAAGGTCCGGGGTCATGTCCGGGGTCAAGGTCTGGGTCCAAGATCCAGAGTAAAGGTCTGGAGTCAGGTCTGGGGTCAAGGTCCAGAGACAGGTCTGGGATCATGTCAGGAGTTAAGGTCCGGGGAAAGGTTCGCAGTAAAGTCTGGGGACAATGGCCAGAGTCAGGTCTTTCTTCTTTCTTATCCTTCTGCTTCCACTTCTCATTCTCCTTCCTTCTCTTCTTTCTCTTCTTCCTCCTCTTCTTCCTCCTTTTCCTCCTCTTCCCCTTATTCGTCTTCCTCCTCTTCCTCTTCCTCTCCCTCCTCCTGTTCTTCTACTTACTCTTTCTCCTCTTCTTCCTCCTCTTCTTCCTCTTCTGCCTCTTTTTCTTCCTCCTCTACTTCTTCTTCTTCCTCCTCTTCTTCTTCTTCTTATCCTTCTTCTTCTTCCTCTTCTTCTTCCTCTTCTTCTTCTTTTTCTTCTCCTCCTTCTGTCTTCGTCTTTTTCTTTTTCTTCCTCTTCTTCTTCCTCTACCTCTTCCTCCTCCTGTTCTTCTTCTTCTACTTTTTCTTCTTTTTCTACTTTTTCTTCCTCTTCCACTTCCTCTTCCTCCTCCTATTCTTCTACTTCCTCTTCTTCTTTCTCCTATTCCTCCTCTTCCTCCTCTTCTTCCTCTTTTTCTTCTCCTTCCTCTTCATCTTCTTCCTCTTCTTCCTCCTCTTATTCCTCTTCCTCCTCTTCTCCTCCTAATTCGTTTTCCTCATCCTCTTCTTCTTCCTTTTCCTCCTCCCCGTCTTCTTCCCCTCTTCTTCTTCCTCTCCTTCTTCTTTCTCCTCTTCTTCCTCTTCCTCCTCTTCTTCTAATTCGTCTTCCTCATCCTCTTCTTCTTCCTTTTCCTCCTCCTCCTCTTCCTCTTCCACTTCCTCTTCTACTTCTTCTTCTTCCTCTTCTTCCTCCTCTTATTCTCCTTCTTCTTCCTCTTTGTCTTCCTCTTCTACCTCCTCTTGCTCCTCTCATTCTTCTTGCTCTTCTTCCTCTTCCTCCTCCTCCTCTTCTCCTTCTCCTTTCTCTTCCTCTTCTTCTTCCTCTTCCACATCCTCCTCCTCTTCCTCTTCTTCCTCTTCCTCCTTCTCTTCTTCTTCTTCTTCCTCTTCTTCTTTCTCCATCTTCTTCTTCCTTTTCTGATTCTTCTTCTTTCTTCCTCTTCCTCTTCGTCTTCTTCTTCCTCTCCTTCTCCTTCCTCTCCTTCCTCTACTTCCTGCTACTCCTCCTCTTCCCCATCCTCTTCCTCTTCCTCCTCTTCTTCTTCCTCTTCCTCTTCTTCCTCCCATTCCTCTTCCTCTTCTTTTTCCTTCTCTTCTTCCTCCTCTTCTGACTCATCTTCTTCCTCCTCTCCTTCTTCTCCTTTTTCTCCTTCTCCTTCTTCTTCTTCCTCTTCTTCTTCTGACTTCTCTTCTTCTCCTTCTCCCTCTTCTTCTTCCTCCTCTTCCTCTTCTTCCTCCTCTTCCACCTTTTCCTCCTCTTCTTCCTTTTCTTCTTCTTCTTCTTTTCTTCCTCTTCTTCCCCTACTCTTCCTCCTCTTCCACATCCTCTTCCTCCTCCTGTTCTTCTACTTCCACTTCCTCTTCCTCCTCATCTTTCTCTTCATTCTCTTCTTCCTATTCTACTTCTTCTTCTTCCTCTTCCTCCTCTTCGGCTTGCTCTTCCTCCTCCTGTTCTTCTTCCTCCTCTTTTTCTTTTTCTTTTTCTCTTTTTCTTTTCCTTCTTCTTTTTCTTCTTCCTCCTCTTCTTCTTTTCTTCATCTTCCTCCTCTTTCTCCTCCTTCTTTTTCTTCTTCTTCTTCCTCTTCTTCTTTTTCCTCTTCCTCTTTCTTCTTTCTTCCTCCTCTTTCTTCCTCTTCTTTCTTCCCCTTTCCCTTCTCCTTCTCCTTATTCTTCTCCTTCTCCCTCTCCTCTTCTTCCTCTTTTTCTTTCTTCTTTCTTCCTCTTCTTTCTTCCCCTCTCCCTTCCCCTCCTCCTTCCCCTCCTCCTCCGCTTCGCAACCCCGTTCCCCTTCCACTTTTCCTTCCTCTTCGCCTTCCCCTTCCCCTTCTTTTTCTTCTTCCTCTTCTACCCCTTCTTCTTCTTCTTCTTCTTCTTCCTCTTCTTATTATTCTTCCTCCTCTTCTTTCTCCTATTCTTCCTCTTCTTCTACCTCTTCTTCCTCATCTTCTTCTTCTTTCTTCCTCTTCTTCCTCCTCTTCTTCTTTCTTTTTTCTTCTCCTTCCCCTTCTCCTTTTCCTTCTCCTTCTTCCTCTTTTTCCTCTTCTTCCTCTTCCTCTTCTGATTCCTCTTCTTCTTCCTTTTCTTCTTTCTCTTCTTCCTCCTCCTCCTCTTCTTCCTTTTCCACCTCTTCCTCTTCTTCATCTTCATCCTCTTCTTCCTATTCTTCTTCCTCTTTCTTTTCTCTTCCTCTTCTTTCTTCTTTCTTCCCATTCTTCTTCTCCTTCCCTTTCCCTTCCCATTCCCCTTCCACTTCCCCTTACCCCTCCACTTCTCCTTCTCCTTCCCCTTCTTCTTCTTCTTCTTGTTCTTCTTCTTCCTCTTCTTCCTCTGTTTCCTCCTTCTCCTCCCCCTCCCCCTTCTTCTTCCTCTTTTTCTGTACTCTCCTTATTCCTCACCCTTCTTCTTCCTCCTCTTGTTCTTCTTCTTCTGCCCTCTACTTCTTCTTTCCCCTTCTCCTTCTTCTTCTTCTGCCCTCTGCTTCTTCTTCATCTTTTTCCGCTGCCTTCCTACCCCCACACACCGATGGAACATCCCAGAGAGGCAGTTATCGCCACGGCAACACGGATGCTTCCCAGGTCTCCGTGTAACAGTGGCCCCAGAGATGGCCACGGAGCAGCAAGGTCACGTGAGTAGCAGGGCTGTGCAGCACCAGGGGCCACAAATGGTGCCCACAAGAGGCAGGGAAGCTGCCAGGCTCCAGGGCAGCCTGTGCCATGACTCTCAGAGGAGGCCCCAAATCCACCGCGTGCCACTTGGCACTCACACCACTCCCATTGCCCTTTTCTCTCCTCTGCTTGGCACTGGGCTCCCTGCCTGACAAAGGGGCTGACGGGAGCAAGGAGGCTGCTCCATGCAGGACAAGCCCTGCCTGCTCTGGGCCCCACCGCTCCCGCTCACAGAGACACAGACAGAGTCCTGGGACAGAGACCCCTGCTCTTGGGGCTGCAAATGCCAATACCTCCTTGTCCCTTGCAAGCCAAGGTCCCCTTCACCCTGGCTGCTGCCAGGAAGCACTGGGCCCAGGGACACCATCAATAACCTCTTATAGAAATATTTTTTTATACTTTTTTAGAGTACTATTTCTTGTTGTTTATATTGCTGGGGATATTATTGCTAATTATGTTGTTATTTTTATTCTTCTTGTTATTGTTCTGTATATTCTTATTTTTATTGTTTTCATTGAAAGAGATATCCCTGTATCATAGATTAAATGTCGTGTGTTATTTCCAAGCAAGCTCAGGCATAAAAATAATCCCCACTGTAGGTATGTGGGGAAAGTTCAACAATATTAGAGTGTAGGAGCAAGTAAGGGCCAGCAGAAAGGTCCCTCTGAGACTTCCCTTCACACGTGCCTCTGCATGCTACAGTCCATTTTCCTTCTTCTTCTTCTTCTTCTTCTTCTTCTTCTTCTTCTTCTTCTTCTCCTTCTCCTTCTTCTCCTTCTCCTTCTTCTTCTTCTTCTGTCTTCTTCTTCTTCTGTCTTCTTCTGTCTTCTTTCTTCCTCCTCTTTCTTCCTTCTTCCTGCTTCGTCTTCTTCTGTCCTCCTCCTTTTTCTCCTTCCTCTTCTTCTTCTGTACTCTCCTTATTCCTCACCCTTCTTCCTCCTCCTCTTCTTCTGCCCTCTCCTTATTCCTCACCCTTCTTCCTCCTCTTCTTCTTCTGCCCTCTCCTTCTTTTTTCCCCTTCTCCTCCTTCTTCTTCTGCCCTCTGCTGCTTCTTCAGCGGAGAAGGCTGAAGAAGCAGCACACACACCAGTGGAACATCCCAGAGGTGCAGTTATCACCATGGGAACACGGATGCTTCCCAGGGCTTGAAAGTCAGTAGGGTCCCTCCAGCCCAGTGTGCACGGAGGCCCCGGGAGGCTGCATGAAATCCCGTAGGGCCCCCGTGGGCCACTGCACACAGAGGCCCTTGGAGACCGTTCGAAAGCCCGTAGGGCCCCCCCAGCCCAGTGCACATGGAGGCCCCGAAAGGTTGCAAGAAAGCCTGTAGGGCCCCCTCAAGTCCTGTGGCACATGCAGGCCACGGGAGGCCGTATGAATGCCCGTAGGGCCTCCCCAGGCCAGTACGCACGGGGGGCCCTTGGAGATCGCACGAAAGCTCACAGGACTTCTGGGGCCCTGTGAGCATGTAGGCCCTGGGAGACCAGACAAAACCCTGTAGCCCCCCCCACCCCACCCCATGTGCATGGAGGCCCTTGGAGCCAGCACGAAAGCCCTATTAGGCATCCCAGGCCCAGTGAACAAGGAGGCCCCAGGAGTCCATAGGAAACCTCATATGGCCTCCCCGGCCCAGTGTGCAAGTAGGACCCAGGAGGCCGCACAAAAGCCCATAGGACATCCCCAGTCGCATGGAGGCCCTAGGACGCTGCACAAAATGCCATAGAGACCTCCCAGGCTGGCACGCATTGAAGCCCCGAGAGGCTTCACGAAAGCCTGTAGGGCTCCCATCGGCCCAGTGCACTCCCAGGTCCAGGGAGGCAGGATGAAAGCCCATAGGACTGCCTGGGCCCAATGCGCATAGAGGTCCTGGGAGGCGGCACAAATGCCTGTAGGGCACCATGCACCATATGCATGGAGGCCCCAGGAGGCCACACGAAAGATTGTGGGGCTTCCCCCCGTGTAGTGCATGCAGAGGTCCCGGGAGGCTGCATGGAAGCCTGAAGGGCTTCCTTCGGCCCAGTGCACATGGAGACCCCAGGATGCTGCACAAAAACCCGTAGGCATCCACCAGCCCCTTGCATACGGAGGTCCCGGGAGGCCGCATGAAAGCCCGTAGTGCCTCACCAACCCAACGCCCATGGAAGACCCTGAAAATCGCATGAAAGCCCATAGGGCCGCCCCCCCCGGCACAGTGTGCACAGAGGCCCCAGGATGCCACACAAAAGCCCATAACGCATCCCCACTCAATGCGCACGGAGCCCACAGGAAAGCCCATACATTCATGCACGCCCAGTGTACATGGAGGCCCCGGGAGAAAGCACAAAATCTCGTAGCGCCCCCCCCGGCCCAGTGTACACAAGGGCCCCGGGAGGCCACAGGAAAGCCCGTAGGGCTCCCTCCCACCCCCTTGTGCATGGAGGCCACGGTATGCCACACAAAAGCCCGTAGGGCCCCCCCACCCAACACAGTGTGTGTAAAGGTCCCGGGAGGCCGCATGAAAGCCCATAGGGATTCTTTGACCCAGTGCACATGGAGGCCCCAGGAGGCCGCACGAAAGCCCATAGGCATTCACCAGCCCTTGTGTACGGAGGCCCCGAGAGGCCGCACCAAAACCTGTAGTGCCTCACTAACCCAATGTGCACAGAAGCTCCTGGAGACAACCCAAAAGCCCATAGGGCCCCCTAGCCCAGTGCACATGGAGGCCCCAGGAAGCCACATGAAAGGCCGTAGGTCCTTCCGGGCCCTCCTGACCCAGTGCACACAGAGGCCCTGGGAGGCTGCACAAATGCCCATAGGGCCCCCACAACTGAGTGCGCAAGAAGGCCCCGGGAGTTGACACCAAAGGCCGTAGGGACCTTCCGGGCCAGCGCGCATGGAAACCCCTGGAGGGCGTACGAAGGCCCATAAGACACCCAAGGTCCAGTTAGCACGAAGGTTCCAGGAGGCCACACGAAATCTCGTAGGGCCTTCCCAGCCCAGTGTGCACCAGGACCCTGGGAGGTCACATGAAATCTCATAGCGCCTCCCCGGTCCAGTGTGCATGGAGGCCCTGGGAGGCTGCAAGAAAGCCTGTAAGGCACTCCCGGACTAGTATGCCTGGAGGCCCTGGGAGGCCATAAGAAAGCTCGTAGGGTATCCCAGGTCCAGTGCGCACGGATGCCCTGAGACGCTGCACAAAAGGCCATAGAGACATCTTGGGCCAGTGCACACTGAAGCCCTGAGAGGCCGCATGAAACCTGTAGGCCCCTTGCCCCCACTGGTCCAGTGCACACAGAGGTCCAGGGAGGCAGGACGAAAGCCTGTAGGGCTGCCCAGGCCCAATGTACACAGAGGCCCTGGGAGGCGGCACAAAGGCCTGTAGGGCACCCCCAACCCCATATGGATGGAGGCCCCAGGAGGCCACACGAAAGACTATAGGGCTTTCCATGGCATAGTGCCTGTGGAGGTCCCGGGAGGCCACACAAAAGCCCGTAGGGCTTCCTCGGCCAAGTGCACGCGGAGGCCCCAGGACGCCGCACGAAAGCTGGTAGGCATCCGCCAGCCTCTTGTGTATAGAGGCTCCGGGAGGCTGCAGGAAACCCCGTAGTACCTCACTGACCCAATGTGCATGGAAGACCCTGGAGATCGCACAAAAGCCCATAGGGCCCCCCCAGTACAGTGTGCACAGAGGCCCCAGGAGGTCGTAGGAAAGCCTGTACATTTCTTCCTGCCCAGTGCATACAGAGGCCCTGGGAGAACGCATGAAAGCCCGGAGGGCCCTCCTGGCTCAGTGTGCACAGAGGCCCTAGGAGGCCGCTCGAAAGCCCCTGGGGTCCCCAGGTCCCGTGTGCATGGAGGCCCCGGGGGGCAGCATGAATGCCCATAGGGACCCCCAAATCAGTGCACACAGAGACCCCGGGAGTCCACACAAAAGGCTATAGGGACTTCCTGGGCTGCTGCGCATGGAACCCCCAAGAGGTTGGACGAAAGCCCATAGGGCTCCCTGGCCCAGTGTCCACGGAAACCCTGGGAGGCTGCACGAAAGCCTGTGAGGCTCCCCCAGCACAGTGCGCATGGAGGTCCCGGGATGCTGCACTAAAGCCCGTAAGGTATCCCCACCCCATTCGCACGGAGGCCCCTGAAGTCTGCAGAAAAGCTCATAGGTCCTCCCTAGCCCAGCACACACAGAGGCCCTGGAAGGCTACACAAAATCTCACAGGGCCTCCCTGGAGCAGTGTACACAAGAGTCCGTAGGGTCCCCCCGGGTGCAGTGTGTGCAGAGGCCCTGGGAGAATGCACGAAAGCTTGTAGGTACCCAACAGCCCTATGCATATGGAGGCCGCATGAAAGCCCATACAGCACCCCTGGCCCAGTGTGCACGGGGGCCCAGAGAGGCCGCATGAAAGCCCATAGGGCATCCCCAAGGCCCCATGTGCAGGTGGGCCCCAAGGGAGGCTGCATGAAAGCCTGTAGGGTCCCGCCAGCCCCTTGTGTATAAAGACTCTGGAAGGCTGCACCGAAGCTCATAGTGCCTCACTGACTCAGTGCGCCCGGAAGCCCCCGGAGACCATGTGAAAGCCCATAGGGCCCCCCACCCCAGTGTGCACAGAGACCCTGGGAGGCCGCACAAAAGCTCGTAGGGCCCTCCCAGCCCAGTGAACACGGGTGGCCCTGGGAGGCCATTCGAAAACTCGTAGGGCCTCCCCGGCCCGGTGTGCAAGTAGGACCCAGGAGGCCACACGAAAGCCCGTAGGGCTTCCCTTGCCCAGTGTGCACGGATCCTAAAGAGGCTGCATGAAACTCTGTAGGGGTCCCCCAGCCTTGTGCTTCTGGAGGCCTGTGGGGATCGCACGAAAGCCCATAGGACACACCCCGCCCAGTGTGCACAGGGGCCCTGGAAGGCCGCACGAAAGCCCGTAGGCTCCCACCAGCCCTCTGTGCACGGAGGCCCCGGGAGGCAGCATGAATGCCTAGAGGGAACCCCCAACACAATGTGCATGGAGGCCCTGGGATGCTGCACAAAAGGCTGTAGGGACCTCCTGGGCTGGTGCGCATGGAAGCCCCGGGAGGCCGTACGAAGACCCATAAAGCACCCCAGGCCCAGTGAGCACGGCGACTGCAGGAGACCACACAAAACCTTACACAGCCTCCCCAGCCCAGTGCCCACAGAGGCCCTGGGAGGCCGCAATAAAGCCTGTAGGACCCTTCTGGACCAGTGTGCACAGAGACCCTGGGAGGCTGCATGAATGTCCATGGGGCCTCCCTGACCCAGTGCGCATGGGGGTCCAAGGAGGCTGCACGAAAGGCCATGGAGACCTCCCAGGCCAGTGCGCACTGAAGCCCCGAGACGCCTCACGAAATCCTGTAGGGCCGCCCAGGCCCAGGGTGTACTGAGGTTCAGGGAGGCTGCACAAAAGCCCGTAGGGCCCCCCTGGCCCCATATGCATGAAGGCCCCAGGAGGCCACACGAAAGCCTGTAGCGTCTCTCCCGGATATAGTGCATGCGCAGGTGCCGGGAGGCCGCATGACAGGCCATAGGGCTTCCTTGGACCAGTGCACGTGGAGGCCCCATGATTCCACATGAAAGACTGTAGACATTCTCCAGCCCCTTGTATACGGAGGCCCTGGGAGGCTGCATGAAAGCCCGTAGGGTCCCCCTGGAGCAATGAGCACAGAGGCCCTGGGAGGCAGCACAAATGCCCGTAGGGCTTCCCTGGACCAGAGTGAACAGGTCTCCGGGAGGCTGCACAAAAACCTGTTGGGCGCCCCCTGGCACAATGCACAGAGGCCCAGGAGACTGCACGAAAGCCCGTACGCACTAGTTCGCTTGGAGTTTCAGGGAGACAGCACAAAACCCAGCAAGGTACCCATGGCCCAGTGAGCACAGAGGCCCCAGGAGGCTGCACGAAAGTTCATAGGGCCTTTCCCGCCCTATGCACATGGAGGCCCCAGGAGCCCACACCAAAACCCGTAGGGCCCCCCCTCCCGCCAAGTCAGTGTGAACAGAGGCCCCAGAAGGGTGCACGAAAGCCCATAGGGCCCTGCCTGCCCAGTGTGTATGGAGGCCCTGGGAGGCCACACCAAAGCCCGTAGGGACTCACTGACCCAGTGCGCACGGAGGTCTTGGGAGGCGACATAAAAGCCCATACGATCCCTTGGCATAGTACACATGGAGACTCCGGAAGGCTGCACGAAAGCTCGTAGGGACCCCCAGCCCAGAGCGCATGAAGGCCCTTGGAGGCCGCACCAAAGCCCGTAGTGCCTCACCAAGCCAGTGCGCATGGAAGCCCCTGGAGACCGCCTGAAAATCCGTCCAGTGCCCACGAAGGCCCCACAAAAGGGTGTACGGCCCCACTGGCCCAGTGCACACCGAGGTCCTGGGAGGCCACACAAAAGCCCGTAAGGGACCCCCAGCCCAGTGTGCATGGAGGCCCCAGGAGGCCACATGAATGCCCGTAGGGCACCCCGATCCCCATGTGCACGAAGGCCCCGGGAGGCCACACGGAAGCCCGTAGACCCCCTCCTGGCCAGTGCACTCGAGGCCCTGGAAGGACACACAAAAGCCCATAGGTCCCCACCCCAGCCTTGTCCGCACAGAGGCCTCAGGAGGCCGCACCAAATCCTGTATGGTAACCCAGGCCCAGTGCACACGAAGGCCCCAGTAGGCCACACAAAGTCCCGTACGGCCCCCCCGGCCCAGTGCGCATCGAGGCCCTGGGAAACCGCACCAAATCCCGTCGTGCCTCACCAAGCCAGTGTGCACAGAAGCCTCTGGAGACCACCCAAAAGCCTGTAGGGCCCACCCATCCCAGTGTGCATGGAGGCCTGTAGGGCCCCGCCGGCCCAGTGCACACCGAGGCCCCAGGAGCCCACACGAAAGCCCATAAGGCAACCCCCGGCCCAGTGCGCATGGAGACTCCAGGACGCAGCACTGAGGCCCTTAGGGCCGCCCCCCCGCCGCCGCTGTCTCCTGCATACCAAGGCTCTGTTGTTATCAGAAACCACAGACAATAGTGCACCCAAGGACATATTTTTGCTGCTGTTTCTAGTACATTATGAGACAGTACGGACAAAACAGCAGGTATTACTGGGACATCATGAGAGAATACGGGCAAAACAGCAAACACCAGTTGAAGACGAAGATAAGAACCACCATATCTTCAAGAAAGCAGCTGAAACTGGCATCGCAGGGCCTAGTGAGCCATAATGAAGACATATATGGAATTGAGTTACCAGAGGTCAGTGAATGGACCATGAAAAGATGACCACCAGGGGTCTCAAAAGACCACCAGAGACCACCAAATGGACAGGGGGCATATGTGTGTGTGTGTGGGGGGGGGCGGGATATTGTAATTAGTTCTAGGAAACAGAATGCATATGTGTGATCATTTGAAGAATTTAATGCATATGCAGATAATAGAGACAAAAAAGTTTTGATAAATACACCTTAGGGCCTGTACAATAGGTGGAGCTATCCCCCCTGCATCCAGCGCTGCAATAAAGTGAATGCCTGCTTCTTAATACTACTCCATGTTTTGGTGACATCAGGGGGACGCCCAGAGGCCCCCCTCAGCCCCATGCATACATAGACCCCGGGGGGGCCACACTAAGGCTCCTGGGCCACCCTGCCCCAGCCATATGCATACAGAGGGCCTGAGGGCTGCCCAGACTCCGAGCCTGGGTTTTAGACAGACGGGTTTTATTTTTCACCTGAATGCAGATTATTTCTGAACCAAAATCAAGCACCCTGCTGGGATATCTTTCTCTAAGGCATATATCTCAACCTCTGGACAGCCCTTGGCTGGGGACGTGGTGCAGAGCTTGCGCTCAAGTGGGTTTTTCCTTTTTTTCCACTATCCATGTATATTTTTAGGCCTTTTGCAGCAAATGTGCGAAATACATTAGGAAGAATTACACGTGGAAGAGAAACTGCTCATTTTATATCCCTGCCCTTCTGTTTGCAGTTTAGCCCAGAATTACCATCTCCGCGACCCATTGTGACCGAACTGATGTCCACAGTGGTGCAAAGAGTTGTCCTGGGTCCCATCCGGGTTCCTCCTTGATCTGCCCTGTCTCCCTCTGCATCTACTCCAGGTCCCCCCCATATGTCCCTGGGCTCCTGTCCCGTGTCGCCTCGTGCATTTGCCCCACATGTCCCACCATGCTTCCCCCATCTGCCTCAGACCGCCCCCCACCTCGAGCCACGGCGGGGCAGGGGCGGCGGGTGAGGCGCAGCCTTCGGTAGGGGGCGCGCAGGGGCCGCTGCCGCTTCCTCCCGCCTCCTCCTCCTCCTCCTCCTCTTCCCCGCCGCCGCGGCGCACGGGGCGGGCCGGCGGCTCGCGCTTCCTGCGGGGGCCAGGCCCAGCAGCCGCGGGGAGGCTCAGGCCGCTTCGGCCACCAGCGACACCGCCGTCTCTGCCGCCTCTTCCCGCGGGCGGCGGCAACAAAGGGCCCTTCCTCCCCTTCCTCCTCCTCCTCCCCGCCGTCGTCCTCCCGCCCGTTGGCGCCGCTCCGAGCGGTCCCTGCGACCCCGCGATGCCTGTGGAGATGCCGGTGCCCCGGAGGCTGCGGCGCTTCGCGCTGTTGCTGCTGCTGCTGCTGCTGCCCGGGCTGAGCGCCCGCGCCGCGCTGGTGAGCGGGGCGGGGCACAGGGCGGGGGACATCGGTACCGGTATCGGCATCGGCACCGTCGCTTAGGGGCGCGGGCGGCCCGAGAAGCGGCGCCCTGGGCGGGGGGGTGGGGGGGGATCGAGGCGGCACCCGAATGGGGGAGCATCTGCCCCCAGCACCGAGAGCCCCCCCCACCCCGGGCAGCGGCGCCCTTGGGGGACGAGGTCGGGGCGGGACCTTCTTTTGGGAGCCCGCGCCATCCCCGAGGAGCGGCGCCCTGGGGGGATCCGGGCGGCACCGGGAACCACCATGGGGATCGGCACCCTGCGGCGGGGGTGTTAAAGTGGCACCTTCTTTTAGGAGCCGGTGCCCCCCCCCCGCCCCGGTAGCGGCGCCCTATGGGTTATCGGGACGACCCCCTTCGCTGGGATCTTGTATTTGAAAGGGAGGTGTCAGGGTGGCATCCTGCTTTGGGACCTGACTCCCTATAGGCAATGGGATGGCACCTGCCCTGTCATCTTATCTAGGTTGTTGGTTCAGGGAGGTGCCCTGTGGAGGGGAGCATCATATGGGGACAGGCTGGGCACCCAGCTCCGGGTGCTTAAGGTGCCTAAGGAAGGCACCTTCCTTAGGGACCTGCATCCAGCTCCCTTGATGGGGCTTAAAAACCCATCCCCTCCTTTGGGACCCAGCACTTGGCCCCAGTGGCTTAGGGTCCCTGTACCCATCATGGCTGGGCCCCCTCCCTAGCTTGCAGGTGCCCTCGGTGTCAGAATGGGGGCTGCACTGGGACGAGTGGGGAGGGGGCTGCCATTTGAAGCTGCCGTTTGAAGGTCACAGCAAAGCAGCTCTTGGAAACACCCAACCCTGCAAAGGCAGCATGGGGAGACCATCCTCCCACCTGCATTTTGGGGTCCTAGGAAAGTTGCCGGTATTGGGCCCCTTCCTGTGGGAACAGGGGGCGGGGGGGGGCAAATATGCTCAAATGCCTTGCTCTGCCCCAGCCTTTCCCACCCTGGCAGCTCTTCCTGTAGGGGTATTTTTTTCCCCAGCTCACTGCGGGAGGATTTTCTTGCTGGCACCATGGTGGGGTCCAAAACTGCCTCTTGGTGCCCCCCCTGTACGAGCAGGAGCATCGAAGGGAGGTGGATCCCATGGGGCTTTTCCATAATGCCTCTTACAAGCGAGCAGCATTCCCGAGCCTAGCCACTCCAGGCTTATTTTTTATTCCCTCCGTCCCCGACCCCTACAGCTTCAGCTCTGTGAGAAGCCGTCGCTCCGGGCAGCAATCCGGAGCCGGGACGCGCTCCCCCACCCCACCGCCACTTTCTCCCTTTAAAAGCAAAACTCACAGGGCCTGGCTGCCTGCCAGCTCTGGCTGCCCGTATTAAATAACAGAGACCGTTTCTTTTCCCCCTACCAGTCCTTCTGTCTTTCTGCTAACGTTTCCAGACACTGAAGGGGCAGGGATGCTACTTGCTCCCCCTGCTTGGCTCCATAAATCAGAGCCAGGGACTTTGGCTGGGTGATGGGTGCTCCTTGAGGTGGGTATTTGGGGCTATTTCTGTGGTGTCTCCCCAAAGAGATGGGTGCAAGCCTTGGGTTTTGGCAGGGGTGTCCCCAAGGGGTGTTGCATGTGCAAAGGGTGCCGCAAATCTCAGTGGTGCTGCAAATCCCAGTGGCGCTGCAAATCCAAAGGGTGTTGCCAATTCAAGGGCCATTGCAAACCCAATGGGCCATGGGATTCCTGCATCCTGCCCAGGCCAATGTGCCATTGGGCTCAGGGCAAGTTTGGCAGCAATTGGCATGGAGGGGACAGTGCCGCCCACAGAGCTGGCACCCGCTCTGGTCTTTGTGCCCACTGGCCACGCTGGCGCTGCCGTGGGTGGCTTTGCACAAAGGTGCCCTGTGTGCGAGCTGGGGGCACCCATGGGTACTGGTGGATGGAGGGACTCCCAGGCCACTCTGGCATCACCCCATGGAGGATCGTGCGAGTGCAGGCACGGGAATGGCCTGTTGCACTCGCAGCTGGAGGAAGAGTTGGCTCCGGGATGCAATTCCCGTCAGTGTCTGCTGCCACAAGTGTTTTTTGGTGCAAACTCCCTTTGTCGCCACCTTCTGTGGTAGGAAACTCTGGGGGAAAAGCATTGCCAGAGCGTTTATGAGCATAACGAGTCTCTTGGGGCTCAGCAGCTCCCTTTGATCTCGGTCTCTCTCCGTGCCCTGCACTCTCTGGCCTGGCACCCACGGGAGATCTCAGCATGGGGCCCCTTAGCCCTTCGTCCCCCTCCACAGCAGCCTTTGGAGGCTGCTTTTGGTGCAGCTGAATGGCAGCCCCATCTGTGCTCCGCTTTGTGGCTGGACCGGCTAAGGGTGGGCGAGCTCAACTCCATAGTAGACATCTGAGAATCTACAAGTGGTGCTCCCGCTCCTTTCTAGTCTGGTCCTGCTTGGATGGCTCTGTTGCTTGGGAGCGGAGGGGACTTGGTGTCCTTCCAGGATGCCCTGAGGAAGCAGTGAAGCTTTCGGCTTTGCCAAGGAGCCACCGCCAGATCCCAGCAGGAAGTGGGTGCCCCTGCGGTGCATGGCTGGATGCGCTCTGCCGCCTCGTGCCACCAGGGTCCTGTGTCCTCCTCTTGTCTCCATGTAACTTTTGTTCCCTCCTGATTTTTCCCTGCATGCAGCACATCCCTGTGCTATTCCTGGTGCAGTTACCCACCATGTACTCCCCCATGCAACCTCTCTACCCCTATATGCAACACAACCCATGCAACTCCTGATGCAACATCCTCCCCCGTTCAGCTCTCCTTGTGCAAAGGACCCCATGCAACTTCCCCCCCCCCCCCGCCCCCCGCAAATCTGTGGAATGCATCTAAAGCACCCCATGCAACTTCTTTCCCTGTGCAGTGCCTCCCCGGGCACTGCCTGCTGCAGTGCCCCCCTCAATTCCTTCTAGCGTAACCCTCCATGCAACATCGCCCCATGCAACCCACCCTGTGCAACCTCACCATGCAGTCCCTGGTGCAGCTACTTTGCAGAGGCCTGACTGCACTCATGGCCATGTGCTTGGCTGTTGGAGGGCATTTCCCCTGAATGGAGTTTTTAAAGGACTCCAGCACCTGCAGGAGCAGCAGTGGGGTTCGAACCCAGCTCCCATGTTATCCTTTTACCAGGGGCCTTCATGAGGGCTGGAGGCTCCCAGCACAGCCCTGGCTCTGGCCCAGTGGAAAAACCCGTGGCCGCCAGGAGTTTGTTGATGGAAGGGGGATGGCATGGGGCCATGGTGTCCTTTTTTGGAATGGTGGCACGGGCTGCAGATGTGGCTCTGCCTCTGGGAAGGATGGAGAGGCTGCCTTGCAGCAGGCACCCAGAGGCAGTGGTGATGAGCATCGGGCTGGGCGTGGGTGCTCTGCTGCATCAGGCTGCCTGCCTGAGGCCTGACACAACTCATTGCCTGCCAGCCCGGGTAGCGATGCATCCGAAGGAGCCTAAATCTCCCCTCCACATCCCCTTCCCACCTCCCTGCATCACACACTGTCCCCCCATCCCAGCTCATGCATCAGGACCTCGAGCATGTCTGAATGTGTTTGTAGTGGGTTGTCCTGATCCCCCTGGACTGAAGGCCATGGTTGGTGTTTTGCACTAATAAGTACAATTGTCAACTTATTTTTCCTATGCACTTTTGCCAGAATTGGCCCATGTGGACACAACAGTGACTGTAGTGAAACCCACTCTGCCAACCCCCACTAACAGGGAGGAAAATCCTCACTATTTCTTTAGGAAACCAAAATTTGAGGCCTGTTTCCTTCACCCCCGGTGGTTTCTGGGTGTCACATTTCCAAATTTTCCCCCTTGTTTGGTGGTTTTTCGCTCAGCTGGGGATGGAGGAGCAGGATTTCAGGGAAAGGATGAGCCAGGGTCCTGCTAGGATGCCTGGGCGAGGGTGGTACTTGTGCCTAGAAGTTTCACTCTTCAGTGCTGGCTGTTCCTAGGTGTTGGAGACTGCAACTGCCTTTGGGCATGGAGATGAAACTCACTTGTCTCCTGCTAGGGCAGGGTCTAGGAGACACGTGTAACCATGCAGGGGTGCTGGTGCCCATCATCTACATGAATGCTGGTGGCTCTCTGCTTGGGGATGCTGTTGTCCAACACTGTGTGAAGATGTTGGTGCCCATCGTGCCCATGGATGCTGGTGGCTATCACTGGACAGGGATGCAGGTGCCCATCACCATGTGGAGATGTTGGTGTCCATCATGCACGTGGATGCTGGTGGCTGTCACTTCATGGGGCTGCAGGTGCCCATTACCATGCAGAGATGTTGGTGCCCCTCATGCATGTGGATGCTGGTGGCTATTGCTGCACAAGGATGTGCGTGCTCATCACCATGTGGGGATGTTGGTGTCCATCACTATGTGGGGATGCTGATGCCCGTTGTGTCCACGGACACTGGTACCTTTACCAGGCCTCCAATCACCCTCCTGCAGAAGAAAGGTTCCTCTTCTCTCTTGCCTTCTGAGTCCTCTCCTGCCTTGATGCAAAGAAGAGCAAGGCGTAACATCTTCCTCTCTTCTCCTTCCTCTTCTTCTTGTCCTTGCAGCAGCAAGGTGCTAAAGCCAAGTGCTCAAGCTGAGGAGAAGACCTCAAACATGGGCTGCAGTGCAGGAACCTCCTCTTGAACATTCCTCACGGAAATGCCCAGGGTGGACTTTTCTCTCTTTGTCTTTCAGCACCACTTGCCCTGCGCAGGCTTTTCCACCTGCTGCCTCCTGGCCCTGCTGCCAGCTCCGTGGGGACCGCAGCAAAGTAGGTCATGGCAGGGCCAGGCTGTGTCCTACATATGTAAATGAGGCTATTTACGGGCTCTCACCCAGCAGCACCTTCTCCTTTGCCTTTCCAGCAGGAAAACCATGCTGGTGAAGCCCCACAGCTGGAGGAGAGGAGGCATTTGCACCCCTAAAGCCCCTCCGATGCATCCAGGGCCCTCAGCTCCACCTCTGGATCAGGCAGCGACTCCCTGCTGCCAGGTCTGTGCGAGCTTGCAAGCATCAGGTTCTGTTCCTTGGGTTTTTTGGGGATAAACATGGCTCATGCAGGGCCATTTGGCTGCATTTATCTTCAGCAGTGCGGATTGCAAGAGGCTCCCACATCTTCCCCACTCCTCACCCAAACAGCAGCAACATTTCCTGGACACAAACGGAGCGGAGTTTCTCACCCTGCACTTTTATGCACCTGCCTGTTTTTTCCAATATGTTTCTGACTGTTTGCATGGTTTTGTGCAAAATGGCATGGGCCAGGACCAGAATCTGCATTGCAAGGGAGTCCCCGTGGAAAGGACCTGCAAAGAGCTCCTGGTGCCAGGGTTTTCCACCTGGATGGGACACAAGCTGCTCCTGGAGCTGCGTCCAGAATGGGAGCTGGTGCCAGAGGCCGCCGGAGCTGGGATCCCCGCCTGCACCTTGGCGAGTACAGGTGTTTCCTCCTGGTGCATCCGTGTCCTCCTCCTCCCATGCCGGTGGTGACAGGAGACGTAAGATGGAGGTGATGGGAATCTGGCAAAGGGAAAGTACGGCCCACAACCCATCTTCCATCATGTGCATTGGGCTTGGCAGGGTTCTTCCCTCCAAGCCTTTTTATCTTGCAGCAGGGAAACCACCAGGGAAGCATCCCTGCAGCATTCCACTGGCACCTTGGGAAGCCTCAGGAAGAGGGGAGTCTGAGGAAGGTTGCACATACTTGAAGGATGCTGTGCTGGGCACCAGCCCCTTCCTGTCAGTTGCCGGTAATACTCTTTGCAGCAGGCCGGAGCGGGAGCTCGGGATGTTGACTTTTTGCATCTGTCCCTTCAGCTCCCTGGGGAGACCAATATCCAACTTTCCTCTTTATTTCTTCCCCTCCTTAATTACCGGCAAGCATTCAGGTGTTTAACGGTAGCGGTGGGTGACCTGTATTTTGCAGGCACCATGGTGCAATTAGGAGTGGGAGTGCAGAGACTATGGGTCTCCAGCGCGACAATCCTGTTGAGGCTGCAATTCAGGAGAGAAACAGGGATTTTTAAGCTTTTTGTCTTCCTGGTCCATGTGCAAGCAGTGATTTTTGCGTGCAAACTCAAGGAAAGCCAGACTTGCTGCCAGTGGGTGCTGGGTACTCCCTTGCAGCCTGGCCACAAAGCTGCTTCGTGACTCAGTTTCTCCATCGGCGACAGAGAACAGGAGCTCCCAGCCTTGCTAAGGTGTAGGAGAACTGTGGAGGAGGAACAGGCTGATGATGGACTTGCAGGGGGAGGAAGCACCTCTTGGCTGGAGCTAGCACTTCTTGCTGCTTGCTAGCTGCTCGCAGTGCTGAGATAGCCACAATAGCCCCCATGGAGTAATTTTAGCACCTAATCCTGCCCAGGTAAATCCCCTGTTGGTTACGGGATGTAAAATCCACCAAAGGCACCAGTTTTTATGGCACCCTCCCCCAGCGCCGGCGCAATCTGCCAGGGTGTAATCCCTTCCCAGCGCCACTAATCCTCCCGCTGTCCCTTGCTGAACTGCCTGCCAGGTCTGGGACAGAGAATGCCACAGGGATGCAGCACAGGACATTTTTATTATCATTATCATATAATTATTAACCTCAAGCCAAGCGGGCACTGGAGGATGAAGAGGCTCTGGACTCTGTGAAGTAACCGGGTGGTCCCTTTGGAGAGGGAGATGCTCCGTGCTTGGTCTCGTCCTGCTGGTCCCCAGATCCTGTTTGGGCTACAGGCACGAAGGACTCATGTATTCATGTTCAGGTGGATGTTCCTGTGCTTCAGTTTGTGGCTGTTGCCTCTTATCCTGTCACTGGGCACCATTGAAGAGTCTGGCCCCATCCTCTTGACACCCTCCCTTCAGATATATGTGCACCCTGATATGATCCTGCTCAGGCATGTCTTCTCCAGGCTGAGGACTAAGGTTGGAGTGAAAAGGATGAGGGGTCTTCGGCACACTGGGCTCTCCGCTGATGGCTATGTCCTTGGGTTCAACCTCCTCCTTGGCATCGGTACCTCCATTGTTGTGTTGGGAGGTATGGTGCCCATGCTCGGCATCTACTGGCTTTTGCCACTTTTTCAGGCTTTCATTGCTTGCACCTAAGCCTAAATTGCTCACACCCGAGCTTTTCTTCTCCACCCATGTGCCCATTGCAAGCAGCCCCTACCACTGATGCTGGCTGGGAGTCTTGGGGTTCACAAGATGCCTCCAAGAATTTTGGGCATCAAGGTGGTTTTGACCATAAGTTCTTACTTTTAGTTTTATTTTCATTTTATTTTATTATTAACCTTGCTGGTCCAGCTGGGGACCTCTCCACACGCTCCAGCCTGAGGGCGAACGGATGGTCATGTCATAGTGGTTGTGCTGACATTCCCATGGTGGCCTAAGGACACAAGCAAGAACTGGTTAGAAGGGAGACATTGCATCTCTTACTGGAGCCACTGATACGGCTGGTAGAGGCGGGGGGAGCTCCAAAGCAGATAAGCTTTTGGGCTCACAAGACCTTTTTGAGGTCTTAAATAGAAACAGGCAGATTGCTGGTTTTATTTTAATCAGTTTTAGATCTGAAAGAAGGGTTTGTGGACTCAAAGCCTCGGGTTTTTGGTTTTCTTTTCTGAGTGATGCGCAGCCATGGTGCTTCCTTGTGTAAATGAGTTCAGTGCAAGCTCCCGGACAGCGCACAGCAGGCAAAGAGCTTTATTTTTTTAATGTCATTTTGCACATGCAAAATGGGCTGCAGCTCAAAGGGAAGCATCCGCAGACCATGAAGGTCCCCTGTGCTTTGGGAAGAAGCAGTTTTGTGTGCACAAAAAACCCAGGATGCCTTTTCCAAATAGCCGTTGCAATCAGACCCGCTTTCCTGACGAGGAGATGGCTCTTTTCATGCTCTTCTGCTGCATCAGCATTTCGACAAATGCCCTGAAATGGGAGAAAAAAGGAGAGTTTTCATTGCACTTCCAATTTTGGGGTGTCTCTGGTGCCGGTTGCTTTTCCTTTCTTGTGGTTGCCTTCCTTCTCTGGCTCTGAGAGGGCAGGCTGCTGGGGCTGAGCTGTTATTTCCCTTAGTGCCGTGAATGATGAGCCACGACAGCCGAAATTGGGTTATCCTTGGTGAAGCCGCACGCTTCTGCGGACGGCAGAAGCCGCTTCGTGCGGAGCTGGAGCTTGCACTTTATATTTCCACACTTCCTCTGCAGCTCCAGCACCTGGTTGCTACGAATCTCGTTGCACATTGATCTATTTTTAAGGTGCAAAGGGATTTAAGAAAAAAAAAAAGAAAGGAAAAAAACTCTCTAGTGTTTTTAACTGTTGCCTGAATAACAGTTGGCATTTGTGCGCCTTTAATGTACTGCTCCGTTAATTTTCTCCTGCAAAGTGGGTGCTGGGGAAGGAGAAATGGGGTAGGTTTGAATGGACTTGCATGGAGAAGGTCCTTTTGCATGGAGAAGCTCCTTCTCTCCCGGCCAGTCCACATGTCTGCTGCTGGTGATCCTAGGAGCTTCTACAAGCAAAGGGGCTATGGATCCCATCCATCCAAGCCAGGTTGTCCAGAGCATCTCCCATGTGATGCTTTTCCCTCCACATCAGTGGAGCATCAGTCCTGAACTACAGCAGTAAATTGCCAAGATCCCAAGGAATCCAGCATTATCCCTATGTCCCTTTTGGGTTTGTCTTCCCACAGTGAAGGTTGGGGTGTTTGGGGAGATGCAGCAGCCAGCTGTATTTGGAGAGGCCCTGGGTCAGAGGGTGGCTCTAGTTTGGTGCTTTTGGGACCTTTCCAGCATTTTGCATGGGTCAGGGCAGGGAAATGGGTGCAGGAGCCCAGCCTGGGACAACAGAAGCATCCATGGCCTTTCAAGCAGGGAAACTGAGAGACGGTAATGTTTTCACCCCAGGAGGATGTTTGGGAGAGCTCGGGAAGTGGAGGCTGCTTTGTGACTCTGGCTTCATCCCTGGCTCCATCTCTATCATCTCTGTTTTTGCAACTGCTCTTTTGGCTTCATTTCTGGAAGGGAAAAGCCGGGCAGAGGGTTTCAGAGGCCCCGTTCCCACTGAGAGCTGTTGGAGTCTCCTCCTCTTCCTGCCTCCCTACAGCACCCTGGCTATGGGCCAGATCCCAATAAACCACTGCCTGGCACTCGCCTTGCGGTTGGCCTTGGTTAAACTGCTTCCTGCCACCGTTCCCAGGAGGACGATGTTGATCTCGGCATTGGTTTCTCATATGTAGGGAAGAAGTCAGGGAATGGGGCTTCTCTTTCCTCTACCTGATGTATAAAGTGGGAAAAGCTAGCATCTAGACCCATATATTTTGAATATACTATATATTATATAGCCTATTTTATACATATTTTATTATGAATAGGTTCTATAATATAGACACTCTATTTTTAATGTATATAATATATATTTTAATATTTTGTCCTATTTTCTGGCTTGTCAGAGAGCAGAGCCGTGAAATGTGTGTTTGTGGAAGGTGAGAAAAGCCCGAGATGGTTTTGCATGTTAAGCTGCAATAGGATTAGGGAGGAGAGCAAATTAAATCAAATCGGCAAAGGCTCGAGATGATCCCGCCTGCGGCTGGGACTTGGGAGCTCTCCCTTTAACAACAGCATCTCTTAAAACTGCTGGAATTTTGTGCTTTGGGTGTCACAGCCCCTAGTTTTGTCCAAGGCAATTGATTTGCACCAAGGGGGAGCAGAGAATGTTCAAAAGCCCCCTGTGGGTTGCAGTGATGTCGCGAGCATCTACGAATTTTGCATAATTTAGCTTTTTAGCTAATGTGGCTTTGAGGCATCCCTGGGACTTGCCGTGCTGCCCTCCCTCCCCGACTTGGGAAAGGAGCTTGGGATTTTCCCAGGGTTGCCTGCATTGCTCTGGCAATGCTCTCCCCGCTGACCCTGGATCCCACAGGAATTAATGAGCCTAGAGCAAAGCGGGAAATCCTTGGAGCATAAAAGCAAATTGGCCTGGACAGGTAGAGCAAGGGAGCGCGGGGAAGGAGGAGTGGGGGAGAGCGGGTTGAGAGGGAGGAAAGAGGATGGGGAAAGAGGAAAACACTGTCTCTGGCTGGGCACAGGAGCACCAAGGATCAGGTCCATCCATGCCATAGGTTCGGCATTTCGGGATATTACTCTTGCCCATGCCAGATATCACTGGGAGGGTTCTAAATTCTGACTTCCTCTTGACATTTTCTATAAGCAGGTGCCTATGGTGGGAAACTCCCTGCCCAGCTCCTTCCTGCACGGGATTCTGGGCGAGCTGTGACCACATCCCACTGGAGCAGTGCGATCCGCAGCCCCGATCCCTTGAAATCTCCCAGTGCAGCTCGTTATATCCTGGGAGCGGTAATTAAACACTCACATCCAGGCAGACTCCTCCAGTGCTTGGCTGATATTGTCAGGATCAATCCAAAGGCGGGATAATTGCTGCTGCTCAGCGAATGTTAATGATGTTTTTAGTGGCATAAAATAACTGGCCTATTAAATCGAAACGCGCCAGGGTTTGGGCAGCTGCTATTCTGGGTGGTAATTAATTTGGGAAAGAATACAATTATAAATAAATAAATAAATAAATAATTGGCTGTCACAGAGTGAGTCATGTCTCTGTCAGGCCAAGTGTTACTGCCCAGAGCAGAGGGACCCATGTGTTGGGATGGCTTTTGGGAATGGCTTTCCAACAGGTTTAATGCTTGGACTGGGATGTAAAGGGAGAATTGGAGCAATTTTGTAATGGCAGAAATGAATTATGAAGTCTTTAGTTTTGGGAGCGATGAGTGTTTTTTTGCTCTGACTTGCTAATATTACTTTGAGTGCTCATAGCGTCACTAACTCACTTGCTGGGATGAGTTATTAAGGTTTTGGTCCATATATAAACCACCACCAAGATACTTGCAAGGCCCGATTCATTGAAAATATCCCGTGGAAAGTATCAGAGATATAATCAGCGCTTTTCTTGCAATAGCTTCTCAGCTTGATGTGTTTTCCCATCTGAACGATGCCAGATTTGGCATCTCATGAGGGAAAACAGACCAAGGAAAGGAAAGGTTTGCCTTTCTGATGTCCTGGAGGGGAATGAAGATCCCTGGCTCTTGGGAAGCTGCACATGGCCGGAAGCTGGTGATCCTCCTCTTCCCACGTTAATTGCCATCTGGAAGGGACGTGGAGCTGAATGTTCCCATGATCATGGACTCCTCATCAGTCATGAGTGGAGCTGCATATGGTCCCAACTGATCTCAGGTGAAGTCATGGGCTTCAGATGAATCACAAGCAGGAATGTGTATGTTCCCAACCATTCCCAGATGGGACATGGGCTCGCAGGCCTGATATAACAAGAGGTATCACCTCTGTTGGCTACAGGGATTTATGGTGCATCCCGTGATGCAGAGGAGGTGGATGGAGCTGAGATGAGTCCCACAGTGGCTGGTCCTTGGGATGCTACTTTGCGCTGCCAAGGGAGCATTCCAGAGAGCAGAAGCTCTGGGAAGCCCTGTGGAGGCCTACACATTGCTCCCGCATTTCCGAGTGCTGGAGGACAAGCGAAGCTTGGCTGCGGCACCCAGAGAGACCTGCTAGAGGGAATCTTTTGACATCGGAACGCCGCATTGGCGCGGAGGAAGCAGTTTCCATGGTGACCGTTGCCATGCCAGTGGCTACTGCAAGACGAGGGCCTCAGCATCTGTGTGAGATTCGACAGCCTCCCTCCCCGGGTTTTGAGATGGATTATATGGCTCCCTTCCTTCCTCTCAGCACTCAAGCTGCACGCTGGGCAGCAGCCATCTCTTTTGCAACCAATTTTGGGACCGGTGAGGCATCCGGGACACATGTTACCCAGGTCCTGCCATGGAGAGGAAATGTACCCAAAGAAATGTGTCACCTGAGCACTGGTGGGACCATCTTCCTGAGTGTCACATTTTTGGTCTATAAAATGCGTCACCCTCCTGTGTGCAAGGAGGAGGATGAGGAAGGCACAGGGTATCCTTCCTCCTGGGAGCGGACACCAAAGAGGAGCTGAATCCCCTCTCATCTCTGTGCTTGGCTTGGATGGCACCTGAGCTCCTGCTTTTTTCTCTTTTTCCCTTGTCCAAGCTTGATGTTGTCGCGTGAGGAGCACGCATGGGGAAGAACTGTATCCAGTATGTGCTGGGACCACCTGAGACCTTATTGCAAGGTCCCTGCTGTGCCCAGTCCCAACCGAGCTGTTATTTAGGTTTAGTCGTGGATTGATGGCCTCCTAGGATGTCAGAAGGGGAAAAGCGGTTGTCTGGCATTGGTTGCTGCCTGCCTGTTTTTTCCAGGCACTAGTCTCTGGCTGTGGTTCCCCTCAGGCACTGTCACATGCAGGGAATAAGGGATGAAGCCAGCCCAGGAATCTTTCGTCCTGGGCACAGTAGTCCCAATGCTAGTGCTGTGCCCAGCTCTGGTCCCTGGCAATTCATTGCACAACTGCTCATGGATCTTTCATCTTCAGATGAGGTTGGCTCCCTCCATGCTGCCTGTTTTCTGCCGCACGCGCTTGTAACACAGCAAACGGCAGCAGCAGCTCCCACTCTGTTGCACATAGGAGCCACTTCATGCTTAACCTTTTTTTCCTCACAGGAAAGCAGGAAGAGAGGAACCCACTGCTGTCCCAGTTAAGCCCCGTTTCACCTCCCCCCTAAGCAGCAGAGATGTGCTGGCCATGAATATTTTAGTGCAATTGCACTGTGCTGCTGGGAAGCCAGGGCTGTTGTACAAGAGTTGCAGTTACATGCACTCAGCTGGCTAGGAAGCAGCCAGAACTGGCCGTGCTGAGAGCTGCTCTAGTTGCTGATTAAACTCCCTGATCGTGGCCAATCCTTCTTGAATCACAGTTAGGGCAAACCCTGGCTGGGAGCATCTCTGCTCCCCTGCTGCGGACTATGTGGTGATCCCAAAAGAATGACCAGAGTGCGTGTCCCCCAAAACTCTGCTCCTTGCCCCTGAGCTGGGCCAGGGCTTAGGGGCATTCCACTTGACCTGCCACGCTCAAACCCTGGTTTCTCTGCCCTCCCTGTTGCTGCTGGACCTGAGGATGTGGGGCATGGACCCCTCTTGGACCCTGCTCTTCATGGTCTCCTGCTCAAATGAAAGTCCTTCAAAAGGTGCCATTTTGGTGTCTCCAGCCCTTGGCGACCTGGCCAAACAGGGAAAAGCAAAGTGGTCCCTGACGCAAAGGCTGGCCTGTGATGGACAAAGGAGTTTAGGTAACCACAGCCCACACTGGTGCAGAATTTGCTTTAAATTGACATTCTGACCTACCTTATTTACTCCATTGGCTCATTGCAGCAGGATGAGAGCACCTTAGAGATGCTGTTTTGCAGGTTGAGAGCTGGAGCTGCCCCGTCTGCTTCCAATTCAGGGCATAAATGAGCTCAGTGTAGCCGTGCCATGTAGCTCACATTATGGTGAGGCTTTGCAGGGTGTCCAGGCAGAATGCGACCTTCAGGGAGCTTGCCCAGACCAGAGGAGGGAGGATTCCCACCCTGACTAAAGAGTGCCTGTGCTAGGGCTTCTTCGTTTATTTATGTGCGTTAACAATTTTGATATATTAAAAAAAAATCCGTTGCTGAAGGTCTGGGATGAAGGGAAAGCCTTAGCCTTCACGTATTAAAAAAAAGAAAAAAGAAAAAAAGAAAACAAGAAAAAAAAGCAATCTCTATGGGTGAGCTCCATAACTTGGGTGAGGTGTTTTTGCTGTGATCTTGGCCTGAGCATCCAGGTTCGTCCTTCTTGCAGGGTCACAGGCTGGTCAGTGACTGAGCTATGACTTAAGTAATGAAATCATTTGCACTGGCTTTTTGCTGTTTTGCATTTCATTCTTTTGGGGCTTCCTCATCCCTCCAGCCTGGTGTTTCTCAGGCCCATTTCCACTGGGAACCAAGAGGTGGCTATTTTCCATGTGCAAGGATCTGGCAGCACCCTGAGCTGTGGTAGCCAGAGCCACCTCTCAGATTCAGAGCACATCCCCTCTTTCCCCTCGTCCTTCGGCCTCCTGCTGGAGCAGGCTTTGGCGTGGCGAGGGGCTGCAGCAATTTCCAATTCCCCACAGATTAATTTCAGTAGATAACAGCCTTTCTCAAGAAAGCTGCTAGCGACTGTATATTTGAAACTCCGGGGCAATGCGTTATCCTTGGGGCAAAGACTGAGTCTTCCTGGAGGTTTGGAGAGTGCATAGCACATTGTAGAGTGGTAGGATATAAATAGTGGCTGTCGGTGATAAGGGAGTGCAGTGCTTTTACTCGAGATAAAGATGTAGATCTAACCAGAAAATGTAGCATTTTCAGACACTTATAATCCCAGCTCCCCTTAGCCTTCCCAGGAGATTTTTGTCCCTAGGATAGTTTTCATGTTGCCACCATGACCATATGATGCCAGGGGCACCTCTGCAGCCCTTCAGTGGATCTGGTTTTCTCCCCGCTGTGGGCTGACAGGCTCCAAAGGGGTGTCAAGGGGAAGGCACAAAACTCAAGTAGAACCCCATGTTTCAATGTTTTGGAGATCTTCTGACATTCTAAAGCTCCTTTTCTTCAAGGCTGGTATAGAAACCAAGAACCTTGAGGCACATGTCAAGATGCAAGGTGCCCTGTCAGGTGAAGGGGAGCATTCTGTACTCTTATTTTATTTTTAAGCACTAACCTGCCTTGTAACATCTTGAAACACCTTACACTGTCTTGGAGATCAGAGACGCCTTGTTTGGTTTGTAATGAAGTGTCAAACTGTGTCATTATAGCACAAACAGGAGGTGCTTTGTTCTGCAAACCAAGATGTTTGAGAGTCCTAGCAAGAGCTCCTCACATTTGTAAAAACAGTATAGAGCCATGGAACATTTTAAGTCTAAAATTACTTCACTTTATAGCTTTCCAAGTGTCGCAGCTGATACTATGCGCTACTATCACACGTATGCCAGGAATAACGTGAAAATGATCTAAAATAAAATGAGTTGGTGAAGTAAAACAAAAAGTGCTTCTAACAACATTTCCCAAAACAGCTCAGGAGCGCAGACTGCATTTCCAGCTCTCTGGGCTTTGCTCTTGCCCATCCCAGCCAGTTTCACCCTGTGGATCATCCCACCAGGACTGTCCTTGGGGTGTCAGAGGCAGAGTGAGGGCTGGCCTCCCTCTAGGCTCCTTGGTGGCTGTGTCTCAATCAACATGCAGCTCCTTATGTGCTTCTCCTGTGCTCGGTTACAGGCTCAGCGTTGGCGCAATGAGAACTACGAGAGGCCTGTGGACCTGGAAGGCTCCGGGGATGATGATCCCTTTGGGGATGATGAGATGGATGATGTCTACTCAGGCTCAGGCTCAGGGTGTAAGTAAGCTGTAAGGCTCCCAGGGAAGGAGTCCAGGGGGTTTGGGGAGCATGGTCATGGGTTTTGCTGGGATGGAGAAGAGGCCATGGGTTTTGTTGTGATGGAGAAGGATTTTCCAGGGAAGCAGAAGAGGGTTAAATTGCACCTTACCCATCTCCAGAGGAGCAGCCTTCCTGCCCTTTCCTAGCCAAAAGCAAAAACTGTCCCAAAGGGCGTCCCTGGCATGAATCTCAGCCCTGGGAAATGCCTGCATGCATCAGTTTCACCCTTCTCCCTCCCTTCCAGATTTCGAGCAGGAGTCGGGACTTGAAACAGGAGTGAGCCTCACTACGGACATGTCCGTCATGCTTCCCACCACTGCGGCCCTGCTACCGATCACACTGGTGCAGCCTGTGGCCACCCCCTTTGAAATGCTGCCTGTGGAGGACACCACCACCAAGCAGACCACCAGTGTCTTGTATATCCCCAGGATTACAGAGGCACCCGTGATCCCCAGCTGGAAAGCAACCACCACCAGTACCACTGCCAGAGACTCTCCCAGTACCACCACTACCACCACTACCACCAGCATCACCATGACCACCACCACTGCTGCCAGCACCACCACCACCAGCACCACCATGGCCGTGGCAAAGTCCACCACCGTCCACAGGTTCCTGCCCCCCTTTGTTACCAAGGCAGCCACCACCCGGCCCACCACTTTGGAGACGCCCACAACCTCCGTCCTTGAGAGCAGCACAGCAACAGAGCTGGTCACGTCATGGCTTTCTCCCTCCAGCACAGCCAAGCCCAGGTCCCTGCCAAAACCAAGCACCTCAAGGACTGCAGATCCCATGGGAAAAAACGATGTGCTGCCTTCCAGTCCTGCCACATTGCCGCCCACAGAAGCCCCCCAGGTAGGCGGCAGGGGGGCCACATCTGAAGCCAAGTGGTTATGATGGGAAGATTCTGGGATAAAACAGAGTAAGATGAAGCCAGGCTGGGCTCTTCCCAGTTCTGCAAAGAGTCAAACACTTGGGGAGCTGGAAAAAAAGGAGATTAAATGGTGGGGGAATGTGGCCAGCAGCTTGGGATGGGGCAGAGCGTAGTGTCCCTCTTACTCCATGGAGAGCCACTGCATCCCTATGGATCTGATGGATACCTGGGCAGTGTGGGAGGCAGATGAAGCTGCCAAGCATCCTTGGTGTCTCCAGCTCTGCCTTGTCTTGCTCCATTCCTCAGCAGCTTCCCAAGGCCAGGGGGAAGGGGGGGGCTACCTCTGTGGGTGTTTCCTGAGGTCATAGCATTGCTTGCCAAGTCACAGCCAAGCAATGAGAGGCTCCAAATGCTCCACAATTAGGTATTGATGGTGCATTTCCTGCCCATTGGGCATCCTAAGCAGAGGGATTTAATCCACTGATATATCTCTCATTCAAAGCCCTTAAGGGGTCTTTTGAAAACCACTTTGACTGAAAGGTGGAGTGATTTGTCTAAACTAGTCCTTCTTTTTTTTTTTTTTTTTTGTACATACATATATGTATTTAGCTCTAGGCTCTCACTGACCTTCAATTAATCTCTGTCACAAAAGGATGGGAAAAAATGAGCTTGTGGCAAACCAGTGAGCCGTGCACTTGTGCCAGAGGCAGCTAGACATGGAGAGGGCTCGTGCTTAGATGAGAAAGGTGGCCAGACTGGTTGGCCACTCTAGGGTCATTGAAATGAGCTTTTTGCTCATCCTAATTTGTTACATGAGGGGTTGCGGAAGAAGGCTTTTGTCCCACAGAGGAGAGTTCCAAGAGGGGACTTTGATCAAGGGTGCTTGGTCAGATAGCACATGGGCTCATAGCAAATCAGGCTATGGGAGAAGGTGACATGTCAGATGGGATTTATTCTTAAGGGAATCCTCAGGTGTAGGGGTGTGCAGGAGGCAATAAAATAGGTCGAGGTGGGCTGAGGGGAGGCAGAGCATTTTATCTGCAGCACACATTTGCTCAGTGGTCTGAGCTCATCGACTTGCCAAGGGCAGTTCAGCTGGAGACCCCAGCATGGAGCTGGACAGGTTCCATAGCCTGGGGGAGAAAGACCCATCTTCCAGCCCCTGCCATGTGTCGTGGGGCAGTAACCATAACTGCAGGTTGATGAAAGGCAGAGGGAGGGAACTTGTTGGGATAAGGCTTGGGGAGTTCATCTGATGGCATATGATCCTTAAGCTTCTTCATTTCTGTAGTACAAAGTTTCAGGTCTAGCAAGGAGGCATCTGGAAAACGTTTCAGCAGGCTCCTGCTCTACACTGGGGGACAGAAAACCCAAAAGGAGTTTTACAAAATGGGAACCTCTCTAAGTTATGATATAGAAAGCTACAGGGAGCTGTTGAGAACTCGAAAGCACGTGAAACAGGGACAGATGAGTCCAGCGCAGCTAAGATGGCCCAGGCTTGGTGTCCATGATGATGTGGGGTTGTGTTGCTCTTGGGGGTGACAGAGCACTGGAACAGGTTGCCAAGAGAGTATGTGGAGTCTCCTTCTCTGGAGATCTTCAAAACCCACTTGGACGCAGTCCTGTGCCACGTGCTTCACGTGACCCTGTGTGTGCAGGGGGTTTGGACTAGATGGCTTCTAGAGGTCCTTTCCAACCTTAAGCATTCTGTGAATCTATGATTCTATGACTTGGAATACAGCCAGACATTTCGGTAACACAGGGAATCGACACCTCGGCCTTATCCCCCGTGTTCTCGACTGATAGGGTCACCTGATAGCAATGTCCTTCCTCCATGTCCTGTTTCCCAGATGGAGCCAGGAGAGGTGTCGACGGTGCTTGGCAATGAGCTGGAAGTCCCCGTCAGTGGTGGCCCCAGCGGGGACTTTGAGATCCGGGAAGAGGAGGAAACGACTCGTCCCGAGCTCAATAACGAGGTGATGGCTGCAGTGACGCCTCCATCAGGGCCCGGGCTGGGTAGGAACGCTGAGCCTGGGCTCATAGATAATACGATAGACTCTGGCAATACCGCCGCTCAACTCCCACAGAAAAACATCTTGGAGAGGAAAGAAGTGTTGATAGGTGAGACTATTGGCTTGTGGGGGAAGAGTTGGGGTGTGTTGGGTGGGATACATAAACCCAGGAGAGAGACTAGTCTTCGTCAAGGCCACGTGATTTTGAGCCTGGCTGCCAAAAATAACTGTGCTTCACATGCTGGAGATAGGGTAGAGGTGTCCCACCACTAGCTAAAAGGAGTTGGAGGTCATGGCATAGCTTGACTGCCCTTCTCATGGGCTTCAGCCAAGTATGACAAATCTTGGCACATACCCCCTGCATCATTATATGAATTTACTGCCTGTGCAAAGACCTCTGTCTCTGGAGCTGGGCTGCCTGGATCCAATTTTTGGTCGTTACCACATGGACTGTAAAGTAGATGCCTTTAGGTTTAATTCATCCATCTACCATGAGATAACCGTCGCTCTGCTGTCAACTCACTTTCAGCATCAATGTATTTGGGAAGGTTTTCAACACTCATGTGATTGCAACAGGCCCTCCCCTTCCATTTTGGTTTCTGTGAGCATCAATACCAAGACAAAAGTTGCTCAGAAACTTGTGAAGCTCAGAAATGAGCTGGAATCTAAGGAGATCCCCCAGATTGTCTTTTGAGATGAGGCTTGGAGGGTTGAGGATGGTCCACAGTGGGATGGGGGGTTGGGGTGGCTGTTCCATATCATGCCCACCTCACTGACATCTCTTCCTCGTGCTCTGTGTTGCAGCGGTGATCGTGGGTGGCGTGGTGGGAGCCCTCTTTGCTGCCTTCCTAGTAATGCTGCTCATCTACCGGATGAAGAAGAAGGACGAGGGGAGCTACACGCTGGAGGAGCCGAAGCAGGCCAATGTGACCTACCAGAAGCCTGACAAGCAGGAGGAGTTCTACGCGTAGGGAAGAGAGCCCACCGCGCTTCGTGTGCCCTCTCTTCCTTCCTCAAACTCTCCTTCTCTACTACATCCAACCTCCCTCTCTTTCTCTCTTTCCTGGATCAGATTGTGACTTTAAAAAAGGAAAAACAACAGCAAAAACAACAAGAAAAAAAGCAAATCCACAACAGCTAAAAGAGGAAGCCGATCTTGGACTTGAGAAAATCAATTGTCCAGAGCACTACCGAGTTTTGACCAAGTACCTCTAGCCTTTCTCCAGTGGAAGGGATGGGGCGAGGAGCAAACGGCCAACACAACTGTGCCTTGAGACCTCTCTGACAAGTGCACACATGGGTGGTCGCTTTGCTGACAGCGACTGAAGTTGACTGGGCTTTACCAACCAACACTATGGATGCTGGGATCTGGATGTTACCAGCCTTGGGGTGCATGGGGGTTAGTTTGGATTTATCTTCCTTTATTTTTACTTTTTTCCCTTTGGAAAGAAGGGAAGTTTCTTTTTTTAATTATTATTATTTTTTTAATTTCTGGATGGGATTGGTTGCTTTACAGCAATTGCCTTGCTCCCTTCTCCTATCTGGCAAAAAAGGATGCAACTGTCAAGTACATTTTGAACCATGAGAAAACACAAGGGACTGGAATTCCTGATGCCCCAGCATTTGCTCTCTGAGCAGGGGAAAATAAATAAGTACATACGTGGCTGGAAATGACCTTTTGGATCACCTCTTTGGAGAACTCGTGGAGCAGCGAGAAGCCCTGTTTGGCATCCTGTGCTGCTCCCTTCCTGCCAGCACCTCACTTCACTGCATTCTTGTGCCCAGGCAGAGACCTACAAGCGGTGGAAACTGTGCATCATTGGCTGGTGAGGGCTTTGCTTGGAAAGGGACCTTGCTTTTGGTGGAATTTCACTGTGACCAATAAAACACAGCTTGCACAGAATGACTGACACCACTGCTTTGAGAATGGAGCCAGGACATTGCTTGGTGGGGATTCAGCAGGAGAAATAAACATAAGGCTTGATCCTCTCTTGGGTTCCTCTGAATGGGCATGTGGCTCATGAAGCTTGTCGTGATATGCAGCAGGAATGAAAGAATTAGAAAGTGCATAGATGATGCCTTCTCATCGCCCATGCCAGGGTCAGAGACTGGGCTGTACCAGGTGATGGGCACATCCAGACATGGCAAATGACTGGGCAGAGATGGGGCTTTGCAGAGGGTGGTCTGAGGCCATTCGACCACCGTGTCTCTGCTTTGTAAAGCTCATGATTAATGTGTTTCTCTAACTCTTTTGTTGTTGCTTAAATTCTGGTATAAACCATCTGGCTGTACACTGTCACCTCCTGTTGACTTCCAAAGGGCTGTCGATCAGTTGCTCTGTGCCTGGGAGCCAGTGGGAAAAAGATCCCAGTAGCAATCGCTAACCCAACTATACCCAATCCAATGAAGTACTTTACCCTCTGAGGCTACGTGATGTGTAAAGTAGCTGGGCCTGATCCAGACCCCAACTGTGGCTGCAAGAAAGTATTCATTTTGGAGTGAGCCCTCTGCATAAAAGTCAACTGAAAATTTTAATTAGGTGGCTTTTAATTAGCTAAAGCACTGTTTGCAGTGCAATCAAGGATCTTTGTTTAATGACGGTTGTCATCTTGACAGTGTCCTGTGGAGACCTTGACTTTGCTCTTATGGCCATTCAATCAGGAAGGGGAAAAAAAGTAAAAGTTCAGTTGCTTTCTCTCTGTTGCATTGTGAATTAACCTGCACAGATGCAGTGACACTTTGTTGCTCTCAGGACATTAGTGGGTATAGAGACAGAGATTTATGACCCTGATGGTGGCTATAAGACAGCAGAGCTTCTTTTCATCTTAGGAATTGAGAGACCAAACACATATATTTTATATATTATATATATACATATATATATAAAATACATATACATACACTTTCATACATATGGAGTTTTTATATATATATATATAATATATATATATATGTAATGAAAGGACTGTATATTTTCAGTGCACTGCGTATGATGGCTGGACAGGATTTTGTGCTTGTAAAGACTTGACTTTTCTGAGGTTTAGGGCTTAGCCATTGCGCTTTGTCCTCTTGGAGGCTGAGCTGTTTGGATTTGATAGTAGGGATCAGAGAGCCCCTCTGCACCAGCCATCTCCTAAAACCACAAGTCCATGTTTAGAGACACACAAGAGTCAAGAGTGGCATTGGGTTGGTTCTTCTAATGTGGAGCTGGGTGTCCTGCTGTGTCCTTCCAAGGATGACACTGAGAAACATGCAGTGTATTTTGTGTGTGTGTGTGTGTGTTGTGTGTGTGTGTACAGTCCTTCTTGGCCCTATCCTGGCATCGTGTGTATCAGCGTGGAGATGCTGGGATGGGAGAATCACACATCTGCAGGAACCTGGTGGCTCCGCAGAGAGGACCAGCTTCTCTGAACTGCTTCCCAAGGAGCCTGGTGATTTTGGTGTCTTTCCTTCCTGGTATCTTGTTGAGCAAACCCAAAGGGCATTAGCGATCCGTGGGTTTGGCAGGACTCGAGCCTGTTTAAGATACTGTGAGTCACAGTACCCTACCCTGAGAGCAAGGATCACCAAATCTTGCCATCTTTCTGAGAAAAGTGGACTTAATCTTTCCAGTTTATATTTAAAAAAAGAACCCTCCCAGCTTAATCTTTTAAATGCTGCTTTTCTTAGCGGCTTCTATAATCTTCTTCATTCCATTTTTTCCCCTTAAATAGTTTGAAGTTCTCTAATACAATTTTTTATTCACTCAAGCTTAACCTCAGTTCACTCAGCTGGTGTTAAGTTGTAATCCTAGCACTTAAATCCGTTACAGTTTCAGAAGCGAGGACTGATTTGAAACAGGAGGGTGAGAGCAAGCTGGGCAGCACTTTCTCTTCCAGCAGCTAAAAGTGTAAGACATGCAGAAAAGGCAAAGTTGGGTTAAAATTATTAAACCAGCAACCAGAATCCACCAACTCAGAGTCTGCTGTTTCCATGCACTTTCCTTATTGCTCTTGCCCCAGAGAGTGGCTGTGAGCTCAATGAAACTCTTTTTTTGGGTTGGAGCATACTTTTTCTTGGTTTTAAATAGGACAAAAATAATGGAGAAGCCTTTCTCATCATCTCAGCTCCCCAGGAGGGGAGGATGGTTGCCCAAGTTGATGTTCGGAAGGAAAAAAAAAAGCTGTTGATCTTGGGCCACCTGCCTCCTTTGTGGAGTAGGAGATAGTTGGACATAGCTGTGGCTGTGCCTGCCTTTGGTGGCATCTACTGGACCCAAAGCAAAGCCTGCCTGGGGGTCTTCTTTTGCCTTTCAGTGTCCTTCCTACATGCTTGTGTGTGTGTGCCTCTGTGTGTGATATGCTGGAGTGAAAGGATTAGTCTTTGCAGTCCCCAAATTTAGGACAGCTTCAATTGCAAGGCGTAAAAGAGAGCCCTTTCCATGTGGGCTATTTTTTAGCCAACCTCTCTCCCACAGTGACTTGTAGCAATTGTTATGTTGAAGTGACCGCTCTTTCCTGGACCGCATAAGTAGGCTGGAGAAAGGGGGATCAAAGGAAAATAAGGATCACAGAAGATGTTGATGAGCCCAGGTTCTCCACTGTGACATGGTTTGACAAAAAGGGCTCCAAGTTGCATGCTGGAATGATCCAATTTTCAATGTTTCTACTTGCAAACCTTCGCTCGATGACCTCTGCAGGTGCTCGATACCATCAGACCTGCTGGTATTTTGGCCCTTGCAGTTGTTGGAAAGCAAATCCTGGTTTTGTGACTAAACCCTTGCTGGACCACCTTGGAAAACAAGCAGGAAAAAATGTATAATCTCACCTGTGCCTCAGTGTCTTAGCAGAGCTGGGGAACCAGGACAGCTGGCACTGAAACCCTGGGATGCCCAGCTCTGGGGCCACCTCTCCTTTCTCCCTGGATCTGAAACACATCACTGGGAACTGTGCATGGGCAACCTCAGCAGGGCTGCTGATGTGTTAACCCTTTTGTCCTCCCCAATCCTTCAGATTTTGGCTCTTTGCAGGAAAAAAAAAAAAAAAAAAAAGTGGCAGGAGCATCTGCCACAGCGGCTTTCCCTGGGGAAAAGCCTCTTCGTTCCCAACAAGAAGGGATGTATTTTTCCCCTTCTTTTTTTGTTGTTATGATAGATGCTCAGTGTCTGCGGTGGTCTTGGAGTTGGTTTCTTGGAATGAGCCGCGTCTCGCTTGGCTGCAGGTTTGCTGCATGCTGCGGGGATGGCAGGGATTTGTGTGGCGTGCGTGTATATATGTATATATATGTGTATGTAATTAATATATATGTATATACGTGTGCGTGTGCAGAGCGCATGCACATGCGCAAGCTTCAATGCAACTCATGGGTGGAGAGAGGCGGGGAGGGCTGGGTCTGCTGGCCAGCTCTCCATTCCAGAGGCTTGGATCCTGCAGCCTGCGACTGGGCACCACACAGCCCCATGACAGCTCCCCCATCCCGTCCCCTGCGCCTGGGGCACCATGGCCCTGCCCAGCACTCTAAAGGCAGCCTCAGTGTGGAGCAAACTGAGTTTTTCATTTTTTTTCTTTCTTCTTTTTCTTTTAATTTTTAATTTCAGAAGAATGTTCCCCTAAGAGATGCCATGCCGTGCCCAGATTTTTATATTTTTTTCTATTCCTTCTACAATATCCAGACAACTCATTTGATGCATTTCCAAAGACCTCAAATACCAGTGATTTAAGGTGCATCAACTACCCGCATTTTAGGTCCCTTCCTAACCCCTTGGTCTAAGTCATAAATGTACAGTTGACAATCAAACTAGACAGAACCACGGAGTTTAGAAAAATATATATCCATTGCCATTTGATAAAACTACTTTTTAAAACGAAAAATCATGTGCTTATCTCACACTGATGTTTGCCATCATGTCACCAGGATGAATCACCACCCATTGGTTCTTCTGTAAATAAACATGAAAGTTCTTGTACAAAATTAAGTGAAAAAAAGAAAAAAAGCAACAAAAATCCATTGATATATATCGAAAAAGAAAAAAGAAATCCCTTTCCAGAAGATTTAAATAATTCATAGAAAAATGAAAAAAAAAAAAGTGAACCCCACTTCACACTCTTTGGAGCTGACTTAAATTCCCACTAAAAGGATGGAAAATCTTTAATGGTAGAAGAAATTATGAGTGTTTTACCCTTCAGTGAATATGGGAGGGGAAAAAATGCATGTAAATATTTTTAATAGGAAACATATCTTAAACAAAACTTTTTTTTTGTATGTACATAACTCTTTTAGAGTTTAGTACTTAAATTGTTTCATAGTGTCTGTTAAAAAAAAAAGGTTTGTTAACTGTTTTGTTCTTACTCAATGGCCAAAACTTTAAAAATAATTTTAAAAAAAGACTATAAAAAGTAATCTTTGCCAATGGATCTAGCACTGTAATGGTACTGTCTATTTTTTTTTAATTATTTCTGTGCTGTGCCCATTTATAAAAGGAAAGAAAAATAAAGTCATTTAAACATTGATGGCTGAGTGCTTTGGTTGTTTTTATTTTTTTTCTTTTTTGTGTGTGTATGTTTTGCTTTTTTTTGGTTTAGGTATGAAGGACCCTGTGATCCCTTGCTCAGCAGCCACTTGTTCATTTGGGAACCAGCTAGGAAGTGCAGGCAGCTGGAGATGCCTTCAGACCCTCTTCTTCAACTTCACTCTGCCCATGGGAGCATTTTGGGTTAGTCCTCACCCTGTGATGTGTCTAGTTGTGTTCACACCACGGTGGCCGTGATGACCACGTGCTGATTGAGCTAATATTGAATGGCTTGAGAGGATTCACATGTTCATGTTGGCATGTGTGGCCAAGTCCAATGACACGTCCACTTGAATGTGGACCTCTTCCACTGAGCGTGACAATGGACAGGAACCTCCCATGCTGGATTCGAGTCCTGCTCTTGTAACTCATTTCCAAAGTGATTCCTGGAAGTTGGTACTGGTGAGAGATTTGGCAGTGATGCTGTTGGCCTCTATATGTTGCTACTTGGACATATTTAAATGACTTCTTCACTGCAGGGCCCAGATCTCCATGAATGTTCTCCTAAACATAGCGAATACTGGAGAAGAGAAGTTTCCATACAGAATCCTCAAGGTAATCCACATCCAAAGGCAAATGCAGTTTCTTTTGAGGCATTTACGAGCCATATTAACCCCAGTCCTGCCACTTGGAGATGCTTTGTGTTATGTGACAGGGTCATTCACCCCATCTCTGTACCCCCTCACCTGCATAGTTATGCCTGGCCCTGGTGGTGCCATGTTGCTGACCTGAATTTCAGTGAATGTCTCTCTGTTTCAGTCTGGCGTATGCTGTTTTGAAGTGTTCCTGTATTTTATTACCAGCCAGGGCCCTGCTTTCCTTATAAATCTCCGGTGAAGGTTCCCATGGTCCATCACAACGTGCCTAATCCAGGAAGGGCAAAATGCTGTGCTGTGTAAAACAATATCTAGTATTAAGCAACGATCACAGGCTGCTATGTTGGATACTGCCAGACTGCAGCAGCTGACAGACCTGAATCCCCTCCTCGTCCATCCCTGCCACCACATTGACTCTCAGAGACAGGCAGGTCCTGAGCATCCCCTAGCACGGTCCAGTGGCAGTGACTCCCCATGGCAGCCCTTGGTGTCACATTGCCTGCATCAACATCGCGAGCTCACCAGGGCCACCCATTCAGGTTTCCAACACGTCCTCAGACCCAGCAAGCAGCAATATAAATGACTTCCCTGTGTTGGTGGTCAGACTCCCCATACGCTTGGCAGCTGCAGCCCGCCAGCTGGTGTTGCTGGCTAAGTGAACTGCAGGAAGGTGTTGGTATTCAGGCTGAGGGCTCCAAACAGGCTCTAATTATACCCCCTTCCTGGTTTCTTGGGCCTTTTCTCATCAGCCATTATGGAAATGTTCCCTTCTCATAGCAGCAACCCAGACCCCTGTGATCTGGTGGTAACATTAGAGGGGAAAATGAGAGCATGCGGAAAGGAATATGCTGGAGAGCCAAGGCAGGGGATGGAAATAACCCTGAAGGGCTCTGCTACGTTTTTCCAGTGGCTGCAATAAGGGGCTTGCTACGACTCGCTCGTTGGAAGTCTCTGTGACACAAGCAGAGCATCCAGCTATAATATAGCTGAGGTTTTATCTTGCAAATGAATGGGCCAAAAGCCCCAGGGCCCTCTTGGTGCAGAGATCACAGAAGAAGCACCATACACAGATGAATATCTAGGATTGAGTGCCTAGTGGAGTCACAAAACTGGGATAATACGCAGATACCAACCTTGAAAACTAAACAGGGAGAACACGGAGGGGGCCGTGACTGACACCACTGTCATGGGTAAAATATCCCTAAAGTCTTTTAAGGAGGCTTTGAGGTCCTTGAGTCCAGACTCTAAGGAAATGTGCTGCAAAAGATGCCTCGCTTTAGTGGTACAGCATCATTTTTAGTAGCTCTCCAGCCTAACTTAAAGCTTGGATAGAAGAGACCTGGGCTGAAATCTAGTTAATAGATATCTGGTCGGGGATTGATATCACATGAATGAGTGACCCTAAAGCAGTAGCAACCACTACTACTCTGTTTGAAATATAGTAATTCCTAAACTTTTTAGTTTCATACATGTTCAGCCTAGTGAGATTTTGCCACAGTCTCGTAAGGAACCCTTATCTCCATGCAGATATTGTCCCCCCCTTATCTCCATGTAAGATGGGAGATAGACTGGTGTGTAAGCATACATAGGGATGCATGGATCAAACAGGCATCTGGACAGACCAGTGAGAGACCATCTGGCATCTGATGCTCGAAGTCACTCCAGTGGTGGCTTCTGTTTCCCAATGTGCTTCTAACCCATCTTCCTGGGTTGGAAACAGGCCCAGGGCTCCTGAGCAACAGCACTCACCAGGTTTAAGCATTTCATATGCTTATATTCTCTTGTTCTTTAAGCCTGTCTTTTTTTTTTTTTTTTTTTTTTCCCCACGTGTGCCATGGAGATACTCATCTCTGCTAAGACAATATTTCAAAGACACGAGGGAAAGTTGCCAGGTCCTTGGTTTCTGAGGGCATAGGCACTGCTGGACATGACATAGAGATGTCCTGGCAGCCACCACAGCCCATACAGCTCCCCCAGGACCTAATCCATGAGCTATTAGGATGTTCTGGAAGGGGAATGGAAAAGGGTGGGAGATCTACCTTCTCCTGGGATTTGCAGCTGGAAATTGCCTGTAGGAGGTATGTCCATGAGATTGGTGGCTGTCCAGGGCTGGGCAGGGAGACAGGGAGTTGATGGGCATTGTCTTATGCCTTGAGATCAGCATCAAATGTCCTGGAGAGGAGCAAATGATTTTTTCCTAATGTCAGGGTCTCATCCATGACAGCCTGTTTTTGGTGAACCCCAGTCTCCTACCTCCTTTCAGAAGGAAACTGGTGCCCCGACTGAGGCTAGAAGCTCATCTAAATGTTCAAGATTTAAGAATCAGGACAGCAGGATGTTTACTCAAGGTTTTAGTGGTTTTAGTTAAGGCTTTCAAACTGCATGTTGCATGACCCCAGCACTAGTTGCATTTCTGCGGCTCATCAAATCCTCAGCTGATTACAAATCTATCCTGAGTTTTTTTGCATACTCCAAATAAACAGCATTTACCAGCTGCTGGGACTAATGCTGAGTTATTGCTCCCAGAGCAAAAGCAGCTTCCCTGTCTCACATACTAGGGATCGCCAGCAGGGAACAGCAGCCAAGCAGCTACCTCAGTTGTGATTTATCCAGCCAGGCAGAGCTGCTGGGACATGATGGCAGCAAGAAGGGCCCAGAGGGTGGCCAGCCTGAGTATTCACTTTCCCTCTTGCAGCAGACGGAAAGGGCAGAAGCAAGGATTTGGCAAAGGATTTGGCTAATGGATGGATGGATTTGAGAGTAGGGAGGGAGCAATTGCAGCAGAGGGATGCGGAGATGGAGATCCCGTTGAACTGCAGTCACTCACGTGCACGTGCCCAGAGCCTCCGTCTTGGTGCACAGGCACAACGGTTCCTCTCTTGCTTTCCTTTCCCTCAGCCTCTCTCCTACCGCATTGCTGCTCTGTCCCCCACCCAGCACCCTGGCAGGCTTGATCCTGCCTGCACAAAATCCTATTTCACACCCCTACGCATTGCTGGAAATAACCACTTGCATTGCAGACAACGGGGAGCTGCTGCACAGCTCCATGAGCATCCTTGCTTGCAGCTTTTCCCGTTCCCTACAAGGTCCTTCCCAACCAGCTCAGCTCTAAAGCTGAGCAAATCCCATTCACTCAAGTATCCTCCAAGTTTTTCTTCCCCCTTTTCTAGCTCCTGGACTCCTTTCCCTGCTTTCCATAGGCAGGAAGTTTTTTCAAAAAAAAATAAAATAAAAAATAAAAATCCAACAGAGAATAGTCGGATAAAACTCCTTGTCCTTGTCGTCAAGATGGGGACTGCCTGATGGGAGCGATGGATATCTGTGCACAGCGGATGCTGGTGGCTCCAGAACGCTGCCTTGAGGTATTTTTGGTCTATTGTATGGGATTGGAGGCAAAGAGCTGCCTATTCCTGCTCTGTGTGACAGCATTTCCTGAACATCAGCAGATATTAATAGTTGCCCAATACAACAGTCAGATCTCTGCTGTTATTTCCCTCTAAAACGATCTCCATTTGTGGTCATAAGCAAACCCTTGGGTTTTGTCTGTGTCCCTCACCTTTTCCCAGCCCTACTTGGATGTATTTCCCACCCACTGCAAATTAGGCACTGTTTTTTCCAAAGGTTGCAGGTGTCCCATGGCAGGTGGATAGGACAGTTTGCCCTGTGCCCTAAATCTGAGAGGACAGAGAAATCCCTAGTGTGATATTTCCTCCTATAGATAGGCTGAGAAAATCAACTTTCGCTAAGGGCCTTTGGAGTCTCAGTGTCTTGATCTGCATTCACTGCGAAACCTCGCTACTCAACAGTCCATGTACAGTCTAACAAGGAACAAGGCCAATTAAAAATAATAGGCGTCCTGTGATACTGCCTTAAAAAAATAGTAAAAATGTTAAATCAATGGAAATGTTCCATATAGATAAAATCCAAACATTCCAATCTGATTCTGGCTTTCTCTTTCTTTTCTTTCTTTCTTTTTTTTTTTTATAATCTTCCTTTATCGATATTAAGCCGTTGGAAATGGAGCATTGAAGCAGCTGGTTCTGATAAGACCTGAACCAAATTTCATCACTGTCAATAGGGGCTAGAGGAAAATGTGAGCATCCCTGTGAGTAGCCATGTTCTTTCCACCACAGAGAAAATCTCCTGCCTTGACCACGGGATTTCTCTCCGAACTGGCACATCAAGTTGCAGGAAGCCTCTTTTGTTTTCTGTAACTTGGATTTGGGGGAAAAATCTTGTGTTAGAGGGAGAAGTCACCCAGTTAGAGCATGGGCAATGGCTGAGGAGCTCTCCTGAATGTCTGCCAAGGTTGGCTTATCTGGCAAGAAGAATTGCTGGGCAATTTTGCTTGCTTCTTGCTTTAGAAACCAATAACATTTTCTTACAAAACCAAAAACAGAATCACAGATATTTGAAAATATTTGAGGGGGGCATTAGCTGAGTCCTCAGATTCCCCTCAGCCTCCTTGCACTGCCCAGCTGGATCATGTCTCTTATCATGTGCTCCTCTTTAAAATCAGGCCAGGAGCTCATTTAAGAAACGTTGGAGATGGCCTTTATATACAAATGATCCATAAGGATGCAAATTATTGTATTAAACAGTTTGCAGAGAATTTACCACATAAGGTTGGACGTTTCTCACAAGTAACAATGTTGTTGCCTTTCTTTTTATGCCTTTCATTTGCCTTTTGCAAGACGATAAGTTTGAGATCAACTCCCTGTCCTGCAAAGCTGGGTAGTAACGGCTGTATTGAGCATCCTGGGATGACATCCCCCAAGAACACATAAGGATAGAAGGGTCTTCACTGTCAGAAAGATGATCCAAGGGTTAAGGGTGGCAGGTTAAGGGTGGCCTCCACCATCACCTTGTCTGCCAAAGTCTGCAGGGATCATCTGGGTGACACAGGTCTGGTTTAGACTAAAATGAAGCTCAGTGAAACCATCTTTTCCTTTCATCCCTTCTTCTGTCTCCCACAAACATCTTTGGCTCTGTTGTCTATTTTTAGATGTGAGGAATTAATACCTTGATTTGCATTTTACCTTAACTTGGCCTGAGTTAAGAATGATTTCAAGGTAATTGGATAACGACAAGGCTTTCATCATCCAGAGCTCTGGCAAGTCTCTGCGCCTGGGTCACAGCAGAGGCTATAAAAAGCACCCTGGCTCGCAGCGGTGCTCTCTAGGTAATTGGGCAGGGGAATGCAAGGAGGAGGCACCAGGGGAAGACAGGCAGCTTTTTTGGCAAGGATTTTGTGGGCTAGGCAACTTGCTTCAGCTGAGAGTGTTGAAGGCTTTTTGGTGAGAATTGCAACATGATCTTTTCAGCTATGTGCTAGGGAAACTAACCCACAGGCAGTGATTTCTCTCCTCTCTCTGGTTTCCAAAAGTTTTCTTTAATAGCATCAGCTAGGCATGTAATGATTTTCTTATGTGGCTCTCCAAGCTAGAAGTGATTCTCTCTATTTTTTTTCTTTCCCTAAAGCTGAATAAATTATATCCACTGGAATATAGAGGAAAGGGTCTTCTTTGAAGAGCTCCCTCTCTGAGGCCCTTCCATGCTGCTACAGTGCAGGCACTTCAGTAAAAGCAGCTGAGGGAAAGACAGCTAAAGCAAGAGTAGCTCTTAGCCAGAAACTGTCACTATCTCCTTCTCCCCCTCCCCTAGGTGATATATTAGGAAGCTGCTATCAGGGAATAGGTAGAAAAAAACCAACTTCTTCCTTTGCACATTTATAATCTGAGAGTGTTCAGTGTACCGGAACAGTCCTGGGGTAGTTTTCTACCTTTCTTCTTCAGAGAGTGGAATTCTCTGCTCGTGGTCCCAGGACCATAGGGCCCTGACTGGAAATTTGGATGTGGGGACATTTCAACAATAAAAAAGAGTTGGAGCTGAAGGAACTCCCAAAGAGCCTCTGACAAGCTGCAGGCCTCTAGCAATTCAAGCCAGTCCAGTTCACGAAGAAAGTGGGGCAGGGGAGGGGGGGAAGAAATAAATACCCAAAATTCAAAGTGTAGAAGCTGAGACCTCAAGGAGCAAGAGGATAAATTTAAGTGACTTGTCTCGGTTGCTCGGTGTGTACCGGGAAGAAGGTGATGCATCCTCACTAGAAGACTACAGATGATGCACCTAGACCCTGGTTCTATCCACTGTGAGATGCTGATACAAACACAGATGTGCTCTGCACTTGCTTTACCAAGTAAGATTTCTGATCCCAAACTTTCAATCTTGGCTTTTTACAACCACTCTAAAGAAATTGTATTCATGTCCTCAAGCTTCTCTGTAAGCTGTTGCTGTCTCTGCCTCTCCTAAAAGATAATACCGATTGCATGTATTGTTTGGGCAGAAAATTTGATAAATACGGAAATCCTGGGCTGTTATTTCTGTAGGCATCTGAAGAGCCCTTCTTCCTTTTCCCAGATCCCCCAGTGAGTACATGCATTCACCCTAGAGCATATCATGGAGCAGGTTTACAACAAGATCATCTCTTTTCATGAGATGTTTTTTGCCATCTTGAATTGCAATCCCACAAGTGGAGTAGACCCTAGTTCCAAACCTAATGTCAGCATTTAATAATTGTAATAAATTAATAATAGCCTCATTAATATTATTTCATTACTCTTCGCTTCTCAAGAGCTCCCTGAGGTACTGAATGCGCCGCTGAAATGCTTTATGTTATGATTTCAAAGAAGCACAAATGTTTGGGAGGCCAAGAGGATGGGACTCGTGTGGAGGAGCTGCGGTCCTGTGTTATAGTGCCCAGAGAGCTGCTATAGCTACAGCCCAGGCACACTGCATCCAAAGATACTGGTCGTGTTGGTGGGGCTTCTGCCATGGGAAGCAGAGAACCCTCCTGCTAATGTGTAGATCTGTGCTAACGCCCAAGGCAGCACGCTGAAAATGACTAGTTCTAAAAATTGCCCATCCTTTTTAATGGGGAAAAGGAGGGGAAATATTTCCTTTTGTGACTTGTGTTATTTGTATTTTCATGCCTATAGTGTGACACAATGTGCCTTGTCAAGGATGGATGAGTTGGGTGAAGCATCCCGCACCAGGGGAGCAGATACCCTGAGGAATGAGGGGAGTTACAGACCCTTACCACCCCTTTGGACTTGTTGATCATTAAATTTCCTGCCAGTTTGGTCTGTTGACAGGTGGAAGTAGGATTTGTTGCTTCTAAAAGTTGCCTAAGAGGCACCCAGCTAGGCTAGTCCAAATACCATCTACAGCAGAGATTAGCTTCTCTGAAGGGTGTTTCCTCCATCCTTCAGTGGGTGATAGCATCTATCTCTGCTCCGAGGGAAGGTCTAGGGCAGACACAAGAGACATGAGCCTAAAGTTCACCTCTGTGTGTGCTTCTGATCATTCATGGTTTTGCCAAGACAAAATAAAACTAGCAGAGGAGCCAAGCAATGTTCTTCTTAGAACGTTTTTTAGGGGGAACTTGGAGCACAGTTTGAGAGGAGACCACAGGGGCCTGTTCAACTCTGTGAACAAAGCCAGAGGAGGAAAAAGGTTACTTTCCTAATGACATCAAGCAGGTCAGTGCTAGGGAGGGAGAAAAGCTATTCAAGCTAGATGACAAATATTAGAGGAAGAAGTGGATGTAAATTGGGAGACTCTGTTTGTGCAGACAGAAATTCTGTAACATGAGAAATTTTTCCTCACGTGGAGTGGGACTAACCTTCCCCATACTGAATGAATGTTGCTTTTCCCTGAAAACACTAAGAAAAGCAATCCAGTTCAGCTGAAAGATTTTGCTTTGATAATTCTGAAATGGCTCAAATCATATTTCCTTCTAAAAACATATGATAATTAACTTGCACTGCAAAATGATTTGTCATTTTGAAATGGAAAATCAATCTCTTGTCATTTTTGAAAATGACAAACTGCACCATTTCAAGTTATTTGGAGAAATGTCTCTAGAATATTCACATTAAGGAAGTCAGTGAAGTAGCTCTTTAAAAAGTATTGGTTATGCTATATTGAATATTAATTGTGTGATGAAAATGACATCTGTTTTTTGGCATCTGTGGAAAAGACAAGGCATTGAGAGTTCAAATTGCAGCAAGATGTTGGAGTTGTCAATGAATAATACTGTTCTAGAGGCAGGGAGAAGAAGCAGGACCTGGCTTGTCTGGGATGGTGGTGGGATAGTAAGTTCCTTTTTTACTTCAGGGCTGTCTTCCCCAGATGGCTCTTTTGTTTGCTATTTCAGATGCCTGATTAAAGAGTGTTTTTTTTTTTTTTTTTTTTTTGAGGCTGCTGAATGGCTCTGAGGGCTTGAGAATGAGGAAACAGAGACTTTGTCTAACCCATGGAGCTGGCAGTCCCTTTAGCGGTGTCAGCAAGCGCTGCCAGCCTGAGATCTTCTCCCCTGGGGGTCTGCTGCCCAAAACTCAACAGTGCCTTAAAAAAAGCATTAAAACTCTGCCTTAAAAGCTCAAATGTGAAACTAGGCTTAGGAAAAGAGGCTGGGCTAGATCATTTGATAACCATAGTCTTATCTAGTTCTCATAGAAAAGGTTATCTTTGGGTACCTCTTCTCTCTCTGGATCTGTCTAATGCTCTTCTGGACCATTCTCACTGGAGTGAGAATTTCAGCTGTTCCAGGTGGCTCAGAGCATTTCAGATGTATTCTCCAATTGTAAGACAGACAAAGACTTACACTTGCCTAGAAAGCATTGCCTTACAGGTTGATCCTCTGGTCTAACCAGACAAAGGGAGATTTCCTTGTAGCTGAGGTATTTAAAGCGTTTTCCTTCTGTGTGAATAGTCTGGCCTCTATGAAGGGCTAAGTCTTTATGGCAGCTTTCCCTCAGAATTCTCTTATGGCTTATTTCTGCAAAGCCTGTCGAAAATTGATTCCCTTGAGACCTCTTTTTTTTGAGATACTTTTTCAAATAGGATTGAAGTCAGCCTGTGGGTTTACAAGCTACTCTGGACAGATAGAAGCAGTAGGAGCATTTAATGTGACTGTGTGCCCTGTTTCTAGAGGTGAGGAAAATTCAATGGATGCTCTAGTCTTTCAGCTTTTATATCCCAGACACAGTTCAAGACTTGCATGGATGACACTTTTTGTAGAATTTGATTCCAGCAGGCCCTGGTCCACCTTGTGTTTATGGTGCTGTTTGAAAGATGATCTTTTCCTCCTCCTGGAGGGGGAGGAAAAGGGGGGAATATACCCTAGCTGAGATGTCTCCAAAGCGCTCTACAGGTCAGCTCAGGCCATGGTGACTCTCTGCTCCAACACCGGACTCTGGAAATTCATGAGTTTGCCGCTCTCTGTTTAGCCCCACTCCTGTCATCTGGTGCTGATTGCCTCTTAGGGAAGATGCTTCCATTTTTGATGGCTACAGTTAGGGGTTAATGAATTCTACCTAGTTCCACAGTGCCTAGTATAAGAGGGCCTTGATTTCTTGAGAGGTTTCAAGATGCTGCTGTCATATTGCTAATGTTTAGGTTAGATCTCTATTTTCCTAAGTAGCAATATCCTCAAACTTCATTTCAGTGTCCCATCAAAGTCTGTTTTCAGCATTTTTTTCCTACTTTATTAGAGAGCTTGTATTTATATACATCTTCTCCACACCTAATAACCTCAAGAATAACTAATAGGAAGTGCTCGAAGCATGTCTTAATTAGTCTGGCATTAGCAGACTCCAATGTCTTTAGTTAATTGATAGTTTTTAACACAACTGAAATCCAAAGAAAACAAGAGAGGGATTTATCTGCCCTCACCAGGGGCTGAGCAAACTCTGCTTGTATCTCTCTTGGGGCAAGGGTATTTGACTCAGCAGTAATTTACTGGATGGAGAGCAGGTGAAAAAGCACCTTGAACTGCCCCCATCCAATCTGCATTAGGTGCGACTAAATGCAAAATATATTATTTAAGTTCAGCTAATGGCTAGAGGCTCTCTAGAGTAGAGCTAGTATCTACATGAACGCAACCACGCTCTCCAAAGGCAAATCATGTAACAGAGCAGGGATGTAACTCAACCACATCAGTTTTAGCATTTTTTATCTAAATATTGCTATTCTGTTTGCTGTTTGTTGAAAGCCCTAAAGTACTCAGTGGAGACGCATACGTGTGGGTCTAGGGCTTGAAGGGACCTCGAGGGCTTCTAGGGCTTGATCAAGTCCTTGTTGGAGATAATGAGAATGTGCTCATTCCAACAAAAGCTGGAGAAGAGGACCTATCCTCACTGACATGTTCTGGCAGAGCAATTTGTACCTACATCAGTCGTCTGTGCTAGTCAAATGTGGCAGCGGTGCTTTCTGTAGGCAGTTGACATCACCAAGGAGAGTGGAAGCTGCAGAATGCAGATATAGCACAGGATGAGCCATCTCAGTTGGGCTAAAGATTTAGTCCTCGTCATCCCTGCTCTGAGGGTTGTGGGTACAGCAAATTCATAGGGGGCTGCTGAAAGCAAGATTCCCAGTTGGATGTACCATTGCTCTGGCCAAGTAGCCTTGCTTTCTGTTCTCGCACTGATTTTGTGATGGTAGTGTAAAGTGGGCCATGCCAAACAGCCCTACTGCTCTGTTCAGGGCTCCTACTTCCATAGACTACAGTTTTAGCTTGTGCATGATCAGTGTAGAGGCTTGTCTGACACTTTTGAGAAAGCATTTCCTTGGTGTGTACGCTCCAGTGCACTTCCCCCTCCCTCCTCCAGCTCCAAGGAGCACTGTTTGAAGCAAGCCTCAAAGATTAGCAGCAGAGTTGCAAAGCAACTGCTGTGCTGCCAAACTCTTTTCACAGAATAAAAGGCCTGCAAGGAACATGTCAGGTCTATCTGATTGGGATTTATAATGACATCTCAGCAAGTTAACCTGGCTTTTGAAAAAACTTCCCCAGTGTTGGAGGCTGTGGGGCAGAGGAAGGGGAGAAGATAAAAAGATGTGAAATGAAACCCTGGGAGGATGACTCCAGATTTGAGCCTGCATAAAATGCAACTGGTTTCCTAGAACATGCGAAGCCAGATTATTGTGAAAGTAAGTAGGAGATGAGGGGAATCAGTCAAGTGGAGTTGTCTTAATGGGCATTAGAAAGGTTGGACGCTGCTGTTTTGACAAACCACATATGTAAAAGTCAGAAGAACTCTTTGCAGCACCTGGTTTAGAGCACCAAAGATCCTCAATGGACTTTCGTGGTTTAATCTCTTACATCCCAGTAATAGGAGGATGTGTTTCCACTTCTGCATGCTGCCAGGCAGCAGTGGGCACCCAGATTTGGCTTGAGTCAGTGAAATTCACCCAGATCAAAGGCTGTCCTTGCTTTAACCATAAGAACACCTTCCACAGATCATTATTCCTTCATTATATATGTAGCCAGTTTAAGACTAATGTTATCATCATTATAATGTCACAATCATTGCTTTGATAAAATAGCAAATAGGAAGTATCTTTCATTCTCTTCTTAACTGGAGATATCCAGATTATCAAAGCAACCCTAAAGCCAACAAGACAAACATTTTCACTGGTTGTTAAATTAAAACATGTTGCTCTGTCAGTGGTGGGCATTGTGAAGCTTGATTTTTCTTCTACTTTGGGGTCCTAGTGAAGTGCAAGTTCTTACCAAAACCTCTCCTGACCTGGGCACAGTCTTTGGAGCACTTTTCAGTGTAGGTTTGCATGTGCTTGGCATCCTAGCTAACTCTTCTACAGCAAGGTGTCAATAGGATCTATTCTCTGTCATCTATTTTCACAGTTTGTTGCATTGTAATATGTTTGAAGCTTCTCCCAGTTTGTCAAATTTGCCTGAAACTGACTGAGAGGTTCAAAAGCTACCAGGAGGAATGACAAGTCAATTACATATTCCAAACTGAAAGGGTCGAAAAATAGAAGAAAAAAAGAAGAAATAGAAGAAAATAGAAGAAAAGAAATAGAAGAAAAAGAAATAGAAGAAATAGAAATAGAAGAAAAATAGAAGACTCTACCAAGCCCTCCCCATCAACACCGAAATATTTCCAAACCTCCAAACCTTCTGCAACAGACTGCAGCATTTGCTCTTCCCTGTGATAGCCAAAGAGTGGAGCTAATAGAAGCCTCCAGACAGAGAAGCTTGTGGTTTCACATCTGAAGGGACTTTGTTAGGGTCTCCAGATCAACTTGCAGTGCTGAGTTTGGCCCCTACATTCATGAGGATTTTTTTTTACAGCCTGTTCATGGATGCTGACTGTTCTTTTTTTTTTTTTTTTTTTTTTTTTCTCCTCTATAGAAGGAACTACAGCAGCAAGGCAATTATCACCTGGGGCTCAGATGCTGTAGTGGAAGATCCCACAACAGCTTTCACCAGATACTGGCTGCAACCAGAGCTGGAAACTTCCCATCAGCAGCAAGATAGTTGGAAGAGGTTAGTAGACAGAGGTTTATCTCTGTATCTCCATGCCCTGTTTCTCCCAAGCATCTGCATCCCCTCCTTGATCCTCCAGCCATCCTTCTGCTTTTGCACAAGCACCATGGCTGCTGCTAGAAGGAGGAGAAAAGGAAATCATATTTCTAGCAGCTCCACTGGCACCCTTTGGGTTTTCAAGGATGATGCTTTGATTGACACCTTACACAAATGCACTCTTTGCCAGTTTGATGAGAAGAGATTGTAATGAGATTCTTCTTGTAAATTTTGCCAAGGCACAAAACCAGTGAGCCTGTGAAAAATTAGTGAAGCTTTTCATGTTCTCTGTCTTGATGGAAACATCAATGGAGAGAGACTTGGTGCTAAATCGTTTGCTAACTGGCAGATATCCAGGCAGGAAAGCTCAAGCAGGGTAGACGGGAAATATGAGAGGGTGACTGTTAAAATGAAGTCATTTCTCTACACTTGAGGGCCAGATCCAGCCATGTGGTTGTTCTGATGGGGCACAAGGAGCATCTTCTCCTGGAAAGGGAAAGAACCATGCAGGTAAATTCATACCTGCTGGTGTCTTTGGACTGACAGGATCGGAAAATGATGTCCCAGATGCTGATTTTGGACAAGAATTACTAGTGTGTATGTATATATGCATGTAAAAGAGAGGGCCTGAGAGACCCTGAAGTAGGGTCAAACCCTGAAAATGGTTCATGAAGAGTTATTACATTTCTTTTAGGGAACTGGGGTGTCTGGTGCAGAAGATCTGCATCTCCAGTTCTGCAGGCTAGTTTTGCTACTGGTTCTAGGGACAGCAGGAGGGGGTCTCTGGGTGCTGCTTGCTGAATGGCAGCTTCAGAGCACAAAACCACAAGGTTTTATTGCCTTGAGGTGGATATTGGAGTTGGAGTGGCTGTTCAGATACTGCTGGGCTTTCTCAGAGTCTTAATTCCTCTCCCTCTGATCCTCTTGACGCCCCAGTCTTGTTTGTTGCATTATTTAGATTTCCTTGCTGAGAATTAAAGCATCTTCTTGTTAGCCTCATGAAAAATGTACCTAGTTAGGAACATCTACCCTGTCTGGATCCAATTCAGGTAGTGCATCTAGCAGTGATACAGAGAACTGGAAGGCTTTTCTCCTCGCTCTCTGTAGCCCTAGCCTTGCATATTCCCCACTACTGGATGATGTTCCACAGTCTTGGCTGTGCATCTTTTCCTGCTGAAATCCTGCCAGGTTGATGAGCCATCCGGTATCTCCGTGCTTGGCTTTTGACTGAGTGGGCCATTTTGAGATGCTGATTTGCATTGAAATGCAAGGGAATTAGGTGGGTGGGCACATTCTGAGGGCAACTGTGGAGTTCCTGTTGTTTGAGCTGATGCTGTTGGGCCAAGAGGACCCGATTCACCAGCCTACTTGTGGGCTAAGAAACCTCAGCACCAGTTCTTGTGATTTACGTGATCTGGGAGCTCTTAATGCTGCTTTTTTTTCCTCTTGTGCCTGTTTGTGCTCAGGTTTGATGCACTGTTTGTTAGTTCCAGGCTTGGTGGAAAAGGTTGTAATATGCAATGCTTTTTCAGGTCAAAATGGATTTCAGAGTTGAAAAACATGGGTAGCTATAATTGGAGATTTAAAGGCTACTGGTTAGCTATTTGTAATCTCTCAGTTCTTTTCTAGGACATTACATGTGACACTAAGGAAGTGACCAAGTCCTGGAGTCCCTAAAAGGAGGCAGTAAATTTCTTCTGTGTCATTTCACACTCTGAGTGATGATGTCTCTACGTGGTGGAGGCATGAATTCTGGGGATCGAATATGAGTAGCTTGACAATCTGTATCTTTACAGTTTTCTTGATAATACAATATGAACTTTCCTGAATGCACTATGCTTTACTGATACCTGGTATACTTCCTGCGCATGATCTCCCTCCTCTCCAAAGTCTTTAATCTTTTGTCTAACCCTGAAGCATAACTGTGAAGAAAGTTTACAAAACAGAAGGGGCTTTTTGTACAGCCATGGACTCCCCTTGATAGAGGGTAGGAGCCAGTTAAGGTTTGGGGTTACTTGGATAAGGTCTGTGCTCTTCTATGTTAGGGCTGGTTAGCTGGGACATCTGCTTCCATCCAAAAAAACATGAAGACTTTGTGAAAGCCTTACCTGGAGCAAAGTCCAACTGTGTGTTTCAGGCTCTTTGCTTTAAAGATCTGCTTTACTGTAGTTTGCTTCAATAGACCCCGCTACTGCAGTAAATAGCTTGCCCTTGTGCATCTTAAATCGCCCGTTCTCTTCCTCCTCCCCATTGCGCAGGAAAGCAGAGCTAAGCTTTGTGTAAACTGCTGCTCTCCAGATTCTTTGAACACTGTCAGATCCCTGTTGTTCTGTGTGAGTAGAGCAGGTTTCAATACCCATGAGACTAACCAGGCACTTAGGAAATAAAAAAAAACCTGAACCACAAACATCTGGGCAAGTTCTTGAAAAAGGGAGTCTCTCTATTTTTTTTTTCCAAACAAAATTGCCACCACCAACATGACAAGAAAGCTTTCAAGATTTTTCTCAGACACGTGGCTGAAATTTCTGCCTTTGCCAGAGGATGCTTTGCGTAGGAAGCATTGTGTCAATTTGTGCTCATTTCAGATGTTTCCAAACAACAGATGCTTGTTAAAACATGAGCAATAAAGCAAGAAGGGCTGATCCTACTTTGATGTAAAGCCACTTGCAAAGCTCTAGACTCTCCTATCTGCTCTGCTTCACAGCAGGAGTAGTATAGGCTCTGCCTGCTTGAATGATGCAGTGCTGGGCTTCAGGCTATGTTGGGTAAAAGCTGAAATTAACCCACCGTAACAAGTGCATTCTGGCATAGCCTTAAGGACACTCAAAATGAGATGCATCATCTCCAAGATTTGGCTTCCGGGTCTGACATTCAGCCCTGCCACCCATTTGCAGTTCTTGCTGATGGCTGGAATCCTGAAGAATAAATATCTTTGAACATCAGGCATTTAAACTGCATTTTTTTAAAATTTATTTATTTATTGCATATAAAGCCTTGGAAGAGGCTGTGCTTTGGGGATCTGCTCCTGTAATCTCAATGGCGCTGTCTGCCAGCTACTTGAGAGCCACTTTGCACTTCTATACATTTTGGAGTCAGACTGGCAGCCGAACCACAGCCCAGGTGCAATTTCCCTTCCCCAGGAGGAGAGGGTATTGACTGAGTTAGTGGAGTGCATTTTTCAAGCACCCTGTGAGGGAGGACACTAAAAAGGGGAGAAGATGCATGTGGTTTCAGGCCCCTACATCTCCTTCCTAGCGATTCCCCTTCATATGTCCTTCTCTAGTCAACAAGGAAAAAAAATGCAGCAGCAAAGCCATCGCTTTGAATTGTTCATGTTCCTCCTCTCTCAGCACCATGCTCAGACTCTGAGGCACTAATGGTGTTGAAAGGCAGACAAATATGGGGGAGCTCAGAGATGGGGGCTCCTCGTGAGTGACCCTTTCAGGGGAGGGAGGTCACAGCAGTAGAAAAATGTAGCACTGTGTAAAATACATGATGGGGAGGAAAGGTATCTTGTGTAATGACTGAAAGGGACCCCAGACATCCTGACCCCTGATTCCCAGCTCCCTTGAGGAAGCTTCTGCACCTCCCACTTTGGAAGAAATCAAATGCTTTGGGGCCCCTTTTGTGCAGGACCGAAGGAAGAAGCTGGAGCTCTGCTGTGGCCCCTGGGGTTAACCAAACCCACAGTGAGCTCCTCTGTTGGCAGATGAAAGCGGTTCCTCTCCCACATCCTGGCTGTGTGCTCTGTGGTGCCTTCATTGTATTCGCTCCACAATGGGAGCACTGTGGAGGCCAGGAAAGGCCCGGCACATCCTCTGCAAGAGGCTGGCTTGCTGATGATGGGTTTCGGATGCATCCGGGCGCATGAAAGGGGGAATCACGCAAGGGAGATGATGTCTCCATTGGAAGTATCTGGCAGGGCAGGCGCTGTTCTCTGTGGGCTGGGGATGCATTTTCAGCTGGCGGGTGTGTGGGAGAGCATTCCTCACCCGCCTCTGCCCTCTCCCTTCCCTCCGCCCTCCCCCTGCAAAAAGAATTTGACTTTCAAACAAAGCCTGGCTCCTTTCAGATGCTGCGGGCAGCTTTTGATGCTGGGCCTCAGCAGAGTGTGTTGCCCAGCTGGAATTGCAAAGAGCTCAGCGTTTGCAGATGGGAGGGAGTCACAGCCTCAGCCTGGGTAGCAGCAATATGGCAGGGGGAGGATTCATTCTCTTTCCTCTCCAATTCTTACTTTTGTCTTCATGTGGTCCTAAAACAGTGTTTTTGCATGTGGATGGGAGAATAACAGGAAAAAAAAAAAAGTGCTGCCTAGGAAGCTCAATTTTCCGAAACTCTGCCAACCAGAGCATGGGCAGTAAAACTTGGGGGCATGGTTTCCCCAAGGCCAAGCTGATGGAAAGTGCCAGTTGTACATGGTGCCCATACTGTGATTGACAGTCTTTCCAGTTATCCTTGCTTATGCAAATCATTGCAATGTGATTTTTTTCAAAAGCTCTGAGCATTTGTTAACTCCTGTCACACAGGTCTCTGTACTGAGTTGCTGTGAATTTACACTCATGTAATTGAGAACAGGATTTGGCTTGCTGTCAGTACATCACAGGGTTGTTAAGAATAGGATGTGGCATTCCTGTAGCCACTGCATTTGGAACAAATTGTATTTTTAATACGAAAATATGGTTACTTAGCACCAACGACTGATCACAAAGAAATCTATAGAGCCATAGATTATATTGGGTGTCTAGTTGCAGCATTCCCCACCTCTGCTCTTGGTTAGGACCTGTGGTGACTCTCTGGTTTTAATTGCTGATCACGTTGCCAAGTATTTCATATCAGAATTGAAATGTCCCAGGCTCAGTTTCTTCTTTGGGTTCAATCTTGATGAGAAAGTTCAGGAAAAGCAGCCCAGCATTAAGGCTTATCGTGGGGAAGGATGGTGTGATGACCTCCTATTTTTCAGTTTTAGAAAGCAAGCACCAAAAAAAAAAAAAAAAAAAAAAAAACAGTCTTGTGCAGAGGCGATCTAGAGGTCAGGGAGATGCCTTTTCCTGCACCTTGGAAAACATCTCCAGACTTCTTCAAGATAACTCAAAAGATGATGCAGCTCTTAGGCAATCATTATTTTCTGATCTTTTGGCTTCTTGACAGGACCCTTTGGGGTTGTATTTTTGTGAGGTCATGAGTACGTCTAGCATTTGGTTTTTCAATTACTTGTGTTGGTGCCAGAGCAGCATTATCTCCTGATTTCCTTCTCAGAGGATGTGCAGGTGGGAGTTATGCACATCCAAGTTCCAGACGCAGCTCTGGGATATGTGTCTGGAGCAGGAATTGTTCCTGATTGCATGGTTAAGGATGCTTTAGTGTAGTTAGTTCATAACTGCACGGTTTAGTCATTGCCTTTGCGATTGCATGTCCCTGTATCAGGCAGACTGCTGCAAAGCTGTTCGCTCAACCCATCAACTGCCATCTGTCAGCGCATGGAGCAGTAGGAGTCCAAATTATAGACTGACAAAAAGCAGAAAAAAACCCTCAAAACTCTATTCCCAAATGATATTGGTTTTGCTTTGGACCTTGTTGTGTGAGCTGCTGCAAAGACATAGGCTGAGCCTGTTCCTGTGGTAGAATGCACAATTTTCAGGCCATGGTTCAACAAAACTTTCAAAAGAGTCAGGCTGGGTGCATAATCCCCTTGAAATCAATGGAAGTTAAGCATTTACCTAGGTGCTCCTAGCTGGACCCTAAGCAGACAAGCCAGACAAAGAGCGGATGAAGAAGAGATTTTGATTTTTCTCCTAGGAGTGGCAGTAATGAGAATCCATCTCTTTGAATCATTACTTTTCTGCCTCTATCATGCTAGAAGGAATCCTCCTCCTCTCGTGCATGCTGCCTTTAGCCTGGGGTACCTTCTTAATCAGAGCTGTGAGTGGGCAGGAAAATAAAACCTCAGAGGCTCAAAGCTCTCGTAGGGCACCCGCTGCAGCTGCAGGCAAATGGGTAGCCACACGTGTGTGCAGATGTCATGTAAAGGACAGCAGCAGGCTGCAATATATGGGAACGTGAGCAGGAAATCCTCTTCCACCCAACGAAGCTGGCTGTCCTCCAGATACCACGTCATTGCTTTCTGCGTATGTTAGAAAAGCTGACCTTCTGCTGTCTTTGCTTGCAGCAAGTTTAAAGACTTTTAGTCTTTAAGTTTTAAGACTTTTTTTTTCTCCTCCCAGATACTGTTTTCTTAAATTACTCACTGAAGAAGCCTAAGTCATCATACATATTAAACATACCAGAGATTGGAGTCCCAGTTAGTGTAGCTCATGACAGTCCTAGGAAGCCAAATCTCTATCCCCGTGAGCCTACGCTCCCCCTTCTCTTTTTCCTTTAGCTTAAGGCAATAAAACTTTGAAGATGTAATCTAGGCATTATCTGCCTTTTTGGATAATGTTCAACAGTAATTTTAATGTTGTCTTTATCTCAAAAATGGTTGCTTTAAATTCAGCCGTTTCCTTTCCAGAGGCTCGTTTGGTATCTAGGTATTAAAACATCTTTCCCTGTGTGTAGCTTCTGGTGGGTCAGATTTTTTTTTCTGCTTTTCTTGGGTTTTATTCTCAATTTTTTCTACCTTACTTCTACTTTCTTCTCTTTAAAATTGTTTCAGTTCTATTATATTTATTCTGTCTATGAAAGGATTTATCCAAGCAGAAGCCATCAAAGCATCTTCCAAGGATAGACCTGGAAGCCATTCACGCTTCCCCAACACTGCCCTTGAGATGCCTGTGTTGCTAGAAGGGTCCAAGGCAGTTGGATATCCGCTCTCAGACAACAACACAAATTTTCAAACACATAGATATCCCTGGGTACTATCCCTAATCCCAGCCTCTTTCCTCCTATTTAAAGTTCATCATAATTTTGGTGTGCCTTTTAGACCCTAGATTTTAGGATGGAAACATCAGTAGCCAGGTAGGCTTTATTCAGCTTAAAAATAAATTTGAAATCTGAAATCTGGGTCAGGTAATATTTCCCTATCTAGTTCATTTTCTGTGGGGAAAATGAACTGTTCCCTGTCCCCCCCGCCTTTTTTTTTTTTCTTTCTGACAAATCCTTTAGCATTAGTATGCAGCCTCAAACATGTATTATATCCCTTCTCCTGGAGACAGAACCTGCTTCCAATAAAACCTCCCCTGAGACACTGGATCTGGCTTTAGCTTTCCTAATTAAATGGGCTATGGATTTAACTTGACAAGAGAGGGAACTGACTTAGCAGATAAAATATCTTGTTCAAAAGGTGATGTGTCTATTCCAGCCTGATCTCTATCGGGTTCTCCCCTGCCATGTATGACTGGACCCTACTATGAAATACCACCTTTAGCTATATTACATTTGTTTCAGTCTTTCTCCTTTCCCCATATTTTTGATTAGATCGATCCAAAGCTGTGTCATTTTTTAGGTAACGTGTCATGTGTTTCTGTGGGCTATGGACAGTCTGAAGGACCCTCCTCAAAGTGTCAGGAAACCACTAGTTAATCAAAGTGCAGGAGCTGCTCTCACTGAGTTGAAGGGACACGGATCTACCAAGGATCATGCTGGTAGAGATTTGTGTGTCCCTCTCCCTTGGTCAGCAAGGCTTTGCTGGGACATGATATTGCCTTTTCCCTTCTGCCGTGACTGCATCTGTGTGACTTCAGGACATCTCATGATTCAGCTTGGATCATGTGCACCTTGGGGAAGACCAGGAGAGTCCTTCTGTGAAGGTCACAGCAACATTTGAGGACAGGGTGGGAAACACCCAGGAGTGAGCTTATGTGGTTGACAGCATTTGCAAAGACCAGATATCCTCCAGATGAAGTCTGGGGGCCCTTGCCACTGGGGTGTTTCAAGGTTGGGTTTAAAAAAGGTTGCTCAGAGGGATGTAATGCTTTACTGCAGGAGATGCAGGATTTGAATAAGAATGTGTCCTGCTTAGCTCCATCTCCAGGGGCTTCTGGAGATGGAATCAGCACTTAAAGGGAAGCTGGCTGTGGTGTGATAAAGCAAGGAGTCTTAAAGGGGAGGATTTATATGGAATTCCCAATAAAATCCACTGATCTGCCAATAGCACCGTTTGCATAACCATGGTGTCAGCAAGCTGTGTGTTATTGCCTCCTCTTTAAGATGCGCTTAAGCAAGAGCATCTGAAGTAGCGGCAACCTTGGCAGTGGCAGGTGTGGGGCAGACCCCAGTCCCAACCGCAGCATCTCACCCAGTCTCAGCTTTATCACCAATGCAGAAGATGAAACCAAACGTGTCATGAAACCAAAGCATTAGCGGATTCTACCAGTGAGGGCTGATGACCCAGACACAATTCCTTCATGTGTGAGCATGTCTACAGCCAAGCCGAGGTGTGGCTTTCCTGTTAGCTCTGATGGACATGCAGGGCTCGCTATTCATATTTAGGTCACCTGCTGTGAAATAGCATGGAAGTCAGGCACTAACATCCCCAGTGTGCTGTGCAGAACAGTATTTCTCTGCATGCAGGAGAGCTGTCAAGGAGTGTGCTGGCTACTGAAAGAGGAGTTGGTGGAAGCCAAATTCATTCTAATTACTGGTACCCAAAGGAAAAAAAAAAGAAAGAAAGAAAGAAAAAAAGGTTGTAAGTTTGGGGTGAGATCAAGGACTTTAAATGCACGTCAGAGCTACCAGGTCTCTAAATGCTTCTTGCAAGCATTGTGAGAAATCCCTAGACATGTCTCTTGTGTGTTTATAGTAGAGGTGGTGCATAAATGCTGCCCCTGCGTGACTTCTACCTACAGGCCACTTATTACCATGTTAGCTGAGTGCTGTACAGCATCTACCAATCTCCTCCTCCAGATGGAATTTGCAGAGAATGGAAGGATGACAGGGATCTGTAGCCAGGTCTCACAGACCGCCCATGATCACTTTAAGGATTAGTGATCTCTTTTTGATACTGAATTATAATCTCAGAATTACTGGAGTGGAAGATGTATGTAAAGGGTTATCCTTTCTTGGAGTGGCTCTTTGCCTGGGTATTGTCTGAAACTGCTCAGTATGAGTATCTCCTCTTCTGATCATCTCTCCTCAATCACTGCTTCAGTGGGAGAGGTTGCCTCTTCTAGAGCTGTTCACACAGGCTTGTGATTTTTGGGTTTATAGCATTTCTTAGCAGCTGTGGCAAAACATTTCTGCTGCTGGTGATAGGGAAACCAACAAAATCCTGGTTATATCACAGGAAATATCTACTTCTTCAATTAAAGACCATCTCAGCAAGCAGAACTTTGCTGAAGGAGACATTGCTCAAGAAGATGTATTAGTGTATCAGAGCAATTTTTTGCAAGACTAGTGTAGATGCATTGCCCTTTTGCCTAGCCTGCTGTAATTTAGCTGGTGGTTATACTGTAACATACTGTAACACGAAGTAGTAATATTAACCCTTCAGTTCTAATAACTGCTTTAAGGAAAATATCTTTAGAAACCACAATTATCCAAAAGAAACTCTTAGAAGAAAAAGATATTTGCCATAGGTGAAGGCAAATTTCAAAAAATATATCCATTCATATCCCTCTTTCTGTATTTCTCTTTCCTCTGCCAGTCTGGTCTTGCCCTATTAGGATGCTCAACTCTTCTCAGCTGGAATATCCTTGAATCTAAGCAGTCAGCTCAGTAGAGTCAGTAGTCTGGGACATCTCACACCTACCTTAGTAACATCAGTTCAGTAACATGTTACTGAAAGGTGGCGAGGTGAGGAAGCAGTAGATGAATATGTCAAAAGAGGAACAGGAACAAGAATGTCTTGTGTCCTGAGCCAGTGGAAACTGCTAGTATCTCTAGAAATGCCCATCTAACAGTCAAGGGCGCAGATGAGTCTTCTGGCTGCTAAGAAGAAGGCTACATATGAGAGCTGCTGTACAGAAAATGATGGCAATGGCAATCAGAGAAACCAGACCCAAAAAGACAAGTGGCGATGCAGAAGAGAAGAACATATAGCATCCTTGCAGCTATACACCAGCACATGTCTACTTGAGCAGCTTTTTACCTCTAATAGAGAGCCAATAAAAAGTCTATTTAATGACCATTATCACCAGCCTTTCTTAATGGTATCCTTCTGGGAGTGTTTTTCAATAGCATCGGCAGAAGCATAAGCTTCATGAGTTATTAACATTGCCACAAATAAGCAGTTTGAATGAAGTTACTACTGTCACCTCCGTCCCTGAAAAATTTCTTTACTGTCCATCAAACATGATTGAAAAACTTCCAGACATTGCACTGAGCTTTTCAGCTGATTTGATTAATGAAACACGGAGAACTGCTGAGTCTGGATTATGGCAAACAGCAGCATGAGCTATACAAGAAATGTGTGTATGTATGCTCACATGGGTGTTTTTGCAGTGAGTCTGGTGCTCCTTCCTTCACCCAAGCCTTTCACTTTTACATCATCTCCCGTCTCACTGTGAAACCATCTTCAAAGTTGATCTGCTTCTCTTCCATCCTGTCTTTGAAAGAAATATCACATGCTGCTGCAAAGAGTGAATTAAAGGAGGGCAGAAACATACCCAACCCACAGTCCCCATAGCCTGCCTTAATAGCTGCAGAGCCTGGGGCAAACACTGCAGAAGAAGCCAACATGATAGTTTGGAGCAATTACTTGGAGGCCTTTTGTTCTCTGACTTCCCCTTTACAAATGCAGTACTTCCTACTTGTTTCAAATGTGGTTTATCAATTGAGAAGCTTCAGTAAATAATGACCAGTCCCTGTGAACAGAACAAGAGTCATGCCTCAGTGATGACTCCCAGATGTCTCCTTGTAATGGAAGGAGAAGATAGCAGCCAGAAGGACCTGCAAGGGCCCTTATTCATGCTTCACAATGGACACGGCTTGATCAAGGGAAAAGTCTTTTTGCCTTTTGTCTCCTCTTAGATTTGTAGTCTCTACTGTTATTAGTCCTCTATTGCTTTGGAGCAACCTCATCTGGTTCACTGAGGACCATGTTACTCACTAGAATCATAGATGGCTCTCCCTACTTCTCGCTTCCTCCATGGCCCAGTTTGACTTGTGTCTATCCTTAAAGCATGCAGCATACACCATCAGGAGAGAAGTCCCTGGAATCCCAGCCTGAAAGGCAGTAAGGCAATGCAAAGCCAGGCTGTGAAAAGTGTTTTGTCATTCATATGGAGGACAAATATTGCATGTTGTATCTTCATGTTGCATTTGGCGTGTGAACTTATGCTGAGGACAGATAGCAGGCTGCTAACGTGGGAGACTACAGTTGTCCAGAGGGCAGGAACAACATAGATGTCATCATCTTGCAGGCCCACCTCTATGGCGATGCCTGGGAAATGAGATGGAGGCAAAGTTATCCATGTGCCAGGATTGCTACTTACACATAAGAGGTACTATGCTCATTACTGTGCTGTTACCTAGGTGCTTTGCTGACTGTCTTTTGTATGCATTGGATGCCTTCCACCTTTTATTTAGACTGTGTCAACACACAGTTCTATTTTTATACAATGCGTATCAACAGCGGGACAGGTCAAAATGATCCATCATTTTTTTTCCTCTGATGGGTTTTAGCCTTTTCCATCCTCAACCTGATCTTCCTGCAGCCTCCCTTCATCCCCAGGATACTTGAAAAATATGCAGTCATGAGGCTAAAATGAGTACCAAGAAATCCCTTTCCCCATTTGATATTCCTGAAGTCCTTCCTCATGTGTGCACAGTCCTGTGCCAGAGGGCTGGGTGGATAGAAGGGGACACTTCTCAATCCTTCGGCCACTTCTAGGCACTGCCACAAACTGTCAGTGTGGCCTGATAATACACCCTAGGCACCTTTATTCTCTTAGAAATGCAAAAAATGAATGTAGCCAAGAGGCCCAGGTGCAACATCTGCCTCCAGAGTAATGCTGCTTGCTCCCTCAGCAACATTCACTGCATCCACTTCTTCCTTTTCTGCCCCTGTGAACAAACTCCTTTACTGTGTTTGGTTTTAAAACTTATTAACCTAGCATGCTGCGTAGCTTAGCAGAGAGGGGTCCCGGGCAGATGAAACCCATCAAGGTCTGAGGATACTGGGTCACCAGGTGATTCTAGACGGCAGTTCTGCCTTAAAAGGGTGGATGAAGCATGCTATATTTGCTATAGATCCATCTTTTCCCCTTCTGTCTTGTTTTCTCAGGTAACAAGAGGCTTTTGTTTCACCAAATTTCTTCTTGAACTCTCTTTTTACAGCAAGGTTGACCTTTTTGTTTCTGGTGGATCACTGCATGCTTTACTGACAGTAAACATGGTGCTGTGTTGTTTCCCCCTTCCCCTCCCCTGTGATGGTCTCTAGGACATCACACTGAATATGAGGATTTGGTTAATCATGTCATCTTCCTTTCTTTTTTCATTTCCGTTCTTCTTAATTCATAAATATCTAAGCAGACTTTTTCTGTTTACAGTCTCTCTGAGACACTTACAAATGATATATCATAAGGCCTATTACTTGTGTAGGTAGCTTGCTCCATTCATAATGCTCATCTCTTGGTGAGCATCACCTAGAGTCCACTCATGACATATTAATAACATAAATGACAGACTTGACATTTAGAGCACTCTTTCTAAATGACTTTTCCCACTCTTAAGCCTACCTGTATTGGTTTGTGGGGAAGATGCTGTCACATAAAGCTTTTTGATAGAGAGAGTAATACACTTAATAGATATCATAAAAATATACTGGGGATCAGTATCAATCTTTGAATGTATTATGACTGCAAATATGTAGATTTGATGCCTGTGTGAAATGTTGATATATCAACACATCAGTCTTCATTTTCATCAATTGCATTATTTGGGATGAAGGTGTGTTCCCACGTGATATTGGTAAAGTCTGCTTGGATTTATGGAACTGCTGCTGTGTCGAGTATTATCTACCTGTTGTGTAATGAACAGTCCACATGAGCTTAATTTTAGCTCCAGAATATGTCCAGATATTGGGAAAATATTGGAGGCCAGCCATTGCGAAGGGTTCAGAAATGACACTACTGAAAATCCACTGGGGAACTTAATGACAGAGATACTGATGGTTTGGAGTGTATTAAGAGGAAATCAATAGAAAAGGATATAAAGGTTGAAAAGACTGATTTACGTGAAAAGTTAAAATGAAATCAATGTAGCAAGAGAACTTTCTCAGGCTCTGGTGCATAGTCTCCAGAATTTCTTAGTAAAGGAAACAGGAAGTACAGACAAGTAACAAGGGTACAAATGTTGTAGGAAACTCCCACTGGACATAGTCCCAGTCCTCTGGTGTTGCAAGAGCAGTGAGTTCTCAAGAGGTGGAAAGTGGGGAGAGTGTCCTGGTTAGAGGTGCACATCTAGCTTTCATGCCAGCCACAGCACCCATGAGACGTCCAAGATTGGGGTTGGGAGGAGGAAACCAGGGCACTCAGCAAACCCTACCGCCAGGGGCGGTTAGCAGGGCAGGTCCTCCTGGGTCCCAGAGCTCCTCCAGAGCCCCTGTGACATGGTGTTTGCTCTGTGCCTGCTTCTCTCACCTTGGAACCACTCATTTGCAACCTGCTTCTTTGCTTGAAGAACTTCCTGGAGCCACCACTCCATTCCCATGGAATGGAATTCCATGGAATTGCCATGGAATTCCCATGGCAATTGGGATTTTCCTAATGGTGGTTTTATTGCATTTCACGGTCAGCGAGGGCTTTCTGAAGAAGCAGGGCTGCAAAGGAAGCTTTTCTCTCTCTCTCTCTCTCTCTCTTTTTTTTTTTTTTTTTTAATCTCTTCCCTGCTCAGAAAGCCCCAAGTTCTCAACACAGGAATTCATAAATTCATAAACCCCATTTATTAGCAGCACTTTAACATTTCTCATCCTGCCTTGCAGACAGATGTTGGCCCTATGTGTACAGGAGCACACACTCATGAGGTGCAGTGGGTAAAAAACATAGTGGTACTTAAAATACGTCCAGGAACTGCAAAAAAAAATGGCAACTGTTATTTTGTTCTGTAAATAGTAATGTAACCACTCCTCAGTAGACTAAAATAATCATAAAAAGTAGCAGAAACAGGCATGTTTATGCACCTTTTGGAACAGATAGCAGTGACCAAAAAAGGGATATTCTTCTTCACCTCTATCCTTCATTTCATCTGTACCTTAGCAATGGATATGGCAAGAAATATATCTATTTTAATTTAACAAATATTAAGTTTATTAAATATATATTCGATTAGTGTTGGTAAAGGGCTTTGAGATCTTTAAATGGAGGTGAGAATATGGGGTAGTGTGACAAGAACTAGTTGTAGTGTTGTTTGTTTGGACTGGAGTCACCTTCCCAGGATGTGGAAAATGGCGTGCGAAGTACTTATCTGGTTTACTTATTTGAAATGTCAGAATCTTTCTTTACAGTAGAAACAGGTAGCTCCTTTGAAAAATTTCACCAGGAGCCCAGGTCTTTACTCATTTTTCTCAGCTGTGCATCCACAGCATCACAAAATCACAGAATGGTTGAGGTTGGAAGGGACCTCTAGAGATCATCTAGTCCAACCCTCCCTGCTCCAGCAGGGACAACCAGAGCACGGGGCACAGGGTGGCACCCAGATGGATTTTGAAGATCTCCGGAGAAGGAGACTCCACAACCTCTCTGGGCAACCTGTTCCAGTGCTGTCACCCTCACAGTAAAGAAGTTCTTCCTCACATGGAGGTGGCAAGCAGAAACTGCTTAATTGTTGGAAAACGAAATCAGAATGTAGTCAAAATAAAAGCACAAGCTCTATTGATTCCTGCATTTTCAGCATGACATGGTCTGTCACAGTGTGGCACAATAGGAGCAGAACCTAATTTGTCATGTTGTATTCTCTCACCCTTAACATGGAGTGACAAGTCGCGTTATGTGCTGTCACTAAGGCAGTGACATTAAACACTGGAAGCATAAGAAAACACAAATAAATTAAAAAAAATGGAGGGGAGGAGGAAGGGAAAACTCCCTTTGAAAAAATAATTTTAAAGGAAATTTTACATTTTAATTCTATTTTCTTCATGTGAGAATTGCTATTAAAGCTGATACAAATTCCTGAAAAAAAAACCCTGCTTCCTATTCAATTATTTCTCACTCTTGGAGATTTTTGACAATACTCTTCAGACCACTGTGCCTGAGAAGGACCATGGTGAGATATCCTAGAGTCTGTTACCTGCTGTGATGCCAGTTAGCTGTTGTGCTGAAAACCCTACAGAAGGGCAGGCAATGTAGCTCTTGCTCTGATGTTGCTCAAGGAGATGAATCCTACTCCATCCAGCTGTACACCTCTTCCTGATGTCGAACCTGGGTGGAGAGAGACATCTGGGTAAGACCTACAGAGCCTTGCCTCCCCTCTGTTTTCCCAGACAATTCTTAATTATCTTGGGATGTAGTCTCATTTTTGAGGGCATGAGGACAGAGTCTTGCAATACTGGGGAGAAAACTGCTATAACCTAGTGCTCACCTAACTCAATTTTTGCTCCCCCCCCCCGAATTCATGGCTTTACGTGACAGATCCAACAAATAGGTGTTGGCTGCTGCTCTTGTAAGCTGCCTGGAAAGGAGGACTTGGGCTGGAGCAGGGTCAGAGAAGAGTTTCTAGGGTGATCGGAGAAGGGGAGACGCGCAAAAAGTAGGGGAAAGGCAAATCCCATTATGCCTTGCCCTGTTAATGGAAAGAGGTGGTGCAGAAGAACCCAAGGTATCACCTCCAAATTTTCCCCCTTGAAAAGCCCTCTCTCTCCATGTCAACCACAAAAGAGCCATGAGCAGACCTTCTGGCTGTGGCCATCCCACTGGGATCTCATTTTGGTCTGCCCAGCAGAAGGCAGGCACAGGAATGGGCATGAGCACAGCAGCAGTGTGCAGGGAGGAAAACCAAGGGACAGGGCTGGCATTTGACCAAATAGTTACAAAATGGCCATCAATAAACCCAAACCAGAAATTAGGAGCTCTTGACAAAAAATCCTGGAACAGGATCCAGCAGGGGTAGTGGAGGCAAGAAGCCCATGGAGTTTAAAATGGAGCTTTATGAATAGCTTGTATTATGTGGCTGCCAGCAATAGCAAGGGTTGAATTGAGGGCTGGGGAAGTTCCTTTTAAGGCATTGCATGCTCCCAGGACTTTTCTTAAGGTGACCTTCAAAGGATATTTTTTAGGAAGCAAATTTGGTCAAGCAGAGATTTCTGTGCAATGGATAAAGAAACTCTGAAAGGCTTTTTAAAATTTGTGTTAGTTTATACTTGGTTGTTACTTTTGAGAGAGCAGGAAAGTTGAGTCTAGTTTTGCTGGAAGACCTGCTGCCCTTGTAACACAGAGAGCTTCTTTAATGTCTGGACTGTATTAGCGAGTTCAAAGAATTTTAGGTAGACATAACCTGTAGAAATAATAAAATAAATACTCTGTAAACTAGCTAGTATTTTTCTTATATTATAATGAAGAGTCTTTTTTTTTTTCCCTGTGTAGTTACCTTATTTAAGCAACTCTTCTATAAATACTTTTATCTTTTTTAATTTGATTTTTTTTCCATTTCTGTAATCTTTACCTTTTATTTGCTTTTTTTAAAAGATGAGATTTTTTCCTAACCTTATCTGGTCATCAGTTTATGAAACTGAAATTGGTGACTAATTAATGTGGTTAATCAAGGAATAATGAATATTAATAATCATGAATAACTTTATATAAGGGTGTGAATTATGCCATAATCCTTAGTCTGACTGCGACCATCATACAAACATAAGAATACACACATAACCATCATGCAATTAACCATGCATGCTTTTGTGTTGTAATGCCTACTAATACATACTTAAGGATCTACTGTGGTACATATCTTTATGAAAAGGTAGATTGTCTTCTGTGTTATGGCTGGGAACCAAATTACCATGGTGCTTCAGCACTGATGTCAAAGTTGTAAGTAAACTCTGTATAACTTCTAGATTGTGAAAAATGCCAGACTCACTATAATTAGGAATTCCTTTGTAAGGGAGATGTGCCAGGTGCAGGTAATGTACATATTCTGTACCAACACTAATTTGGCATCAAAACTGCAGTGCCCTTGTGCATGAGATATTGGAATGTACTGCAAGATGGGGCAAAATGGATTATCCCATTGATTCCTAGTATGTTCCCCATAGCCAGGCAGGTTAGAGCAAGCTGCCTTTTTGCTCTGCTCAGCTTCTTAAGTTATCTGTTAGAAATGTTATAAGAACCTATAAGTGATACTTTGCAGCTTTTGCTGGGAGCAAGAGATCAAAAACCAATAACTCAGAAAATTGGCTTGGTCTTATGTGCATCAGGGCTTTAGTCGTAGCACATAGGGTTGGCAATAGGCACTTTCTATCTAAATACATATTTATGTTTATATAAACAAGACAGCAACAAGGAACATAAAGTATTTAACAAAATCAATAAACTCATTGACTCTGCCTTCCCTATCAGAAAGGATTAGCAACTAATCCTTTCCCCTTCACCCTGGGGGTCATTCAGGCACATTTATTATAGAATGGGGACCTTTTTACACCATCTCGAGGGATGAGTGCAACAGTCCTTTGTAAAGGACAACTATCTCTGTTCAGCCACAAACATAGCTGCACCAATATCCACCCCATGTGGGAGAAGGAAAGCTGCAATTTCTCAATGTAAATGAGGTCCCAGGGCAATTTTTATAGCACCCAGTTGACTTCCTCCTTATTAAACTCAACAGGACTTCTCCATGAGCCTGAGGCTGGTGTACTCCCCACCTCCTTGCTGGGCAGCATGCATTTCTGCAGCCTTTCCTCATTGCCTTCAAGAACCTCCCCGTGCCTAAACAACAAATTCAAAGACCAGGCTTCAAACAGAGCATTGCTGTTCGCCAACAAACTGTCCACAGCTCAATGGCTGTTAGCAGGTTTTGCATGGGCATACAGGCCTGGATCAAGAGTGTGCTCTCACATGTGCAACAGTTAATTGGTGACAGGTAGAATTTGGGTGCCAGGAGCTCTGGACAGCAGTGGATGAAAGGTTGCAAGAAGGGCAGCTGGGTGGTTAACTCTGGATGGACTGTCTGCCTAGAGCAGGAGAGAATCGCTGTGGTCTACCTGAGCTTTGTGGTGCTGAGTATTGTATCTGAGTTAATGAACCATTAAGAGGGGAGTTTGCTTTCTTTCCTGGATTATTCCTTTTACCTTTAAGAGAAACAGTAGAGATTTTTTTAAAAAATAATAATTTAAGAGATCAATGAACACAAGTAGAGCAACAATACCTGGGGGCAAATAGAAAAGCACTTGATGATATGGAAGGTTGTCTATATGAGGCTACACATTGAGCACAATAAACCAGGATAATTGTGCATTATTCAGCATAGCCCCTTCTAATTCTCTCTTTCTAGAATAATTTAAGATGAAATCATAGCTCTGCTGAAAGTTGTTATTTGACCTTTGGTTTTTAGTGAGACCAGTTTCTACCTTCTGCAATCAAAATAAAAGTTATTATAGTAGGAAATGGAGGGAACAGTCCTTAAGAGAGGGAAGACAGAACAAAGGGGTGAGAGGTGAAGGTGCCTTGGGAGCAGCATCTTGGAAAAGGAGAATCATGAGCTGAGACAGAGAGGTTTTCAGAGTGGAACACTCCGGCCAAAAAATGTCCTGCATGGATCTGCACATATAGACTGGGGAAAACCTTGCTATTGATTTTAGGAGGGAGCTTTCAAAAGCAGAGCCAGGTTAAGTCAAAAAATTAAAAGTGAGGATCAACCTTCCCTGCACAAGGAGTTAGGAGAAGACAATAAGTGGTTAACAGTAGTGTCATGAGAAAAGTGTGCTTAAGGTAGCTTAGAACAAAAGGGATAAACATGAGTTTCTGTGCTCATCTGGCAGTCAAAATATAGTGATATCTTGCTATTTTGAAGAAAAAAAATCTAAGAAACTGTATGATCAGTGGCTGGTGTCAGGTTTACGGGGTTGCAGAAGGTCACGGCCACAGTCTAACCTGCTTCAGGTTAAACAGATTGCAGCACATTTGCGTTTGTTTCTTCTGTCTCGCACCATCCTTTAAAGCATCTGGGAGCCCGGAATTTGCTTGTGGCTTTTTGTTGGAAATGTGATGTACTTTCTTGGAACAAAATGGTTAATGGGTAGCCTGGAAATCAACACAAATGCGTCAGAAGATTTGTTTTCTTTTGCTTGTTCATTTTCTTTTCCATTTGTCAATCAAAGAATCTGGTGTAATTGGTCTTTAGTGGGGTGATTTATTCACCATTCTTTAATGTGACCTAAATCCAATCTTGCTCATCATCAGCAACCATTGTTCTTGGTACTTGTTTTAAACAGATGTCTCGCTAATCCAGACTCATTGTCTAGCGGCTTTTACACATGCCAAACTGGGGTGCTTTGGCGCAAGGAAATACTCCAGCCCTTTGGTTTGCAGTCACTTTGATCAAGACCCGCTGTGCTGTGTATTTCTTGGCTCTAGGACACCTCTGCTGACAGCTGTTCCCAGACCAGACTCTCTTTCAGTTTTATTCAGCTCCTACTTGACCATGATCCAGAGCTACTTTTTGTCCCCTTAAATTCACAAATAATCTAAAAGCCAGCAGGGTTTACCAGTAACGCTAGGGCAGGGATTCATCTTCTCTCTGTTAAACATTGGAGCTGGAGTTTTTCTGTCACTGAGACAGATGAAAAATCATTCTAACTGTATCAGATACATATTTGAAGTTGGAGGAAGTGGCCTCCTAAACTGCATGGGGTATATTTTTGCATTTTTTTTTGGCAATGGCTTTTCCTGCATGTGTTCTCAGGACTGCAGGAGTGAAGAACACAGGTCCTCAGCTGTGCTGCATCTGGAGTTCCTCTAACTAGACTCAGAGAGCACATAACTCAGGCTTTCAAGGTAACTTGGCTAAAACAAGCCATGACTTCAAACAGATCCTTGACTTCATAGCCCAGTGGTGCTGTGTGCCTGTGCTAGAAGGGCTCATCTTTGCTTTGCCTTGTCAGAACCACTGCTAAGTCCTTTACTTCTTTTTCAGATGGAGATTCGTGTGTAAAAATGAAAGATTTTGTAGGGGTTGGGAGGGAGCAGCCCATACTGCAACCTGAAAAGAATCTTTCCATTCAGTCTTTTTCCCTGTCTAGCTGAAAATGTGGCCTTAACACCTCTGTGCTGGAGTTTTCCTTTCTGTGCAATAAGATAACAAATGCTGGCCCAGCGGGGAGGCTGCAAGTCTTGGAGGACTAGTGTCCATGGAGGATTTTGAGCTCTCCACATGCTACAGAATTCCATCATTTTACCAGTAAATTAGTTTTTCCACGTTCAAGAGAGGGAAACACTTCACATAACTGCCACAACTGATTCTGACAAGAAATAGACACAAACACAGAAGCATATTTCCCCTTCCTTGGAGAGCCAGAAAAGTTCCTTCAAACAGTGTGGACTAAGGGAACAATGTTATGCTTGTGATGCAAATAAAAAAAAATATTAGTAATTCCTATGTGACACCCAGCAGGCAGCAGTGCAACTTGTTTGGATGATGTGATTTGAGCTGCTTTTTTTAATGTTTGCCTATCTCTAATGGGGAACCCTGAAATCATGCTGCCATTCTGAATAAGATGTGGGATGGGAACAAACCAATTTTCTCCTCTCCTGTATCCCTACCACAACTGCATCCAGCCATCTCATTGTCCTGTGGCAACTTGTCCCCCACATAGGCTCTAGGGCTATCTTGGGATCAGCTGCTAATTGTACCTAAGTATTGTGATGGCCTCTGCCACCAAGGGATGTGAGAGTAATGCCTCTGTTAGCCAGGATTCCCTGATCCTGGATCTTTTTTGAGCCCTAGAAAGCAGCAGTCCAATGCTATGTGAAGTGTCTGCTAGATACTGTCTGCAGCCAGCTGGATTGCAGGCAGCAGTGTAAAAGGAAAGAAGAAGGCATATTATTGCCTTCTGAACAACTTTATTAAGCTAAGTACATATACTGCATCTAATTTATGGTGAAAAGATGCCAAAATCTGGCATTTCCTCCTTCCTCAGTACCTGGTTTTGCAACTTTGCAGGCATTTTTCTGCAGCTGGTCTTCAGGCAATGCAAAGGTTAATAATTAAACAACCTTTGACTGCAGAAGACTAACAGAAACCCAGGTGCCACATTTGAGAGGCAGAGGCTGTGGGTAAAGGAGGCGTTTGCCCAGAACAAGATCTGCCAAGTCCTGCACAGCAGGGCCCGAGAGCTGGGAAAAAAACATCAAGGCGGCATTAAACTCCCCACCCCCACCATACACAGGGAGCTGCGATGCTGCACAGTGCTGGTGACAGTCTAGGGGAAAAATAGGACACTGATGAGCATTTTGATTGGAAGTGACAGCAGATCCCTATCTAGGTGTGTTTCCCCTCCTTTCCCCCATTATTAATCTTTGCTCAGGAAGAGGCCATGGTCCTGTTATAACATGCTGCTGTTTGCATAGGTGTGGGGAAAGGCATGGTAGATTTACTTTATTTCAAGAGAAGTCAAGTCTGCATTTTTTTTTCTAAACAATACCTCCAAATAAAATGTTTTCTCTTTAATTTTCCCATGTTCTATCTCCTTACTCCACTTACTCCATCTCTTACAGTGGATGTTCTTGCTTATGGTGAAGAAAAACGGTAGTAAGTGCTTGGAATCTTCAGAGTTTCTTCCTGGTGTGAAGTGCCCTGCCTCATGCAGTGCTGCTTTAAATATATGAATATGCATTAGCCTTAATTAGCACTGTAATTTTGCATTGCTCTGCACTGTACAGAACTAGGCTGTGTGGCACTACAGTGCTAGGTTTAGGGCACCTGGGGGACCATAAGGAGCGGGCTGCGTCTTCCCAATGCGGTAGGTCAAGGTGTGATGGGGTCTGCGAAAGCAAGCAATTCCCTCAAAGCCTCTTTCCCCTAGCTGCCATGGCAATGCTGTAGACCTAGCAGATGTTTCCCATTAAAATTCGCAGAGGTGTAATGGTGATCTTGGCATTCATTCCTGTCATGATCTAGGGTCTCAGATATTTCATCTGTTTATGCTTAAAAGCATTTCTCTTCGTCTTTGAAATAATCTCTTTTTCTCTCCTCTCCCACTGCTCGAGCCTTTGGATGTGTTTTAAATTCTCTCTCCCCTCTCTCCTCCTGCTACAGCGTGGCTGGCTCTGTGATCTGGGTACTGTGTGCAGGCAATATTGGCCATCTGATAGTCCTGCTTGACATGATAGCATTGCTAAGTACCCACCGAGTGCTTAATGCTGTAATTATTATTCTGATGGGCATCCCGAGAAACTTCTCACAGTTGGCTGAATCTAGCCTTTTACCTTGGCTCCATTAGCAAACATCATCACCCTGAATGCTGTGATGGTCCGAGACACGTGCCTGATGGAGGAGCTTCCATTCTCCCCCTGTGGAGGGGATGGAAAACTGCTTCTGAATGCAGGGACCTCTCCTATCAGTAAGAGTCTGTCTAGGAATATCAAGATAATGTCATTACTGTGGCACATCCCACCTCCTCATTCCTCCCTGGCTAAGGCGATGGGATAGGAACATTGGCAGCTAAATCTGCTCAAATGCTGGAGACCTCGGGGCTTTGCAGCTGACCCAACATTCCTGTAGGAGGATGGTCACTGCAGGATATTTCAGAGAGAAGGGGAGGAAGAATCATGATTTTACTCCTGATAGAGGGGTCTGGTCTGGTTCAGCTCAAAAGCATGCCACCTCCTGAGATATGGATGGTGCTCAAAGACACCTCTGCGTTTGCAATTCACAGTTGGCTTGCCCAGTGTGGGTCTGGCTTGCAGTAATAACTCACAGGCATTGTGAGCAATGCTGTCTTGCCAGCTTCACTTGCTCCTCAGTTGCCTTAATGAATTGCTGTTCCCCATGACAGCTGCATCTCATCATACATTGGGCGCTTTTGAGATAAAGGGGAAGCCAGTGCCTGCCCCAGAGGAGATAAAAATTAAGTACATCTTGCCCTGAAAATTAAACTCGAAGGAGAAGAGGAAATTGCTGCTGCTTCTCATGGCTCTTTCAAGTTGCTGAGACTCATTGACCATCACTATTGCAGGGTGATGTTTGCAAAAGGTTCATATGCTCCACGCAGTTTGGACTCCCCATGTCCAATATCTTTCTGGGAAACAGTGGGGACCAGGAGTAACCGATGGGTGCTGCTTGCTTCCTGCATCTGCCTGGTGGCTCTGGGAAGATTACTAACACAGGCTGAGCATTTTCTGTTAGTTTATTCATTCCTTGGCTTGTTTTGTCAATTGAGCAGCTCTTGTTACCCCAGAAGGAGCTTGGGGAATGATATATGGGCCTGACAGCAAGATTAAACATCCCATTTACTGCACCATGACTCCAGAATTCAGACAGCGACAGCATGGAGAGCAGTAATAGTCACAAAGCAAACAGAAAGCAGATACTTTTCATCTTTAGTTTATTTCTTTAGGGGGGAAAAGGGTGGGGAGGAGACTGAAGAGACAGGGGGAGAAGAAACAGAATGGAAAAGGGAGGAGAAGGGAAAGAACAAGAGGATTATTAACCACTCAGGTTAAATGAACTAAATTCAGAAGGGCAGCATATTCTCTTCTAAAATCACAGCAGAGTAGCTGAAGACTACAACTGGGAGCATTTGCTGGTGAATGGCCCGATCACTTGTGCTTAACCCTGCCTTAAATGGCATCTTCTGACACCTTTTTTTAGGAGTTGCAGCTGCTCTGGGCTGAGTGGGAGCTCAAGACATGTGGGATGGCTTTGAATGCGAAGTGCGCCTAGGTGGCAGATCCCCAAGGCTTTGCCTTGCTGTTACTTTGGTGCCAGAGAGCAGCAGATGGGAGAAGCTCTGAGAGCAGCTTTGGAAACATGGAGCTGTTTTGGATTAGCCATGATGAGCTGAGCTGTTGTGGGCTGTGCTGTGCGAGAGCTGGTTCTACAGCTCCATTCTCACTGGAGAACGTACAGATGGACAGCAGGAGGAGGGATGCAACCCCCCTTTGCCCTCCTGCAGGCTGGGGGATCATAGCAACTTCTTTACTGGAAGTCAGGCTGCTGTTTCCTGCTTCCAAAACAATCTATGGTCCTGAGAGTGGACTGTGAGGCTGCAGTGATCCTCCCTTGTTTTTCAGCTTGGCTGCGACCAAAGTTCACTCATCTGAAAAACATGATGTGCAATGGAAATGGTGCTCAGGTCCACCCCAGGAAGCAGATATATGACAGGGCTGGCTTTTTTCCAGACCTTCTGAAGGCAGTTTGCACTGGGATACGTACAAAGGAGTGGAAGAAGGTTCAAGTCCCTCTTCTCAGTGTATCTCCCTGATTTCAGCGTGATTTATGACCGCATTTGAAGTAGGATTGAGAAACATGAGCAAGTCTGAGCACTGGATAAACACATCTCCATCAAGCTGTTCCAACACAGGTATCGTCTCCAAAAGGACTATCACTTGTCATTTCTCTATCACTTCTCATGTTTCAGTGATGGTGTGAGCAGATCTCCGCTGAACAGAAAGGAGGCCATCCCTATGTAATGGGGCATCACTAAAGTCCCTTCTTCCCTTTTGATGTTTCATGTGATAGGGGCCATTTGCACTTCTGTGCCAACTTATGTGTTGGGGAGTTCCCATGACCTTGCTGTTGCACAGCAGTGTGTTAAACCACAGAGCCTTGATTGTGTGTTGTATGATTATGCTTCATGACAGTGTATAATGAAGACAGAGAAAATGTTCTGGCCAGGCCAATGGCTGCTTTGAGATGCTATAAATACAGCCATCCCTAGAGGAAGAGTCCCAGGACTTTTGCTGTGGTGGAGCTTACAACACCCTTTTCTTCTCCCAAGAATTCTCTCAACCCTTTTCATGAGTGATGATTACTGACATGTGGCCTGCCTCCATGCTTTAGGATGTCCTGCCTAGGTGTCTGCTAGATCCTCTAGACATAAAATATGCATAAGGGCCTTCAGTAGAGTAAAAGCTCTGGGTGTTACATAGCTCCCTCCATCTCAACTGATGCAGCTTTCAGGTGCTGGAGTGAGTTCCCAACACACAGTTATTTCTTGTTCTGCAGGACTGGCACTATTCAGGGTCAGCTCTCCTTTTTTTTTCAAGTTGACCATGGGAATGACTTTGGTAGAACTTGTGACTGTTTCATGGCTCAGTAAATGTCACCGTGAAATGATCAGATCTAACCATGCATGATGTATCAGCAACAAAAAAGGTCAACTCCAACTGTAAATATTTCAAGCCTTGTAAAATATTCATTGGAAGTCATGAATGCTGAAGTGGTAGGATGGGCCAGAAGTCTTCCAGCTCTCTCCTTGCCTCTGCCAGTTATGCTGCACAGCTGCTGCTAGATCAGAGCTGTCTCATCCCACTGCTTTTCCACACTAATTCCCAGCAGTATGTCCTCTGCTCTGCTGGATGTAGATCTTTGAGAAGTTCCACAGACTTCTTCAGCAACCCTTGGCTAAGCAAAGCTGCATATTGCAGGCAGCCTCTGTAGCTGCTTCCCACTCGCACTGCCTAGTCATCTGCTGCCAGATTTCTGGGCATCTCCAACACACACGTGGCTAGACTGGCACTTACATGAAGAGTTGAGCTCCCTAGGAGCTTGTGTTTCTGTGCACTTCTCTCTGGCTGAAGAATCCTAGGCAAGGTTTTGGGGAATATCCAATGATCAGGGAAGGATGAAACCAGCAGCTATGAGTTGATTTGGGTTATACTCCAACAATATGAGATCTGGTTGGCACAAGCAAAGGGGAGGTGTCAGCAAGAGGGTAAAAGATGAGGTGTTACCATAACTTCATAGAACATCCTCCTTATTCTTTGACTTCCCTGGGGAAACCCTGCACTGAAATGCAAGCACTGTATTGTTGAGGAGTGTTCTGGTTTACTGACAACTCTCTTTCCTGTTGTCACCATCAATATACATAGTGTGGACTAAAACAGACCTAAAAAAAGGCCCACAGTGTGCGTTTCCTGTGTGATGAATGCTGGGTCATGCAAGAGCTTGGCCCTTCCCTGGGATTTGCCAAACGACATTTGCTTTTTCTGACATTTTTACCCTACTGGCTGTGCAAAGTCCTTTAGTGGGTTGTTTCTGTCCTGACCTGGGGTGAGGAGAGCAGGGTAAAGCCTTCCTCAAAGACTCTTCAGGACCAGACTGTCCTCACTCATGCAGAGGCACTGGGTACCAGACATCTTTTCTTACCACAGTGCACATCAGGACCCCTTCTTGCTCCTCCTTCTCATCAGGAGGACTCTTGAGTGACAAGGTTCCCTCTTCTATCCCATCTGCAAGGATGGGACTCATTCCAAGTAATTGGATCCTTCTGAAATTGTGGTGTCCACTCTGCCCAGCAAGGTGCCCTGACAGCCATGGGAATAAACAGGCTTCCAGTAAGGTGACTCACCCCATGTCAGGCTCTTTTCCATAGAGCTGAACTGCTGCTGGATGGAAAGGATTTGGCTCTCTAGGTGTAGAGGAAGGCTCCTTCAGGTGATGCTTCTAAAGACTGAAGATCTCATGCAGGTTCCAATACAGGCCTGCAATTCCTGCAAAGGTGCTTTGGATGCTCCAAAACATCTAAAACAATGGGACAGGTTCCTATTTTTAAGCACCCAGATCATACCTGAAGTGTTTGCTCCATTTGAGGCAGAGATCTTAGATTAGGCACCTAACTTTGGATGGCTAAGAGGCAATGAGATAAATTTCACCCCAAATAAGACTGTTCCTCCCTGCTTCATCTCATCTCCTCAGCAATTACAGATACATACATCAACGAGCCAAATCTTCCCCTGGATTCTTTCCTCTTGTCCTAATTTCTTCAGGTATATTTCTCTGCCTTCCTTTAGTATTTGCAATATGCCCTAATACATCACAATCAGTGGTCTTTGTTATTATTAGTGTAACACTGGGAAAACTCAGCCTAAGATCAGGCTCAGTTGTGCTAAATGCTAAACATGCACAAGGAAAGAGATGGTTTCTCCTCCGTGATGAGCTGAACAGTTGAAGAATACAATGAAAAAAAAAAAAAAAACATAAAAAAGCTGGAGACAGACACATGGGAAAGCAGGGGACAGATTTTTTTTTTCATATAGTAGATAGTAGTTTGTATAGTAATATCTTTCTAGCCCTTTGGCAAAATATTAATCAAATAGCAATGCATGCCTTTACATTAGTTTTTTTACTGGACCAATACTTCAATAAATAACCCCCATTTTTCTAAGAGCTGTTGCAAGGTCTTAGATCTCACACTGAGCATTCTGTCTTAACATCTGCTTTTATTCAGGAATGAAAAAGGGCTAATAATCAATAACCAATTGAACAGTAATAGTACTTGTTTCCAGGCAAGCCCTTTTCAAGCCCTGATCCACCAGGGCAATTATACCAGGAGGAAATAGCGGTGATTCTTAATTATAAATGCAATAAAGACTTGTGGAATGGGGGAAACTTTGGGCAGCTGCTCCCACGAGACTCCTTTCATAGGTGCTTGCAGAATTTTTCTTGACCAGCTGCAATTTGAGAGCAGGCAGGCCTCCCAAAACCAGTGCAGAACTTAAGGTCCAAATGTTAAATCTCCTTGATGTATATGTCCTTGGGTGAGCAGTGTCACCTCTCTGTACTGCACTTTTACCCCAAGAGCATGAAGCGACTCAGGTTTCTTATTATGGACCTGCTCTGAAGGGGGACACATCTCTTCTTGCAAACACCTACCCTATGGTACTACCTTTTGGCAGAAGTCTGCATAGGAAAATAGTGATACCAGCAACAGCCACTTCATAAAAATGCTGCCATCCATTGGCTTGTGCGTGGAGGGGACATTTTATCTCTTGCCTGAATGCTTATCACACATAATCTGAAAAATTCATTTGAGCTTTCCCAAGGGCTTTCTTAGGAAAAACTAAGTATTTTGTTAGAAAGTAGTTGCCTTAACTCAGAAAACAATGAGTGTGGAGACCTGAACTCCTTTTTCTTTGTGGCTGGAGTTCAGTGAAAGGTACTCATGGGCTATTAAGCAGAATACCTTTGCTCTGTTCCTTGCATAGTTAGGTTGGCATTAGGAGGATTTTGGAGAGCTCTATTGGATTCTTTGCTCTTTCTGAATATCAGATGTTCATACCAGTGCAGCTGAGAGAAGGTGCATATCTTGTGATGGAGAAAAGAATTGCTTAAGAAATGTCTAAATAATGCCTGAGAATGGAAGATGTCAGCTAGCCATAAGAGGTGAAAGGGTATGTCAGAAATATCAGTGGATGCAGAAGCCTGGCCAGAAAAAAAAAAAAAAAGAAAAGTTGCACTTCATATCACTTCAGGCCCAGCTGCACTGACTGAGTATTTATCAGTAGAGTCATCAAAATTAGACTTTGAGGCTGTAGTGGACACGCTTGCAAAGAGCTGCCAGAGTCCTAGTGCGTTCCCATGACAGTCTAGGTCAAAGCCTACATGTGCACTGAATGTGGCCTCAACTCCTAGAGGGTCGACCTCTGAGATCCTCCCAGGGACATGTCACCTCCCTGACTGGCCCACTCATGCATCCCAGCATCTCTGTTTGCTTTCCAAAAGCTCCGGACCAATTAGACTCAGTCTGTAATGTTGATTTTTTTCCCCTGTTCCCAGCTGTTAGCATCACTGGTGCCCCTGACTTTGCAGATCTGATAGCCATGCTGGGAGCTCCTTACATCACTGCAGGTGCTAAATCCCCCAAAGACAAACACACACAATTTCCAAGACCTATAAAACACCACTGTGTTCAAGAAATAGGTGCAACTGAAAGATTATGGGAATTTAGAGCAGACCTGCCACAGAGCTAGGACCCAATATGCAATTGGTTCTGAGGAAGGAGAGGCATCGAAAACCTTTTCTGGACCAGGCCCTTAATTTTTCCACTGAAGGCATGCAGGCGGGCACCAGATCCATCATGTCAGCTCTACGTGGAAGCACTAACAGCATCTCTGTGAAGGCATTAAAAGCAATAAAGCCCTCTGCTAGCAGCTGAGATTTGTCAGAACTGTGGAGTGAGGTGCTATTTTTACAATCAATTCTCTGAGCACTTTAATGGTCATGAGTGGTCAGGACCTCCGTTTTATATTTTGCCCTTAAGGAGGATGCCCCGAGGAATAGGAACTTCCCCTAAGCACGCAAACTGCAGTACTGATTCCAGGGGAAGAGCACCACCTGCTGACATCCTCTCCTTCCAGCTACTCCACTTCACAGCCAAGGTCCCTGACCAAGACCTGGCCACACACAACCAGGTCCATCCCTAATAGCGATTTTTTTTTGTAATAAATTACCTCCCAGACATTCTTCACTCCAACCTTTTTATGTGTAACTATTGAAAAGTCCAGAGGTGGTGGTGATTCTTGGCTGCCACCTTGACTGCTTCTGGCTGTGAACCCAGCTCCCTGTCCTGTATGTCACCATCCAATTGCCCTTTCTTACAGTGTAAAATAACAGACTCCTTCAGTGCAAGACTTTTTCAGAAAGGACTTTCCCTCCATGCTGCACATTTGGTGCAGATGAGGGATTGAGGTATTTTAAATATGCATGAGCTGATGGAAGGCAGTCATGAAAGGAAGAGTGTGGCTGATGAGTCTGTGTGAGGTTTTCCTATTACTGAATTAATTGGTGTAGGAGATGAGACAGATGCACAAAGTCTGCCTTTCTGAGTGCTTTAATAGAAAATATACGCAGCCCAGCTCTTTGACACTTGCTCTATTCCCCTGCATCTGCTTTGCCTTTTTTTCTGGCCACACACTTTGCTATTTCTTAAATCTTGAGCTTCCCTCATGTTTTTTTCCCCTCCTCTCTTCCCCTTTTATCATCCTGGAGATCAGAGGGCTTGCCAGTAGTTCTCAGCCACTTTGAGCTAAAAACCACAGTGCATCTCAGTCAAGCCATGGCAATCAGCTTGCTCACATGTTCTACTCCTTTGGGACATGATCTGGTTATGCTGGGTGCTTAGTGCTCTTGGGTGGCTTTCATGGCAAATCTACCAGGCCACAGGCCAGCAAGGTCTCTACCACACTGTCCTCATTGCAGATCCATCTAAGCACCTCTCTGCTCTGGGCTGATCAGAGCAGGGGCCAGAGGAGGCAGAAGCAGTACAAGTGAAACCCAACAGATTTCCATCAGAGGGAAGCTGCACCAGGGAGAATTTGGTTTTCCATGACTATAGAGTTTATAGACTATAAAGTGTATAAAGCCTTCTCAGGCTAGAGCAAACTTCCCTGATGCTGAGGAGACCTGCCTAGCTCTTGCATTGCCACAGTATGTATATATATATATATATATTTATATATGCAATCCACTCCTGCTCTTCTCCCTGCACACAACATCTCTTTGGCCCTGACCACATGAGCATGGATGACCAGTGAAAAGATCTACGTCCCCTCCGGAGGCCAATGTGGTATTATCTGAGACTTACAGGAGCCATCACCTAGTTCAGAGCTGCCTGAAGATGCTAGTGATGGCAATGGCTGGCTGGGACTTGAGAAAATTGTGGTTCCAGCTGCGATCAGCTTCAGCCTGGGCATCGACCAAACTGAATCAGCTCCTGATGGGCTGATGCATTACCAGGCAAGTGCAGGACACAGGCTTGTGCAAAGGCGTGGATCTGGCTGCCACCGTGCAATCAGATGCACTGGGATTGCATTGGGGTGCAGCTAGGAAGTCTGAAAGCTGTTCTGTCCTTACTGGAAACAGGGCTATGAATCTATTGATTGAGACATCAAGATGCTCCTGTGCACCAACCTCCTTCCCCAACTAAAGTGTGCTAAAAAGACTGCACTATTTTCTTTTAAGATTCAGCATGACCTTTTCAGTTGGGATTTCTTTTCATTTTATTTTTAAGGAATTTGAAGAAGCACTTAAAATCTGAACAAAATCCTTTTCTTTTCAATTTGGTTCTTGCTATGTTTTTCTCTGATTGACCTAAATTCACTCCCCCTTGTCACCCCCTGCCCCAGTTTTTTGGACTTGGCAACAAGCCAGAAAAAGAAAAAAACGAGGAAAGATATTCACAAAGCCCCAGTTGTTAGGGTTTTTTTTTTTTTCTTCTCCCTGAGTAGATTGATCTGAGCTCTCCTGCTCAGCTTTTCTTTGTGTCCAGACAATGAAGGTGCACTTTTCCCTGCTGACATAATTGGCTACAATTAAGCTGTGGACAAGATGTTTGGTTAACGATCCCCAGGAGAAGCAATTTGTGGATTAGGCGAGATACTGTTTCCTGAGCGTGGACAGTCATCCTTTCTGCATCTATTTATTGAATGTCTGTGCCAGAGTAGAGGGACTCAAAGGCTGATTTTCTCCCCACACTCCAAAAATCCTTTTTCATTTCAGCTGAGGGTCTTCTGGGGCTTTGCAGGTCCATAGAATTGGGGTCAGCCCAAATTTTTGGTCTGATGAGGAACATAGCCATTAATATCAATGATGAAAGTATTGCAGAAGAGATTATATGTGGCTGGAATAGCAGGATAGCCCAAGCAAAAAAATCAGTTTTCCAGACCAGGGACAATTTCCTTTCAGAGTGTAGGTGGCTGGAGGTATCTCTGGACCCCTCTAATACCTCTGCACATGATTGCACAGCTGAGCCATGCAAATGCCTAAGCAGAAAAGCCATTTTTTTCCACTAAACCCCCCACATTCATTTCCCAAAGCGCCATGCGTTATGCACAAATGGGCCACCTGAGTTTGACCCACACAGTCTCCTTATTCCATCTGCAAAAACCTTGAGCCATGGGATGTTTCCCATGTGGATACATTGAGATGACTCTGGAGAGGATGCACAGCTCATTGTATGTTGTTTTTAATTAAATGTACTCTAAACTGTTGAAGGTTCACTTCACTCATGGCTTGTGCAGAAACAGCTCCACTGGGATATGTGCTGTCCTTCCATGTCAAAGGGCTCAATGTTTTTCATGGATTCAAGGGGAGAGAGATCCTGACAGACAAACAGAAACCTCCTTGTTCTGTGATGCAAAATATGGATTTAATGCCCTGTTTTTTCCTCTCTGTTAACTTTGCCTCCCAGTGGATACTCACAAACTTGACCTTTGGCTTGTTTGAAACCAAATTTGCATTGCTTTTCATCCACAAGAAACTCTGACCTTGCTGGCAAAATGCCAGTTGCTTTAGGGGACTGTATTTTGCAAATCTGGGGGCAACAGTGCATGTACAAGAAACGCTGGAAGGAAAAGGGGTGCTGAGCACCCTGGGCTGCTCTCAGGGATCCCGGAAGACAGAGCATGTCCTGCAATGGAAGCATTCAGTACAGGGGAGATACAGACCCCCTTTTAGAGCCAAAGCATGTCTCCCTTCTCATGATACAAGCAGAGTTATTCGAAAGCATCACAGCGGATCAGCAAACTTCATCCCAGGGCATGGTCCCCTCGGCTGCATTTGCAGCCACCGCTCCTGGGATAGCAGCGCTTCTCTGCTCATCCTTGGCTGGATGCACGGTGCCTTCCTCTTGGAGCCTGGACCATTCTCGCCTGCTGGAATTCAGATGTGTGTAGCCCTTTCTCTCCCCAGCTCTCACTAATCACAACCAGCTGCCCAGATACAACCACGCTGGTGCTCAACTGTGCCTGCTCTGCACATGCAGCCCATTAGGAAGCAGAAAGGGTGAGCCATGATGGTGGGGAAAGAGGAAACCAGCCCGGCCCGCCCCCAACCCACCAAATCTCCTGTTCTGATAAGGATCAGGAGGTCAGAGAAGGAGCAGGCTATAAAACCAGCCACTGCCCTTGTTATGTGTGTGCTGGCTGGGGGTTAGTTGTGAGTATTGGCAGCTTTTCCTTATGTAAACAGCTTGACAAAAACAATCTCTGCTGCCTGGAGCCAGCTCCTGGGAATTCTTCTTTTTTAGGGCATGTTTCCATTTCTGTCCCTTGACCTTTCAGTTAAGGGGGCTCTGGTGCTCACAGAGGCTCTTTGGCCCTGGGCAGGGCTCCCAGCATTGCTGCAGTGTAAACATCTAATTGGGCAGGAAGGAAAGCCCTCTGCATGGATGAAGGAGAGTGGGAGTGCTGAGCTCTCCCCACTGGATTGGTATAAACCAGCACTGCTTGAGAAATGTCTGGTATGGTAGGGGCCATGTTAGGTTTATGGCTAAATAATCGTGTCTGTTTTCTGGAGAGAATGTCATGTTGTGCCCTTAAAGCTTCTGTATAAAGATCTGTTTTTGCTGAAAATTTGGTCAGAGGGAACAAGCTTGCCTTTTTTTTTTTGGGGGGGGGGGGGGTTATTATTATAAATCAGAATTGTCTTTTTTTTCTCTCTCTCTCAGAAAAGAGGTTGCAAAGGCAGCTCTGCCTTTGACTCACTGCATCCAGGGATTTGGCCTGTGACTCAGTTTCCCTGGCATTGCATAAAGGAGTGTAACCATTCCTCCGTGCCTGATGAGCCTGATGATAAGCAGTGCAGATTCATTATCACATAGGTTCATTACACAAAGAGCCAGCTTCACAGTTGTTTTGATGCTGGGAACAATTCACAGCTTGTTTTGGACCTGTTTTGGATTGAGGCCTTTGCCAGGTCTTAGCTCTGAAGGCTTCAGGAAAGCAATGGCTGAGTACCAGCATGTCAAGTCCAGCGTTCTTGCAACGTGCAGCCCCCTTATCTTCCCGGAGAGAAAACCCTTTGGAATGGCTGGGCTAAAACAAGGTGTGAAACAAACTTTCTGCTCTTCCAACTCTTGTCATCCAGATCTCTGCAGAGCAAATGCTTTAGAGAAGCAGGGAGGGTTGCTATGCTGTGAATGCTTGAGGGTTGAGGCTGCAAAGATCTGATGAATGCAGCTTGTTGGGCCAAATGCAGGTAGTTTTGTCTTCTCCGTCCTTCCTCCTGGTTTGGGCCTCCTTCTGATCTCACTTGTACCAGGACAGGTCAAGAACAATTTTGGTGAAGCTAAATGGTGAAGCCAATTTTGGTGAAGCCTATATTGGTAGGAATCTAAGCTGAACTCTCTGATGAAGATGAATGTTTTCTATAATGGGAAATATTTTCTAAACCTTTTCGACCTGGGATATATGAAATGGTCTAGTGGCGTTTGCTCTGTTTCTCTCTTGTCTGAGTACATGCAGGAAGAAATCACAGTTCATGACTCAGCTGAAACTGCATTTTAGTCTTCTTGCTCTACTCAGCCCTTTATTATTTCCAACCCTGATGGTTTCTAGAAACTACTTGAGCAGATGGCCTGATAATGACTTGAGATGATTTGACAAGTTTTGAGTCTGTGGTCCTACAGTATCAACAGATATTCACATCATCTCATGCAGGAGTACATACGCATGGGTCATGTGTACAAACATGACAGTATTTGTTAAATTAATCGAAGTGCATAATACAGGAATTTTCCAGATTTACGCTTTTAATCTGTCAGTAGAAGATGGACTGAAATTAAGTGCATGCTGTGTGGGAATGTAGTACCTGTATGGGTAGGAAGCCTCTAAGTACAAAATTTAAACTAATCATTATTTTTGAACACATTTAAAACCATCAAGTGGGTTTTATATTGTATTAGTGCTCAACATCATGTAGGTGCAATGTTTCTGATCTGGTATTATCCATCCTAAAGCTGCCCTTAATGAACTGGTAAACCATGCCATGTCTTTAGGTGCATGGCTTCTAAGACAAATTTTATGATGAGATTTGTCTCCAGAAAAGAAGGGAATTTAATTCAGCATCTTTGCAACAATTGAAGACATATCTTCCTGAGAACATGAGACCTCAGAAATATTGCTAGGCTTCCCTGGTTAGGAGCTACCTTAGTAATTTACTTGGAAATCTCCTGATGTTTTTGACTACAGATATGGTATGAAACTTGCACAAGTAGAATAGAAAAGGCATCAACAATTCGGTCCGTAGCCTGCAGTGTAGACCTCCCTCTGTGCTAAAAATCCCATTGCTGATTTTTTTTTTTTTTGGGGGGGGGGGGGGTTGGGGTATTTTGTAGTAAATTTCTGCTGGAGAAAGGAGAAAAAGAAACTGTCAGCATCTTTGGGAACTCATGCATGAGAGGTACTAGGCTGATACAACACGTGGCGAATAAATCATGCTTATAAACCCCAGTATCCCAGCAATGAGGGAACTAACACCATATTGTGGTATCTACTGATATGAAGAAATGTCTCCTAGAGATTCAAAAGGAAAATGCGCTTTGGGTCCAATTTGCATAACATTGTGGTTTATTAGAAATACTGCTGCCAAGGATGGGTGTTCTGGACAAGATAATTGAGGTATATTTGCGGGTTTTTTTTCAGGAAGAGTGACAGAGGCTGGCAGATAGGGAGATGAAGATTTCCTTTTGAAAGTGCATCTATTTGCTCAGGGGAGAAAAGCAGGATGTCACTGTGCTCTGCATCTCTTTGGGGTGCTTATGCAATGGGGACCGCAGTCTGCAGGGTAAGCCTTTTAGCACAATTTAATGACTAGATTGAGGCACAGGGAGGGTGCTTCTTCATCCCTGTCCCTGGAGCCCTGGATGCACTGATCAGGTGAGGTGGGAGAATCCCCGCAGCAGAGCCATAAACCAGGGATGACTGGGCAGTGCAGGAGCCTGTCTGAAGAAGAGCCAGAAATATGAATACCCAGGAAAATCAGCTGCAGAATCACTGTCTTCCTGTAACCTCTGCAGAGGAGATTCATTATAGGATGGATGAAGTCTAGCAGGGGGTTGAGTAACTTATAGCCCCTTTCTTCAGCTGTGCCTAGCATTACAAAGGCAGGGAGAAGTTCTGTCTCCATCTTCCCCAGCTCCCTTTTGCCTCTCCAGTATGTCTAGATAAGAGGCCCCTAGGAGGTGGGCAGCTGGGTCCCTTCTGCATTATCTGCCTGGAGCGAAGCCATATAGCGCTTCTGCAGCCCAAGCTCTCTGCAAATACTCTTCCCTCCATGTCAGGGGTGCTGTGGGCTGCTCAAGTGCTACAGAATCAGCTACCTTTTTGAGCAGAAATCCCTTTCCTCAGGTGCTGTCTCCTGAAGATGTTCTCATTTGCTGTCCCAGCTGCATCCTTTACACTGAATGGAGGGAGTTTTTTTGGCACTCTCAGGGCTGTTCTGGAGTTGAGGGTTCATCCGATCCTCTCTAAGCGCCCATGTTAGCTGTGATGGACATGCTGCTGGTGCTTTCCATAGCCCATGGACTTCGAGGGAGTTGTGTGGTGAATAATGCTGGGGATGATTATGGAATAATTATTCTCTTTCTCTGTCAAAATCAGTGGCTTCCTCTCAGCTTCCTAGGAGTGACACAAAGTCTAGATTATACCCATTTGGGATTCCTGTTTGAGGCTGACAAGCTGAGGACATAACTGACTTAGGTAAGAACAACAGCCAATGTTACCAAAAGAGATGGCTGCAAAGCTGAACCTGCACTCCCTGATGTCCAAAGAGGGGCTGGAATCATCACGCTAGGCTTCTTGCCACCAGTGGCAAAAGAGCCACATTTTGGAGTTAATGGAGAGGCAAGTCTGAAACAAAAGCAGGGCTTGAGCTGAGAGGCGGCAAGTCTGAAACAAAAGCAGGGCTTGAGCTGAGAGGCAACTTTGAGCAAAGAGAGGGGGAAGTCTGAGTCTTCCTGCAAAGGACCGCACAAGGGGACGTGTGCTGAATGGAGCGCTTCCTGGCATACTGATCAGAGGAGAGATTTCAAAGGTATTGTTAGAGAAAATATCTCCAAAGCCTTCGTTTCCCTGCTGCGCGGCAGCTGAGTGGTGCTGGATGGCGGCAGAATACAGATCACAAGAGCTCTGCATGAAACCCTGGTGACTCCAGCATCGCCTGCCCGTCGTGCAACATTGTGTGAGTGGAGGTCCCTCTGCACGTAGGCAAATCTCTTGGGGCACTAGGGAAGCTATTTCCCTATTCAAGCAGGAAGGGATGAAGGTGATGCTTGGAAGCTGGTGGCTAGGAATGCTCTTAACCATGGGCAAGTGCTGGCAGGGGGGGATCTGAGTCTCTGCAGCATTAAAGAATGCAAAACCGAGAATGCTGAGATTATGTGGCCTGTAACATCTGCCCTATGAGGCAAGGCTGAGAGAGCTGGGTCTGTTCAGTCTGAAGAAGAAAAGACTGAGAGGGGATCTGATCAGTGTCTATAAATACTTCAAGGAAGGGAGTGAGGAGGATGGAGCCAGCCTGTTTTCAGTGGTGGCAAGTGATAGGAAGGAAACAGCCACAGACTGAAGCACCAGAAGTTCCACAGGATCTTAAGGAAAAATTTCTTAACAGTCAGGGTGACAGAGTACTGGAACAGGCTGCCCAGAGAGGTTGTGGAGTCTCCTCTGTGGAGATCTTCAAAACTCACTTGGATACAATCCTGTGCTATGTGCTCTGGGTGACCCTGCGTGTGCAGGGGGGTTGGATTAGGTGATCCCTAAAGGTTCTTTCCAACCTTAATGACTCTATGATTCTATGTTATAACAAGGTGGGAGACTATATATGTAGTCCTCAGCTTTCAGGAGCTGCTTGCAAATTCCTCCAGTCCCTCCAAAATGCCACTTCTGCATGGCTTAGTGGAGCCATACCAGCTGAGTTATAACAGATGTGATTCACCCACCCTGACAGTCCAGTCCCAGGTTTTCAGTGCTGCAAACACAACTACTGAGCTTGTTATGGTGGGGGCCTAAACTGATGCTCACGTATAGTTCAGCAATAGAAAGGTTGAGAAGACCAGATCACCGAAGCCAACACACGAGAGGAATGGAAAGCAGGGCAAATTTCTTGCGAAGATCTTGGGTCAGATCACAAGATTTTTCAGTCTTCCTCAATCTTTTCCTTAGAGCAGTCACAAGCGGTGACAAGGGACAAGCAGAGAAACAGATACCAAAGGGGCAAAGATGCACGTCATTTCAGAGCTGCTTTTCCTTTCACCAGGGAAGACCCAGGAAAGCTGACACATTTTATCATTTCCAAGCAGAGGCCACCCCAAACCACTTGCTTTCAGTTTCCACTGTCGTGCAGTGCCTGAACTTCTGCGAAGACAGGATCTCTGCTCACTCCTGCACTCCAAGAAATGTGTAGTTGTTATTGCTATGGTTATCCAAACAGCACTGCTTGATGAGGAGTTTGCATACTTCTTGATACTGAGTACAAATGTAAGCCTACATTGGCTTATGTGTTATTATACATATGTATAAAAAAAGGCTTAATCTTGTCTTATAATTCTTGTTTGCATCTGTACCCCAAACAACAACCTTCTCCTAAGCTGCAAAGCAGACTTGGCAGGAGGAAGCTGCAGATTTCAGGATTCCTGTTGAAATTCAGTGTTTCAAACAGCAACCCGTGTATCTGTCAGATCCCTGATGTTTTTGCAGGTTGGAAAAGGGGAGAGATGGGAGGGAGGAAGGGAAGAGGCTGTCCTTTTAATAATGAAGCTTGTGCTTTGAAATAAATCAGCTTGAAGAGAGCCAAAAAAAATTCTCATGTGTTCATAATATATTTTTACATAGTTAATATTTCCAGACAGTGATAAATACATTTTGCAATGTGTGTTCAGCTAATGATAGCTATGTACACAACAGAACCAAATGGAAAACAGCCATCCTTCAATTTTATTTTTGATAAATAAGAATGTAGGTGTCTGTGGGTGTGCTACTTTGATGAAGCTGCTCTTGAAAATGGTTGTGATCTAAAAGCGAGACATGACAACCCTTACGGAAGAAGGGCTGCTCTTCTGCAAGACAGAAAAAATGCCAAAAAAAGGGCAGAGAGCAAGCACAACTGATGGAAATGCATAAACCACCCAGGAGAAAGATTCAAGTCAGGTAGTCTTGTCTTCAAGGATTTTTTTTTTTTAGTGGATACATGCTACGAATGATCTTGGGAGAAGCTGCCAAGAAGTCTGTTTTTTTTTTCAAGAAAAGTAGGGATGAGTCCTCCTTGCATGGGATGAGTGTACAGAGTGAGATAGTGGCTCCAGGCATCTTGCAACTTGAATGTGCTCCAGAAATACTCAGAAAAAGCCCTGGACCATGCACAGTAGCTGCAAAAGGAAAGGCCGAAGTTGAAATAATCTGTGGAAACATTAAATTGCCTAGTTAGGCTTGTTCTGCATCAATTCAGGAGAAGCAGAGCTGAGTTCCAGCCCAGGAGTAGGAAGAAATTTCTGGGCCTGGCTCATGCCATGCAGCTGGCTGGGGGCCAGCACCAGGTTTCATGACATTAACATGAATCATGTTGCCTTGTGCCTAAATGCCTGCCCTGAAGCTGGCCAGCGAGCACATATGTGTCCCCACGGCTTCTGAAAGCTCTTCTGTCTCCTAGGTAAAGGGGAATTAAATTCCATCCACAGCTAATGGCCTGTGTTGCCCCTCTTTAGCCCTTAGTTTAGTGATAGTTAGCTAATTTTGAATTATTTATGTTATGAATTTTCAAATAAATAATGTAATGAAAGCATCTCAATTATTTACCCTGTTACAAAGCTGGCATATTGGCTGAGTAAATATTTCCATGAATTATGGGTTTGATGAAATTTGTGATATAAAAATAATAAATGATCCAGTTTCTAATGGTTTAACTTATTCTTTCATTCCTTTAGCCTTATATTCTGGTTTGGGGAATCCTACCTGAACTTTTATCTTTCAAGAAATTCTTTAATAGGTTGGGAACACTGCAATTCTTTTTAGCATGAAAGTCACTCTATAGAGGCCACATTTAAGTTGAATAAATGCAAGGTCAGGTCACCAGTGTACAGGAAAATGGTTATTTTATCTCACCTGAGTACTTCAGGAGATCTTATCCTTCTAAGTAAGTAGCTGCAAAGTGTGAATATCATTTGCTTGGAGCATGACAAGTGCAAATGCCTCCCTGCAGGTTTTGGATTGGAAACGAAAGATTTAAAGAAAAAATCTGAACATGTTGCTGATAGCACTGAATTACCGTAAATAAAATAGAGACAGAAGAACCTGTATGACTGAATTTGATGAATAGCAAACATTGCAAACAAGCCCCTGGCAAGCTTAGACCTGATGCAGTGAGAGTATTGAAACATAAAAATGCTTGTTGGGGAAAACAAAGCAGGCAGTTATCCACTCCTCGTTGCAATGGAAGATGTGCTATAAGGACATGGGGTTCCCTTGCAACTGGAACTATTTTCTTGGTGAGATTGTGGTCTTTGGGCAGTCTGCTTGAGAGCTGAAGCTTAGCTGCTTAGAAAAAAAAATGCTAAATTTTCTGTGCCCTCATGAGCTTTAGGGATGAGAGCATGGGAAATAATACAGATGTGCATCCTAAAAGCAGTTTCTGATAGACATTTGGTGTACTGAACTCCACCAGTGCAGTGACATAAGGGATCTTCATCTTTCCCTTGCTCTCCCTAGAGCAATGGGACCTCAGTAGGACACCTGCAGGGCTGATGGGGTACAGGAACATGAGATTTCTAAGCATTGGGCAGTCCTGCAGCCCTCCATCTTCTTCTTGCAAAGGCAAGAGACAATGATGAGCATTGCCCAGAGGGGCTGCAGGGCCCTATGTCCATGGCTATAGCCCTCACCTGATCCAAAAAGAGAGACTGAGTGTGTTGCAAGCAACAAAACCCATGAGCAAACAACTCTACTTGGGGGCAACAGGAACTCTGCAAAAGCTGGCTGGTAGCCTCCCAGAAACCGCTTGCACAGATGAACTGATAGAGAATAATCACCCACAGCTGCCCACCAGCATTTCCTCCTTTCAAAATAAACATACAATTAGTGCTGGGAAGATTATTGTAGTGATTTACACTAGAGCACTGATTTTTTTCCTTGTTTCCCTCCTTCCTCTCCTTCAATTACAGAATTAGAGATAGAGAAAGCAAGGGTGGCCCTTTGGCTGATATGTGATGATTACTGGTGGAATTGTCTGCGCTAGGAGGTGGGATAATTAATGCCTAACGACTTGCCTGCCTGCTGCATGCTCAGAGCCCAGATTAGCTCCTGAGCAGAGAGCATCTTCTTGGAGCTGGGAGCAGGGTGAGTTGTTTTCTGAAGCTCTCCCAATTCTGGCAAAGATCACTTGCTTTAAGCAGATTTCCTTACTTCTGTTAGGGATCCACAATTTCCTCTCAAAATTAGGCTTTAGCAAAGATTAGAGCATGGAATGGTTGAGAGCTGCTGGAGTTTCCAGATCTCCAATAAATCAGTTGCTAGCTGGAGTGCTTCAGCCTGCCTAGAAATGATGAATCCCTTCGAATCCCTTTCTGGTCTGAGAAGTCTCCTCTTTGTTTCTCTGCTCTTTGCTCCTTCCTTCTGAGGATCCAGCTTCTTGAAGATGTCTCAAGCTGCCTGTTAAAGTTAAGGCTTTCAAGTCATTCTCTTTTAAATTCTATTTTTTTATGAAGGTTTAGGATCTCCCTTTTAGTTCCTATCAGAGTGTCTGAGCCTTATAAGAAAAAGAGCTGGTGTATTTCCTGTCTTCAGCAAGATGCTCTTTTCAATGCCCTCTGCTGGTCAGGGACCTGCAAGCTGTATTTTTCTTTTTTTTTCCCCCTTCCCAAAGACATCCCTAGATGTCAACTCCACATTGATTTTTATTAGATAGTAAATGCAGCAGCAGGTATTAAAATTGGAAGCCCAAACCACCTGCCACAGGGTTGGGAAGTGCCTGCTGCCCTGCAGCTAAAGCTCCTCCATAGATCTGCAGAAATCATGGGAGAAGTTGTGGCATTTGGGGAGGAAGGATGAGTGGAGAAGGCATTTTCCATGCAGAGATTTTAATTCATGTGCTGATTTATTTCAGCAAATCCTTCTCATCCATGAACATGGTGTGGGGAGCACTCATCTGCTTCCATGGGAAATGCTCCACATTTCCCATTGTCAGAAAGTAAAGCCTATGTGCCATCATCCAGCACTTTTAGTAGTAGAACCAACAGTCCTTCGCTGTCCGTTGAACTTCAGAAGGCTGGTTCTGCCGCCAGGCAGATAAAAGCCCTTTAATGGATACTCTGTGTCATTCACTGCCTCAGTTTTTTTTTTTTTTAATACTAATTATCTTCATTATCCTCATTTAGAGAGGGCTAAGCAACTGCTGGGATCGTTTTCTGTGACCATGACCTGCAGAGCAAGGAGACGAGAATCAAAGGGAAAGAGATTGGTGGAGTTGACATGGAACTGCTCAAGTTAATCTTATTCCCCCTATATTAAGAGTGGATTTCTAAATTGTAGATCCTGTAGACTAGGACTGTAGATTCTTTGAGCTTAATGCTGGGTCTGTTTGAGTTGGTGAGCAGATGAGAGAAATGTAAACCATCTGCCTGGCCTGGTTAATGGTTTCAGAGCATGGAGGTGCCTCATTTCTTCTTCCCATTTGGTGCACCACAAGCATCCATAGCCCATCTAGGCTGAGGGACACAGCTCTGGACTTGTAGCACTTGTGCAATGTGTGGTGCAGGCAGAGACTTGGAGTGAAGTCTGCATAGAGCCTTGCTGGGCTAGTTTTAGATGCCAGGCAGTTCGTAAAAGAAAAACAAATTTGGAGGGAAAGCACAATCTCTATTTCTTTGTGGATATTTTGTGCAGAGAAACTAGATTTGTCAAACGTATTAATTTCCAATGAATAATTCAAGAGTAGCTAAGTAGGAGCCGTTCACCTTTCTGGAAGAGCCTCACTTCCCTCCCTGCTGCAATACCAATGGGAAGAGGTGCTTGGACCCCAAAACTTCCTCCAAGGTTGGGCATGCTCCAAGCCAGACAGAACCTGTGGTAATTAGTCCCTGTGGCACAACAATGAAGTCAGTGACAGGGCTTCCTTGTTCCAAGAGCTGTATTTTTGCAATTTAACAGATAACAAAATAAAAGCAGCAGTGCACGCAGACAAAATCAAGGTACCATGGAGTGGAGTCTACTCTGCTCATTTATTTTGACAAGTCTAGTTGAGGTTTAATTATTTATAGGACTTTATAGAGTACCAGGAGATAATCTGTCATGCATTTTGTGAAAGTAACAAGAGCCTTAATAACAACGCTTGGACGCTAAATCTACAGAGAAGGTGGGGGAATATGAGGGAAGGTTGTATTTTTGTGTGCGTGCATCAGTAACAAGGTGAGATTTGGGAAATACAAATGGAAGTAAAAGCACGAAGGGAAGAACTGCTGTTGCTGATGTATGGCTGGCTCTGAAGTGGGGAGCTACTTAATGGCACATTAGATGCCCGCATGACAACTCATGCTGGTGAGCTGGAGACTCATTGATTTTATGCTTGCAGAAAATGCCAAGCAAAGGGAAAAGGTGTAACGCAATTACCCAAAATAGGATTCGGCCCAGGCATAGCGATAGGAGAGCATCATTTCCTTCCTTGGCATGGATCCTTGGCTTCTCCCTTCTCTCTTGCTGTGCAGTCTCTATGGGGAAGGGAGAAGAGGAACCCTCCTCATCCTCATGTGGGGGGTTTTGTTCTTCTTCTTTGGCTCTGCTATTGTGGCCTCATGTCAGGGAATGAGGAGTTTCACCAAGGGCATCTCTGCAGCACCCCAAACTCCAGCTCCGTTTAGGAACCTCTGTAACACACATATGGTGTTGTGATGAACAGGCAGCCCCTTGTACATATTGTGGATTGATCCTTCCCCTAAGCAGCTTGGTGCCTTGTGTTTGGTTTAGCAAACACGTCTCTGACCTTTAGTCATCATATTGCCCCAGAATAGTGATATTAACCACATCGCCCCGGCATCCTCTGACCCCGTGGGTCCATGGAGACATCCCACTCCCTGGGTCTGCTTAGTTTTTACAGGCCTGGTGCTTTCCCCAAGATTTTAAAGAATGGAGGGAAGATCAGCTCTTACTTTGATTTACTGCCTGACTTAATCAGAGTTAATTTGTCTCTTTTCATGACTGTTTAGCATCAGCGGAGAGAACTACTGTTGTGACACCCACCATGCCAACCAATGTGAAGGGTCCAAGAGCTAAAGCAGGACTGTTCTGGACGGAGGAGCAGTGCTCCATCACTGACTCCCTTAAAACAGTACATGTGCTGAGAAAATGCACTTAGTGCTACTGCCAGCCTTGCCGCATGCAAACAGTGCTGATGATAATACAGGTTGCTGTTCTCCTTAGGCATCACCTCCAGCTGCACCACTGCAGATAGTGCTGACTTGGGAGAACTGCTGCTGTGAGCTTGTAGAGAATTTTCTCTGTACTAAGACCATATTGCATGGGAGGCTTCATTTCTTGAGGGATTTCAGCCAAAAAAAAAAAGTGGACAAGGGGAGAGGAGCTTATTTGCAGCAGCTCTCCTGATAGGAGTAGAGTTATGGGATCGCAGTGGGTCTGGAGGCTCCTGCAGTAGCCAGGGAGTCAGAAAGGGCTTGAGACGTTAAGATGACAACAACAACCTCCTCTAATTTAATCATAACCCCCGGGGCTCAGAGAGTATCTGTCTCTGCTTGCAGTTAAAAAAACGGGCTCTGAAAGCAGAGGTGATCAAAAATATCTAATCTATGAAGACAAGGACATGACAATCTTTGACACTTTCTCAGCCAAAACAAGTCTGATCTCCAGAGCTGCAATGAAATTCTCCCGATATTTCAAGACATCAGTTTAATCTTCAAGGGAGTTTATTTAGATGCTTCTCAGGATGTTGAGGCATGTCAATGTTATGTGTGCACACTTAGAAAGTTTCACAGGCTTTTAAGCAGATTTGGGGTAAATTATGTCATGCAACAGACTTTAAATATTGGGCAAGCAGGCTGTTTCCCAATGCACTTGGCAATTAAAAAAAAAAAGTATGAGGTATCTCAGTGCACTTGTGAAATGTATTATGCTATAGGAACAAATCTACAGACAGAGGTGACTTTTCCACAGGGGAAGAAATGTGAATGCTTCTCTCTGTTTAGAGTGGTAAAATGATTTTATTATTTTAGTGCCCAGATCTCTTCTATCCTCAAGAAAGTTACAAAATGTTAATGGTTTGGAGACCTTTACCCCTTTGTCAAATCTGGCTGAAATTACCCAGTGAACTCCAAAGATTAAAGGACATGGACTCTGACAGCATACACTTTGCCTTTTTTTTTTTATTAATGCCGAACATGCCATGTTCTGGCTGCTCTGGAAAGCACTGGACATCTCTTCAATATGTAGATGAATTAACATTAAGGTAGCTTTGACCTTGTAATGCTTCGCTAAAATTAATCACGTCCTGTCCCCTTCTGAGGGGATGGATGCGTCTTGTTCTGCTCTGTTTTACAAATAAATGGCAAGACTCCTGTCAGCGAGCATCACACAGCAAGCGGCAGAGCTCAGAGTGGAAGTAAAGACCCGTAATTGTCCATAAACTAGAAGATCCAAAATTGGCTTCCATCCATCCTCTAATTTATAAGGATTTATATACACATATATGTGTGTATGTATATATGTATGTGTATATATTTACATATTCAAAACATTTTTTTGAAAGAGGACCCGTATGTCACTGTGATTGCGTCAAGGTTTCTGTCACCTTATATGATGCTAGATAAACCTTGGTGCTTTGCATCACTCCTAGAGTTCTCTTTTATATAATCCAGGCAGGCGATAACAGCTAACAGCAGGCAGAAAAGGAAGGGAAGGATTTTGGTGACAGGCAGACAAGTTTATTAACAAATACAAAAGGTCAGTGTGCTATAAGAACATAAAAATCCAAATAACAAGTGCATTTGGGTAATCAATGACACTACGAGTTGTCACTCCACCAGCTTCAAAGTAAAGTCCATGAAAGGTTTACAGTTTAAATGGATGGAAGATGCAGTTTGGGTTCAGGTGAGACTTTTGTGGTATTGAAATTTTTGTTCTGCATTTAAATACTTTAATTGAAATGATGTTATCTCTGGTCCTGGTCAGTAGGAGCTAGTGGCCTGGGGAGCTTTTCCACATGCAAGAGCTGCAATGCCCTTTCTCCTAGGGCGATAGAGGTATAAAGAAAACCTTCCCCATGCATTAGTCTATAGGCATGAACAGCAGGTCTCTTGGTACCAATTTCTGTAGTGAGAGGCTTTTGGAGTAGATTGATCCCTCTTTTGGTCCAATAGGGCAATTCTCATCGCTTTCTCCACCTGGGAAATACATGGCAACTAGATGGTAATATGACCTGATGAGGTGCAGCTTCCTTTAAATTTCCTATCCAAATAAGGAGATAAATACCTGCTTAGCACTTTCTGGTTGGCAGCAGTGGATTTTCTCTAGACTTGGAGCCTTTTTATGTAATGAAGCCTTTAGGAAGAGGCAGGATGATGGGAACAGTTTGAGAGTGTTTGTACTTACGAAGCGGCCTGCTTTGGTTTATCCCTGCATTTCATGCAACGTTAGTTTTAAAGTGCCTGCGTGGACTTGTTAAATTTCCTAAGAGTGACTAACAAGCAGAAAATCCCTTGATCCAAAGGCATATGAAATGATAAAAGATATAGGTCCTGGTCACTGCTGAACGTGGAAATGAGATGCAGATGGGAGCTGGGGCCTTGTCAGTGTGAACAATTGCAGTAGGTTGCTGGAATGGAAAAGCATTATTGGGTTTCAATTAATGGCCTTGCTATTAGAGTCCTATTAATGACTAAACAGTGTTTCCACTTTTGACAATGTTATTAGGTTAAGCTTCAGGCAGTAATCCAACGCATACAGCCATCTCTATATACTGCTATTACAGGTGGGAATACAGGCTTAATTTATGTTTAGAAATGATGTATCATTCTTTACATGGTATTTTCTTTGTGCAGAACTTTGTTTCCTCTCCCCAAGAGCATCAATATTAGGTTGCACGGCCGAGTTTGGCATCACTGATGGTGCCCAGGTGTCTCTCTGGTGAGAGCTGACCCTGCTCTTTTCCCCCTCTCTTGCTGCCTCCCTTTCGTTTGCAGCATGGGCAGCTTCTGCTTTTCAGCCAGAGATGGCAGGACCTGAGCTTTTCAGGTGTCAGGTTACCTTACGGCCACATTCTATCCAGTTACAAGCCTTGCTACTTGCCCAGTTTAATTATTGCATTACTTGCAGCTATATTTTTTCTGTGCCTCTTAAAGTGCTTTGCAGCTATCAGTTAATTCTACATCTTGATGCATCAGGGGAAAAAAAAACTATGCTGCTTTAAACTAAGGTAGAGAGTGGATGCCTGATTTAACAGGCCTGCTCCAAGTGTTGTGAATAAAGCTAACAAAAGAATCCAAATAACTCTGCCTAACTTCAAGGTATTACTCCCTGCCAGGCTTAACTAGCCAACATCAGTGCATGCAGGTTAGCATAACCTGCTTTTGCTGTGGGTTTGTGTGGAAGAGTTTAACTGTCCGTGTGAAGATAGTTCTACCTTTTATCTCATAAGCTAATAAATAATCCTTGTTGCAATCCTGCCCACTGGTGAATTCCCAGTGTTGAATTCCCCCCAAGAAACAAGGTCATGATAGTTGCCTCTTGCCAGTTTTTTTTTTTTTTTTTTTTTTTTTTCCCCGTTTGGCTTAAGCCTTAGCTGGCAAGCAAAAAACAAACACTAGAGAGCCTGGCTCCTTTAACTGGCTCTTATTGGCATGTGCAGGATCTGCAAGTGTTTTCCCCAGCCTTTGGAAAAATGGATCAGTTTAACAGCAGTGTCCTGGGAGATGGGTGCTGGGCTCTGTGGGTGCTTGGGGAGATGTGCTGCGTGCAACAAGCAATTGGGGACTGGAAAATACAGGGAGCCTCTTCTCAACGCTGCTTGTAAGAAGAGATGGGGAAATTAAACATCTTTTTTTCTGGAGACAGCTTTGGAACACGTAAATGCAACAGCCTTTCTGCCAGACAAAATACTTTTCCAAGTGCCAGTTGGGCTGATGGCATTTAGTGGCTGTTTTGATTTATCAGCTGGCTCCTTCCCAAGAAGCACATCGGTATCTCAGAGGCCTCTTTCCATAATGAAAGAGGCACATGCAGGTATTTCTGGGCAGGAAGGGGATATGTACATTGCAAAAGGTTAACAAGAAAATAAATATTTTGCGCTTAAAAGAAAAAAATCTACGATAGCAATGGAGACTGGAGTGTTGTAAGAAGGAAATTAATGCTGGGGGCTGATGCTCACCATAGGTTTAATTAGGGTGGTAAAGGCAGCCTTAATTTCTGATATTCCAAAGCCTTTGCATATTTGACTCTGCATTTCTAATAATGATCACTTAATATGAATTGTTGCATATCTGCAATTATTTATACCCCAATAACTTCCTGCAATGTGCTCAGTGCTGTCCAAAGAGGGAACAAGACATGAAACAAGGCTGAAGCCTGTGCCAAGAGTCACAGTAGTAAACTCCAATCTGATGCTCTCTCCTTTTGGTGTCTGTTTGGGTTTTGCCTGCATTGGGTGTTGGCTTTCAGCACTGACCCTGACAGCTGAGAGGCATGAATATTAAAAAGAAAGTCTCAAATGTTTTAAATGTGTGTGTGTGTGTATATATATATATATATATATTTGCAAGTGTCTTAGAAGCTTGGTCCTATGCTTGCATATATGTGCATTTTAGATCTTTATTACTTCCTTTAGAGTCAAGGTGAAAGGAGGCCAAGTGGTGAGCTCAGGGCAAAACAATAAAGCGGTAGCAGGAGAAGACTAGAGTTCATTTCAGCATTGTTCCGCTGAAAGGGGGGTGAAGCATCATTCAAAGCCAGTTATTCCATCCCTCAGCTTTTTCACAGCAAATGTCATGTTACTCTTGGAATAATAGAAATCAACAGTGGGAGCCATGACCCCAGATGGTCTCAGCCAAGTCTTTCAGGGAGGAGGTTGTGGGCAGACTCTTTTGGATGCTTTATCTGTCTCTAGTGGGTGCGATGGCAGAAAAATGGGCTGGCAGGGAAATACTTAAAGCAGAGCATAGACAAAGCTCAAGACGTTTTCTAGAGTAGAATCCTCTGCCAAAAGGTTTGTTTAATCCTTGTGAGCTCAAGACCTTTTCTAGAGTAGAATCCTCTGCCAAAAGGTTTGTTTAATCCTTGTGAGCTCAAGAGGCAAGAGGGAGCTACATGTTTCTCCTCTTAAAAGGTTGCTGCAGACTAAGTATTTTTCCCATTGATTTTTTCCCCTCCTCTCTGATCTTAACACCATCAACGTATTTCAGAAAAATGTCACAAAGCTGTCCTAAAGTAAACTCCTAAAAAAAATCAGAATTTCAAGTCCATAGCCCCTAAATCTCATTTAGAAATCCTCTAAATATTAAAGATCGCATACCTGCATATCCCTAAAGCGAAATGTCAAATATCAGAGAGGCTGTTAATGAATTGGCAAATATAACCCAGTGAACTGCACCAAAATATATTAGAGGAGAAAGTAGATAGATTAAATTGCAATTAAATGACTTTAGAACATCCATCTCCAATGAGAAAATGAAGCTAACTGTTAAGAGGAAGCAGCTTTAACAAAACTGCCTTCACATTTTAATGGCTTCAAAGCCTTTTCTCATCTCAAAGCAGCTCCAAAAGAACAGACAAATTCAGAAACCCATAAAGCGAAACAATAAGAGTGCTGATAATTAATCTTGATGTGATTAAGAAGTTGGAGGAGATGAGAAATCTAATTGAGCAACAATTGCTTTTATTTATCAGTTTTTATAATGAAATGCTCAGAGAAAAACTTTCTCCAGAGATCCATCCATGGGTTATTTTCCAACCCTCCTCCATGCTGCACAGACATGTGCTGCAGCAGTCTTGGCACAGCACCTTCCTGCCTCTGACACCCATCTCCTCATCTTGCATAATGACAATCCTGATGCAAGGGATGCAGGGATGCTTGGCTGCTGTGTGGAGCAATGCAAGGTGGGCCCACTGAGTGATGTAGGAAGTAATACAGGGGACTTGGTGCATGGATCTCCCCAGGCATGAGATGCTCCTTGGGTACCCAAACCTCTCTGTGTGCTAATGAGAGCATCCCCACTCATTTGACCTCTTCTGGGCTTTTCCTTGCTAGGAGTCAAAGGAATTGGTCAAAAAGCTGAGGTTTTCATTGAAAACTACTGTTTTGTTGGAGTGTTAAGAGGAAGCACAGAAAATTAAGCAAAAATCTTGAGAGGAAAGAATAAGACTTCCTCCAGGCATCTTCTGATAACATGGTAATATGTTTCACATGTTAATCTCCCAGTCTTGACTTTTCTTCTTAAATAGGCACATGCAAATAAATGCATCTATTGCTCGTGCACCTATGGCACTGCTTATGCCATACAGCTTTCACAACATTAGGATGTTTCTAAACTGGCTGTAGCTACCTACCTATGACAAGTTAAAGAAAAATGTTATTTTTTTCCCAAGGAATGCAAGGTCAAAAAAAAAAAAATCCCAGTCACCAGAACTTAAATTTCCTTTAACACAACATAAACCCCTGTCCCTATGGATCCATTTCCCAGGTTATGCATAGATGTTGGAATCACTGACAGCTGCTGAGACGCTTTTGATGGAGGGGCCTGTTGCTTTCTGATTGTTCTCAGCTTGGTTGTATACTGCAAGCTTGGGTTTTGCAAGCAGAAGTCAATGGAGGAACATGGAAACGATTTTGCATTTGCCACAGTCTGTGCTCTGGGCCAGAGCAAAAAAAAATCTCTGTGGTGTTGCACAGCCTTGTACAACTCTGTGATGTGAGGCAGTTGGTTGTGTGCTATCCAAAACTGCCAACTTCTTGCTCCTAGAAAATGTTTTCAGGCAGGGCAAAAGAGAGGGATTACAATCCATGGCGCTCACTGTCTACCTGCCCTTGCGGAAGCAATGGGCCAAAGACAGAGCAGGCACCTGTGGGAAAATGGAGAGCTTAGTGGTTTTGTACCCACTCAAATGCTGGGTGGTTTGAGTATCACCTCCTCTCCTCTTTCCTGATCAATACTGCCTTGTCTTGGATGAGATTCCTTGCTGAGAGCGGGATGCTGCATAGGCGAGGGGCTGAGGTCAGGGACAGAGTATAGGGGAAGCTGAGCAAGAATCTGTTGTTCATTGCCTCTTTCCAGCGCAAAGATCCAGGGACATGGTCTGAAACCACCAGCAATATGCTGGGACAAACAACAGGTGGCTGTTCTTCATCTGATGCATCGTTATCAAGGGGGACTCCTGGCCGTAGGTTGTTGCAGAGGCCAAGAGTTTATCTGAGTTCAGAAACAGTTATATGATATGCTTGAGGAAAATCTACTGAACAGCTTAAATACAGGATTGTTTCTTCTATCTTAGAAAGTCTTTCATGCATAAATTGCTGGTGACTAAGACTATTCTGGGAGAACGTTGCTGAATAAGTGTTTATGCATCCTCAAAGCAATTTGAGAGCCAGAATGTTGGGCCAGATGGACCACTGGACTGACCTGGTGCCTTGGCAGCAGGTACAGCTATTCAGATCCTGCTGGGTTGCTCCCATCAGCTGCTGTGTCCCTCTGCCAACTGTTTCCAGATGCTGCTTAGAGTCCCCTTCTCCCATCAGTGTCCCTTGTGTTTGCCGCCTTGCTTGGATACTTGTGTTTCAGCAGAGATACCTTGGCCAGGCTATGGGGTGTCCTTGATGGGCAAAATTTATACCTTTGAGAATGATCTTTTCTCTTTTCAACTAGGTGAAGGGAGGATGGAATCAAATACCAGGTGTAGCTGGAAGGCTGGAGGCTGTTGTATCTCACAAACCTTGGATGGGGTTTCATGGGGGAGAAGATAAAAGGAGATTTTTATTTTTTAGGCCAAGAGAATGCAAGTCAAAGAATAAGCTGCAATGTTCCCAAGGGCAGCGTCCTGGAGGAATGTGGGAATAAGGACCTGTAAATAAAGGTTTTTTTGGCAGCCAGTCTGGACAAGGGCAGGTGTTTGAAGTATTTCCTGGATGTTCTGAGGCAGCGATTATTTGTGGAGGGAAAGCTTCTTTCTACTGGTGCTTCTTAAATAGGAGCCCAGTATGCAGTTAATAAATCCTGGGCACCCATCATCCCAAGGGATCGCTGAGCTGGTCCTCCATGCAGTGTTCCAAACACTCTAGGGTGTCTTTACTAACAGAGGAATGTCAGCCCTGTGCAGCTCCTGCTAATGGCAGAGTCTTGCACAAAGACATTTCCTGTTAGCAGTTAGGTATCTGCATTTAATTACCGTGTAGAGAGGCACTTTTAATCAGGGAATTGGGTCCCATTCTTCGTGCAATAGACATGTCTTCTGTGGACTTGACCTCGAGAGCTTTTCCCTTTGTGGATGAGCCCTTTCTTAAGGCTTTGCTGGATGTGTCATGCAGAAAGAAGGGTCTGGGGTCCTTCCTAAGAGACTTGCTAATCGGCAGCAGTTTTATGTGCAGCAAGGGGCTGTGTTCACTGTCAGTGAAGGCAGGCGAGGTGCAGACCCACCTCTGCTAGAAATCTGGCTTCAGACAGACCTGTCCTTGCAGTTGGTTAAACTAAGTAGGTGCACCCAGCTGGTTTTGCATCGCATCAAGGATAAGTATTGCAGGCTTTTACACACCTGGTGCTTCCTATCTGCTGAGAGAGGCCAGGCAAGACAACCAAGGAAGGTTTCTCACCAAATTGCCTATAGCAAAGGGTGATTGCCTCTTCTGAAGCTCCTGGAAAGACATGTCTCCTGCCTCGAGGAGACTAGCCATGGGAGGTTTATTATTGATTAAAAGAGTTAAAAAGGAAAATGTAGCTTAAAATAATCTTTTTTTCTTTTTATCCCGAGAGTCCTTGCGGAGGACAGTGTTTCCAACTTCAGCAGTGGGCAGGAAGCAGACATGCTTCTGAAGACAAGGTTTGCAGGTCTGATGGCACAGAGGAGCTGAATAATTTGCCCTTTGAGGAGTTACAACTGTGAAAAGAGAGAGTTTTACCTGTAATAAATTAATATAAAGTTTTTCTTTCCTGTTTCCACGAGGGTTCTAGATGGCTGAAAAATACTGATGTGTTTTTTTTGTTAGAGAAAGGGGATTTTTCATGACTTTGATGGAGATCAAGTTTTAAATTGCTAGGATTTTGTTTCTTTTTGAAACTTTATTTAAAGAAAAACATGCTTTGAGAAAATTCTGTGTTTTGGTCTTTCCTTGTCCTTCTGATGTGTCTTACTCTTCCTAAGTGCCTATTCATTTGAATGGTTTAAAAAAAAGAAAGAAAAGAAAGGGGAAAAAAAAAACAGATGATGGACTAGATTTCAGCTTAATGGTGCTGAAGAACAGTTTTCTCAAACTAAAGGCTAGGGGTAAGCACTCGCATTATGCCAAACATAGCCAGTTCCTTCCCAGCACAGAGAATAAAAACATAGCCAGAGCTGGCAGCTCCTGCCAAGTTCAGCAGGAGTCTCCGCCCCCTTGCCCTTCAAAATCTGCCCAGGGAATTTTATTTACTGATTATACTTCAATTTATTTTGTGGTTGACCTGCATCTATTCTGCCTTGAGATTAACTCCCAAACCTTTTGAAGTGGTTTGTTAGTGATGAACTTGATGTTCCAAATCTTTAGATAGCTTTTTACTCTTGGTGTAGAACAGACCTTTTTCCATCTCATGCTCTTTATCTTGCTCTTCCCCTTCCTGACCAGTTTGTAAGGGCCTTACCATAAACAAAAAATTATTTATTTACTTATTTTTGATATTTCTTTGTTTCCTGGAGGATGTGTTGAGTCCCTCATGGTATTGCTGGGACTGGTTTGGCTGCAAGGTCAGAAAAATCTCTCCAAGGTTTTCGGACTTTGGAATGCTCTTGGGAAGATGGCCTTGAATATCTAGTTTGTGGGAGAGGATTAATTTTAGCTGTTGTAATGGAGTTGTCTCAAAGATGGATTGAATTTTTAGAAGTAGGAGGAACCCACAGGACTTCAGGAACGTGCCATATATTGACAGCCTGCAAACATGATAAACAAGTTGATGCTGGAGGAATGAATTCATTTTGATTTGGGACTGAATGACTAAGTGGAGACTAAGTTTGGGACTAAGTGAGGGGAAATGATTGAATTATCTCCTTTCAGAAGGATGATCCCAGCATGGCCACAGAATTAGATTTGTTGTTAACTTCTACTGTTTTTAATGTCTGTATTTTGGGGAAATGTATTGAGGACTCCAGTGACTGCATGCCACAAGAAAAGCATGTGGAAATAGTACAAATAATAGCTCTTTTCAGATATAGATATCAAATATTAGATGAGGAGGTTGGTTTTCCTTGCTTTATAGTTGGAAAAAGCAAGGCATAGGGCATGTTCATCAGTCAGTGGCATGGAGCTACATGTTCATGCAGTTCTGCTCTTCAAAGTCGCTGCTTCAGTTTCCTTCCTGGATATTTCAGGCAGCAGTGGGAGAGTGAGGGCTCATAGTCACATCAGCTCTGCTCTTTCTGTGGGTACTCCTCCACGTCTGGGATAACTCTATGGCTTGGCTGGCACCTACAGCTAACTGGGTTTCCATGAGAAGTGCCTGTTACCATTTCCTGAGGTTTTCAGTCTCCTTATCTCTGCCGAGCCTTGAACCACTGTACTTTGGGCTCTTGCCTGCTGGCAGGCTCCTGCCCCATGAAGTCAGAGCAAAGACGGAAAATTTCCCTTTTTTCCTTGCCCAACCATCAGCACTTGTCAGGACACATAACTTTGAAACCATAGGCAGGTTGGGTTATTATTTCCTAGGAATCAGTGCCTCAGTTTTGTTTTCCTGGTGATTTTTTATCTCCCCTTGCAGCCCCTGGTGCAGAGGGGAGTGGAGAGATGCAGGTGAGCCATGCAATGTCCTCCTTGCCTTCAGAGTCTGGAGAAGAACAAAGCAGTCCAAAGATGCAATCCAGCCCCATCTGCAGTGCTGCAAGGATCAGGTCCAAATATCGGCTCCTTTTGCTCTTTTTTTCTGTCTCCTTCAAGAAAATTACAGGATCCTCTTCCACAGCAAAAGGCACTTAATCAAAATCACTTACTTCAAACTGGAATGTTCTTTGAGGGGTTTCAGCGTCGTTCTTGGTGCTGGTGTCTGCTCCAGACAGTGCTTCTACAGAGCAGTGGAAAGAAAATTGGATCTTAGTTTCTGCAGGCAGCCTGTATCTCCCCTGTCTCCAAGGAGAAACCACCGAAGATTGTTGATGAGTTGCTCAGTGAGATGGTGACATCCATTAGTTCAGCTTGGAGGGTTTAGTGAGGCTGGCTGCCTTAATTGGATTTCAGTATGACACAAATCTGTCCAGTCTGGAGCAGGAGAGCAAATTAAAGAAACTCAGGGGCTTGCTGCCTTACGTTTCCATGAGAGCACTTGGCAAGGCACGACTCCCACCATGGCTGTGATGCGGGGAGGGTTTTGTTCTGCTTGTGATGATGATCAAGCTGGGGCCAAGTAGGACAGATGAAACATCCAGCTGTAATATTTCTGGCTTGTAAATGAACCGGTGGCTCCAGGGGCCTGTCAGGAAATATAGTAAGTAGAAGGCTAATGCTGCTTGGATTTGTACGTGCCCTGCGCAGGAGTCTGGGAAGCTGAACTCCCCCAGGGAAATGCAAGGGGACAGTAGACACAAATTCTGCTGCTCCTCCAATCTTTGGCTTCTGCGGCCTTCTTATTTGTGCAGCTTGAAGTGCACAAGACACCATAAAAACAACTAGATCGGTACTGGATCAAACCCAAGGACCATCAAGTTCCAGTAATTTTCACAAGCAGACACAGAGGTAAGAGCACATCCATTTGTGCCAGATCACGAGGCTCCATCCCTCGCAATAGCACAGGCTTGCTATGTAGCCCAGGGAGGTTTCCACACTCTCTTCCTTTACTATCTTCCCACAAGGAGGGCACTGGTGTTCCTAGCTGTAAGTAGATCACTCACGAACTGTAGGTCATAGTTGCAGTGCTGGTTCTGAGGGATTTGAATGTGGAAATCAAGGAGTACTGATGGGGTTCCTCTATCCTAAGCATGCTGGAGAAGACACTCAGTAGTGTCAAGCATTGTGCAGACTTTGGCAGTACTGAACATATATTCTTAAAGAGCAGCAGCTGCTTGAGATGGGGCTGACCATTAGAGGCCTTTCAGCTCCCTCTGCAGATGCAATTAAAGCAATGTTTTCTTGAATAGATCAGTTCCCTGTGTCCTGGACACTTCCATTCCCCTATGGTGAATTGAAATAAGCTTTTTACCTGCCCTGGAGGGATAAGCTCAGTGGAGACCTGAGGGATGGGAGGCTCCCCTGCAGCCTGTGTTCTCTGACCTGTGCTCAGGTCCTATCCTTTAAATTCCCTGGCTGTTGCCAGGTCTGCTCAGGGCACAGTCCCTTCTTGCCACTCTTGGCATGCCGAGGTGCCAGTCGGCAGAGCACAGGCTGTTTTCTCCCACGTGGTGCCTAAGTGTCTCAGCCCAGGGAGACAGGAAGCGGGCAGATGGTGTGGCATGGCCTACCGTCTGCCTGATGCCTTCCATCATCTGTGCTTTTGGAAGCCTTCTGCAGCCCTGCCCTTGGAGCGCTGTTCAGATTTTCTTGCCGAGATATGTTCTCTGCCATTAATGCCAGAATTTAGAAGTAGCTAAAAATCCAGACTCCTTGCCCTGTCTGCATCCTGGGAGGTGTCCTGCTACAATGGTTCATGTACTCACTTAAGCAAGAAGCGACAGAAGCTACAGCCTTTGCCACCAGCAATGAGGTCTTACCCCTGTCCCAGACTGGGATACATTTTGTGGACTGGAATCAGACTGCCACAATACTTTGGATCAGGTCTATTCATAAGGAGGTCAATTCATGATGGTAGATGTTCACAATAGGCTTGGGTATGCCCATCCTACAGAGATCTGATCTGAGAATGTCTCAACTCATTTTACATAGATGCTGGAGCCTCCTTCCTGTACATAGGTCAACCTGCTTATGCAATGCCAACATTTTGCATTTTCTTTCCATAGGGAGCAAATCAAGCAGTGAGGAATTGAACTCCTTGTCTTTTATAGGACACATTCTCCTTGTTGATTTTGCCTTTCACTTCTGCCTCATGGCAGAACATGACCTAAAGTCATCCATATGATGTCAGACTAAGGGTGTATTTAGACATGATCCTGTTGTGGATATCTAGGGAGGAGTAAATAGAACAGAGGTATTCAAGGATCCTTCTCTTAGCAGAACCCAATAATGTATTGCACTGAGATGGAAGAAAAAGCATCTTAGAAAGAGGTACTGCAAATATAATGTCCCAAATAAAATCAGCTACTCAAAACTGGGTGCAGCTGTGGCTGTCCTGTCCAAGAAAAATAAAACAAAGATTCAGAGAGAAGAGAAGAATGATGCAGGGAATCTTCTGCAAAAGATTAAGCAACTGTCAGAGCTGATGGTTAAGACACAAAGAAAGCTTAGGAAAAATGGGGATGGTGGAAGATGGGGAAATTCAGTTCCTCTGGCTGTGGGAAAAGTACCTTTAGGGATCAGGCTGTCAAGCAGTAATTTCTGAGTTCCTCTAAGGCCATATCTATGCATTGAAAGAACTTAGGCTTAGGATCTCATTGCCAACTGGTGTGACACAGGCAGGAAGTTCAGCTTGATAAAACTTACTGCACAGGCCAGGATCACTCCAAGAATAAACCTACACCTTCTCAAGAGTAGTGTTTTGTTCTATTATGACATCTTTCAGGGCAGTTTGGCTCCTGGCACTCTAAGTGACTGCAACCTTGAGGTATCTGGAAGGTGTTACCAATGTGGGATCATTGTAATTTACTTTGATGTATCTTTTACTGCAAATTCAGCAGAAATGTTTCCAGATTTTTTCTCTTTTAATCATCTTCCTCTCTGTCCTTGTCTCAACTTTCTGGGTGAATTTGCCATGTCAATTTTGATTACATAATCCGTACTGTTTCAAAAATGCAGAAAGAGGAAAAATATGTTTTTTTTAATTGATGGTTATTTCTTATGCATCCTGTACAGAGATTAAGTTTTGGCTATAAAACCCCGTTCTTTATCTTAAGTGCACTCTTCATACCGTTTCTGGGATTCACAGAGAACTTGCGGTAAGAGGGAAATTGCACAGTAATATCTAGGTTGTTATGAGCTGGATGACATTAAGGACAGGTAAAACATGCAAAACAGATATAAAGTCAAATACAGAAAACAGAAAATTTGTGTTCCCAAAATTTTAGTTTTTGGCTGAAGTCTCACCTTTTTCTTATTTCCAGGATTTTAACTTTTGGAGGGAGAAGTTAGGGCAAAGATAGTCCTGTAAGTATTGGCTGCTAATTTCCACTGAAGAACTGCTTTGATGGCTTTTGACATAACCTCCCAGGGGTTGCTCATTGGTCACTTGTTCCACAGGAAGCCAAAGGGTTTTCAGATCAGGTTTGAAGCCATAGCTCAAACCCCTGGTTGCTGGAGTTGTCATTCTTGACCCTTTAAACTGTCTTACTGCTCATATTAAGTTGGAGACTTTCCTCCAATTGTATGATGTCCTTAATGACACAAAATTGCTTAGTAGCCTGGGAAAATAGCAGAATTAAAAACAAAACTCTTACAAAAGCAAGCGTATATTTCTGTCATGCTTTAACTGGCTCCAGCTCCATCTGCTCCTTGGCTTTTTCCACCATAATCAGAAGGAATTTTGCATGCTCCTTCATACACCTCATTCTTGTCCTTTATGATCTTTCCAATTCACTTCAACAGGGCATGTTTTTAATGACAAGCCAAATGAAGCAAAACCCTATGAACACTTTACTGGACAGGGTCTCTTGTAGCCGTGAGAGATCCCAGAAGAACAACTGGGTTTTGGCAATCACAGAGGCAAATTCCATGTGGGTCAAATAAGACAAAGCTTGGGAATGACAGGCAGACAAAATCCACTGATCCCTTTGAACTTCCTCTTGTTTTTCTATCCTGAGCAGATCCTGCTTTGAAAATTATTGATCCCTTTGGATGCAAAGGCATGCCTTGTCTCAGGACTGAGACTGAGGTAGAACATTATTTACACCAAAGACTCTGGAAGTCAGGGTTAGGGAGAAATAAGACTACTTGTGAAATCACTGTTCTGGCTGGTGATGATCTGGGAATAGTTGTCCAAGTCTCATCTCAAGTTTCAGTACACAGACTTTCTATATGAGTTTTCACAAGCAAAGTCACTTGCTTTCCTCTGGGTGAGCGGGTCTGCAGGGATGGACTGAATGTCTACTACGAATTGTGTGAGAGCCTGAGAAAGGAAGGAAGCAACCAGAGCTCTCTTGGGTCCGTCTGAAACATTAGACAGGAGAGATAATGGTGAGAGAAAGAGGGAGCCTGTTCTGCCTGTGACCTGCTGCCCAGCTCGAGAGCCAGGACTGGGGCTGGCACATCCATGAGGAGCTGCCAGGGAGGCAGCTCTCCCTCTCAGTGCCACCATCTCTCAGTGAGCATGGTACCTGATGTCACAGGTCATTATATGTCAAATGTCAAACATGATTTGAGGTAAGGTGAAAGAGTTTGCAAGTTTGTCCTAGAAGTGTGTTTCTTCTCTTGGCTCTCTTCTAGTTGCTAAATCCTCTCTGGAGGATACGTGGAGAAGTGTGTTTAGGACACAGACTTAGCTAGGTTCTAGCAGATGGTGCGGAAATGGCCTATGTTAAAATGTTTGCATGTAACAGCTAAGCCGAGGGATTAAGATGAGGGTTTCCTGCCGCCTTTTTGAAAGCTGTTGTTGTTTCAGCAGGCTTTATAACTATTTCAGTCGTGAAGATGCACTGTGGGAAGGATGGGACTGTCCTTCAGGACAGTGGGACAAGTCTTAGCTATCTCAGACAATTTGCATGTCAAAGTCTCTTGCATATTGGCTGTCCTTTCTCAGAGGTTTCCAACCTCTTCCCATAACTTGAGCTCTGTTAGGCTCTCTAGCTAATGTAGCTTTACTGCAGAAGCCCATTCTGGTATGTTTTGGCCCTAAATCCCAACTCTGTGAGACTACCTGTCTTGCTAGGACATGGCTGTGGTGTCTTCATACAGGCGGTGACTGTCGGCCTCATCTGGGCTGACTGCAGCTTCAAGAACAAAAGGGGAAAATGCTGTTTTGGCCCAGCCTTACCTATATTTACTCTCAGAAAATCACACCATTTTGAGTTAATTTGAGTTGTGTAATGCTCTCTTTTTTGGGAGGCGGAGACAGGGACAGTGGAGGGAGCAGTTTTCCGTTTAGGTCTTTTAAAAAATAAATAAATAAATAAAACATAGGTTCCAAAAGAGACGTAATAGGATTTTTTACTCTACCTCTGCATTTACAACTTTTAGTTTCAGAAATGACAAAATTGTTCAATGAATCACTTCAAACTTCAGTGAAACTGCTTCTCTCTCAGATTTATTCTTTTGCAGAGTTTATTATTTGTGAGGGGTAGAAAAATGCCCAACTTCAATGCCATATGATGCTTCTGCATCCTTCCCCTAGAGAGAAGTATATAGTATCTCTCCAGATCTGATCTGGGTCTGGAGAATCTGGCATTTTAAAGTTTTATTTTATTTTTGTGTTGCTTTTTGTGCAGTGTATTTGAGCAGTAGTTTTTGTCCTATCTTTGAGGTGCAGAAGATATGCTAGGAAAGGTCTCCTGCTCTTAGATTGGGATTTAGGATGATTTGCATAGGTTCTGTCTTGCTAGAAATCTTGTTTTACTGTCTGTCCACTCTGAGAAATCTTGTTCCCCTCCCAGGTGAGCTCCTCCATTACTGGTGGTGCCAAAGGACCGACTACATTCATCATCCTATGCATTAGCTGATGTGTTAGATGTTTGCCACTGAGCGGTAAAAACAGAAGTGGGAAAAGCTGAAATTTTCTATAAAACCAATTTCTATCCAAGTGGTGATTCCACTGGTTTCTCTAGCTTCAGTACAACAGTCTATCTAAAGAGCATGTGCATGCACTGAAAGCCATCTCTCTGCACAACTCCTGTTTTACCACTGCGGTGAGTTGTTCACTAAGCCTATTCCTCAGGTACTTTGGAAAGCACCAGACTCTTCGACAGCCAAGGCCTTGGCTTCTCCTGCTGGATGTGTGAATGAGATATTACCTGGGGTATCTTTCTAGAAGGCTTGCACAGCAGGCAGAAACTCTTCAGTTCAGGTGCTTTCTCCTGATTCTCAGCTAGCTGAAAGACAAATAGGGCTGTTTTATTATTGTCACCTACAGGTGTGATCATAACAGCAAGGAAAATACATCTGTCTGCTGCTCACTGAGAAAATTATTGCTTCTAAATGAGCTCTCAGTGAGGACTACAGCTGTGCCTGGAGACCGAGGCCGACTGCTTGAAAGCAAAAGGCTTAGGAGCAGGTTAGTGTGGTCAGAAGCTCCTGAACTGCCACGGACTCTTCTGATGACCTTGAAGAAGTCTGGCAGCCACTGTCCAGTTCAGTTCTTCATTAGTAAACCGGGGGCAATGGCTCTGCCCTTGCTCCCTGGTGCAGTGAGCATCAATATGTATCAATGGGTATTTAGATAATAGGTGCACCCCCTGCTTTCACTTGGATGGCTGCGGTACAAAACAATTTAGACTTACAGCACCTTTTGGTTTGGATTAATGCATCTAATTGCATCTGTGAACCTGACCTGTAAGTTTCTGGTGCTTGTCTCTAAACAATTTACATTTTTGATGACTATATGAAGTCTGGGAGACTCTGTTTTAATGCAGATGGGCTTGATGGCCAGTGGTAATCCTGTGAGTATAACTTCTGGTACCCAGACTAGCATTTGCACTAAAGCTAATGAATTTCCATTAATTAGTTTTCTGTTCAGCTGGGTTCCTCTGATCTAGTTAAAATTTTAAAACAAAGAGGAAGTTTTTTTTTTTTTTTTTTGTATTTGCTATAGAAGAGTCAGTCTGCTAAAGCCGGCATAGTTATTCCTCTCTATAATCCCTCTGTCCCTGATTCACTGGGATTAGAGAACAGGGATTTCAAAGTGGAGCCGCTGCTCTGCTGTTGGCAGGATTGTCGGAAGCCCCTCCAAAATTGCTATTCCCTTACCTTGGCTGTTCAGCCGTAAGTGCAAAGCTGTTTCTTTACCTGATCCTCTGTCATTGCAGACAGCACTGTGGGGGTCCGAACATGCTTTGTAGACAGGGGCAGGGTTCCAAGCTGTTTCACCAGCAGGTCCTGTAGAAAACGGGAGAGGGCAGGCCAAGAGACTATATTGTGGTATTCCTTGGGTAGACCTAAAGGATGTGAGGTTTACATTGAAATATCACACAACTTCCCATGTAAACATCACCAATGGGGCATTTCCCCTCCCTCTGGAGGCTAGCAAGGCCCATTCTTCCAGAGGCAAGGGACAGAGGCACATGAATATAACCGGACACAATGGTTTCTGTATTATTCTTCCCTGCCAAGAAGCAGTTGGTTTAAGAGATGCCTCTGGCAGTAGGGTACATCGCAGCTTCAGAGGCTCTGCTGCTGAAATCCCTGCATTGTATCTCAATAAGGAACCTCTCTGCCTCTCCTCCCTCCATAAAGCGCAACCTATATTTAAAGTGTTTAGAGTAGCATATTCAAGCAGCAGGCTTAATTAAATTCTTCCAATGCAGGAATCAGTCCCTACTGCTTTCTCAAGATCCCAGTCATGGACTGCTCAACTGTAGGTAAAGGGGAATACAATCTGCCCAGAGCTGGAGAAGGGCAAAATTTGAGTGGCAGAGAGAAATAGTGAAATATGATGGACAGGCAAGTGGCCTCTCTCTTCTCTGCTTAAGGAAAAGGTATTCGAACCCAGGTGGAGCATGCTGGATCTTCAGTGTGGCTATTGGACTTGACCCAAGGTTGCTGTTCTGGTTGAAAGTAATTATAACATCCTCTTCTGGCCTTAAAAGCTGGAGGAAACAAACAAAAAAAAAAAAAAAACAAAACAAAAAACAAACAAACAAAAAAAAAGGGCGCCTTCCTGTAGGTGTTTTCAATCAGCCTTAGAGTGTAGGAGCAGGGAAACAAAACCAAGGAGATATTATACATTTGTTTATTGAATTAGGAAATAATGTAATTCTCTACTGAGCCTTCTGCTATTTCGGTATAAGGGCATGCACAAACCACGGAAACCCATCTTCCCCAGTTATTTATCTGAAGAGAAATGCTTAATGCATAACAATATATTCTACGTGACTTGGAGTCTAGTATCCTCCATTCTGTGCATTAAACTATAACTCAATTAGGGCAGCAGCCAGAAGCTCCAAGGGAGATCAGTGCTCTGTTTTGCTGAGGCTGCAGAGATGATAGGGAAAGCACAGTTCCCAGTCTGAACACAACCTGGATCTGTCCATGCAGATAGCTCTCCTAAGGTGACATACCCAATGTTGTGAAGATCTGCAGTAGAGCAAGGAGTCTCTGGAGGCAACTGACTCATGAATGCTCTTTCACAACTGCTGAGCAATCTTCAGACCTACCTTAAGGGCAAGGAGCCCATCCATTTCCTGACTCTAGCTGAATGGATCTTTCTGGTGAAGTATAGGAGAGAATTTAATGTATAAAAGAGAGAGACACCATAGAAGATCCTGGTAGATATAAAAGCTGATCTTTGCTCTGACAGCATGACCCAGACTGTTCCTCTCCTCCCTGGAAGTTTAGATTTGAATGTACAAAAAGCATGTGTGCATCAGCTATTTTTACAGTGGAGAGCTAGCAGCCAGTGCTCTTTGCCACCTGCCAGAGGTCAGACATGAGACCCAGGTGTTGCACTGTGTCAACACAGAAAGGAACCTTGTGCCTGGTCTGGATGGGAAACTAGCCCAGGCATCATCTGTGTGGATACTTGCACTTCTCTACCCACATCAGGGGGAGGGAGAGCTTGTTATCTGGTGTAGTGGAAATGCTACTGTAGAACTCGGCTGGCAAGATCAGGGGTTATCCTCTCTTTTGTTGTTCACCCCCGTGCGCAGCTCCCCAGACAGGACTTGCCAGGCTGATTGAAATGGACAGCTCTGATACAGGGACCAGCTGCACGCTGAAACATTCGTGTCATGCTGTGACACTGGGGCTCTGTCCTGGGCATGCTGTGCCAAGGCTTGCAAAAGTGATGGCACAAGGATGCCCACAGACACAAGGATGCTTCAGGCCAGTATTTCAGCCAGGATGTTCTGCTTCCTATCATGGTGCTAATATCACATGGTGCTAAGTGTGGCACCTGCACTCTGCCAAAGCCCCAGAGAGATGGTCTTTTTCTCTGCCTGCTGTTGCTGCTTGTGCGACTACTGTAGTTGTAGAAATAATATGCTTTATTGATGACTCTTTATTTCCTGTTGGAGCAGCATAAATATGTATACGCACATTGTGAGTGTATTTATACAAGTGAAAATTATTGCTAAATCCCAGCCCAAGGAGTGCATTAAAATGAATCCGGATTTGATTTTAAATAAATACTTAGAAGAATGGCATTTAGCTGCTCTAGGATCTGCCTTTATTATCATTTTTAATGTGTCTGTGTAACATCCAAATGTATCAGCATGGGTCAAACACAGGGACCAAATCTAATCTCTGCAGGGATGACGAACTGCTCTGGTCCCAGGCTTGAAATGTAGTCTCCTAAATGTGATGCAGATGCTCCAAGCAATGTGCTAGAGGGGACGCAGGGTTGGCTTTAGTGCAGCATCTCATTAATCCTTCCTGGCATTCAAGTCCTAGATCTAGGCTGCCTCTTTTCTGGGCAAACCAGGTAGATGTGCCAGATGCTCCAAGAAATGGATATAGGAGAGTGGGTCCCATAGCCACAACTCACAGGAGCTGTCTGCTGGACCCTCTTAGCCCACACCTATATGTGCCCTTGAGCTGCTCTTGTCTGTCAGTTTGGTTTGACTGGTGATATGACCCTTCTTCTGCGGAAAGGAGGCCACTGTGCCTTGGCAGTGTATATAGCCTGTTCGCTAGCAGCAAAGAAGGCACCGAGGGTCATCTTGAAAACTATCCTCAGTTTTCTGAGACAGAGAAATAGGAATAAATACTCTTTGGATATGTTTTTCCCATCAGTTTTGTATCTGCTTTCAGGGAGGGGTTCCTTTAAACTGTATTTCTTTAGGATGTCATGCAAGGCCATGTCAAAAGCTTTGCTGAAGTTAAGACATACCCCATCTGAAGCCCCACCTTGTTATCATGCCAGTTACTCTGTCAGAAAAGGAAGTTGGATTGGTTTGACAAGATTTGTTCTTGGAAAATTTGTGTTGACTGTTTTTTATCACTTCATTATCCTCCAGATGCTTAGAAACTGCTTAATGATTTGTCTGAGGATCTTTGGGGATATGGAAATCAGGCTGGCTGTGCTTCCAGCCTCTGGGTCTCTCCCACATAGATGTTGTATTTGCCTTTCTCCAGTCCTCCAGCACACTACAGTTGGCCAGAGACTGCGAGACCCTGTAATAACAAGGCTGAATTTCACGAGATGCTGCTAATTTGATTGTGTCTAACTCATCGCGGCAGTATAACCCTTCTCTCCTCCTCCTGGCCTATGTTTCTCTCCTTTGTTTATATTCATTATGAAGATGCTTTCTCTTTCTCATTAAGAAAGAAGCCAAAGACAAACAAACAACATATTTCAACCTCTGCTATTTGCTCTCCTGGTTGAGCAGTATACCTTTGCTTTCCTCTCTCTTCCTCCTTCTTCTAAGATGAGCTGAACATTAGCCATGACTTAACTTTTGCTCATTGCTCTGGAGTGGTGTATAAAAAGGAGAGAAAAGAAAAAAGAAGTTGCATGGCAATAGGAACAACTGCAACAAAAGGTTAAGTTTTGTTCCATGTTCCTTCACCTATTCCTTTCTGAGTATTTTCAACAATGATGTTGCTCAAGCTCCTTGAAAAGTGAGAGGCAAAAGCGAAGCTGCTGTGAGCAGCCAGGTACATACCTGGGCTGGAAAGAAATGGTTGAGAGGGGAAGTTGCAGTCACTGTAGGCAGAATTTCTCCTGCCACCGGGGCCAAGCTGGGTGAATGTGTGAGCCTGGAGGGGCAATCCCTGTCTGATAGAGCCTGCAGGAGCTGGCGGCAAGCAGGGCCTTTCCTATCTTCACTGTGCTTCCATCATTAAGGTTTCTCTTAGACCGTTTTTTTCCATTTCAAGGAGTTATTCTGTCTCTTAGGAGCTTGTGTTTCAGGGAAAACTGGTAGAACTTCATGTTCTGGCTCACCAACACAGCTCTCGAGATTTAAACCTAAGCTCACACCTGCAGCTGGGGATAACCTTAGGGCATATTTACTTTGTGCACTGGAGGGGGGATGTGGAAATCACCAACTAGCCCAGCCTATTGCGTCTGTAGACACAGCACAGCCCAGGGCCAATCTGAAGGCCATACCTTTGCATCCTTGCAGTACCAGGCACTAGCTGATAGACAATCCTCCTGCAGGCTTTAGGAGCACCAAAGCTGCACACAATTAGTGTACAATTTTCTGGTGGCTTTGTGGCTTGCATATTTTCTGTAGGGTCATCCAGGTGCAAGGCAGCTATGCCCTCAGATTGCTCCTCTCCTGTTTGCTCAGTACTGGGATGGTGGGAGCACTGGGGGTTGTCAGCTCTTACTGAGTTCCCAGAACAGTGTGTTTAGGGATACTGTAAGGTGATAGGGTTCTTCATGCTCCTGTATGCTGATGTTGGTGGCACCCTTTTAGCTCCGCCTTGCTTATTGTGTGCATTTGGATGCTGCTATGTTGCCTGCTTCACAGGAGCATTGGGGAGGCTCAGTGCTTTGGGATCTCTGGATGAAAGAGGCCTTAGAAGTGCAAAGGAGGAATATTCCCTGTTAGCAGGCACAGTGTGGAAAAGAGAACTCGAGCAGGAGGAGGCTAGAATAAAACTGATGGTGCAGATGAGAGTGTTAGCAGAGACACCCATCACAGAGTCTATAAGGCTGGTGGATTTGGCAAGGATGACCCTGAAGTGGGCATTGCCCATCAGCATTCGTCAATGCAGTGAAACCAGAAAGCACTGGCTCTATGGTAGAAAGAGAATAAATGAATGTGTTTCATACAAGTAGAATTAAGAGAGTTTATAGGAGAATTCAGCCTGGCTGCTGCAGCCTGTGCACATGCAGTTTCCTTGATGGTGGGTGATATAGCCCCGGCTAGAAATGTCCCCCCAGGTCACTATGGGCATGAATGACTCCACCAGCAAGATGGTGTGATAGGTTCTGATGGTCTGGCCTTCTCTGCTCTGAGCAGGACAGCAGATTTGTTTCTGCAAATGTGCCAGACAGACCCAAAAGGGCCAGATCCTTCAAGGCAGTCAGGGCTCTGCTCTGCGCCTAGCAAATTCCCTTGGTGTGGTCTAGGTGTCAGGGACTGTTGTGCCTTGTTGGATCAATAAGAAAAGGACCCAGCACTTCACAGGATTAGACCCTTTGCAAGCTCAGCAAAGTGATGCAGATTGTTCATGAGGAAACAAGGACAAAAGCCCCAGTCTGCCAAATCCTTTTTTTATTTTTTTTAATTTTTTTCCTGTGCCTTAAGATTCTCTTCCCTGCTATGTAAAGATTTTAAATAATCTGCAGCTAAGCATCTCTTTGATGACAGCATTTGATTCTGCCTTTCTTTGCAACTCATCCAGTACTATAAAATGGCCTTTATCACACTTGGAGATCTCTTGTTAATAAAGTGCCAGGAATTCATTAAGTGTGAGCACTGAATGGGGTCAGGATGACAAGGAGAAACTCTGCCACAAGAGGAAGCTGAGAAGCTGAACCTCTGCAGCACAGCTCTCGGCAGCAGCTAGAGCATTGCCTGCAGAGGTGGGGAGTCACTCAGATTAGTGGGAAGGCTGCAGGATCCTTTAAACTCTGGCAAGAAAGACTGGTTTTACCAGTGGCTTTTTTTTTTTTTTTTTTTTTGAGGAAAATGTTCATGCAGCCTTGGTCTGATGTAAAGGCTTTCTCAGTGCAAGTGGTGCAAGAGTAGGTTGGACTAGGAAAGAATGGGCACTGCGCATCTGTAACATATTTTTATGTTCCCAATAGTGGATAGTTACATGCTTCCTTCCAAAATTAAAGTGAGCCTTTTAAGGAACAAAACAATAACCAAAAAAACCCCACTATTCCCAGAGAAATGGGGGTGGGGGTGATAGCCAAATTTCCAGCTCCATGCACAGTCTTGCTGGTGCCTTTTCTGAGCTCATTGCTCTTCAGCCTGTGTCCCCCCACTCTGCTTTCCACTACGATGCTGCTTCTGCGGCTCTCCAGAGCCATCTCCATCCAATTCATCCACTTCACAAAGCTACTGCCAACTCATGTGTATTGCTCTGCAGAGCAGAGTGGAAAAATTCTGTCCAAGGTTTCTGTTCTTACCAGCATTCTTGTGTTTTTGGCAGCCTCATGATGCTTCTGCTGTACAGGTGTCGTCCAAAAGACCTTCACAGTGAATATCACAGGCGCTGTTTTAGCTACAGGCATCATTAAGAGGTTCACTGCTTTCATGTAGTGACTGCTGACCGATTTCAGAGTTACTGCAGTGATATAATAAGTCTGAAATAGAGAACAAATGGGTGGCACTTTGTGACTTTTAGGAGAACTGTGTTTTTTTCTTTAAAGGATATGACTAAAGCTCCTTGAGAACACTTAAAGAACTGTAAACCCCGGAAGTTTATAGGGATAGGTTAAGCAGCCCTTCAGATTTATTTCTTGACTGAATTGCTCTTTCTATGGTATGAACAAGAAGTCAAAGCAAGGTTGTTAGCTACGTTTTTCAAAACAGAAATTCCCAGACTGTGTTTCAGAAATCGGCATTTTTACTACATAGGTAGCCATCCAGAAAAAGTTCTTAATGTTAAGACTTTTAAATGTTATGAAAAAGGTCTGAAGCATTTGGTATTTTCTAGGAATTGAAACCTTTTTGATTGGACTGCAGTAATCCAGAGTTCTTCCAATTCCATTGGGAAGCTCCTGGGAGTTATCCCACCCCATGCCTGCTGCTAGCAGCCTTATGAAGTCATGTCAAGGCAGAGGATAAACTGAGTCAACAAATCAGAGTTAACGAATTAACATGGTTTTGCAAAAGTGCTTATAAGAAAAACCAGCAAAGGCCAAGGGGAAATGAAAGAGGAAAAAGTCCCAAATAAATTAAGAGCCTCCAAGCTGAGTGAGTTGCTTCTGCTACCACATGAAAAAAATAATCTTCTAATAGCTCCACAAGCCTCGGGAATGAAGGGAAATTTTAGCCAAGCATTCAGGCACAGGCAGCGTGCTGTGCTTCTTAATGAATTACTATTGTTATTTATCTGCTTTGTTCCTAACCCACTCTGCATGTTCTTCCTGATTGAAGGTAGGCTGCTGCAATAAATCTCTTGGTTGTTGTGGGCTCACCAACAGGTCCTGCAGATAGGTGCTAACTTGCTTGGTATTGGTAGGAACCAGTTGTATTTTTTCCATCTGTCTTTCTAAGTTTTGCCTCTAGAAACAAACTGGCCAGGGCATGGTTTGAGCTCTGACCTACCAATGACTACACATTACATTTGTCAGTGTGCTCCCTGGCATGATTTTGGCCTGCGCCAAGAAGTGCTCTCTTAGGCAATACTTGGACCTGGTTTGAACAATATCGCAGGCCAGGACCTGTTCCCAAAGGATGCTGCAGATAAGGTCACCTGTTTCCAAGAGTAAGAATGTTTAGATGTTTATAGAGAGCTGTTTACGCCTCTCTGCAAAATTTGAAAAGGAGATCACAGAGTGCCTTTGGCTCTCCAAAGAGCCCTGTGATTCCGCTACTCATCCTGCACAGTTTTGGGAGATCTTTCTCTAGAGTCTGAATCTAAGCTTAGCAGAACTAGTGTGTATGTCACCAGATATTAGTGGTCTTTGCACCAAGCCCTGTATGAAAGGGAAAGGTCTTTTCTGGTTGTCTAATGGTGAGTAGCAATAGTTGTATTGAGTGCTGCAGTATCAAGAGGTCTTTCCTGGTTTGAAGTTCCCATTAACCTTGTTGTAATGGGAACAGCAGGCTTGGCCCTCTTCTATGGGCTCTCCCCACAGAGCTGTTTTTTGAGATGTAAGCATTGCCAGTGAGATGTTAGGCTGGAAAGCTCTTCACATCTCTTCCTATAGATCACTTGACAGCAAACTGACAGCAACTTTTGCTCACTCTGAAAGTGGATCTGAACTTCTACCTGAAGCAGGACTCGTATATCTTGTATTCCATCTCATGCTCAGGATATGAAAACCATCAGCATCTCCATAAACCTGTCTGTGCTCAGGACTCTTTCCAAACTGTGTTCAATCTAGTATTGCAGCACCAAGTGCCATAGTGGCTGGCTCTAGGAACAGTCCTCCCAGGACATTGCTCTTCCTTTCCAGTTAAGAGAAAGCAAAATATAAACTCCTCCACTTCTGTGTTGCAAGGAGCATAGGGAGGTTTCTGTCTGTCTGGATACTTGGATTAATCAGATTTGGTTCAGTTCCTTAGTTTTGGCACTGAGCTGTGCATTAGTTCACAATCACCAGAGTGCCGATGCTTCCCTTTCCTCTCCTACCAGGCAGGGAGAATGAGATACAAGTGAGTTTGGAAAGCCAAACAAGTGAATGATCTTGTTTATAATTGCATTCTGTGGGCTGGATTCATAAAAACAGGATGACATATCCATATTTTTTTTTCTGCTGTGTTTATTTAGAAGTAGGGGCTCCCACTTTGTACTTAAGCAACATCATTTGTTGGCTTCTCTAAGGCACTCAGTGCTACAGCCCATGAATGCCTAAGGCATAGGAGAAGACAGGAATGCTAGAAGCCCAAACCATGACATGCAGTGTTTTGCATTTACCTAGGAAATAAGTGGCAAAGGCAAGAAGAGGGACTTACACCCCTGTGTGTGTTGCGTGTGAGAGACCCTAGGATGTCACTTCCTCACAGTGTCCTTCTCAAGGACAGGCCCCTCTGCTCTTGTTGTCTGGAGACTGCAGAGTTGGTTGGAACTGAAGGGAAGAAAAAAAGTGAACTGAGTTCAGCCGTCCTAATTGGCAGCAATTTCCTTCCGCCTTTGAGTCCACTTAAGATACATTTTGAAGCTTTTTCCCCAAAACCAAGTGCTCTACAACTGCTAGACAACTTCTGGTCCATCTGCAACAGCCCTGAGAAAGATTAGTTGAGCCTCAACTAGCAATATGTGAACTCAGACCTGAAATGTATTTACCAGTGTTAGGAGACTCTTTCTGTTCTCCATCAGCCCTCGAGTCCTCTCTCTCAACTTCCATCCTGGGCCAGTCTCAAAGAGAATTTCTCTCATGACACAGGCTTTGAGCCTTGGCTCTGATTCAGTTCCTGAGATGTGCTGTGTGCTGAGGTCACTTTACAGGCTGCAAGGTCCTTTCTTACCCCCGTCATATGTTTCTGTAGTAGCCCAGAGCTGTCCGTTCTCTGCTCGCCACCAAGCTTAGCCAATGAGTGCTCATATGGCTTGTGATTATGGATATCTGTAGACTCTGGTGCTTTCTCAGCCATTCATTACAGAATATGTCATGCTGGCCGTCTGCTCTCCATGCTATGAAAATGCATATTCCTACAAATTGCCTTCCTAGGAGGTTTCATATGAATATGCATTTTTCATGCTCTCTCTTATTTGAATGAAGAATATCTCTATTCATCCCTTCACAAACCTCTTGCTAATGCTTCTTCTGAAAGCACCATTGTTAGTATACATTTATGTTCTAAGCTTTGCAGAGCAATCTGTACGCAGAAGTTAGGGGAAACTTGCATCCTGCCCAGTTTATCACTTCTCTGATAGAAAAGCCAGTTCCCATAAGGCTGCGATGCTTATTCTGGTGAGCAGAGTGAGGGATAACCAGCATATGCCAAATGCAATCCTAAATGTTCTCCTGGGGAATAAGAATGTTTCATGCTAAGTGAAAAAAGCAAGAAAGAAATAATAGAGATATAAGACAGTATTAGAGAAATCCCCAAACCTTGGACTTAACAAAAAACAAGAGCCTTTGGAACTGCACACTGTCGTTTAGAGAGGCTGCTGCTAAATAAAACGATAACGCATGCCTGGAAAACTCATTGAGGCAGGGCATACGAGGCTGTGGAGCAGGAGGACTTATCTTTATTTGGGTCACTTGTTTCAGAAGTGGCTGATGCAGGAGCACATTAGTGGGCAAGGGGGCACACTAACTGGTAAATATCCTGTGGCTATCATGAAGCACCAGCCTAAGACTTTGTGTTCACCTCTGCCTTCACTGTACATTTTTGTTTACCTCTACCCTCAGTGTACATTTTTTTGGAACCAAGGGCAAATCATGTGGTGTGTCTTCCTTCTTCCTATTACCCTGCTGCTGCAGCAGGCCAAGATATTCAGGCTTCGGTGCTATCCAGCAGCATAATGGGAAGTCAGGATTTCCATTTCTTAACAAAAAAGAAGTATTTTTTCTTAATAAAAAAATGCTGCAAATGGCGGCACAAGGCAGAAGATGAGGACACATTTATTTCCAAAGTGGACTAGATGTTCTTGGCACCTCCCAAGAGTTGGATGGTGATCGGTGATGGGAGATAAAGAGAAAAGAGTAAGATCCATTTGAGTTTCTAGGGGACCCATGCCTCTTGAGAGGTTTTATCAGTGCTGGAATACAAATATCTCATCTCTCCTTGCAAAGATTTTTGGACCATTATGAAGAGGCACCATGTGCCTGCCCAAAAAGACTGAACATCTGCAACTCCCAGTGCTGCCAAAGACCGAGTTATAAAACATGTTTTTAGCTGCATTATCATTATTTATACATTTGCTGAAGAAACAGAGATGATCTAGTTTGGAAATAGCTTGAAGAATATGTTTTATTTTAGAGGAGGAGGACATAAATATGTTGAGATGCTCTAAGTAGGTCTAAGCTAAGGCTTGCATGAAGCTGATTTCTCAGAAGAGCTTGTACAGGGATGCATGTGAGTGAGTGTTAGACAGCCATCTACCTCGCAGCCATTTTAAGGAAATTGGTGAACTGAAAAGAGAAAAGAGGATTAAGAAATCTGGGGTAGAAGTTTCAGAAAATAAGAGTCTTTGCTGGTATGGAATAAAGATGCATTGTCCCTGAGATTCTGAGTCCAGCATTGACCAAAAAAGAAGGATCAGGGAAGAGATTGTAAACATAAATGTAGCCAGAGAAGAGTCAAGTGAAGGTATGAACTGACTGAGACTCCTGGATGCTCTTGGATTAATGAGATTTGCCTGTTCCCAGCCTTCACTGTGGTGAACGAAGAGAGTCATCAGGGCGCTGGATCAGAGAGCAATATCTTTGTGAATCAGACAGGACTACCCTGTTATCAGATCCCTCCCTGTTCTCAACCAAAGCATCCAGATCTGATTAATATCATCTATTTCAGAAAAGATTTCTCTTCTCTTCCCCTGCATTTGGAGAAAATCGAGATAGAGTGCTGAATTTTTGACCTAAATCTCTTTACTAATACTTTTATAATCCCAACATTATTGCAATGTTTAGTGCTGAGTCAAAATACTACAGGGAGCAGTGGCTGATGCAGTGAGTAAATACAAATGAACGCATCTCCAAGGGTGAGCTTCGGGAAAGTTAGCAATTTCATTAAATTACCTTTAAATAGTGATGCTATTTGTCAGGTGTCGGGAGCACGCTAGCACTCATAGTAACATTAACAGTAACAGTGGCCTGATCCTGTGGTGGGAGCAGCATTATTTTTAGCCTGATTAGTCCTACTTTAGATTTTAACCTAGTTACCAGATGTAGATAAAAACAAAATGAATGTGATCTGGTCCTTGCAGCATAATGTCCTCAGGCTCAGGCGTAGGCTGCTTTCAAGAGCAAATGAAATGTAATGAACAGCGTACAAGAGAAAACATAAGAACATGGGATTTGTTTTAACGGTTTTCTATAAATATCCTATCTGGCAGCTAACTGCATGCAATTATTTCTTTGTCACCCCCGCAAAGCCTCAAATGGCTGGTCAGTCCAAGAAAAGAGAAGGTATTCAGGGACTGGGAGGTGCATGAGTTGTGACATGTGTTTCTGCGATTTTTGGGACTGCTCTTGCTAAGAGTCTGTAGAGATGTAGGTCATGAATCGCTTGCAGTTTAGACCATGCAGAATGTGAAGGATTTCGGTGGTTCCATAAAGATTTCTGTGCTCTTACAATTCTTGACTGAAGCTTGCCTTGGTGTCCTGCATGGCAGCAGGTCATGGGGCTTGCGCTCTGCTGGCTTCCTCGTCTGCCCAACTGGAGCATCAGTTTGGGAGCTGTTCCTGATGGGAGCACCACCGGTGGGACCAGGTCATTGGGTTGAGGTCTAAAGGCAAATGCTTTGGGACCTCAGGACAGTGGGAGCACCAGAGCCAGCTGCCCAATATCACGAAGTCTTTCCTGGGATCGGTTCTACGACTAAAGGCTAAAATACTCCTAGCAGCAAGAGAAAGAAAAGGCTGTATCCATCACACAGCCAGCCCTTATGCTATCAGACAGAGGCTGTCATGGCCGATTAAGATTTCCTCCCTGTGCAAGAGCCCTGACAGGACTTGCTGCATCAATTGAAGAGGATTTGGGCAAGGGCTACCCACCTCACACCTTTTCCGGAGAAAACTGCCTGCAAACAGAGAGCTCTGGCTCTGAGGGAAAGGAAGGAGATTTGATCCTGCCCGGGATATGCTGTGTGATGTTATATCTTGTCCTGTTTCCTGTTGCCTTGGTTTATTTCTCTGTAAAAGGGACTTAACAGCATTTATGAGAATAGTAAGTGATATATATATATATATATGTATATAAAAAGTCCTATAGTAGGAACTGGCTGATGATCTAAATTGATTTTTACAGGAAATCCTTCAATAATTTCCTTAAGCAAAAATGTGTTTTTTTAATTTTTTTTTTTTACCTTTCCTGTTGAAAAATAATCTGACCACAAAAAGACTGCCGATTGATAAAATTTAATCATATATCTTTTAGGTTTTCTTTCCTTCCTTCTGTCTTGTCTCTTCCATTATGCAAATGAAAGGGAGTGGGAAAACAGTGAAGGCAGGGATAAGCAGGAGGGAATGTGTTTGGTTTTGTGTTCACACACATTCTTAGATACGATAATTAAAAGAACCAAGCCTTTCATAGGAAAGGAACTATTGTGAAAAAAAAATGTTTTTAATTAACTTTTTTTGATTGAAAACTTCCCTCTAGACTGTAACACTGTTCCTGCCTGTTCTTTGTGTAACAGCATCACTTCTGCTTCTTTCATGAAACTGCTTCTTTTCCCTTAGAAATGACCAGATGGCACCAAGTGGGCCACCCCTATGGGCCCATGGCTGGGCTGTAATGGTGGTTGCCACCAGCTGCTTCGGGAAGCAGTGTAAGATGCTGTGCATCATCTGTCACACTGGGCAGATGGGGGACGTTCTTTTCCCCCATCCTCCTCATTAAACATCATCCCTGTTGCTACAGATTTGTTCTCCCACAAGGGGAATGGTGACGTGACTTGAATCAGCTATTGTGCCAGGAGAAAAACTCCTAATGAGGGGGAGTGATGGTTTTGCTGCATGAAAAGGGAGGCCAGGTAAACCAAAGCTTAACCTGGTACCTCTCCTGCAAAACCACTGGTTGCTCTGTGCTCGTTAGGATAGAGATAATGATTTCCAATTACAAACACACTTTTGTTTCTTTAAACTGAAGAAGAGACCTAGAAGCTGGACTGCAGAAAGCTCTAATGCATAAAGTTGACCATCATGACTGTTGCTTCTGAACTGTTTTTTTCTTTTTTTTTGTTCCCCTTCTTGACATTTTTATTCTTTCTCATTGGGTTTTTAGTGACATATTAAATTGACTTTGAAATTAATAATAAGATCAGGACTCTAACACCATTGGCCTCTCCAGCATAAGGCTTAGCTTTGCTGACGGCATCTGTACTGATGTTCTCCCTTCTTTTTCTTTCTTCTTAAATGCAAGTGGAAAAAAAAAGAAGAAAAGAAAAGAAAAAGAGAGAGAGATTTTTGGCTTTAAACTCCATGAAAGTAGCTGTGTTCAAGACTGAAATCACCTTGTGTTCTACCCAACACCGTGGAAATGGTTCTGACATCCAAACTCCAGCAGGAGTGGGAATATTTGTTGCAGATTTAGACAGTGATTTTTCAGAGATGCCAGGCACCCACTGCCCTTGAATGTTAATTGCTCCTACACACCTAATTCTTAGGGGTCTTTTATCCCAGCCTATTTGAGGGCATGCTGGAAGGCTGAATTTTAACTGTTTTTTTTTTTCCCAGAGTTTGGGAAAGAGTTGACAGTGTCTTTCTCTTGCCTGTAGCACCCCGGGTAGACCAGGTAGCATGGTATAAGTTGCATTAGCAGACAGGAGCCCTCAGGGCATTACCCTTCACATAGGTATGCATAGTCTCCTCTCTCTCCTCTGCCTCAGGAATTCCTGAAAAGGGAAAAGACTGGACAAGGTAAGAAACTAGAGATGGTCAATGTTTTTCAGAAGATGTGGGCACAAACAGGTCCTGGGAGTTCCTAGGACCCTCAGTCTGATCTGTCCAGCCCCTGGTGCCTGGAAGTCTCCAAGCTGAGACCTAGAGTAATAGAAGCAAATGCATTGATGCTGGGAGCGTCTTTGGCCAAGGCAGCAGAGGATGCTGTTGAATGGGAGATGCAGATGTCCAGATTGCAGAGTTTCCTGGACAATCAGGTTACCCAGCGCACGTTGCAGAGCCAACTAGAGCTGGTCTGTCTGGTCTGTTTTTCAGCAATAGCGGAACAATATTGCTCCTAATTTTACCTTGAATAGCATTTGCAATAAAAGCTCTCTCCCAGACAGCACTTGTGTATGGAGCACTGGTTGATCCACAGGCCTTTCCGCTTCTTCCCAATGACAGAGTTATTCTAGCACTGAGATTCCAGTGAAAATTTCTCACAGCTTTGTAGAAGCTTTGGACAAAGGTGACAACACTATTCAGGGGAGTGGAAGAAGAGCTAGGATGAACGCTGCCCCTGGGTTATCCTGGTGGGTCATTTCACCCCAGGGACCTTGGAGCTGGTAACTCGCATGACTTGCAAAATGACAGCCCCCATATGACCTGACTCTGAATACATCTTCCTGCTGTGACTCCCCATGGTGGCAGAGTCCGCAGAAGCAGCAGCAGTTCGTTGAATTTTGAGAAATGGGTTATTCAACCTCCTTTTAAATAAGAATGGCATCTTATCTATTATAGAGTTTGAGCACTATTTGTTGAGTTAGCTGGAGAAAGGAGAAGGAAAGAAAAAAAGCAAGTTTAAAAGGAGAAACCCTGCCGACTCATCCATTTCATCATTTACTCAAAGACTGACAGGTAATTTATGTCCAGACAGAGTGTTGAGATGTTGCCAGGGCAACTCACCTTTCCTATGAATGCTGAAACATCAGAAATGTAGCTGAAAAAGAAAGGGAGGGAAGTACTGAGCTAAGTTTTGGAGAAGCTGGGCTGTGTTTTCTACGTCCTTTCATTGCCAGAGCAATCAGGGATTGATCTTCACATTATTTGTCAAAACCATTAGAAGGAGAAAGAGATAGAGCAGATATCAGTTACTCCAGATATGGAGTACCTCCGTTAATCTGGATTGAGGTGAATGAGGTTGCAACTCATGGATCGCAGGGTGACTATCAGTCTGAAGCTTATCTGGGCTGCTTTGTGCAAGACCCATCAGAGACACGGGCTTCAGGTTTCTTCAAAGGAAACCCCAATGCAATGAGATGCTCCAAGTGCAGCAGTGAGTAAAATGCTTCTGGAAAGCAGTATTAGTAGTTGTAGCAAAAGCCATATTCATCAGTGCCAGGAAATTCCCCTGGTGCTACACAGGCCCAGAATACCTAAAGACCTGCCAGCATTTATGAGGGGCTACAGGTGAATTAGATAGATGGGGCAGAAATGATGAAGTGGTGCCAGCCAGCATAGCAGTTAGTATCCTGCTCTCAAATCTTCAGTGATTTTTTTTTTTTTTTCACCAGAACGTTAGAAAACGGTTTGGGAAGTCTGACAAAGGTAGGAATAAAAAGAAACGGCTAGTGGAAGGAGGGAAAAATAGTAGCTCTCAACGCTGTGGCTGTTTGAGGCTTTGCTTTCTGGTGTCTGGCACATTAGATACTGAAACATAATGAACACTAAGGATTTTGAAAGATGGTGGTTTCCTGTGAAAGTTCATTAGTGTGGAGGCTTTGGGTTTTTATCTCTGTGTTATGCATATGTCTTTCTGCCTCAGTTTTCTCTCTTCTGACTACTACTGATATTTGGCCAGTGGCTGGTGGATCACAGAAAAGGAACCTTCTGTCCCCCAGTAGAGATGGAATGTACAAGGAGACCATATCTGGTTCTTGCTTCCCTACCACAAACGTCTAATCCAGTCTCTCATCTCCCCCTGGTGTGTACCAGGGCACAGGGTGCAAGGAGTGAAAATTAAGTGAAAAATAATCCCAATGATAGCACATTCCTGGAACAACAATCAGCAGAGGCACCGCAGAGGAGCAGAACAATTTTTGCAGCTTTTGGGAGTGCGAGATAGGAGAAGGCTTGTGAGCCAAGGATAGATTTTCATCACTTTCTGTGATATGGGGGTCACTTTCTTTAACTTCACTTACAAAGCTAGTACTTCCCTTTTTCATTAATATCAATGCAAAGATAAGGATCTATTAATGGCAGTAATACATCACCTATAAGGACTCAGGGAGAGTAGTGAGTTAATATCTTAACTCTCTTTACAGCAGAAAACTCTCTGGAGGCCATTCCCATTCTTGCTGGGAATTAGGGTGGCTGCACTTTAGACTGATCTGTTGCACTGGAACAGGTTGCCAACAGAGGTTGTGGAATCTGCTTCTCTGGAGATCTTCAAAACCCGCTTGGATGCAGTCCTGTGCCATGTGCTCTAGGTGACCCTCCATGTGCAGGGGGGTTGGACGAGATGATCTCTACAGGTCCCTTCCAACCCTAAGGATTCTGTGATTCTGTGATTCTATTTCCAATCGGAAAATGCAGGATTGCTTTTTTTCTCTCTTGTTTTTGTTGAGTATGTTTTTAATAAAATCATTTGTACTGATAATTATGCTTTCAGAAAAAGGAGAAAATGAAAATTCTTATGTTTTTACTTCAAATAAATTACTTCAAAACTTTTTGTTTAAATCCATTAAATGTAGGTTTCCATACAATTGCTGAATAGGGAGGTTAATACTCAGGTCTATATTTACAAATCTCTCTATATAAATATGTAACACCAGCTGTCTTACATGCATCTCTAATATTAGAATTGGCATTTTTATATATGAGCACAGACTCACAGTGACAGGACTGAAGACATCTCATCTAGTTGCAGTCATAATATAGAATCCACCATGTAGAAACCCTTCTCAGCAGATATTTGTAGAACCTGTTCTTAAAAAACTCCAGATGTTGAGATTTTGCTGTCAGTCACACAATATTTTTCAGTGCTTTGCCATTCTTAGTCTTAGAAAAGCTTTTTAATGACTAATCTAAATGTTCCTTGGTGGAGATGAGCCCATTATTTCTTGTCCTGTCTCCCATGGTGGCAGAGGATGGCTCATTCCTTTCCTTTGAGAACTTTCCTTTTATATATTTATAGATGATTATCATCTTCTCAGTCATTTTTTTTCCCTAAATTAGATAGTCCCAGCTCTTTCAGTCCTTTCTCAGGCTGGATTTTCTTTCTTCCATACTCAGGGCTCCTTCTAACAAGTCTACATGCTCCCTGAAGCTCTGGGTCTATCACTCTGCTCTTGATTTCAGCTGAGGCTTTCCTCAGCTGAGCAAAATGAAACTGTTCCTCCCACACCTCCTGTTTTAAAACTTCCAGGTCATCTTTCTTTTTTTTCTGCTTATGGTGTCTTCTTGCAATCCACTATCACTTCCAGATTCTGTTCTGCAGGACAGAGACTAAACCATTCCCTTGCTGAACTAGTATTTCAGTTATTATAGTGTTCAATTATTGCAGTATTTTAATTATTTCTGCTCTGTCCTAACTAATCATGTACACCAGCTTTTGCAGCTTCCTCCAAACCTAAGCTGAATGAATAATCAGAGTCAGTAGCGAACACATTGAATAGTACCAGGCACAAGGTGGACCTGTGCTCCACTTCAAGAAGTCTGTAGTATTGTTAGCTAAGTTGAGGGCTTTTCCTAAGCATTTTGTGTTTACCAAATAGCCCAGTGTGTGTCCCCACTTTGTTTTTGAGCATGCAATGTGGGACAGCATCTAAAGCATCACTACAACCCATCCTACTCCCTTGTGCAGAAAGACTGTATGACCCTGTTATAAGACATTAGCTGGTTCTTGACAAAACTATGCTGGCTGTGATGCATCTCCTCATTATCTTGTGGAGCCTTATGAAGTGCTCGTTTGATTATCAGTGTGTATTGGGTCTGAACCAGGTAACTGATGTATAGCCGTGGAGTCTCCCTTTGCCTTACAGACAGGCGTGATGTTTGTCCCTCCTGCCTTTTAGAACAACATCTGCTCTCCACGTGTCCTTGAAGAGAGTCACACCAACCATGAGACTTCATTACTTAGAGCAGCAAGTGCTTGCTGTCAAGCAAGGCCCGCCTGAAAATACTTGATTTATTGAAATCTTCCCTAACCCACTTCTTTGTTTTGCTCTTGCATGAGCACATACTCCGTTGCTTTCAGCATTAAACATGCAGTTCAGTCAAACGCTGCTTACCCTTTAGTAGACTGAAGCAAAATAGTACTATGCATATTAGCTGTCCTATCTGCCACCATCAGTGTGACACTCTCTGCTAAAGAGTGTGCCAACCACTTCTTTGATCTCCCCCTTATCAATTACTGTACTTATAGTCCCATTTCTTGTTCCTCTTTTATGTTCCTTACAGCTTGTTTATCATTCTGTGCCTTGATCTTCCTGTAGCGAGTGTCACATCATTCAGGCAAGAAGCCTTTTTTCCCTCTGCTGATACTTGCCCTTCGCTCGCTGTCAAGGAGCTGCATGGTATTCATGCAGCTGATGGTGTGCCTGGTGGGAGTGAAGCACAGCGTGCACGTGGATGTGTGCAATATCACAGTTTCCTTTTGATTTGGACAGAAGAAACCGGGATTCCTCATAGGATGCAAAGCCTGTTGCTACATCCTCCTTTCTGTGAACATCAGCAGTGGAGAATGAAGCAACAGAAGAGTACAGACCTTCTGTTCCCTTTCTCCTGAAATCTCTGGGGCCAACTCAAGCAGCATTTTAGCCTTATTTTAATGAGCCCATGTTCTACCAAAGTGAAATGAATTCTTGAACCATTGACCTTAATGGGATTTTGTGTTGTCAGAATAGACAAAGATTATTGCTTATATCATATTGTGCACACAGATAATGTGAATAAAATGACTGCTGATCCAACTTGCAGAACTACAGCATTGTTCAGCAAGTGCTCTGGGTAATCAAACCATGGAACAGGCTTGCCATAAAGAGAAATAAACTGGTTACACATGAAAAGGGAATAGGTAATTTTATGACCATTAATAACATTTGACGCTGTGCAAACGAAGACGATGATAAGGGTAATGAAACCTCATGCCTCAGGACATAAGAACACGTATGAGGGAAAAAAGGATGAATTTGCTTTCCCCCACTGAACAACTGGTTAGGCACATTATGAGTGTTTTTCCTGAAGCTTCAGGCCTTAACTCTACTTCAGGATAGAGGATGCTGGAACACAATAGGAAATGTTTCATCGGATGTGGAATTTTACTACATACTACAGTATTTTTCATTGTGCTAAATACCATAAAAATAAATGGGAAGTCTTCTCCATTAAGCTCATTGGTTCCCTGGCCACGAAGAATAGTAGAATTGGTGCATCGTCTGAAGTGGAAAGAGTAAAGTTCTCTCCTGAGATGCATGGCCCAAAATTCATGTTAACATGAACCAGATTATGGTTTGCTGAGTTTGATTTTAATATAGCAATATCAAGTATGAATTTACCCACCAAACATTACAAGGGAAAAAAAAAAAAAAGGTCTTGAAAGAGTGGTCAAGTTTCAGGCAGCATCTAATTTACTAAAGATAAATTCTCTCACCATGCAGAATGACAGAATGAGGGTTAAACAGCACTTGAAGGATATTGTCTAAATAGGACACCATATCTGATTCCATATCTGGTTCCCATTTCTACACCCTTATTCTGAACTAAGAACACCTGCCCATGAAACTTAAGTGGATTAAGCTGATTCAGAACATGGATCTTAATTTTAAAGCTATTTTGCTGTAAAAGTGGCTCCCATCATGATTCAGTTTATCTGATGTCAAATAATGTGAAATACAGAGTTTATGCTGGCTCTGTATTCACCCTGCAACTTAAAGGTACATTAAATGCAAAGGTATTAGATTTCTGTTTCCTCGGGACCGTCAACAAATGTACATCCACCCACAGGAACAGAGTTCTGTGTTAAAGAAAAGAATCTGATGCCCCCTAAAATAAATGGCTGTTATAGCAGCTCAAGAGCACAACATTTGAGGATAAATTTGTCCAAGAAATGTACAGTTGTGCGTGAAAAGCCTTTCTGACAAGTGAAAGACAGTGAATGAAACTTTACTTTTGTCATGATCATCACTAAAGGGTGATAAAGTTGAGAGTAGAGACTCCCTGAACAGAGATGTGTAGAGGTAATAAATGGCTCGATCTCTGCCCAGGAAAGCAGCCAGTCAGAATGTTTTGACCCAGTTCTTTTTTTTCCTAGAAATGAGGTGCTTTGTTGCAGCTGAAATGTGGTGGAAGAATATTTCAATCACATTTCTAAGGGGAAGATTTCTGAAGTCTAGGGTGAATTCTTCTGCCCTCTCCAGAGAAGCACAGGGCACTGTACTCAAATCTTGTCCTTTTGGATTCTAGGACAGATGCTCCAACACCGTTACCACTTACTGAAAAAGACTTGCTTTTGTCCAAGTAGAGAATTAAATCAAGTTCAGAAACCTCAAAAGTAGTCTTCAAGCTCTGTTTTCTCGAGCTGAAAGATGCGTTCAACGATTTATTAGGGGTCTAGCCAACTTGCAATGACATGTAGACAAGCCAACCAAGGTCACCTCACAGTACCTGAAGCACTGTAGGAGTGGCGTAATGTCCTTTCAAAGGTAGAGAAGCAAGGGACAAAGTGAAAGATAGTTTGCAAGAAGTTTCTTCCTGTCTGAAATATATCTATGTATGGATGGTCCTTTGGCGAAATGCCTTTGAGAAGCAGGACGTCTCTCACACGGTCTTTGCTATGGGGAAGATAATGCAGCAGCATGAGGCTTATATTTATATGAAAAAGATAGTAGAATTTCCACTCTGAAAGTAAGATGACTTCATACATGTTTTAATTCAGACTTTACAGGCATTTTCATATTGTCCTGGTATGTGATAACGTGTTCCAGTAAGCAAAGTCTAGTCACATTTGTCAGTGTACAAAGTCTTTAATTGAGTATCTTTGCCTTTGTTTCATATGCAATGTAATTGTAAGAAGTTCATTGAGCTAAAAGTTTTTGGGTTTTAATTTATGAGTGTAATGTAGGACATGCCACCAAAATGATTTCTAATTAGAAGGAAACATAATAAGTAAATCTAGTTAGAATTAAGACCTCCTGTGATACGGGTGTTTGCCTCTGGCTTGGTGCAGAGCTGCTCAGCTCATTCCTGCAAGGCCTTCAGACAACTCCACTGATATCAAGGCCTTCCCTGTTTGAACGCAACAGATGAGTTCCATGGGAAGGCACATGTCCTTTTAAAGAGGGAATGAAAGCCTAGATGTGCTCTAAAATAACGATAGGCTTCAGAGAAAATAAATAAATAAATAAATGAAAATACCTGGAAGATGGGAGTCAGTGGTAGATAGATTATTTAAACCTAGATCCCCAAGGGCCATGAAGCCAAGCAGGTACACCCCGTGCAGGCAGGGAGGTCGACTGCATTACTACAGGAGATGGAGTGGTGGTGCAGACACCACGCTGCTTTATGGGCTGTTGTTCTGATCTATCTACAGCAATGCAAGATCAGAACAAGAGTTACTGATGAGGAGTGCTTGAATGGTGACCTCTGGCGATTGCTCCAGCGCTTGATGAGAGCCTTCAGAGTAAGGGATGGGAGCTGCTGGGAATGTTGCCTCATGTGAACTCAGGATGCCCTCAGGAAAAGCAGAGAGTTGCCAGACCATCCAAAGCATATGGGTGCTTATATCCCTCGTCGTGCTGTTTTGACCTTTTTAGGTTCAGATTGTGGCAGATTGACCATAAACACAGAGAGGAAAGGAGCAAAAACATGGGGAAATATCTTAAAAGTTAGCTGTTCATTTCCTGCTAGAAGTTTAAAGATATTAACCCTACAGTGGACATATCTCTCAATCCATCTGCAGAAGCCAAAAAGTGGGGAAAGAACTGGTTGATGACCGTAAGAGCTGAGATCCTCTGCTATATTCATCTGTATCTGTAATATGTGTAGTTGTCCTGCAGATCTCTAGGCAGAAGGCAGAAGATCTGTACGGGGGGTAGAGGGGCAAGTCAACATTACAGGCAGCCCTTTTTGCTGGAAGAAATGTCTTGTTCTCTGTTCTTGCCATGCTGAGGAGGGCTAGCTCCTGGGCTAAGCAGAAATCAGTCCTTGTTCTGGTCCGCAGGTGGGACTTTGTCCATTTAGCCATGTCTTTGTTACATTTAGCAGTTTGGAGGCCCACTGAGTTTTGAAAATGAGGGAACTTTGGAGAAATTAATGGAAACCAGGAGCCAGCACCTCACTTGGCATGTAGGGATGGGCCCTAGGAAACATCTTCCAGTTTTTAGGAGATATGTTCTCACCCTTGACTTGAGGGAGTCGCAACCTGTTCTCCAAGGTTGTGTTCATCAGTCAGACTTACCCAGACAGCTGTAGAACTGAAACCCTTGAGCTGCGTGCAAGGGGCAATTCTGTGCTCCCTGCACACATGTATACCCCTTCTCCCTTCCTCCCCCACTCCCTGCCTGCTTTCCAAGTAAACTGACATTATGGTGAGATTCATCCTGTTTAAATATTAAATAGCAAAGCCATATAAATTAATGGTACTGTTTTAAAACCCTCAGTTAAAGCCAGGCCTATTGGCAATGACAAATTGCCTCATTATGAGACATTAATTTCTTGTAATTTATTTTAGAAAGTGAAGGTAAATTTATGGTTCCCTTTCCCTGGGGCATGTTGAGACCCAGCTACCAGGTCAGAGAGAGGTCACTGAGCCCCAGAAGAGGTAAACTAAAAATCGAGCCAGACAGGGAAGGAGGGGAGGAGAAAATTAATTTCTGCATCAAGAGTATCATTTCCATTCCAGTGAGGAAGCAGTGAGTGTTCTGCAGCCCCCACTTCACATCCACAAAGACTTCTACTTGTCTCTGCCAAGCAGTTTGCTTCAGCTTCTCCTCAATTTTGACAGGACCTTGGTGTCTACCCTTGGGTTTCCTGGTGAAAATTAGCCTTGCTGTTTGTCTATAGCACTTCACAGCCCCTTCTGACATCAGAGTCCTGCCGCGTTTCAAATATGTGATAGTCCGTGCCCTGAAAATATCGCCTTCTGCAAGGAAAAGTAGACCCTGAACTTATCAGGAGCTATTGCATCTCTCCACCCTTACATTTAAATTGTCACATATGCAGACGTGCAAGGCAAGTGTAGGATATCAGCTCTGATGGAGAATCCCTTTGGGGGCATCAATCTGCACAGCATTGCCTGAAACTCTCTGGAAATAAAGCCAAGGTTTTCAGTTGCTCTCTGAGTCCAACCTGTACAAATGCATATAGCGACACAGTGCAAGACAAACGGGATCTGAGATGATACTTCTGGCCTGCAATCCTTATCATGACATATTGCCTATGATCTGAAATTTCCTTTGCCATAGCAGCTGGCAATGGAGCTTTCCTGCACCACGCTGTCTCATCATTGTTATGCCACCCAAGGACTCTCAGTACAATGTGCAATGGATCTGGTTCTGATAAAGAGCTTTTATGGCTGAAATTTCCATCAAGACCAGCAGCATGTGACAATTTGAAATGTCTCTTTGACGTGTCAGATGAAGAGGATAGGTGTGGATTTTCTTTGCCTTTGCTAGCTGTGCAGTTTTCACACCTAATGCAGCATATTTTCAACTACATATATATATATACACATACATATATATATATATGGTGTGAATAAATTATGCATGAAGGGGAGTTTTTTTGTTTAAATCCATTATGAACACCATTATTGCATTTGAATCCCTGAAGAGCTGTGTGCTGCACAAAACTCATTTAGTGGCCTCTTGATTCTCCAGTCAGTGAGAAGAGGCTGCTCCATTGCTCCGACCCGGACTGGATTTTACCTACTGAGAAAATAATAGGATCATAGCTAATTTTTCTGGAGTGGCTCTTGTCCCTTAGGGTTCACAGAGTGGCTGATATGCAAATGCTGATATTTTCACACCTGGATGCATAGATGCAGGCCCAGAGATCCCAGATGAGTGCGGTTACTCATGAGCCACTCAACAAATTATGTTTTTGGCTGGAAAATTGAAGTTTTATTTACAGATTGGAAATCAGGTTGTGGCAGCCCCTGTGAGGGCTGTAACTGGGTTATTGTGATTGCAGGTCTCTGTTTGGCCCTTCTCCCTTCCTCCTCTTCACGCTGGAAAGTGGGTCTTCCCGTCCCAGAGCGGAGCTAAAGTAATCAAGGAAGAGAGCTTGGCATTTGGCAGGGGAGATGCATTAGTGGTGTGAAGCATTTGTGGAAGGAAAACAAAAAGAGAAATCAGATATATTGCTGAAGAAAGAGATTTGCCTGGCAAAATCCCCTGCAGACCAGTGTGGTGCTCTGAGCACATGAGCAAACAGGATTTTAGATTTTGAAACAGAGACTTGTGCATGGCAAGAACTTTTCCTCCCACCCTGCTCACCTTCTAGGGAGGCTTTTCTCTACTCAAATACCATTTCATTGCCTCGGAAGATCCTGAGATATTTTCAACCTTCATATTTCCTCTACCAACCTCCACCTTTCACATCCACCTTCAAAGATGTTCCTTCTACAGAGCGCAATGCATTAGGACCTGGACAGAGGCATACAAAGACGTAGTAGTAATGCCTGGAAATGACTGCATGGCCTGCAAACCCGTGAAATCATCTTCCCTGGAGTAAACTACAAGCTTCAAGTCCCGATCTGCCTTTCAGAAAACCATAAACAACCCCTTCCCAAGAAAAACAGCAGCATGCACACAGTCACTGGGGGGAAAAGGCTTTCCACATCATTGCACGGCTACCTGCTTCCACAGGATGTAATTTCCCCTGCAATTGCTTTCTGCTACATTAGACTTTGCTGAAGCCACGGCCCATTGATCTTCCTCCAAACACAGCTTGGTTCTCCTAATCAAAGAATCAGCTGCCCAAATGAAAGTAAAAGCTGCACCACAAAGTGATTGCAAAGCTTGTGCTCTTTGCAGCACTATCATGGAAGGGAACAGGGTTGGCCTACTCAGTTACCCTCTGGAGTTGTGAGTGCTGAGAGGTTCTCGTAGCAAAAGCAGAAGGCATTTTTTCATCACTGATCATTTTGAGATGGGATGAACAGCGCTGTTTTCTGCCACATGACATAAAGAAGTGCCCTCCGCAAGGATAGCGCCGAGCTGGATCTGTTGTGACAAGGGATGAGGTCTTGTTTTTGAGTTAGCACAGACCAGTGCTACTGGGTGTTAGCTGAGGCATGATAACCTGTTTGTTTTCTCCTGCATGTAAGACATGTAATTTAAATTAATCCTGCTTTGGGGAAGTCAAAAGTGAGTTATGTACCTTGAACTTGCATATACCCCAAGTCTAGACAGCTGAGCCAGGCTGTGGCAACTCCTTAATCCCTCATAGATCTAAAAGAAACCAAGATACAAGTCTACATTGTCTTTTTGAAGGCTACTCAGTCCTACTTGGACCCTTGGTACTTCTGACCCTGCTTGTTAGCCTGTGTTAGGAAAACAGCAACCAAAAGAATAGATAAAATCTTTTTCCTCCTTTTTTTCCTAGGAGCCAGAGCTCCCACGGGAGTGAAAAAGTGAGACTGGGCTCTGTGGTGTGGGAAGTGCCTGACAGCATGACTGAGAGGTGGGCTATATGGAGGAGCAGGACAGAACCACAGAAACATGGGATATGATTCCTCTGAGGTAACTTTGGCTAGACATAGATATTGGCATTTGCCATGAACTGCTATAGAGTTCACAGGGAGAAAAAGGTACCAAGGGGCATGGCCTGCCAAACCTATCTTGATACCCCTTCTAGGCTTGTGCAGGGGACTATAAGTGTCATACAGGAGACACCCACAGACACTTCTACATCCTATTTGTGTTGTATAACTCCTGGAAAGCAATTCCTCTTCCTTTCTCTGCTTTCCTTCTTGTTCTTTCTCCACTTAGAAACCACTTCTTACACATATGCACATGCACTTTTTCCACACATTCACCTAGCACAAGAAGATCCTGTCCTTTATGTGCCATGGGGGACAGCAGGCACCCTCCTTCTTTCTGAAGTTTCCTGAGACAGATGGATGTTCAAGCTATATATAAAAGCTCAATGCCATCCTTGGCTCCAGGTTGCCCTAGGAAGCAATCTAGCATCCAAAGAAGTCAGCAGAAAGGTTCCCATCATCTTCAGCAGAGCTGTGGTGCCCTGAGAGATGTGTAAACTGCACCGGGCTGATTAACATCCAATGAACCTCCACTGACTCCAGTGGAGTTCTGCCTGGTTGCTCCATCTGAAGATTTACCCAGTAGCCAGCTGAGTGCAAGGTCTTGGAAATGTGCTTTCCTTTCAAAAGCAGAGAGCAATCCTTCAAGCTGTACAAGTCTCAGCACAAAAACTGCAAAGCTGAAGTCGTGCTGCTACCTGTTTGTGCTGCTTGCTGCCATTTGAGTCTAATCAGGGGCCGGGAGCTCTTGCTGTTTGGCTTAATTGCCAAGCTCTGCTCCAAAAGGTCCTTTTCACCCGTCACTGCTGGAAAGAGAGAAGCTCATTTCTGTAGCTGGCAGAACATAATCTCAATAACACCACTAACGTGCTGTGTAATTGCAGGCAGCCGTGCAGGCAGCCATGGCCAGGAGGAATGTTTGCCCTGAAAGGTCAGGGCATTAGGAATGTCTCTTGTACCAAGCTGGAGAAAGGGCATGAAACATTAGGGGCCCTGACTTACCTGCGGGCGGGTGTGTAAACGGCAGTGGTGGCTTGGCTTCTGTTTCGGAGGCTTTAAGGGATTCATTGTTTGTGAGCTTTTCTTTGCTTCTGGGAGCTCTCGCTGGTTTGAAATCTGTTGGCATTTCCCTGGGTTACAGAGGGATGAGAGTTGCTGTTGCTCTGACATTCCCCAGCTGCTCTGCACTGCTTCTGCACTAGGAGCGGAGATTCGCAGCCCTGGCCATGGCAGAGCGCCACACGTTTGGAGCTGTTCTCAGGAGGTTTCTGTGGCAGACCACAGACAGTTCCAAGGATCACATTTCCACCAAAAAATCTCTTTGCAGCAAGGCAGATCTTTTGCCATACATGCCAACTGCCATGTACAGGGGTGAAACAACTCTGCTTATGACAGGGGACACCTGCAGAGAGCCCTGAATTTGATTTCTTGGCATATCTGTGCTGGATCCTTGCATACAGATCCCAGCAGATTAGGTGTTCTCAGAGCTGCTGCAGCTGGACATGCCAGCCCGTTCTAGAGACTTTACTCTGATTTTTCAAAGCCTTCCTTTAACCCTTAAATCATCACCTCAGACTGCAACTATCTCCTTCATATGCAGGAAGGAGACTGATTAGAAGACCCTGGCATAATAAGTGAAGAATAAAATAGAATTCTTGTGAACAAGAGTAACTCTCTCCATCTAGGCTGCTTGTAGCTCTTTTCGTGTTTAAAAAGAAACCATTTAGTATGTTGGTAACAAAGTGAAACTCCTGAAATATTATTTCCTCTTCATTCTGTACATCTGTATGTGGGGAACTTCTCCAGCATTTAGGACACCACGATACGATTCTTCTTGTGGAGAGAGTTTTCTTTTTCTCCCTCCCTTTCTTCCTCCTGCATCATCACTCTGATTCCAGGGCTGTGATTTTTAACTCTTAGTACATCTTTCATCCACACCCCAGCTGCATGTCCCCATACGACAACAGATTTATGTCCTCTGATTTCAAGAACCCAGCCCTGGAAGAAGAAGAAAAGGAAGATCAGAGACACTTTTTCTTCTCAGAGTACCAGAGACCAGATCTGTCCTTTGGCTTAGGGACAACCCCTGTTGTAGTAAGTTATAGAGCTACAAATTCACCACCAGTGCAGGGTCTTAATGTTGTTGTCATGTGATGATTTAGGCATCTGGGATGAATTTGCGAGGTCTTTGTTTTCCTTGTGACAGGAACTGGCATCGTCTCCAAGAGAACTTTGTTCTCTCTGTGCTCTTGTTAAGAGGCAAAGCAGAGAAGTCAAGGACTGAACAAGGTAGGAAGAAAGGCCTCGGGACATAACTTGGATATACTCCTCCAGCAACCCTGATTGAAAAATGAATGAGTTCACTAGCTGAGCTGTCCCCAGGAAACTGAGGTTTCTGTCTCTGAGGCTGTTGGGTGTGAGCAATTTTCACAGTCAGTAAAAAAATGAAAATGGGCTTATTCTGGCTTTGTGTGAATGCCACAGCAGCAGGGCATCTTCCCTCTGCACGGAATATGTGCTACGCTGTGCCCAGAAAGAGTTAAAAGCCAGAATGTTATTTCCACAGCCAACAAGATATCAACAGTGGTTTAAATCCCTTGCTCTCAGCAAGGCTGAGTCCCATTTTATGAGGTGGGTAATGCAGCCCAACGGCCTGAAATGCCATTACACTTGAGGGGCGGTGAGGGCAGTGGGTGGGGGATGGGGGACTCGAAAGTGGACTAACATTGTTACGTTGATTTAGTTTCTCCTGGGCTTGCAAAGGTCTTGCCATTATTCACTGCCATGCTTCACCTCCTGTCAGTTAGCCCCGGCCAAGCGCCTGTGAGCGTGCGCAATTAATCACGGCAGCCTGTCAGGGTGCTGATGTCCCACAGTGGAGGGCAGGGATGCTCTGCAGAGCAGGGAGATGGGGGAGCAAAGGTCTGGTTCAAGGCCTGGCCTCCTGAGAAGCGTTTATGCCGCACGAAAGTTGTGTGGCCGTTAACTAAATAAGCTGCTTAGAGCACAAAAAAGCTCCTCACGAGAGGCCCCAGCGCTGGCCATCCCTTTGGAGGGGCTGTTTACTTGCCACCTGGATCTATCTCATGCTGCTACAAACAGGGATGAGGCTGCAACTTGTTGCCTTCTCCAAAGTGTCCCAGACATCCCCAAACCTATTTTCTCTGGCAGGATCAGGCTAGTAAAGTCATTAGCTCTGAGCTACAGCAGGCATGTTGACAGATTTACACACACCCAGGCCTTTGTGCCGGGCTTGGGAGCACTGCAAGACAAGAAAGGACCTTGATTTCCCAAGCGGCAGGTTAATGGAGGTATTTTCTGGTCTCTGCGAGAGGCAGCAGTGTTTGGCAGGACACGGGGATCCTTTCTGTCATTCACAATCTGTCACCTTTGATGAATTTCTGCTATTTTTCCTGCTGAATGGCATTTGGCAAGTCCCAGCATCCTCATGCCTCAGTTTCCCAACACAGTAGGGATGATAATACCAATTTATCATGGTGCTCCAAGTGTTAGGGATGGAAAGGTCAGTTTAAGAGCTCTTTTCTTGCTGAACCAAACAGGCCTATTCATTAAATCCACTCCAGGGCTTTGCCAACATTGCTGAGATCTGTCAGCAAAAATGCCTGTGACCATTTAAATCAGCATTCTGGGCTGTGGAAATCACAGAACAACACTTTTTATCTTTCTTTCAGCCCAAAACAGCAATGAGGGACTAGATAAACAAAAGTGCGCTTTTGTTCTTCTCCCTCGAGCCAGACGACTGTGTCTGTATGTGCATCACCCCCACTGACATGCTCTGGGGGGCATTCCCATTTCTTAATCACTGACAAATGCTCTACAAAGCACTGGAGAATCAATAGGTCCTGACCCAGGAACCTTATATCCTTAGGGGTCAATCTGACTGTGACAGGTCTGAGACCTCGAGAGCGTGGAAACCTTGGGATGTGCCAGATGTTGTTACAAGCACCTGGGGTATTCCTATTCCCATGAGATAAATTTATCCCATGTCATATGTAGCCGTACAGCACTCAGGGGAAACCTCAGGGCTAAAATTGCTGACAGGGATAATTAATGTTAATCCTGGTTAAGATGAGAAGCCCCACCAGCTGGGACCAATATCAGCATACTTTCATAGGAACTGGTGGAATAAGGCTACTGATTGAGCAGGGTGTGAAGGGACCTATCAAGGAACTTCCAGTGCTCAGGACTTTGATATGCATCGGGGGTTTGGTGCAGGGCTTGGGAATACTTCAAAGTAAGAAGGTACCTTGGCTTCATAAGAAGAGGCTAAACTGGTATCAAGAGAACAGGAGATGCTGGCAGTTTGTGCAGGGTCTTTGCGTATCCAGGCCACAGCCTGGCCCAATGATGTGCAGTGAAAGCCTAGGCAAGGCACACCATCCTTCTGGGCCTTATCTTCTCCTGTGTAAAACCAGTTTGGGAAGTCTGGGAAGTTGCCCTGAGTAAAGTTCATGGAAAACATGGAGCAGTGAAGGGATAGAGAGCTTGGGAGAGAAACACAAAAAGAATTTCAGTGTTTGTGAATTTATGCTGAGGTTTTTGAAGCTTATTGGGAAGATTGGTCTCAGGAGTAGACTCAGGCCTCCAGAATCTCTTCTCACATCCTTGGAAAGATAGACTTCCTCTGGAAATCCACTCCATGGGATATGACTTTTATAAGATTAATTACTCACCTCCAAAATATCAGAGCTGTTTCTCATGTTGTATTTTGCCTCTGCTTCTTAATTTTTCAAAGAGCAGTTTCCTGATTCTTGCCATGAAATAGCTACATGTTGGCTGAATTTTGAATAAAAGGTCTTGACTTGATGCATTTTATCTGCCTGTCTCACTTGTTCCTAACTGAAATTCCTCCTCCTCGGAGGGGGAACTTTAGGAGTGATATATTCCAAATGCTGCCGTACATATTTGATTTCTGGCTATTTCTAAGGTCACCCTGGATCTCTTGCTTTTTTGTGAGGTTTGCCTATGCGGGGCTGCTGCTGTTTGCAGAAGAGATGAGCAACACCTCTCTAATTGCCATAGCAACATGGAGCAAAACAGGTGGCAGGTTGATCTGTGTCTGCAGGAAAGGGGAAAAAAAATGGAGAAACACAGGTAAAAGCAAGTCCACCTGAGCAATGCCCTTACAGAAAGAAGAGTCTTCTCAATCCACTAGGACAGAGCAGATTGTTTTGGCTGTGACTTTTCTCACCTGTGGATCAAAGAAAATAAAGTGTAAGTCCAGGGCAGCAGAGGGTCCTGAGCATCTTTGCTCACTCTTACCTTCTCCTTGACCATAGCACTGCCCCAAGGTGTCTTGACTGTCCAATCAACAAGCTGGGGTCAACGGTGGCAGAGCCTCACTTAATCAACAAGCCTGTTATGACTCCTGCAGAAGAAGCTCACACACGTGTAATTGAAGACTTGAGGCAGATGTTTATAAATTGGGAATACCCGCTTATTTTCAAGGAAGGTCACAGAAAAACATAGGTTTTGCAAACTGCATGAATTCCTCCTGTTTCCAGCTAGAATAAACAACCTTTTTTTTTTTTTTTTTTTTTTTTTTTTTTTTTTTTTTCGTAAGAGATGCTAGCACAGCAAAAGGCAACTCTCTGGAAGCTGAGGACACAGATCAGGCCTGGACTTGAAAATAGAGAGGTTCAGTGCACACAAAACATATATCCCAGAGTCAGGATAAGCAGCTGAATTTAAAAAAGAGGTGTGAGAGAAAAATCTGAAATGATGTCAGGGAAATTCTGGACTGTTTGATTTATTTTGTATGAAGATTCAGCCTTAAATACCTTCATGGCAGGTCTTTAAGGGTGGGGTGAGTGCATATATATTTGAGGTAGAAAAGGAAACAAAGGAAATGGGACAATATATTGGGCAAACTTTCGACAAGATGAAAAAAACAAACAAAAGAAAAAGCCAATGATGTGATGCAGCAGCATGTGAGTGGAAAGCACACGGGCAAGACAAATCACATCATGAAGACTGGGGCCTGTTCAGCCTGGAGAAGAGAAGGCTGAGAGGGGATCTAATCAGTGTATATAAATACCTCAAGGGAGGGAGTGCAGAGGACGGGGATGGTCTCTTTTCAGTGGTGGCCACTGATAGGACTAGAGGAAATGGCCGGAAACTGAAACATCAAAAATTCCATAGGAACTTAAGGAAAAATTTCTTAACAGTGAGGGTGACAGAGCACTGGAACAGGCTGCCCAGAGAGGTTGTGGAGTCTCCTTCTCTGGAGATCTTCAAAACCCGTTTGGACGCAGTCTTGTGCCACGTGCTCTAGGTGTCCCTGCGTATGCAGGGGGGTTGGACTAGATGATCTCTAGAGGTCCCTTCCAACCCTAAGCATTCTATGATTCTATGATTCTATGACTGAGGGGTGGAAAAGTAACTTTAGAGGTGAAAAAGTCCATCATTACAAAGAAAGCATGAAAAATATTAGGGAGTCAAGCACTAAATCACTCCAAAATAAGGAAGATCTTTAATTAAGAGCAATAAAAACATTTCTGACTGATCTGAAAATTATTATTTTCCAATATTTTTAGTTGTTCACCAAAGTGAGAATTCATTGTCTTATTTGTTACTTGTGTTATTCCTTCTGTGCAGTAGAAGATGGATGCTACTTATTTACTTGATGTTAATTTGTGCATAAAGAATTTTAACTAGGCAGTTCTTTCTTGCAAAATGAAGATTTTTTTTTTACCTATTTTAGGTTAAAAAAAAAAAGGCACAACAAATTCTGTTGAAAGATGTAATAGGGAAAAGGGTCAAATCTGGAGCTGAATAACCTTAATCATTTCCTACAAATTTAAAGGAACTTATTTGGATATCGATGCTATGGGTTTCATGAAATTCATAGCCTCAAAGAGCAATTTCATTTATCTGCTATGAAAATGCTCCTAACTATTTCCAGTTAAGTTCCCTTCTCTTTCTGCCAAAACTCTTCATTTTGGGAATGCAACAGATTTCTGAACAGTCTCTTAGAGAGACACTTGAAAAAAAAAATACGAGAGAAAGAAAAAAAGATTAAGAAGAAAATGAAACAAAGAGCTTTCCATCCTCCACTTGTTTTCACCTTGGAAAATGAACATGTTCCCAGTGCTGCTCTGAGTCTCCTAGCAGCACAGAAAGCAATGCTGAGATCATCCTGCATAAGTACGGGCTACAGCATCTTATCTCCTGATGGGCACCCAGGCTGTAATTACTGGTTCAGCTAGAGCAAAGCTTTGCAAAAGCTGCCTGGCTGGATTTAAGGATTTCAAGGCAGGCAGGTCCCACCATGTCCCTCAGTAATCAAGCTTGATACTTAATTACCTTCTCTCTTTGTGCCAGAAAGGATTTGTCGCGGAGCCCTGGACATCGCGGGGGCTGCGCTCTCAGCAGGCTGAAAGTGCCGATGGCCAGGACACTCTTCAGGCAGGGCGGTTGTGGACCCAGCATTCATCCATCCCGTGCATCTTGGTGAGAAAAACTCATCTGAGGATGCTACTGCCTTAACAGCATCAGTGTTAATCGTCTGCATCACTCTCTGCTTGCAAAACAGGGCACAGCTCAAGAGTGGCCTGTCCATCTAAGTGGATATATGTATGTGTCTGAGATCCCGGCTCAGACATTGGAGACCTCTCATTACTGGCACTGGAGTCTCCTTTTCTCTCTCTTTACCTAATTGCTTTTGGACAAGGTCTGGGTGTGTGCCTATGGGCTTTGAAAACAAAACAAATTTTGCCACCACATCACCTCCCGTTGTCCTATGAACCCTCTGTAGGTCATAGACCACAAGATGACTAAAACAGCCCCTGCAGGACTAGGCATCAGTCCCATGTTAGCCTTTTCTTTTAATAGACCCCAGCAAATGCTTCTTGCACAGATGATGAGAAACCAGCAGATACACTGAAAATTTGGCTGGTTATGCTTTTTAGATTTTGCGTTGATGGCTCCTCTTAAATGGGTTTCTATGATATAACTTCCCTTACCTTCCCTGAGGTAGGACCATGACATTTCAGCCAAATTATAGTGTGGTCCTTTGTCTTGGTTTCCGTTCCTATAATGATTAGCCATGCGTGATATCTCTCCCCCCACCCCTTTTTTTTTTCGGTTGTAATACATTATTATGAGATTAGTATGCTAATTTATACTACAAAGAAATTAAAGCATTTGTCGTGGAAATAAGTTATTACTTCAGATATAAATCCCTTGTGGCAACATACAGTAACTCTCCATTTTAATGCCAATCTCAGCAATGTGTAAGTGACAAATGATCTTTCTAGTATAGTTTTCAGGGACAAATTTAGTCAATTTTCATGGTGTCTAGATGATGTTTTTAATCAATGTGGCAAACAGCAGGATGTGCCTCTCTTAATTGTTTCCAATAATCTGAGTTTAGTGCCATCCTTTCAGGCAATAGATTTGAACCTAGTCAAGCAAAGAAGCACATTAGATGCAGAGTCTGGGCAACTGCAGGTACTTGAGCAAGGATGGAGAGGATGAAACTCACTGAGTGGGGAGACTGAGCAGAGGCCAAGTCAGCTGCTCTCTAGGGCAGTTATGCAGTTTCCCTGCTCACGGCAGCCAGCTGGGAAGGATCCGTGCGTGTCCTGCCCACTGGCTGATGCTGGTGGTGGTGAGGCTTGTGCAGCAGCTCACTTTTGCCCTGGGGTCGGTAGGGAATATAGAAACCACCCTCATTGCTGAGCACTGTTGGCTCCAGGAACTCTTTTAATTACTCATTACTCAAGATCAAAATCATTTCTAATCACTCTCATAAAGGATTTCCCCTTGTGCTATAATGCCATGCTGAAGAATATGAAATAAGCCCTCTGTTTTACAACTGTTCCTTGCTGCCATAATTCCCCGTTTACAGTAATACCAGCAGATTTCATCTCAGACATTTTTAAAACCTCTCTGCCGCATGAGCGTTTCAAGGAGGATTAAGATAGAAGTGTCCCTCATTAACTCTTTCCTTCACCCGGCCGGTCCAGCTTGGAAAATGGATTTGTGAGGTGAGTGCAAATGTCCAGCCGCAAAAATGCTATCAATCAGACCCATTGGCATGGGATCAGTGCAGGGGAGTGCTGGGTGGCAGACCAGATCTGGGACCCACTAGGCTATGAGGGGATATAAGGCACAGAGCAAGTGCGTACCCCACAGGGAGAGGCACTTGAGCCTGGTTGTGATGTTTCGAACAGAAGTGTTTCCTATCGGCATTGCCATAATCTGAAAAAATACTGGAAAGAAAAAAAAGAATATTGATTGCAAAGATATTTTGACCCAGGAGAAGCATAATAGTTTCATCTTTTTCATTTTCAGAATAGTTTCAGCTTTTTAATTTTCTTCCCATAACATATAGACATTTTATTTTTGCATTCCTCAAACATTCGATTTCATAAGTTAAAGCCATTCTATTTAAAATTGGAGACTTCAGATGTTAGCCTGGATCCTCTGATAGGCTTGGCTAAGTTTGAAGTAATATTTCCATGATTTAACAGAAAAATTTTTAGATTTGTTTTTTCTGCCTTTTGGAATTTTTAAACCTAGGGTCTCTATTTGCACTGAAAACAAAGCTTAAAACATCAGATTTTCCTATGGAACTGAAAGATTGTTATCCAGGCAATGCCAGGACTAGTTAGATCTTGGCTTCAAACAGGCTGATGCTGCCATCTGCTTTTGCAGACACCTAAATCTAGTGTGGTAACAAGGATGGTTCATGGTGGAGCAGTGCGTAGCTCCATTCCCACCCTCCTCATCAGTCCACATGCAGCTCAACCTTTCTGAGTTTGTAAAGTAGGGAACCATGGTATTACACTCCACAGATGGCACTCTCCACTCCAGGACCATGGCTTTATTGCTCCGTAGTGAGGAAAATAACTCCAGGCCGAGTCTGTGCACAAACACGCAGGGAGGATGTGTGGCCGGCAAGGCTGCTAGTAACCCAACGGCAACCCAAGCCTAGGCTGGGATGTCAGAATCTAGGGCCCCGATGTTGCAGCCGTGGTAATAAACACTCTCATTTCACTCAAAGACCTTTATTAATACCAGTGGCTCAATTTTTCCTTCAGTTACCATTGGCTTTCATGTGAGGTGTAGGCGCACAACTGACAAAATAATCGTGTCCTGCTTAATTACACTTTTTGACGTCCTTATGAAGGAGGCAAGAGATAATTGCCACTCTCATCTAAAGCAGCGTGTTGAGTGTGGTGAGGGGGCCAAAGTGTGGAAACCTGTTGTTGAATGCTCTGCATTTAAATTTCTTATTCTGCACCTTTAAAGGTAGAGAGAAGAATAAATTTATAAATCTCTACAGACTCATCCATCCCAGTGGGAGACCTTTGTGCTTCCTTCCCACACACACCAGGTTCAGCTACTTAAGAATCTGCATATATGTCTGTCCAAACCTGAATACATATCTTGGAAAACTCAAGATCAAATAAGCAGATCAGTAGCAGAGGCCGTGAAAGCACAGGACTGAATGGGACCACTTGGATCACTTGGTCCCTTCTCCCGAGGCGGCAGCCAGCCATGGGGTAGATATTTTGTCCGCAGTGGCTTCAGGAGCCACCCTACTTCAGAGCTGCCCACGAGGTAATGCTGCCTCCCAGCAGAGCAGCTGGGATGCAGACACATACACTGATATCTGCCAAGGGAGGATAGGCTTAGCCCATTCCCCAGCGCTTTAGAAATCCAGGAGCTGTCAGAAATAGTGAGGTCTTCTCCCAAGAAAGTGTTTCAGCTAGCATCTAGTAGAACTTAAAACAGCAACCCTGAAAGGCTGCCGCGTTCCACTGGCATTCAGATGAAGAACAACACTCACATTATTTCCATCCACAGCACCAGGCTGTCACCCTCATCTTTAATTGCTAATTATGTTTTCATTATATTTACAGCATTAAATTTTTTTAGTGATTATGGGCCAGAGCTGATTTGCATAGGCATTTGGATGAATTATTTTATCAGAAATCAGCATGAACTGCTGGAGAGTTTGCTGCTGCCTGTATTTTCCTCAAGGAAAGGAGTGGAAGCAACTAATTGTTTTCAATGAAACAGCCATGGAAACTGTTGCTTTGTGCAGGGAATGACAGCAGCAGTTGATCAAAACAAGCTCCTTCAGCTGGAGTTTGCCGAGGTGCACTCAGAAGTGCAAGAGTTTTCTGCTCCTTGATGAGGGGCAGTCTTCTTGGTATGGTTATGGTGATACTCTGCTGACCTGATGGTCAGACCATGCACCACCTCAGTTGGAAATGCAGGGACTTAACTTCACTTTTGGATCAACAGGCTACTTCTCATCATCTACTGCACAGCATGGAGCTGTGATCCAGTTCCTTACACCTTACAAGGACCAAGAGCCTTAAAATAGTATTTCTGGTGGTTTGACTGATTAATCAGAAGTCTTCTCAAACTGTTTATGGATGTGAGGTCCCTAGAGCGTGTTTCTAATGGATCCTCTTGGTCCATATCCCCAGGCAGTCCCACAAAGCCTTTCTAGCAGTCCAGCTTGGGTTGTCTGTTCTGCCTTGCTATTACACTGCTTTCTCTCTGAAGCTCATATTCCATTTTTCAAGTCTTCAGCAGTCTTAAGATCTCTTCCCTTCTTGTTGTGGGAGAGATGTTTCCTCAGACTCTGCAATACATGAGATACTTCCTGGATTTATTTTGCTAGGGAGGTCCTGGTACCGATCCATCTTGTCCAGCATCATCTTTGCCTCCGGTGCAGACTGACTTGAAAGGTTCATCTGTAGCATTTAGGTCTTGAAAGCTAGACCTAAATGCTACAGATGGCTCCAAGAGCTGCCATTTCACATGGGAGGCTGGAATACCACAACTATTGGGTTTGGCATAAAAGAATATGTAATATCTTAATACAAAAGCATTTAAAAACTTTAAAAGTTCATTGCTAAAAAGAATTACCTAGACCTGGATAGCACTCTGGTACTTCACCTTCACCTTTTCATATAAAGTTAAAATTCTCTCACCTCTTTCATACCAGAGGAAAAGCATGTTTCCTTCATGGCTGAAAAGGGAACAATTTCCAGAGAAGCTGAGTAGTTTACCCAGCTTGCCTTGTATATCTACACGTTTTATCATCTGCTTGTGGTGTGCTGCTATGCAGTGGGGGGAATAATGTGATTCCCCAAGGGATTTTCATTATTTCTGCAAATACAAGTGTACAAGCAGCCGCATCAGGGGTGGGGACAGTAAGGAATGTGACTGAAATTAATCTCACCTTTTGTTTTGCATTCAGCCTTCACAACTGTCACCCTGGGAGAAAACAAGCAAACCCAACAGCCGTGGGCTAGAAGGAATGGACTACAAACCAGCCGAGCACCAGAACATCATATGCCTGGGATACGGAGCCAGGCCTTCAGTGACTGGGGGCTGTCGCCCATCTCCAGGCTTGGGCACAGCTTCCTCCAGAGGATGCTTTGAAGAGTGCGGTTGTAAAAGAACTGAACGCTAGTTTTACAGTACCGTTATTACTACCTACTGAGCCGCTGGGAAGTGCTACTTGCTTTCAAAGTCTGGGGAAGCCCCATGTATTTTTAATGTTAAAAGTCACTTTGTATTTCTGTCCATCTTCAGGCAGAGCAGCCTGCAAAGGGGACATATGCAATGTCTGGCCATGAATGCTTGTAATTCTGATTGTACCTCAACCCAGATGTGTGGTCTGCTCTGCCTTTGGGCCTTGATGTGCCATGTGGGGTCTTACCCGTGGGTTACAACCTGAGTTAGATACAGCTCTGATTTCAGTCTCCTTACTTGGCCTCTTTCCCAGTAGAGCAATGCAAAGGGGAACATGGCCTGGATAAGTGTAAAATTCACACATAGAAATGTCTTAATACTTGGGACTCCCATGATGCGAAACACCCCTGAGGGTCTAGCAAATGGAATTGGAAAGCACAGCTCTTATCACTCACACTGCTGCCAGCTCTTGTAACGTTGAGTTGAGGCTGCGTTAACACTGCAGCCCTCGGGATCCTGAGCGTGACAGATTTGTAGCACCCTGTTGTTGGCGCTGCCTGGCTTGGCTTATATCCCTTAAACACGATATTGCCATTGTTAATAACAGGCCACCGGGTTATTTTGAGCATAACAGCTGTAGCCATTGTACAGACGGTGGCACAGAGAGCACCCTCACCATGACTTGTTGCAGATTTTGACACACTGTTTTTCCTGAGGCTTCAGGAGGCACGATGGACGAATGGCAAAATAAATGTGTGCACCTCCCTGCTGGTTGGTGGGAAGCTGTCCTTGCTTGGGACAGCACCTGAAATCCTCTTGTAGCAAGTCAGTAGATGTTCTGCTTGTGAAGTGTTTGAAAGAGCAGCCAGGGCGCTGGGCGATCGCATCCTGCAGCGATACTGGAGCTGTGAGCCGGCTCATCACTGCCAAAGATGCTGGACAGGTGGGAGGGAGATTCTGATACATGCTAAGAGCATCTTCTTGGAGCTGGGGACCAGAAAAGATGCTTTTACAGAGGCCTGAACAGAGATGTACCTTAGAGCTATATGTCCAAGGTCGAAATAAATGACTGAGATACTTCATCTACACTCAATGGAGAAAAATCTGCCCTAGTCCTTCCACTGCTTGCTCTGCCCACCCTCTGAGTTCATCCCCTTGCATGTGCACTGGTGGTCAGTGACGCCTCCTAGAAAACCAGAGCAAGGAGCACAAAAGTCACTGAGAGGATTTCCTTGGTTTAATTCATTGCAGAGCTTGGGCTACATAATGGAGGGCATAGCAATCTGGGCAAAAAATAGAGCAGTTTGCACATTTCAGGAAATTTTGAATCTCTGGCAGGAGAAGACAGCCCCTCATAGGGCTGGAGCTACCAGCTGGGCTGGACAGACCTGGCACCCAGCCTAGGGCCCTTTCCACTCCTTTCTCCTATATATTCCCTGCAAGGAGAAGATGCAGCATTGGATATGAGGAGCCAGGGCACATCTGGCTGTGCCAGCAGGGCAGCAGCCTGTGTGCAGCTCCCATCTGAAAGCCAGAGCTCTGGCTGGCCATGCAGCATCCCCTGCCGGCATCAGGAGATAGCGGCATCGCAGGGAGGGTTTTTTCTTTCCCAGGAAGAAGGCAGGGCACAGCATATATTTACTGCCTGCATCCACTGGCAAATGTTATTCCTTTAAGAAGCTGAGACGAACCATAAGGATTCATAATGCCCTGGGTTCCCAACGAAGGGTCCCTGGGCTCTGCAGCGACGCTATGGGAATGCGATGCAGCAGCTTGGGGAAGAAGTGACACTCCTAATTTGTTGACAAAGCTGCTAAACAAGTCAATTAGATTTTACTCGCTTCTCCTAATTTGGCTCCAACACTATATTCGCCAGTTGATTAATGTTGCTTTCTTTTCCTGCCTGGCAGCTCCAGGGTGCTACCGGTGAGGCATTTTCTACCTGGAAAGGATCTCTGTGGGCTTCTGCATTTAGGGTGCCCATTCAGAGAGCCACTGGGTAACCTGTAAGAGGATGCTGCACTGGGAGGGAGTAGGTTCCAGCCCAGCCTGGTCTTTCCCATTACAAAGGGGTTTGGTTATTTGAATAAGTACACCCTTTCCCTGTCCAAGTCTTTGTTTCTGTCCTGTTCTCGCACTGTGCACTTGAACAATAGCAGAAAAAGCTCCTCTGACAGAGGATTTTTCTTCCTAATGTTGACTTACACAAGCATTTGGACACCCTGTAATGTTAGAGCTGACAGTTCCTCTCCCTACAGTCCTCTGGAGGCTCAGGCTGATGGATAAAAGCAAGTTATTAACTACTTAACCATCTCAGTCTATAGGTTTGCCATCCCTGTGTGACCTTCTTGCCATGTGACCTCGCAGGGACATCAGCAGGCCCCCTCCCCATAGGATAAGCACATCTGGGCCTTTCTCATGTGAGCACATCTGAGTCTTTCTCTCTCTCCCTGCCTTACAGGTGTGTGGGGAAGCTGGAGTTCTGCCTTGATGCCTGCAAGAGTCTTCTGTCCACTAATGAGCTGAGCTGTGTGCTGGACAAATGCACTGCTCCAGGCAGGGGTCCCAGCTTGTCTAACCTTGGATTTGCAGGCTGGGTCCCCGAGCAGGGGACAAACCATGGCCCTGAGCCTGCAGGCAGCCACTTCATGTCCCCAGGGGCTCTGCTAGCTAGAAAGTTCCCCGGATCCTATTAGCAAAAGAAACACCCTGCCAGTGAGTCAGCTTGTATTTTTCTTGGCATTGCATTTTGGCTTCCTGGATTGGACTGTTGATATTCTTTGTTCTTGTGTTGTTTTTTTCACCTTCCACCTTCTTGGATAGCTAAAAATAACACACTTCCTTCTCGTTAGCAGCCAACAACTCTGCCTTCATTGTTCTTAGAGGTCTCCCTGCATATCTCTGCTGGTTTCATAAACTTCTGTGTCGGAGTTGAGCACTGCTTGTTCTCTCCCTAATTGTAAGACAACGAGAAGCCACAGCTCTGCCTAAAGGTTTTATTAAAGAATATGAACAGCTAGCAAGCAAACTACACAAGCCAATAAAATGGCACCCTGTGTCCTCAAGCTAGCAAGCACATGGAGTTATTCTTAAATTGATATTTTATTTGGAAAAGAAATCAGCCTTGACCCACCACAGTCCATAAAATTAATCAGACACCATACAGATTTGCAGTCCCTGCAACTCAGGAGCTGAAAAAAAGCCATCACAGTAGGCACTACACTCCCTTTATAACACAGCAGTGGAACACATTACGCACTAAGTCACAACCCACAAAAGAGAGAAGGCATTAGACACAGACTACTCGTTAAAATCATCATGTGTGGCAAGGCTGTATGAGTACTTGGCATCTTTAAGTTTCCTTGTCTCCCACCCTCCTGGGTACTCTTGCTGATGGACATGCTACAAGCTGCCCAAAAAGGTTCTGCCTCCAAGCTGTCACTCCTGCAATGCTGAAATGGCAGCATGTGGTGGACGACAGACAGGTTAGGACCTTCCCCTCTTCTTTGTGCATCCAGGCAAACCCTAGCTCAGCTGCCCAAGGTTCTGGGGACTTTCTGGCCTCCAGAAGAGGCCTGGAGATTGTCTGTCTCCTATGTGTGTGGAGCCGGTCCTCACTATCTGAATGCCAAACGGAGTGAAGCCTAACAGGCAACTAACCCCAAGGCGGGCAGCTCGCCTGCTGGCCTGTGGTCTGCTTGGAGGAGCTGAGCAGCAGCCATTGGGGAGCTAATTAATTATCGTCAGCCTTAGATATTTACTTTCACATTTCATTTTTGCTCATTCAGCCTCCAGCCATTGAATCCATCATACGTTTGTCTGCAGTATCTGCTGCTTCTTCCTCTGCTGGCAAATACAGACCACAACGGGAGCTGCTCAACCCTGCCTTCAAAAAAACACAGAGCCTTTCTCTTAAGTTTATTCTTCCCAGGGCTATTTTCTTTTTCTTGGCTACCAGCCTCTCCTGGCAGTTTGTTTCTGACTTGGTGAGCAGTCTTGTCTAGGGACCGCACTAGCACTGAGCTAGCTGGCTGTGATAGGACAAGACTTCGAGAACCCAACTGGGGGACCTGGAGCAAGGGGTTTCTGGACTGATGCTTGCAGCAGCCAACAGTTCATGCTGCAGGAATGTGTCCCATTGCTCACTGCTCGTATTTCTTCGGCACTTCTGGTTCTTTTTCAGCCGGACCAGTTTCTCACTGTTTTATTACACAGCTTTTTATGTACAAATAAAACAGAGCTCAGCACCAGATGAGAATGAGCTTGGTGCAGCAGTGGGGAAGGATGTGTGTGTTACCTGCTGCCCAGAAGCTGAGAGCTGAGAGCTGATCCCCACCCTCTACTCAACCATGGTGAGACCACATCTGGAATACTGTATGCAGTTCTGGGACCTCTGTTCAAGAGGGACATGGAGCTACTGGAAAGAGTCCAGCATAGAGTGACAAAGATGATTAAGGGTCTAGAGCATCTACCTTACGAGGAAAGACTAAACTAGCTAGGCCTGTTTAGCCTGAAAATAGAAGATTGAAAGGGGATCTTATCAACACGTACAAATTCCTGAAGAGTGAATGCAAAGAGGACGGGGCCATACTCTTCTCAGTGGTGGCCAGTGACAGGACAAGGGATAATCGGTATAAATTGAAACACAGGAAGTTTCATCTCCATATGAGGAGGAACTTCCTTACTGTGAGGCCAACAGAGCAGTGGAACAGGCTACCCAGAGAGGTTGTGCAGTCTCCTTCGTTGGAGATATTCAAAACCTGCCTGGATGCAACCCTCTGCCACATGCTCTAGGTGCCCCTGCTTGAGCAGGGGGGTTGGACTATTGGAGTAGATGATCTTTAGAATTCCCTTCCAATCTCAACCATTCTGTGATTCTGTATGGCAGATGAAGGAGCATCTTTCCTGTAAGCAGAGACTGAGGGAGCTTCTCACCATGGAAAATAGACAGCTGAGGGAGGATCTTATCAGTGTGTGCAAATATCTTATGGGAGGTGTCAAGAGGACAGGGCCAGACTCTTCAGCAGTGCCCAGTGACAGGACAAGAGCCAACTGCCACAAACTGAAGCACAGGAAGCTCCACCTGAATTTGAGGAGAAACTTCTTCTGCGTGTGACAGAGCACTGGCACAGGCTGCCCATAGAGGTTGTAAAATTTCTTTCTCCGGAGATATCTAAAACCCACCTGGATGCCATCCCCAGCAACATGCTGTAGGTGACCCTGCTTGTGCAGGGGACTTGGCCCCTTCTGACATCAACCGTTCTGTGTGATTCTATGCACGTGTGAGTTTGGTGAGTGGGGAGGCGCCTCATGCTCACCGCCTTTGACATGGACACCTATCACTTGTGCATTAGCAATGCCACTTGTGGGTCAAAGTGGCCTGTGTGCAGATATCAGCCAGAAACGCCTGGCCAGGTCCCACATCTCCTTGGGTGATGGAGGAGGTGGAAGGTGCCAAGAGCATCTGCTCCATGGTTGCAGCCCATCGCCTGGAGCAGATCTTCAAAACCTGCTTGGACGCAGTTCTGTGCCACATGCTCTAGGTGACCCTGCGTGTGCAGGGCGGTTGGACTAGATGACCTCGAGAGGTCCCTTCCAACCTTAAGGATTCTATGATTCTATCATTCTATGACAGCTCAGTGTCTGTGCTTTGAGCCATGTTGCAGACATGCACCACCAGAGATGGACGAGCATTGATGCCGCCAGAGGCAAATGGCTCCAGCTGCCTGAGAGACACTGGCGAGTGGAGATGGAGCTGGAGAGGCGCCAGGCGCTGCTGCTCACTGGGCAGCCAGGCTTCCCTGGAGCTGCCCCAGTGGCTGGTGGGGCTGCCTGAGCACATGGAGCTGGACTGGGTGCCGGGCGAGACACCAGCCCAGCGGCTCCGGGGGACATGGCAGAGGGGCCTGAATGGCGGCTGTGGGACCCGGGCACATTCCGCGTGGCTGAGAAAGTGTCCCCGGCCGCAGAGCCTCCCGGCAAGTGCAGCCTGCGCCGGGCAGCGACACCGCTGCTTGTGGCTGGGCCTTGCACATTCCATGCAGCGCCAGCTTTCCGCTCCTGCTCCAGCAAGAGGAGGTGCTGGGACACCAGGACACCCGAGGAGGCTGTGGACGAGACGGTCGTGGAGCAGGAGCAGGAGCAGGATGAGAGTGGCACCAGTGCCTGCAGCCCGGCCGGCGCCTGGGACCTGGTGAGCGAGGGCAGCCCCGGCACGAGCTCTCAGAGGCCGCAGCCAGGACGCCCTCCCGCAGCCGCTGTCCACATCCCTTCCCTCCACGGCTGCTCTCCGGCCTCTCTCACGTGTTCTCTTTCCCACCTCATTTCCCCAAGGTCGAGGAGAGCCTCAATGCGGGGGTCCTCAGCACGAAGGCACCCAAGGCGCATCCTCAGGACAAAGAGGAGCCCGAGACGGGTAAGTGCCGAGTCGCCCAGGTCGCAGAGATGGGGCTGGCAGGATAGGACACGCTGGGGCTGTGCTGAGCACTCACTCGCTCTCTCCTCTCCCTCATCTTGTGCCTGGTTGCCGTGACGCAGCGGAGCCTCTCGCAGCAGAAGGGCAGCTCCACAAGCCCAGTTGCGACAAGCTCGTCGAGGCAGCTACTGCTACACGTGCAAATACGTGTGGGACTTGGCCACTTACACAGACCTGGCCATCTCTCGGGGTAGGCAGGGCAGGGCCAGGGTGAGGGCTGAAGCCTAGCGGGAGCAGGACCGGCAACAGGGGCTCTCGGGGGGAAAGAGGGGCTGCACGAGCAGGGCCCACGTCGGAGCCCTCTGTGTCCTGCAGGGCTGTGTCGGGGCGCCCCAACCAGCAGGGCTGTCCTGGGGGTTGGAGCTCTCTTCCCACCCTCTGCCTTTTCCTTCCAGAAATGGAGCGTGCCAGGAGCTCCAAGCGTTTGCTGGTCGCCTCAGGAGGAGCAGCGGTGCAGGGGTGAGCGGCTGGAGACATTCGGGGAGCCCCTGAGCGCGGCTCTCGCCGGCGCGTTCGCTCTCAGCAGGGGGAGGTTTCTCGCCTCCAGCCCCCCCGAGCCGCCACCAGAGCTGGGGGTGGCCATGAAGGAAGGCCCCGGAGCCCAGTCCACGCAGCTGGAGAGCCCGCAGGGAGAAGAGCCGCCCCGGCAGCCTCTCGCCCGCAGCCGCCGCGTGGGGCTCCTACTCACATGGGGACCAGCGCAGCCTCCGCGGCGCCGGGGGCAGCGGCGCTGGGCATAGGCGGCAGCGCCGCCATCGCCCCCTCCCCGAGCCTCTGCTCCAGCTGCGCGCAGCCTCACGCTCCGTCCCTCACCCTGCGCCAGGCCCTGGGCCAGGGGCTGCTCATGGACCAGCAGCTGCTGGGGAAGAGGGAGCCACAGTGCCAGGAGGCCGAGAGGCAGCTGGCAAAGACCACGGATTCCCTGTGTTTGGGGGCTGGGCGCTCCCCCAGCTCCCGGCTCTTCCTTTCCTCACCGTCCTTGCTCTTCCTGGGGAATCCTCACTGAGCTCCTCAGTCTTGTGCTCTGGCAGCAGAGGGAGAAGGCCGAGCTCTTCCCGTGCTGTGAGGAGGAGGAAGAGCGCATGGGGGAAGAGGCTCCCGATGTCTCTGGCCCTGGTGGCCCTGGCAGCTGCTGCTGCTGCGGGACGGCGCAGAGCAGAGGGTGAGAGCAGAGCTGCTCTGCCCGGCGCTGCGCAGCCCTGCGGGACCAGGGCTGGCCTGGGTGGCCGCCAGGCCCACAGCGGATCCTGCTGTTTGCAGTGCCGAGGGCTGGGGCAGCGCAGGGCGCATGGGCAGTGCGCTGATCCTGCTGCCCCCTGAGTTCTTCTCCTCTGCTCCTCTCCCTCCTCGCAGCCTGTGGAGCAAGTGGCACATCTGCGCGGGCTGCCAGGAGGGTTCCTGGCTATTGGCAGAAACCATCAAGCTGAACCTCCCAGTGAAGCTCCAGGCGGCAGGGAAGGGGAGATGGTGACCTGACCAGAAGCCCAGTGCAATCCTGGCCAACAAACCAAGCCTTGGAAAGAAGCCTGGGGCTAGTGGCTGAGGTGGAGGCACAAGGGCAGGTCACCCTGGGGGATGTGCCCCAGTCTTCCCTGTTCCTCCATGGACTATCTGAGAAGCTGGAGCAATAAGGACATGAAAGAATCTCTTAAGCCAACTCAGGGCTCTGTGTATATGTGTGTGTGTGTGTGTCTTTAAATGTCTCCTGTCCCCACAGCCCAACACACAGCTCAAAGTAGGAGGGAGGTAAAACAAGCGGGAAAGGGACAAGAAGGAGGACCTACTTGTGCAGGGGTGTTTTGCTAGATGGTCTCCAATGGTTCCCTCCAGCTTTAATCATTCAGTGATACTGTGATTCCCCCTAGTCCCTGTTCATATGGCCATTTTGGTCATGCCATAAGAGCATCACATCCTCATATGCTGTGAGGCAAGGCAAGTGAAAACAGGAATTTGCTGTGTTGCACCTTCCAGCACAGGAGCCAGGGGATATGCATGATGGCAGGTCTTCATCCACAGAGTAGCTAAGCTGTGATACGCCTCACTACAGGATGTCATGGGTGCTGCAAGGTTACAAGGGGAAGTGGGCAAATCCATGGCAGAAGATCTCACGGAGTGTTAATTACTACATAGAAACCACATCTGGGCTACAAATGGGACACTATCAAGCAGGGGAAGTATGATATATGCTTACTGTGTTAATATCCTCTTACCCTGACATTCCCTTTCATCCTCTCTGAGACAAGATACAGGGCTGGAGGGATGTGTAGGCTGACCTTGTGCAGCTGATCTTGACTTCTTACAATTCTGGACAATCTGCTTACCATTTCCCTGTTTACATTTCCTTTCCAGCCTAGATGTAGCTGTTTTCCTCTATGCCGATTTTCTGTGGGGCAGGTCTCATTGTGTGTCAGCAGCACCGAGGATGTCAGGGCCCAGCAGCAGCTGGGGTGTCTCCAGCATACAGATCAGACTCAGCGGCCCTTTGAGAAGTGTCACAAGAAGACCTGATTTTTCAGATGTATTCTGTGGCAATATTCTCTCTGTCTTGAAGTGCAGCAGCCTCTAATTTAAATATTTTAACCAAACTGGCTGGCAAATTTGATTCTTCTCCCAGATGAATTGCAGTGTGCATTCAGACAGTGTTTGCATCCTTAAGTGCAGCCATTAATGACCATGCCAGTATTTGTGTAAATGCTGTGCCTGTAATTTAATTGTTTTAATACAGACAGTTTATAAGGCTTGCTTGAGTGGAAAGAGATGGAAGTTGCCAGTGTGAGGAATGACTTAGAATATCAGTCCAGGCATATCTGTGAACAAAAATGAGGGATGGCAACAACTGTCAGTGTGAAATTGCTTGGTCTTTTCCCTGGTTGCCATAAAGCGACTCTTTACTATGCATTTCTTAACATACTGATATATCTTATTTTAATATTAATGTCACACAACCCTTATTTTTTTTTTCCTTTTCAGGAGGGGATTTCAAAGAAATTTGTTATCCTCATTTTATTACAGATGGGGAAAGTGAGGCAGGGTAACACTCTCTAATCCAATCCAATGCATCTAGTGACAAAGATGGGAGCAGAGTCCTCTCTCAGATATGTGCTCTGCCATGTATCCTGCCTACTGGGGTATTCACCATGACGCCTGGGAGAACAAGCATGACCAGATGTGAGCCTCTGCCTCCGGAAAAGCACCTGCAGGATGGACCTCATATGGAAACGGGGAGGGCTGAGCAGTCTCATGGGTGAGAACTGCTATGAGAAGGAAGTACCAGGGCAGGTATGTGTCCTTTTCTCTTGCTGGAAAAGGAGAGCCAGTAATGAAAATAATTGAGCAGGAAATTTGAGCTAATCAGCAGTTAATTTCTTCAGCATAATTAACATCTTTACAGGCCCATTCACATTATTTTGCATTTGTGATGGTATTGGGCCATCACAGAAAGGCACGGCAGGGCTGTGTGGGTTGTTTGCTCTGGAGTGGACATTCCTGAGTGCGTGAATGTGCCCCATCCCTCTCCCCCACAGCAGCTGGTCCTGCTTCCCTGCTCAGCGGCTCAGGTTCCCTGTCTGCTCCCTGCTCATCAGCCCACGCTCGCTCCCTTCCTCTGCTGTTCCATTAAGAAACTCAATTAAAGTCCTGTGGTTTTACTGAGGCAGTTGGAAGTGTACCTACCCCTCTCATGCTGATTAGGAGATGGCTGCGTGTAGGTGACCGGGTGCTGTACACACATCCCATGCATGGAACTGAGCATCGGATGCACACTGCTCACTTCTGCAAGAAGCTTTCCTGCAGGGAGCCTAGGTCTCGAATGCAGAGCTGTGGCCTCTCTCCACCACAGCTAGATCACAATATGATCTGAGGCTTACTTCATGTATGGGGTGACACAGCAGGAGAAATGCTGCTTTGGGCTTGCATTTTTTTAAGGCCTTGCACAGAAAGGAGCTCTGTATCATTCACCTCAGCTCCCTCGCACTGATGGCATGTCTCAGTCACCACATCCACATCAGCAACCATGGTGGCTACTTGCACATGCATGCATGGACATTGCCGTAGTCATGGTGTGACATATTGGGTCTTAGGCAGAAGGCTGAAACCTGAGCCACACTGTGATCATGCTCCTTTATAAGGTCCCAGCAAGACAGGCTTTCTACTCCATAAGGAGCTCCAGGAGATGGAAGATAAAATTGGAAAAACTGGCAGTGCAAATAAGACACTCAGAGGAACCGTTAAAGCAGTGAGGCAGCTTGTTGAGAAGCCTAGCTGGTTCATCTCCTTCCAGAGACCTGACGTTGTGGAGAATGTCTCTCTCAGAGACCTTCTGTAGCTCAGCAGTTCCTGAACCTCAAGTTCCAGCCAATCTCTACCAGATTGTCTGAAGATCTCCATGCACTCTCATCAGTCATTGGCTAAAGTATCAGAAAGTTGACATGACTTCATGGTGCCAGTGTAATTGCAAAATGTGGCTTCCTGAACCATCACTGGCGAAAAGAGCACAGCTAGCATTAAAATTCAGCCACAGCTTCCTGTCAGAGAAGCTCCTGTTCACACCATGGAGCAAACCAGGTCTTCCCTGAACCCAGAGATGCCTTTTGATCTTAAAACCTTCTCTATAAAACCTATATCTTCTTTCAGATCACCTTGCCCTCAAGTTATTTTCAATCACAAAAGGAAGTGTTTGCCAGCTTGCCATGCAGCCTTTGGCTGGACCTTCTTTTTCATTCCCAGCCCATCATGTGTCTTGTTTATTCAGACTGTAAGTTTTTGGAGGCAGGGATGGTTACTAATGTATGTGCTATACTTAGCACAAGGGGTTTCAGGCTTGGCTGGATTCTCTAATAGCAATGAATATTCCATTAAAAAACAAACTACTTGATTAAAAGAAAGCTATTTAGAATACAAAGTCGAAATACTGCCAAGTTGAATAGTTATTCTTCCAACCTTGATTCTGACTCTAAAACTTTTCCAAATGAATAAAATTAAAAGATGTTAAATGTTTTTAGCTAACCTCCCACCACGAACCGAAAAGACAAGGGGAAAGTGCCTTTCAAGGCAGGAGGCTAGTCTCTGCTGCACTTTAAAGCATCTGGAAGGATGGAGAGGTTAAAGTTTCTCCCTGGGCTGCAGGAAACATTTATAATAGCGAGTGTCAGGCAGACCAAATGAAAAGGTTCCTAGCAATTTCCCTTTCAATAAATACAATGTTTATTTCTCGTCTCTCCAGAAGTGAGTGAAATTTAGAGATATGTCTGGTATTTCCAGCTCTTATTGATGCCAGACTGAGGTCAAACAGGTTTCTGACTCTCCCTATATCTTCTTCATGTTCCTCTGGGATCAGTGGTGAGGGGGCAGGATGTGTTGCTATTGTAGTCTCCCCCTGCAGCCATTTTTATTTGACCTTTTCCTTCTTGTCTTTTATGCCTCTTTTATCAGACATCTGCAACGAGATTGCTCTTTTCCTGGATTTAGCTGCACTCCAGCCCTCCCACTCCTGGTTTTATGGAGTGTTCCGTGATCAGTAGGGCAGTTTTTGTATAACTTAGCAAAAAATACAGAGCAAAAGTAAACCCCGTGCTGATGTTTTTGATTTAGTCATACTGCTAAACGTTCTCCATCCACCCTGACTTCTTGTGTGAGAATGTAGTTTAGAGGGACTTACCTCTCACATACTGCTCTGCAAGATATGTAGCCACTCTAAACTCCCTGCTGATAGCAGATCTGACCCAGGATCAGGATTTGATGGGGCCTGGGAGGGCACAGGTCTTACATGCTTTTTTAAAAAAATAGTCTCCCAGTGGTACCTGCAGATTCCTTCTGAGTTCTTTTTCCAGCCCAGATTCTTACCAGGGGAATGAGCTCAAGACTGTATGTTTTGCTGCTGTCAATCAGCCGAGCTCTGTCAAAACTATTGGAGTGATGACAATTTACAGCCCTCTACCTGTGATATTTGTATAGTCCTCCTTCATGTAGTACTTCAGATACCGGAATGAATTTGTCTGCACAGAACCGAGATGCTGAATCGCTATCCCTTTTGGGGACCTTTGGTGAAGACACAATATGTATTACAAGTTTCCAAGTGCCTCTGAATCCTCAGAGCTGTCAAGTCTCTGGTGTCAGACAGACAACACTCATGACTGACCCTCGTAGTATGGTCATAGCTTCCATCTCAGCTACATGTATGCCTAATGTATTTGCTTCCTTATGGCTTCTATGCCATGATGCCCATGTCCTGAGCAGTAGTAGGAAGGATATATATCTGAGGAGGGCTGCAATGTCTTTCTGAGGTGGGTCTACTAGGACAGATCTGCTCTCGATGGGCTCTCACTAGAAGCTCATGCACAGCTACCTGCCCATGCCCTCTTCTACCTCAAGAAGCCACCTAAACCACTTCTATTGTGTATCACCACTCATCAGAGCAAACTAGAGATGTGGACCTGGGCATAGAAGCTATGCTGAAGTTCACTTAAAAGGTGTAGCCCAGAGATGAAGCTCCTGTGTCCTTCTCTGGAGATCTTCAAAACCCGCTTGGATGCAGTCCTGTGCCACGTGCTTTAGGTGTCCCTGCGTATGCAGGGGGGTTGGACTAGATGATCTCTAGAGGTCCCTTCCAACCCTAAGCATTCTATGATTCTATGATTCTATGATTCTATGTTTCTGCACTAGACCATGGACTCTGTTTTTCTGAAGTTCCCAAGCATAGATCTCAACCCTACCTCATACATGTGTGAAACTCAGGTCCCTAAAACTCCTGGGAACTCCTCTCCTTTCTAAACCCATGTTTATATTTTCAATCTGAAAGGCAGAGGATTAAATGAATTTTAAGTAGTGTCCTGATAGCAAAACAGAATGTTATCTCCTCCCTTTTTTTGACTCAAAATATCCTGTCTTTAGTCATTAAAAACAACCAACAGCATGAACATTTCATGAGCAGATAGTTAAATTTTAATTTCCCCATTGAATTTATTAAGGTGTGATCATGCATCTGAATTGAATTTAGCAACCTGGCAAGGAACCAAATTAAACATGACATAGCGACAAAGTTTCCTTTTTCATTGTGCTTGATCACCCACCCACCTTTGCCCTATTAAAATAAGTGTTGTTTTTTCTTCCCTCGAACATTTCTTAATCAAAGTCTTTGCGAAAATGAAGGAAGAGCGTTTTGCCTTAAGCACTAGTCAGAGATGTATACAATGTGCTAAAAAGAGGTCTGACAGAATTTATTGTTTATGTTGGCAGATGGAGTAATTGCAACACTGAAAAAGATCCAGGTGTTTTGCAGAAAATGATGGTGGTCTCTCTTATAATGCTTAATTTATTATATCAAATAAATTGCACGCGGTTAGAACACTCAGCAAATGTGCTTTCTGTGTTTCAATCCTGCCTCCACTCCCATCATCTCCCAATTGTGCATCCTGCTCTTCTGACAGCCTCAGGTAGGGGAGAAATAATCTTCTGGGTGGAGGAGGCTTCCTGGACAACACCCACGAAACTGGTGGGCCTCTGGTGCTTAACAGGAGAAACCCAAAGGGTGCCAAGGTGAGCCACGTCCTCCAGATGCTGCATGTGGGACTGCCTTCCACTATATTCTGTCCAGTACCCTGGTGCTAAATGCCACAAATTTTTCAGTTACTAATGCATCCCTGTTCTACCATCTGCAATATTCCTCTCCCTCTGCTCTTTGCTTTTTGAGAAAATGGATGGGCAAAAGTGAGTAGCACCAGGAGAGGCTACAGAAATCTAGGTCATGAGACATCAACCAAAACCTACATGAGACTCCCTCTACATGTCAGTCCTTCCTAATCTTCTCCCCTCTCACACCCTTTCTGGACAGTGTTTCCACTTTCTGACATACTGAAGGGTTTGGGGGACCCACAGTTCTCCAGTGTCCCTTTGTCCCTGGTCTCCAGGTACTTCTACTTCTTGCTCAGAAGACAGGTCTCTGGCCAAAGGGAGTCCTAGCACTTGGCGATGTGGACAGAGGGAGAAGGAATTTAGCCCTTACAGTCTTAAATCTGGGAGAATCCCAGTAGTTCACCAGTATCCACAAAGAGACTACTCATTTGGGAGAGAAGGACAGATGCAGTTTGCTCCAGGGGAAGTCCTAGAAGAATACTCCAGAATAGACTCAGTGTCAGGACACAGAGTTATCACTGCTTTCCCAGTGAGAGCAGGAGATGAGAAAACCACTTGACAGCACACTGCCATCTGTATTTCTAATTTGTGCTGAGTGGTCTTTCTAAGAAGCTGGTAATGTGCCAAAGATCTTGAGCTTTTGTAACGGTGTACTTGATGCCTCATATAATATTTAGTGTAAGCAACTTAGCAGCCTGTGATGAAAGAACAGTCCAGCTGGGTGGGTGGTAGCCAGGCCAGCAGCCCATTGAGAAACAAGCAGGCTTTTAAATACTTAGTGTGCGGTCCAGGAAGAGCTATCACCAGTGTCTGAGCAGCTGATCAGGTGGGATATGAGTATGGGCATTTTTTAAGTACTCAGGAGACATGGCTCCACATAGAAAAATCAAGAACTATTTATTACATTCGTGTATGAAACCTGCCTCCAAGGAAATGTCGCTGGGGCTTGGTGGAGGAAGGGGAGTGTTTGGAGATGAGGCTCACACCTGGAAGATGGATTGCTGCTATGAGTGCTCAGCCCCAGCTCTGAGAGCCGAGTCATGTCAGGGGACGTATATACTTGTTAAATCACAACTAGGTTCCTGCTTTGTATTTGCTTTACTTCTCCTCTTGTTTCCAGTCTTGTTCCTCCAAATCTGACTTTAAATCTTAGACAATTGCTCTGTCCTTGGTGTTCCTGCAAAATGTGGCCAGTATTTAGAGCACGGGGAAATAACAGCAAAACGGATGGGCTGAGGGTGCCCCTTCTTTATGGGAATGGCAGCCTGGGCTCAGAGAAGCCCCAGCTGTTCTTCCAAAAGGCGGGTGAATTTGCCGCCAAACCTGAGCTCTGGGGTAGGGATACTCCCTAAAGAAGCTCCCCCTCCTGCAAAGATAGCAGAGGGTTCTGAGCGAAGCCTGTTGTCTTGTGGCTTGCTGGGAACAAACAAACAAGCAAAAAAACCCAGACAAACTCATTTCGAAAGCAGCAGCACTCAGGGATGACATTTCACAAAACCTGTAGGTGCTCCATATACTGACACGATGTTCTCTGAAAATGACCACAATTTGTCTCAGTGGCTAATCAGCCCTGCTTTTGAAAAAGTGTGCTGCCTTCCTCATCTACATTTGTCTGGCACTAACCTGGAGCCATTAGGTCTCCTTCTGTCTCTCCCTACAGGATTGAAGAGCCCTTTACTGTTTAGTATTTTTCCCGCTAATGGTTCATATGCACTATAATCAGTTTAGCTCTTGATCTTCTTTGGATGAGCTATAAAGACTGAGCTTTCCACCTTGGTGAAACATCAGTGCCATTCTGACAGTATTTTGAAAACCTTTCACTGCCTTCCTCCCGCCCCTTAATTTTCAATGGCCTTTTTTAAAATGTCAGCACTGAAAACATTTTTTTTCCTTCATTTTTCCCTCCTTCATTTGATTTTTCTTCAGAAAGTGACCTGGAATTTCTTCATATTCAAATTATACATTGGTTGAATGGGTCCAGTTTGTGAAGGAAACCAGCTTACTCTGACTGCATCATCTTTACTGTTATTAATTGTTCTGCCAATCTTTGTGGTATCTGTAATTATCAGCAGGGTTTTTCTTCTACATCGTTTCTAAAAATATTGAATAACTTCATGTGGTCTTGGCAGAATCCACAAGCAACAATCCCATTCAGCAATGTTTCCCTGCTGTTAACCACTTTTTGAAGGCTGTCAGCTAACCCAGCCACAGGAGGCTAACCAAGCCTCATTTAACATGAACTCTGTTAATCCAGCACCAAGTTCATTATAAATATATGAGGATGTTTTCCAATAGGACACCCAAAGCTTTGCAGAAATCAATTCCGCAATTCTTTTATTCTTTTTCTTTTTGTTTCTTCTTGTTTCCTTTTTTTTTTTTTTTTTTTTTTACAAGGCCTATTTCTGGAACAAAGGAAAAGAAGAAAACAGCAGAAGTTATTGACTAGTGTTTATCGTATCTTCATCTTTTGTTCTGTATTGAGTCTTGACTGCTCTCTCATTTAATCTGCAGGGACTAGCATAAAGCTTAAAGAGTAATAGTCATCTGGGGTTATACACATTTTTAAAACACTAATATACCGTTGGCATTCATTCAACATTTTGCACATCTCCCCATACTCCAAGATTATGAAAAATTAGCATGAATTACCATGAATGTCCTTTGCCAATTCTTTTGAGACTCTTGGGTGCAAATGATCATGATCTGCCTCTTTGAAACTTTTCATATTCAAAATGATCAGTATAAGCAGCCAGAAGTTACTACAATTAATAAACATCAAAGCAAATAAAACTTGAAATAGTCATTAGTGGTCTGGGAAGCTGCACTGCATTCTCATATGACAAAGCGAGAACAAAAAGTTTGCTCCAGCCAAATTGCAGAGTTAGTGTCTTTCTTTCACTGCAGCAGGATTTACAGCAGGATACTCTGAAGATTAAAGCCAAGGATGCCCACCCTGGGAGGAAGGAGATGTGATGCAATAGTTCTAAAAGGAAGAGTCACGGTCGTGGTAAAACATCAATAAAACAAAAGATGACTGAATATGCACTGCAAAAAAAGTGGAAAACATTTTATGGGGTTTTGCCTTGCAAAATGTTGTCTTGTTAGTGTATAACTCTGGGCTGACAGTAATCCTGAAAGAACATGGGTAGATAAAATCAGCACTTGCAGGATCAACCTCCTGAAAGGTGTTGTGAGATGAGTAAAAGGATGCTGTATTGCCAGAAACAAAAATGACAAGTCCAGCATTAGGAGGCAAATAATTTGTGCCCCCAAAAATGGGCTGTGATTACATCACATTCCTGTGCCCTGGATTGTTTAACCATGAAAAGAAATGAAGTTTCCCTGTGAACCAGCTGTTTATTTAAAAATCACCCTCTGCTAAGAGTGACCTTGGTTGAAAGTGCAGCCTTTGCATTGTCCAAAGTTCACCTCTCCAAAGAGGTAATTGAGGCTTTTCTATCAAGATGATGAAGATACTTGAGGCTGTGCCTGTTGAGAGCCTGCCTCCCTTCCTCCATGAGCAATACCATCATAGTCTCTGAGCTTGCACTGGTGAGGTGGGAACGTGTTACCCCCAACTAATAGGCAGAGACTTGGACAGGAACCCAATGCTACATCACAGAAACATCAATGAGTGCCAAACACAGACCCTGGGAATGGTATCCCTTGTGCTTTTCTAATAGTTGACCCAAAATGCAAAGAGCAACTGTCAATGAGGTGGCAGTCACACAAACACAAACGTTAATGATGACAGAGAAAAAGGCTTGAATTTCTGTCCTGTGAAATATGAAGCTTAAATATTGTTCTCCTCTCATTGACTTCCCATTCTTCTTATTTCTATTGCATCATTTTTTTTTTCATTTCACTCCACTTTCTTTTCCCCTGCTGCTCTGGAAGGACTGGTCTGATGTTTTCAATAGATTTATGACTGTTAGTATTTTGTGTGATTAATAAATACTGCTGTGATTTATGTTTCTGGAGGCTTTAGTGATTCTACTTAATTTTCCATTGTATGATGTCTCTCTGGGATCAGCATTTTTGCACTATTGGAAATGATTAGATGTCTACCTGTCACTCCATAAGAGTTCGTACGCTTTAATTCTTCACTTAGGCATATTCTGCTTCTGAATGATTTATTACTTCCAAAAAGCCAAAACAATGTTAGTTACGTGTTCTCTGTATGCAGGTACAAGAATGTATTTTTTTGCAGTGCTCATTTGAGTTTACAAAGAAGCAGGAACCACATTTCCCACCTAGAGGCTGATTTTCTGCTGCGGTCCATCCATTTGGTGCAAGGTGAGGGACTGAACGCATCAACAGGCAGCAGGATCTCTGACTGTGCTGCATGTAGGCACGCGTAAGGGCTTGCACTGTCAGGTGACTATTAGCAGCATGCAATCATGCTGCAATCAAACCTGCATCAGGCAGGATTTTAGAGAAGAACTTGCACTGAAAACATCTGATTTTTCCGTTGTTGAGCACCTTGTGTGGTTCTTTATATATCAGTGTAAAAAGGAAGTGTAGCATTCTAGCAAATCCCATCAGTGGCATTTTTCTCATCCACTTTCCCCTGATAAAATTGGTGACACGAAAGTATAGATAATGGCAATTCAGGCACAATTGAATTATATGCATATTTTATCTATTTATTTACTTATTTCTACTTGGCAAGTCAAATCTGACAGGAGATATTTGTATCTTTGTAGCTCTCACTTGTGGCTGTTAATCAGCAAGCCGCTTGCCACTTGTATGCCAGAGAGAGTTATGTTTCAAAGTCTTTCAAATTTCTTATGTACATGTATTAGAAAAGCATCTACGCCCGCATCCCCTGCTTGCAACAACCCACATGGCTTTGGTTAAAAAGCAAACAGTGAATGCATCCCCTGAGAGCAAACGACGTGCAGAGCATACCTGTAATAAAGCAGGGAAACCCTCCCCGTCTCAGAGATCAGCAAGCAGATTGATGTTTTGAGCTGTGCAAAATAGTTCAATGAAAGAAGCTATATCATGTTGCTGGACCTCAGTTTGCTCATGGAACAACCCTAGAAATATCCGTATTTTTCAGGAAACAGATGGGCACTTTTCCACCTGCCCCAGCTACCACCAACTTGGCTTTTAGCTGAATGGCTTATTGACAGGGGAGGGAAGAAATAAATCTAAAAGACTCGAACAAATCCAGGCTCCCCAATCTGCTCAAAATACCTCCCTTCAGTTTGGTAGGGAGCTTGCAGGTCTGATGCTCTCCTTCAGTAATGGCTCATTTCAAGTTCTGATCTGACATCCTGCACAAGACTCAAAGAATCTCCAGCAAACTTTATGCTTTTAAGACTAGAAATGATGCAAAGCCAGTTTCTCTCCCATTGTAGGATTGGCAGAGGATCTCCCTTCCTCCTATCAGGTTCAATTTTGGCCAACCCTTTGCTGCTTCTCACTGCACCTTCTTGCAACTAACAAAAGATTTCAGCTGTTATTGGAAGAAATATGTGAAATTGTAGCTTCTACTACTGTTAAGAAAAGGTGGAAGAAATGACCTCTAAGAGGGTTAAATATGAAGGGGAATTAAGACCTACCTGGTGGGATTTTTCTCCTCTTATTTCAAAAAAAAAAAAAAAATCCCTGACACTGAGCTCCTTTCTCACCAATAGGTCCCCAAAAGTACAATAAATCATCTTGTACTTGTGGAGATGTCACTGATTGCAGAGGGAGTAGATGTCTAACTTTTGGATGGCTGACGTTATTTGAGACATATCCACCTCCAGTGTAAATTGGCAGTGACTCACGGGCTTTAGTGAAGGGCTGATGATTTAGAGCTGCTGGGAAACCAGCCTGTATTACACACTTTTGTGGCAAAAAGAAAAGAAAAATGAAAAAAGGGAGAAAAAAAAAAGTCCTTTGAATGCCAATGGGGTTGATGCAGTTTTATACCAACTAACAGCTACTCTCATCTATTGCTGCCTCAGGAAATTCCCTTAATATGGTTAAGAAAGGTTGGATGTCAGTAATTTGGAGAACATAAATTTTTAGACCAAAATACAGTTCTTGTCATTTTCTAAAGCAATTTATGCTCTGGAAGCAAAGGTGCACTCTCAGCAGGACTGGAAGGGAACCTCTGCATGCTGATCTCTACCCTTCCACTTACCTTTCAGTGAATTCCCACCTCTGTGAAACAACTTGCTAAATACAGTGCATTTTGTTATTTCTTTTATTTTGATGTAAACCCCATCCCCTTGAGAGCAACATGTTTCAGTTATTGTTTTTCACAGCTCACCAGAGTTATTCAGCCTTGATTTCTTCCCTGAAAACAAAGCACAGTTCAGCTGAGCACATAGATCTGGTACAGATACTTTATTTCTTTGAACTGTAAAGATGCTCTGAGCAGCTCCAGCTGAGATGCAGGACCACACAACACCAGACTTTGCTCTAAACCTATAGAAAGAGACCGTTCTTTGTTAAAAAGCACACAAGAAGCAAAAATAATGATGAAGAGAGGCATAGATAGGGTTAACAGGTGCAAGGCTGTTTAACTGTTACGGGTCTCTGTGAAAACACCTGGCACTATTTAGGAAATGGCCTGAGCCAGGGGCTGCTCCCTGTAGATGGGATGAATGAGAACTCTTTGTGGAGCATGGAAGATGATTTTTACCTGCACATTTTAGCTTGAGTGATTAGCAAGAATAAGGCTGGCCTGTGTTCTTTCCCCTCAGGCCTAGCAAATAGTTCCATTGATTTGGTCTACCGTACCTCTTCTAGAAGAGCTGATGTCTTTTCCTTGAATGGGAAAGAATCCTGAGGGTGACAAGCTCCAGCTTCTGCAGTGAAAAGTAGATCCCAACATGTCTTTTCTCCCTGCATGGGATGCAGCTTCTGACATAGACCTGCTGGAATCTGCGGGCCCCTGGCAGCTGGCCTGGGTAGAGTGGACATGCTAGGCTACGCTGGCTCTAATCCCTTCTCTAAAGCCCTGGAAATGCTCCATTTCAGCCCAAATATCTGGTAAAGCTATAAGCAATTGAAATGAAGGAGCAATAATATGGAGAAGAGGTGTGTCACAGCTGAGGTTGCCAGCAACTCTTTATGATGTTTTTATGTGTTCCTAGTTTCCCCTTAGTAAAGATATACAGAAAAGTTGCTGCTTACCTTGCCGATGATTTTTTTTCCTGCTCTGATCTCTGGGCATCACAGCTAGGAAAGGCTGTGATTGAGCTGAGCATGAGAATTGCAAATAATCTGAGGGAACGTTTCCACCTTGGCCAGGATTTGTATGTTCCGTAAATCATGCAAATGCCATCTCCCTGCTTAGCAATCATTTCTGTAATGCAGTCAACCAAGAGAGTGCAGCAGTCTCCATTATCCTGCACCAAGAACATACAGTTATGTGATATTCATGTGAAAACCTGCTTAAAACACTATCAAGGCAGTCAGTTATCTTCTACAGCCTTAAATATAAGGAAAAGAGAAGGATTTCGGGAAAGATCTTAGCAAGGGGTGAATGCAGTTTTGATTTTTAATTGTTTTCTTTGACTTTGCAATGCCATCTCTGCTTATAACACACAGTCCTTGAAAGAAAATTTGGGTTATGGAGTTGAATTTTGCTCAGATTAGAGAGAACAACAATGTGTTTTTTTGTGCATGAAGGATACAGGCCACACCATGCACGAAATTGAGGAGTCTGAATTCAAAGAGGTGGATCGAGCCTCTGAAACCGGGTTTGCTTTAGGCAGGGGCCTTCATCTCTTTGCACTAGAACTTGGCATCCTGTCCTGATCTAGGCTGCTCCTCTGCCCTCAGCATTGATCCAGGCTGGTCTGCTGTGCAGGAATGTGTTTGTGGCTCTTCACAATACCTGACTCTGTGGGACCCTGATTTTTGTTCGGGCCTGTAGCCTGCCCTGTGATGGAAATAATAATCATGTCATTAGAGTCTGCAAATGCAACAGCGCTCGGAAAACAGAGTACTTGAGGCACCTCCTGCTGTGTGTATTCGCCTGCAAAGGCAGGGCAAAGTTAACAAGGGCAAAAAGAAATGGCTGTGACTAATCCACTTATTTGAACACACACAAAACAGCAATTGATTTTGTTTACGGTAGATGGTCCCTTGACCAAGCAGAAGAAGACACCTACATAGCAGGGGCTATATGGCCAGCAGAGAGTGTGGAAGCCTGTCTTGTCAATCATTTCTATTAACTTATATATAGGTGTCAGCTTGGGGCAGAGTCAAGTGCAGTGCAATTACTGCTGCAGCTGGTGTTGCTGACTTTGGTTAGTAAATGTTAATGTAATATATGAAGATATGCTTGCCTACAGGCAAAGTCCTGCCTACCTGATATCCCCCTGACTTTGCTCTCTGAGATTGTTTGTAAAACCAATTAGCAATGCTGGAGCTTGGCAGCATTTGGAAGTGGCATCTCACAAGCCAGGGAGCAGCCACTGAAGGGATGGAGGGGTGGTAACGATCCTCACCTCCCCCCAAATCCCAGCCTATAGATGTGTAGATGCGCTGCAGAATGGTGAACCAGGCAAAGTGACAGGCACAAGGACCATGTACTTTTGCAGGGATGATAGACTTTTCCAGCATTCCATGCTTCACTGAATTCCCGATGCAACGCTCCTTATTCTCTCTGGGAGAAGAAAAAACAAATGCCCCTTTTAGTTAACTTCCACTCTTCTTTGGAATGAGCGGTCTTTTTTCTACAGCAGATTGAGAACCAGTCAAACCCCCCCTAATTTTTCCAGTTTGCATTCAAGTGGGTAAAAAACTAGTGAGAGAGACCAACAGATCTGGTACTGCTGCATGAGTGCGCGGTGTCCTTATCCTCTTATACTGCATGCTTCTAGGGGATGAGTTTGTACCTAGGCCTTAACACATACAGGAATGCTTAGATCTCACGGAGGGGCTCCAAGTGCAATTATAACAGCTCATAAATTCAGGTTTTCCAACTGAAATAAAATTTTCAGAGTTACTGACAGTGCTGTGCCCTCATAACGACGCCCCAGAGCTGGTGTGACAGGCTATCAGCCCAGTAGCCTTGTTCAACATCCAGATTCCCTCCTGACTTCGTGGGGCTGCAAGGGACAGACTATGATTTTTGAGCAAGGGATGTCCTGGGCCATTTCCCAGTAGAAACATGCTCAAGAGCCTGGTCTTGATGATGCTGGTCATGGCAGCATGGCCAAGGTATATTACCAGGCTGTCATTCTTGGGATGTGGAGAGTTCTTGCCACTTTTCTTGTTTTGCAGACAAATACATAGCACTGCGCCTGGGGTTTTTCCTAGTGCTGCATTTGTTTAATTTTTAACCTTTTCAGAAAGCATTTTATGCACTGGAGCTGAGAATGCTTTTTTTGCCAGAGGAATCCAATGCTTGACTCTGCAACAGCAAATACCACGGGAGTAATTTTCCCTTCTAACTTCTGAATATATTGAAAGTAGAGAGGCAAAGGTTGTGAATTTAAATGAAGGGGAAGCAAATTAACCCACCAGTCACTACAAAATCCACCTGGTTCTTGGATTCTCATCCATCCTGAGCTGTCTGACCAACATGTGCCCATTTTTTTAAAATTACCTAGTTATCTCTAGCAGACACAACACATCTAAATAAATACAGCGGTGAGATGGCAATAGTTTTTCTGCAACCTAACAGTGCTTTAATGCAATTTTAGAAGATGGTATATACAGTCTGAGCCTACAGTTTGATAGGAGGAGGAGAACAGTACATTATACAATGCCCTGTGCATTCCCCACACTGAGGAGACCTTGATTGCATAGACAGTAAAGCTCTGGTCCTGCGGAGAATGACATGCAGGCAAATTTGTGCCTTCATTGACAGTACTGGATGTTATCTGTCTGGATCAGGTGATTTGTCTAGCTAATCTCCCAGTTTTCTTCTATGCCATCAGTGTTGTGGCATATGCACATCCATTAATAGTGACAATAACAATTTAATTTTAAATTCCAGGAGGCCTACGGTTATGTCAGAGATTGGGGTGGTGTCAGAGTGGGGTGTTCCCATCACTATACAAAGATAGCTAGATAGGTGAGTAGGTTCAGTTATGATCAAATAAAGCTGATGCACAATATTTATTTCTCACAGATTCTATAAAGACCAGGTTGGCAAAAGGAAGGAGACTTCTGCTAGTTAGAAAACCCACCTCTTCCCTTGAAAATCAAAAATCACTTCTCTTCCTCCCTCCTAAAAAATTCTTGTCTGGCTTTTGAGAGTTTAGCACACCTAGGCTTGAAAAGTGATCTGTAATCTTTAGGAAAATAGAGCATATTATGTCATGGTGGAAAGCTTCTGTTTTAACTTCAGCCACGTGAAACTTAAACTTGTAGCCAAAAGTTGGTGCTGAGACTCCCTCATGAGACAAGTGTGTTTAAAAAACACATCCTTAGGATAGATGTGCCCAAATTCCACTGAAGGAAAATCCTCAGGACAGACTGAATCTCCTTTTGTAGTGCCAGTTTCTCCATGAGCTGAAAGAGAAGTTTGGCAGGCAGTTTCGATAGACACCTGATTTCTGAAAATCTGAAAATTAATGTACAAACTTTGAGTTCTGCATGATAGTTCTCAGATATGAATTTTCTCCCACCTGCAACAGTGTTCGTTCCTGTGCAGGGATGTCTTGTAAGGGGCTCAGGGACTGTAGCTCCGCATGTGCATGTGCCGTCACATCTACAGCACCACTATAGCTGCATCCTGCTCTCCATCCAGGACACCTGTAATTCATCTCACCATCTGCCTCTGAGGCACCAGGAAGACTTTTTTGGAGATGCACAACACTGTGTTTTATGGTGAGGCTAAAAAATCTTTCATGCTTTCCTCTCCACCACGACTGTTCAGATCTCCACTTTGGGGTCTCCTTCCCTCTTTGCTGCTGCTCCTTCCCCCTCTGGTGGTGACTGGGCAGAGGGCAAAAACTCGCAGAAGAGTCAGGAACATTTTCACTGAAAAAAAGTGGAAAAGCATTTTTAGCCAAACCCAGATCTTTAGGGGAAGGGACTCTGCTTTCATGACACAACTCTACAAGGAGAAGAAAGCTGTAGTCTACAGGGGAGGATTTTCAGGTTGGAACCAAAGCAAGTGCAGAGACCTGCTGCTTGCTGGAGAAATTAGTTTTTGTTATGCTGAGCTCCTTCTAAGTGCACCAAGAACTGCTTAGTAGCAGGCATTTTGTCACTTAATTAACCGTTGTCTCGTGTCAATACTTGACTTCCACAAATTGTCTCACTGACATTACCAGGCCTGGCTATATAGTAGTATGTCGTTCCTTGTGCAAATTTAGCCTTATCAAACATGGCTCTAGGCTGTAATTCTTCTTCTGCTTTACAAATACAGGTCCCTGCTGGATTTTGAAGTCTCTTTAGGGCATATGGGTAATGGGATATTTTTATCCATGTTAATTAAGCAATTATTACAGGTAATAGAGAGAGAGGTCAGTAGTAACCAGTCTGCTTCCCTTTACACTGTAGTGAGGAAAAAGAAATCTTCAAAGTATTTTTTTTTTCTTTTCTGACAGACAGGCCCTCATTTAATCTCATTTATTATTTATTGGTCTCCTTGTTGCTTTGGGGCAAAGTTAACCTCATTAATATCAAGGTCTCATCAAAAAAAAAAAAAAGCATCTTAAGTGTAATTTTATTTCCAGGTTGAAGTAAACATGCTCCTGTCATCGGGAGCAGGGAATTCATCTCTAACCTGCAACAGAGCCAGTATTCAATCCATCTGCCCGGGCCTGGGGCAATTCCTGGAGCTGGGGTGAAGCAGGCGCTGGAGGTTCAGCTGGGGTGTGCCTGCTTTGTCCAAATCTCAGGAGCCTCCAGGGTGATTTTGGTATCCTCGATCTCCCTCTTGTGGCTGAATATCAGGGACATGGGCTGTTCAGTCCAGAGCTGACACAGACAGATGTGGACAAGGAACTGTGTGGATATGGAGATGGAGAAGTACCCTGATGGGGTGCTGGGCTTGCAGTCTGCTTTACTGCTGCCCTGGGAGTTTGGAGGCATGCAGCAAAACATCCTTAAGAGATGATGGAGCTGTTTCCAGTAATGCTGTGGACCAGCAGAAATAGGTGTTTGAGATGTAAAAGTAAAAAAAAATTCCACCATGGTGTCCTTATCCCATCCCCAGCATGGGTTGTGCTCCAGTGGCTCCGGGGAATAGCTGTCCCAATATGTACAGCTCCTTGCACAAAGAGCTTTGGGTCCCAAAGGGAGTCTTTTGGCATCACTTTGAAGTAAACATATTTAGGACTTCATTTCACACAGCTTTCTCTGTAGAACAAGGACTCTTGGCGGGCATCAGACAATAGGGTTGAGAGGGAATGCTTTCACTGAATATGGGTATGTCTCTGCCTAGACTTTTGTTTGGGCTCAGAGAAAAAGAAACATTAAAAAATGCTAAATTGGATGTAAGATCAGTGACAAAACTTCATTCCATCCCTTGAATTCTACATCCGTTCAATTATTTATGGTTGTGCATCACCTTTTCCCACTACTCAGGATACCTGCCCAGCTTGTTCCATAAAGCACATGGTAGCTTGATTAAATGGCATTTCTGGGAAAGTATATTTGTTTAGCTGATATGTATGAGCCAGGCTAAATCTTGAGCAGTTATCAGTAACAAGGTAAGAATACATAACTTGTAAATTCTTTCACCCCACTGAAAACTTGTGGAGTTCAATGGAGTTTGTGAATTTGGACCCCGGCTCCATTGCAGGCTGTTTATATTTATGCATGAAAGATTTCAGAAATACCATTAAAAAATAAAATAACTTCCTAGGCATTATGTTCTTTCCCATATGCACAAAGACAAAAATATGTATTTGCAAAATGTCTATTTGCAGCCTAGGAGACCTTTGTATTTCAATTGCAGGAAGCACACACAAGTGGAGTCTCCATGGAGGGAGAGCAAGAGAGAGTCTGCAGAGCAGGAAGCTTGAGAGCAGGTGACTTAGGATAGAGCATTCACACCAAAGCCTGGGATTTTTAATTGCTAACTTTGGGAAGACAGATTTCAGTGTCTAAATCTGAGCTAGTCCCCTTTAACTCACGGTTTAGGGAATGGATAGGTGTCAAAAACAGGGTAGATGACTCGTGCTCTACCAGTGCTTTTTTCTTGCTTACTGACAAGTCTACAAGAGGGTCCATGCAGGATGCCCACATTAGGGTGGATGAATCCTACTCATCACAAAAAAATATTTGTAGAGCCGGTGAAGGAGCCACCTGGCATGTCAGGAGATGCAGGGTACAAAAATGAAGCTAGCAACCTCACTTTTCCATTCAGAGCATTCATTGCCTTTCTGTTTACTGACTATTAAGTGGCCATGTCTTCCTTTAAGCTCTTTCCAACCTTGCAGACCCCAGCACTTTGTCCAGCAGAGCAGGAATCTGTTTTAATGAATTTCAGCCTTCTGCTTGTAAGCTTTTTACATCCTCGTTGCAGAGCACTCTGTCGTTCTTGGCAGAGCTGAATGCCAAACTCACAACATAAGCAAATATACAAACTCTTGTGCAATTCTTTTTTCATATAGTAACAGTTGGGCTTTTCCATGAAACAAAAAGATTGCAAATTGGCACTAGCCCTAACAAATGAGAAGTTTCCACCTCTTGTGTTATTTGGAACCTTATGACTATGGGGAAACCATGGCTTAAAGCACACAAGAGCTTGTTGCACATATCTGCAGGGGTCTGGGACATGGGTGTCCCATGCATTGCTACAGCACTTGATTTTTTCCAGGCATGTCCTGAGAAGCTGAAACTGCTCCGTAGCTAATCAATACTCTGTCCATTACACCTGCTGCTCTTCTGGTCAGCAGAGGCTTTGCTGATTGCAGAAGTATTCGAAGCATTAGCAGTAATTTAATGCCCTTAATCTGGACTCTCGGAGATTTTTCCAAGCACAGAGTAAATGTCACAACTTCCAGGAGGCCGTAAATAAGGCCTAGACTACAGAAGTGCTAGATATCTCAGTGATGAATAAGCTGAGGCTCACTGAAGAGAAATGTGGCTGGCTTGGGAGCATATACAAAGGTCAGAAAGAAGATGGGAGCCCTGCTCCAAGCCCAGGGACAAACTCTCTGGGTTACCTGCGGCAGGAGCAGATTCGTTAGTGGAGTAAAAGACTCTGATGTGATTTGAGGAGCTGCGCCTGCCGATGCAAGAGCTGGATTTGTCCCACAGGCAGCAATTTCATGTAACGTGCAAGTCACTTAGTGTTTTCATTTCCTCAGTGCCCCTGCTGACCTATCTCTCTAGGATTTCATCGTGTAGAGACGGAGGTGTAATCACAATTCTGTCATCTCTCTCAATAATAGCCTTGAACAGGTTTAACGCTGTACCTCTATCTGGCTGGTGACATTTCCATGACCCTTGAGCCTATCTATCTGAGCTGCAAATACAAGTTCCCTCACATACTTTCACAAGCTCCTGTTCAGTTTTGCCAGCTAGTGGTGCTGCACATACCCGAAATGATCCAATCCATTATAAAACCTTTAAAATGCTATAAAGGACATAAAGCAGTCAAAAGATTTCACCATGTATCTGGATTGCATACATGGGCTTATTATGAGTCATTCCTCACTTCAGAGCATCAGGCCAAACAAAGAAGCCAGAGATTAGGTAGGTAAACAAAAAGCCAGAAGGACAAATCGCCTCATGAGGACAGCACAGCATGGAATGGTCTACTCATCACTAGCCTTTCTTTAGAGTCAAATGAGGAAAATAGGTACCTCCAGAGACAATTCATCTCATCTAAGAGGGATCTGAAGTTTGGTCATATGAATCTTGACATTAGGGAATTGCATGGGGCCTGGGAAGTGATCTGTCCTAGGAGATAACATTTCTGGGAAAAGGTGGAAGAAAATCTCCTCAGCCAAATGGGGCAGCTGTGCCCTGGCACAAATGGCTTCTTTTGAGCCACCCTGAGCTCAGTGCAATCAGTGATCACTGCACCACCTCTGAGGGTTGCCCCATGCTCACTAGGTCATGCTGCGATGCAAGTGAGGTCTGTGCCTCAAATAGAACTAAAAAGAAAGACATTTCTTCCTCCTTTTCCAGACTTTCTTTGAGTCTCTTTGGGGAGGAAGCAGGGGAGGGAGAAGGGAAGGGAGACATCAGGAAAAAAAAAAAGATGAATTTAAACAACAAATTCTTCAAGGTGACTTCTCATGAGTAAACTTCAACAGATCAAATGGGATGAAACTAATTGAGAGGCTGTTTCAGAAGCTTCTGTTGCCCCCCATGTTTGTAAAGAAATTGAATTAAATCTCTAAAGCATCCTTGCCACACAAGATGCTATTAAGATGCATTTTGCTGCACCATCTAATCTGCTGCAGCGTCACATGAATGTCAATGGTCTCTGCAGCTGCAATCTGGGGGAATACAAAGGTGCTAGTGTTAAAGTCCTACAGGGGCTTATGGGGAGGGCTCCAAAATTTGTCTTATCTGGTGTTCAAATACTCTGTACACTGGTGATGCCGTCAGGCTTTTCACTTTCTCCTTTGCGCAACCACACACTTGGGCCAAGGAGATTTTCGGTCTGGGTCTCATGCCACAATGACCCTGGATTCCTCTTTTTGAATTATGTTTTTGAACAGTTGTATCCTATTGGCTTAAAGCTGCATTGAGTATTCCTAGGAGCTGCCTCGTTCTAACAGATGTATAGTAGCCAGTAGGTCCAGAATCAAATGAATGGCCTGTTTCGAAGGATGAAGACAGAGATGCTGCCTCTTGCTTAATGGTGGAAATCTCAGGGGTTTGCACGTCAGTCTTCCCCAAGATTGCCTTCACTGTATTTTAGGAATGCATGATTTCCAAGCAGCCTACACCTGCCGGGAAAGCTGTGGCCTTGTGTTTGTGCATAGATGAGTCTCTGATCCATGGCTCCATAACCAAATAATGATGCCTGCTTCCCAGTGCGCATTTGACTCTTATCCCCTTGTAGCAGGGCTCAAGGAAGAGCTCTGCTGATGCTCACCTTGGCTTTACCTTCCAGAAGAATTATCAGGTGAATGTGATGTTTCTGCAAATGCAGAAAAAGCGAGATTATATGCCAGCATCATGGGACAGATTCCCCTGAAGGTCCTGGAGCCAGGCAACTGAACTCCCCTCAGTAGAAATCTCTCTTTTAAGGTTAATGGAATAAAATTGCTTCTGAGGCAATTTGTTTGTCATACATGGCTACCACAGGGTGTCAGGAACAGGCTAGACTCTGAAGAGAGTTTGGCCAACTAGATTTGATGAAGGTGCTTGCGTTGCACACCGCCATGGTCGGCAACAGGAATGCCCAGCATGCTACCTCTTGTCACTGGCTCATCATTTACATACTGACAATAGCATGTCCTCACTGTGTCCGAGCTACAAAGAATATCTCCAGATTTCTCCCTCTCTGATTTCCAGGAGGTGGCTCGTGTGAGACGGCTTTAATTTCTACACTTAATTTTCACCTTAAAGGTTTCCATCTTAGTTGTTTTCAGTCAATGCTTTTATTTCTTGACAGTGAGGGCAACAGAGCCCTGGGACAGGCTGCCCAGAGAGGTTGTGGAGTCTCCTTCTCTAGAGATCTTCCAAACCCGCCTGGATGCCACCCTGTGCCATGTGCTCTAGGTGACCCTGCGTATGCAGGTGGGTTGGACTAGATGATCTCTAGCGGTCTCTTCCAACCTTAAGGATTCTATGATTCTATGATTATTTAAGTCATGTGTGAGTTACTAGTTTTGAGCAGGTTGAAAATCTGACAGAAATGAAAATGCCTTTATTTGTGAGTGTGGTCCACACTATGCGACACAAACTCTTCCTTTGATTACTTTTCCATAGCTGTCACAGGACTGCTCAGAAGCTCAGTGGATTATAAGATGGCATGAGAACTCATTCAGATATAAATGACTTTAATATGCTTTGACATGCACCTCGGTAAATAAGCCTGGTGTGTTGCCAAGGTGATGCTCCTTTGTTGCTATGACTATATCAAATAGCCATGGTTACTTCTTACTGGTTCCACTTGGAGAGGCCGATTTTTGAAAATGTCCTTTTAATAACTTGTGACACTAATAGAGTGATAGGAATTCTAGACATAAATAAGATTTGTGTGATACACCCTGCGAGCTGCCACCATTAACATGTGCTGCAGGCTTTCCTGCAGGAGCAGGTACTCTGAGCCCAGCACTTCACTGCTTTTTATCCCCGCTGATGGCTTCTGAGTTACACGAGTGATGGATTTGGCCCTTAGGATCCAGGGTTTCCTTTCAACCATATCTAGTCTAGACATATCTTCGCTATGCAACATCATTTGAAACATGGTTCTAGCATGAGAGATTTTTTTTCCCCAAAGTCATAGGCAGTCAGAGTAATTATTATATTTGGAAGCACCTCTTTTCTCACATTATCAGACAAAGGTAGTAATTGGTATAAGATTCTCCAGGAGCTGCGAACTCCTGTAGCCTTGTTGACTTCAAAATGAGCTTTTATCAGGTGGTTTTGTTGAAACATTCCAATTCCAGGGAACAGTGTGGTGGAGAAGAAGCTGACATGATTTTTTCCTTTTCCATTATGCCTAACACATCATTGCAACTTAATCATCTCATTCAATTTAATCCTGACTTTTATGTTCTAATAGTGATGGCATATTTATATGGTATGCCAAAATACATAGCTTGGACATCACGAGGAGAAGCTGTTCAGTTACTACATGACGGCATTGATGACAACTCTGAGTTGAAGTGCTCAGAAATGACAGTTTCCTGGGAAATTTAGACTCTTGTGGCTCTTGCGAGTGCTCAGAGCAGGAGCAAGTTTTGAAAAAGAGAAGTTCTAAATTTTTTTGTAGGCAAAAAATCAACGATCATAAAGGTAAGTGTTGAAGAAAAGTCAGTTGTTTTTCCTGATTAGGTCAGGCCAATGAAGGCCGTTTCCTCCTCAGCAAAGCTCTTGCCAGGCTGTTAGTGGGGTGATCTTTTCTGACTTTTTAATAGAAAACATTCCCCTTTATTTTATCCTTAATAAAGACATTTGTAAGATCTCAGAACTAGTTTTCTGGAATAAGATGCATTTCTTTTGTAGAAGTGAGTGTATTTCTTGCTTGATGAAATGTTTTGAAGAAGCAAGCATGAGCATGGATATGTGTATTTTCTTAGAAAATAAAGTCTTCTGGTCATTCTAATAGGCCTATGCCTTCATTCAACTGTGTTGAACTTGGGCAACTCAAAAAGTGCATCATTTATGTGATGAGGCCTGGCCTGACTCTTGCATCTATAATTTTCTGTCTGTAATTCAGTTTATTCCTTAATCCATCCTAGGATCAGATCAAAATTTCTCTTGACCACTTGCAAAAGAAGGATCTCAGACCTATCTTTTTATTACTGAGTTAACTCTAGGATTTTCCTCCTTACTCAGTTCCAGTTTAGAGGGGAATTTCCAGTTTTCAGGTTCCCAAGTGTATGGACTTTACACTATTAAATTGCAACCCATTGCTAGTACTGCAGATTTCACCGTCATCCAATGTATTTGCAATTCCAGTGATTGCCAACAGGACTTGGGCTCTCGCTGTCCCTGGGTATGACTTAGGCATAGTGAAGGATAGAGTTCTGAAACACTACTGGATGAGACGGGTTGTATTTGGCAATGCCATGCGATCTCTTTACAGCATAAATGATGACATACGTGTTGAAGACAGTAAAGAATCAGGGCGTACGAATTTGTCTGTGCTCCACAAAGTGACAGCATGAGGCTATGCTGAATTAATTCAGTTTATGTCTGTAAAAGATCAATTTTAAATTGATCTATTTCTATTGCAATATTGCTTTTCTTTTTCTTTTTTTTTTAATGTAGACAAGAATTTGTGCCTCTAATTGTCCCTGAATTCAAATGGCTAGAGGGATTGTGTCCAAATTTTCCATTAAAAGCAATCTCCTGACAGGAACCAAGCATGAAAAATTCAATCCAAAAGATGAAAGTTTCAGAAAATGTTAGGAGTTCATGGAAAGAGGGGATTTATAAGGGTTTGCAACCTATACTGGAGCTGCCATAAGCAATATGCAGCCTAAAGCATATAGAGCCAAAGCTCCCATTGACTTTAAAGAAAATTGGATTAAAGATTTAGGCCTGAATCTTCATGACTAATGACCCATGCAAGTAACCCAAACTGTCACAGGATCATTCAGATGGCTGTTTAACTTCAGAGATAACTGCTACTGGAAACTCACAGGGTTAATTCATTAGCTCAGGTGACAGAAATGTGGCATTTGAACAGGACGGATCTGATATTCAATCCTTGCTGGAAGTATGTATGGAGGAGTGTTATATTTCCCTGGCCATGGGGGTGAGCAGCATGGTGGACTCCTCTGGGCTGGAAGATGCATGTGACATTAAGGTGTATCAGTAACGGAAGTTCTTCTGGACAGCATGAAGAGAGGTGGAGAGCTGCTTTCAGAAAGCCTTGTCATCATGAAAGAAAAAGAGGTTACAACAATTAATAAATGTTATTTATAAAGCACTTCCCACATCAAGAGCCTTTTGGGAGCAGCATGAATCATTAAAATAAAATCCAATTATAAAAACCAATCACAATTAAATTGTTCATATCCCTCTGCAGGAGCCCTGCCTCAATCAGTTACTCTGTCTCTCTCCTATGGCCATACAGCAGAGGAGACTCAACAAATTTGTTTGTGGCATCAACAAGAGAACCCTCATTATCTGCTATTATAAAGCTGTATGGGCTAAAGCATTGAGATTAATATGAAATAATTAGCTCTGATGAAAGTTATACCTCACTCAGAGCAGCTGGGACTTGAATAGGATGCAACTGAGACTTGATTACTGTGTCATTACAGTATTAGTGTTGTGTACAGTCATTGTCATACAACTTCAGAATGCCTTTGATAAGATTATATTTTAATTGAATATGAGCCATGCTAGGGCTTGATGGCACTGCAACATTGAGGGTAGTAGCTCTATTGCGTAAAAACACTTTCATTTTGTTTTTATAGACTCTTTAGCATTTATAAAACAGTCTTGAAAGGGGCATTTTCCCCCAGTGAAAGCTTGCATAACAGTGTTGACTCTGCATGAGGAGGCAGCAAGATCAGGACTGCAATAAATTCATGCCCCATAAGGACTTCACATTTATCACTAGGCTAATGCTTTAGGCACATGGAAAGCCACAGTGACAACTAGGACAAAGAGAAGATCCTGCTGTATACATTGCAGAATCTCTAAGGCTTATCCCAAAGTGGAATCTCCATTGCAACCATGGATGTGAAATGTGCACCAAGCAGTTCTCCCCTTGTCCTATGGGCCAGAGATGTACATGCCCTAACCACATCCATGCAATGGGGAAAAGAAGGACTTGGGCATTCCACCCACAGGCGGTATCTTCAAAGACACTGTTACAGAAGAAAACCTCATTGTTTTTAAAATCAGATTTGCGTTTTATAACAATTAATATCAAATGGTTAAAAAAATGCCCTAATTAGGAATTATCCTCCTTCACGTCTCAATGACCGAGGCATGAAGGTTTAAGGTTAACTCCCATGTACCGTATATTTTATCTCCTAGTACTCGTTGGAGGACAATAGTTAAGGTTATGTTCTCACTGATGTATGCAACTGTGCTGTGATTTGCACATAGAAGTCAAAGGTAATGTTATGTATTTTAGCATTAGATATTAGATATTTTAGCATTAGTTATTGCAGCATCTTTCTATCAGAACAGAGTTACATACACAGCGTTTAAGGACTTAGGATGGAAGAAAAAAAAAAAGATTGTAGTTCATTGAAAAGAAAACAGGAATGAGTAGAGATGGACATGCCTGAGTACATACTGGCATTGCAACATTAACCCTCGAATGCACACATATCCAGACCTAGGGTGTGTGTAGATTATGACGTTAAAAAGTGATAAGATATATTAGGAAATAAGTGCAAATTAAATACTTGCCCTGTTGTTGGACTGGACTATGCTCATAGCTCTGAAGCCAAATCTCCTGGAGCTTGGAGGTCCTTGCTCCCAGATCTGAATTTGAATTTTGGAGCTTCTCCGGTGCAATAACTCCATCTGAACGTCTAGGTCAGACTATCCACAGAAAAGGAGGGTATTCTGAACATAAGCAGTGCTCCAAAGAGTTATCCCAAGTTGGTCTCTCAGGACGAGTCATCTGAGAGTAACTGCCATTTACAATTATGTTGTTGTTGCTGGCAGAGCCAAGAATAGAGAGCTGCTCCTGAAACAGTGGCTATGGGCTTCCACAGAGGGAAGAGAACATAACATTAGCTACCCCATTTCATAGATAAAATAATTCGGTTTGAGTTTAGATTAATGTTAAGTAGCCACAGCTGCTTCCTCCACTGAGCAGAATGACAGTCCAGTCACAGTGCTGTCTCTAGCCTCCTGCTCACCCAGCTTGTGAAACCAGTTTCACAGGGCCAAGATCAGGTCCCATGAGAAGGATGCTTTCATACATGTGTGCCACACATGATGGAGAGACTCGCAGCATAAGGCTACGCTATTAAATTAGCTCATTTCCTCATTGACAGGAAAATTGCTCCTAAATTTCATTGCTTTGATGACTACAAATCATAGTTTACTTTCTAGCTTTAATTTATTCATGTCTACTTCATCCTCACTCATTGTGCCAAATCTGTCCTTTCACTTGTGTAGTTCTTCTTCTATCTGGAGTTTAACCTCCATCACCCCTCATTTCAGCATGCCAAACTAATCAAAGCCCCTCTGCGCTGACAAGTTCTCTGTCCCCTTCACAATATTTTTCTGTACCTTTTTGAGGCCCCTCCTGGGTGGGCAGGATTGCACAATATGCCTGGGTGTTTAGGGTTTTCATAGTTTCATTCTTTTGTCAGCCAGTCACACACGTGGGATAATAATATTACAGACAGAGCAGAATGGATTTTAAACATGGCTGTTTGAATACTTCTTTTATTGCTCATGGAAACAATAGCACTCCTGCTCTCCCGCAGTTCGTCATTAGATGAGGGCAAGCATCACTTTTCTCCTTAATCTCTGGATAGTGGAGGAATAAAACTTGCAAATCTTACTAGTAACAACAGCATAAAACAAAAGTCAACTCCTCCTCCCCAAATGTACCCCTTTAAAACTCAAAGCAATTTGCAGAAAATCCCTTATGCCTGGATCCAGTAGTTTTATTAACCCCATTGATATTTTTGAAATTCAGTCAAAATAAATATACAGCCACAATGACTCAAGAATAAGCAATTGGGTTTTCTATCAGTGAACATCAGGTGTGAGTAAAATTTGCTACTTAGTTGGAACACTTCTGTATGCTAATGGCACTACAAAGGCATAGAAGGCAGACCACATGTGCCCATTTATTAGGTTAAAAATGAATATCTAGGCTTTCTGCACTCATTAAATATAGTCCAGAGGAAGATCAAACTCTCAAGCTTTGCAAATATAACTCGATTGATAGCTGGGTGCAAACCCACAGGACCTTTCTGTGCAGAAAATTAGCCCAAAACTTTATTTAGCTCATTCATCCCTGGGTATATCGACTACAGTGATTTTATTGCCAACTTAGTAAATGATTCTTTATGGCACCAAAAGAAGGAAAAAAATATTCTCTAGTGCGCCAATAAAGAGTTACTTGATATAGTCAGCAGAGGGAATACTTTACTCAGCAGTAATAAAGCAGACGCCAGGAGGAGAGGGGGTTGAGAGCTCCCAAAAGGAAGGGGAGAGCAGTAGACTTGAGTTATGCATTGCTGCTCACTGCTTTGTGCAACATGTGTCCGGGCGCACTGGGGACCTGGAAGAGCTTATTACAGAGCCGTGCACAGCAGCAGCACGGCATTTAATAGATTTCCATCTCAAAAAAGGGATCTAAAAATCATCCACATCACTGATGTGCACAAGCCAGAAGATGCTCACCCCTATTCCCCACAGAATCAAGTATGGCTTGTTGAGCTGGGCTGCAGTCCTGAAACCAAAATCAAAGATTTTTTGGTGTTTCATTTCATTTTGTCTATTTCTTTTGACTTTTGCAAAGTCAGTCCCATTTAATGAACACAAGTTTTGCAAAATTCAGCTTCAAAAGCAGACCACTGGCAAAGGAAAGGGAAATGAATTGATTAAACTTAAAAATTGCAAACCCTGAGGTTTCTGCATTCATTGGGGTTTGTTAACCCATGGTATGGCCAATAGTAGTGTGTGAAAGGAGGCAAAACATCCTGGAGTAATAGGGCAAGAATTAGACGTATCAAAAATATTTTCCTGCAGAAAATGTGGATTTGGAAACTTTTGTTTTATAGGCTTTTTTTTTTTTTAACAGAGGTTTTCCTTTTGTGTGTGTGTGAATAAAAGGCAAACAAAGACAAGAAATCATTGAAAAATTTTAAACTTCACGTTGAAAGTTTGCCAACGAAATTAGAAACTCGAGGGAGTTTCTTTTACTTAAGACTTCAGATAGTTTTATTGGGAGTCCAGAGTAGGTTATTCAAGGGAAATCAGCATTTCCTCTTCACATCCAAAGGACACTCATTCCCTGCACATATAACAGTTACTCACTATTCATTTTGTCATAGCGTTTTATGGAAATATATGCAATATTTCTCTTAGGATACACAAGCAGCCATAAGCTGTTTAGTCTTGATCTAATTCAACAGATGTAGCAGCATGCTATCCTAGCTATACCGGCTACATCTCAAGAAATATTTTTAAGGTTTCTGTAACAGCAGCTCTTAAATTTTAGAGTGGTACTCACAGAGCCAATTCTTAAGAGAACAAATGCTGCACAATTTGTAACTGGAAATGTCCAAAACTGTCACTGCCCTCCTCCTGCAGGGCTTCTGGGCCTAAGTGCACAGAGGAGGTTTGTGCAGGGTTAATTGGATTAATGGGGCAGCAAGGGATCTGGGAGGTTCCAGCTCTGAAGCCAGGGGTAGGGAAGAATCCTAGGGGATTCCTGGCCATTTGCTTTTCTCTGTGGTTTGTGTTCAGCACCAGTTAAGAGAGTTCATTCGCTACTGAGGTGGTTGTCCCAAACACAGGTTAGAGAAGGAGCAAGCCTGTAGCAATGATTGCAGTGATGCCTGGAGGCTCTCCTCCTTCCCAAAGGCTTTAGGAAACCAGTTGCTTAGACAGAAAGCTTTCACCACTGGGTCAGAGATTCAAAGGGGACAGAAATTGTTAATCTATTCAGAGAGGAGGAGAGTCATTTTAAACACACTGGAGTCACATGTTTGGGTAGGATTTGTCTCCAGATTAAGGTACTTTGATGTACGTGCCTCAAAATATGCTGAATGTGCTGATCCCTCTGAGTCAATACAGATCTTGGGTGTAATTCAGTTACTTAATCATAAACATTAGTTTCCTCTGGTACATCCTGGAGGCACCCACAACATCTATAAAGGCTTGGCAAATGTGACACGGGGCCTCAGGGTATCAGTACTCCTCTGGGGGTCACCTGAAGACCAGGTAAGGTACCAATTGAAAAGCTGTTAGATGTCTATACACCGGCAACCGAACTGAGCTTATCAGTAGCCAAAGGAGTTCTGGCAGTTCAAAGCAGACCCTGAGACTTGATGACCTTTGCTTTGCCCATGTCTCTGACAGGTTCTTGTGAACAGGATGAGCCTGGGGCTGAAAGTGGAGACGGGCTTGGAGATTTCCCTTCCCATGCTCGTATTTCCTACAAAATGAAGCCATGATCATGTACATAGCACTGGAGAGGATTTAACACTCTTCCCTTGTCTGCCAACAGACATGTTGCCCCTTAGGGGAACCCAGTCTGTGCCATGTGCTCTGGGTGACCCTGCGTGTGCAGAGTGGTTGGACTAGATGATCTCTAGAGGTCCCTTCCAACCTTAGTGATTCTATGATTCCTTGCTTTGCTCATGCTGCTGTCTGCCTCTGGCTCTCACATGTGATGCTAACTGTAGAGCTAACGCGCAAACACCACGAGCAGCAACAATTTGTAGCAAGTCTGTCGCAGCATTGCTTGCGGCATGCTCTTCAGCCTGTAGATGTTGCTGTGAGCTGCAGCTTGCTCCAGCCCACAAACAGTTTCTGGTTAATAAGGCATACAAGGCTGGAACTTGAACTCTGAGGAAATGAAATGGCATCTTTGCAGAGGAAGCAGATGCTTTTTTGTTGGTGGATTTTTTGTTTGTTTGTTCTTTTTTACCTATTATTTGCTGTTTAAGTCTTGTTTTCTGAGTTTAAATAGCTACCTTTCTAGTATTTATGAGAAATTTTAGGAACATTCAGGATGAATGATTGCAATAGGATTTTTTTTTTTTTTTAGCCTTTTTTGTCTTTTACCTTTCTTAGTAGGAGTCTCTCTGTGTAAGTTCCTATAGATTCTTCACAGGAAAAACAAACATACATCAGAATAGAGGTTAGGATACTGGGTTTTATAGAGGTTATGAACTCTTTCAGGACCAAAACACCGAAGTAGAATGAGCACCTTCTCCCTAATGGGAAACTGAGCTGGAATAAAGACCTGGAGCAGAGCAAGAAGTAATTTATCTGGTCTTAGATAAGGAACCTTTCTGCAGAAAAAAAAAATGCAAGGAGTGAATTCAGATTGTAAATTTGGTCTGTTTGAAGTGAAAAAAAACCAAAGACCATTCCTCCGGCATCTTCTTAGGCTATCGTTCTCAGAGCTGGTGCCACAGCCACAGAAACCAAGGGGATTTGGGCTCTTCAGTGATGCAGTCCAGATGTAGCTGGCACTAAAGTTGTCCATTTCAGGTGAAACACGCGACGACAAGAAATGCTTTCTTAGGACTTTTCTTCTTTATGATGGAAAGATAAGGGCTGTCCCATATCTGTCACCCATTTGCCTTCTGTGTTTAATGAAATGACATTCTGAAAGCACACGAATGGGGAAGGAGATGGTTCCCTGGCAGTACTCTTCCTCCTTAAGATTTTGCTTCACTTGTGAAAAACAAACCCAGAGACAGTTTGTTCTCCTGATCAGAATCCAGGTGCCATATTTACATTTTGTCTGAAATTAATTCAGTCAGATCTTTCAAATGCAAATACGTGCAAAAGAAATAGTCCTGTATTAGCAGAGAAAGTTTTTTTTTTTGTTCCTTTATGAAAAATGCAAGCAATTGCTTGTGTTAGGAAGCAGCTGTTTGTAAACAATCAAAAGCATTAAATTCACAGAATAGCAAGAAGTAAAAGTGTTATTTTTTTCATTTTAATAAAGATTGAATGCTGACAACCAAAGTTGCTAATGCTGCTATTAAAAACAGGTGCTTACTCTCATTTCTATTTTTCCTGGCTAGCTGCTCACAAAAAAAAAATATGCCTAGGACAGAATTAATTGAGTATTAGCAGCATGTTTGCAAGGCATTCCAAAAATAGGTCAGAAAGTGCTTAATATTGCTTTATACCAATGCCTGTAACAGAGTCATCAGTTGTGTGCATTTGGCTCATGCTTCCCCCCAGCTCACCTGGGATACTTGGAAACACAATGCAGAGGGTGTTTTCATTTGGCTGTGGCATTTCACAATATTCATATAAATATATATATATTCAGCAGCAACTCTGAGTGCTTCAGAAAGGAAATCAACAGCCATTTTCCCATTTTGTGTCTGGGGAAAGCGAGGCTTAAGAAAGGAAAATGACTTCCTCCCATCCATTAAATTAGGAACCGTCACTGGTGGCTCTGCGGTCCAGGACCTCATGCTGTCTTTTTAAAGAAGGATCACTTGAAACCTTTAGAAGCACAGCATGTTGCTTCTGTCTGGATGTGCTTGGCTAAGCAGATGCCTTTTAACCCTGCACACCTGTAATTTTGGCAACCAGACAAGTCCTGTGTTCCTTAGTGTAACCAGATCATTAGTGGGAACAGGTGCCTTGTACCTAGCTACTTTGGGGACATTTCAGGGAACATGAAGTGCCTTGTACTTGGGAATACCTGGTGTATTTGGCAGAGAAACAAACATGTCCTACCTTGCAACAACAGGGAAATGTAGCAGAAAATAGTGCTCTACTGACTGGACATAGTATAGAGAAAAAAGAAAAGGGTTAAAAATATAATGTATATGGCTTCCTGATCTGCCAAGGCAGATCCAGGATCACAGAGTGGGCTTCAACAGTCTCATTATGGTGAGATTGGTGCTTATCTTTGGCCAAAGTGAGCAGATAGGAGCTAACCGCTCAAGGGCACTAGTGCCTATGGATGCCCTGCAGCTGCCCTGAGCTCTCCTCTGCTGCAGGTGCTCCCTGGGGTGTCTCCTGCACTGGCCTGTAATGGGCAATTGCTTATAATATATCACACACTTTGGTGTTTGCTTTCCTTAATTGGACAAAATGCTTTGTCATCTTTGATGTCAAAGAACTTGAAAATTAAAAACCTACAGATATCACATCTGAGGAAGTAGGGAAAGATGCTTTGTCACATGTCTATTCTAACCCCATTTATTTTTCTGGAGCAATCTTTTGGATGAATAAAACACAAATTGGCAAATAATTTCTGTCAGCTCCCAGTCATCTTTCCTGGCAGATATATTCACCATGTAAACTATTTTGTCCAAATCTACTTGCGAATATTGACTTTCATGTTGCTTTTTCCCTCCTGGTCCATGGCAGCCATATATGTGTACACTGATTCTCACTCAGTGAAAATGTGATAGGCTTTTAATATCACCACAGCTTAAAGTGAAACCAAAGCAGATCATTTTTCTTCAAACAGGGCTAGGAAGGAAAGGAAAATATCAAGTGCTGCCAAGGACCTCATGATTTCACTCTGTGCCAGCAAGGACCTGAATTCCTTAGAGTGTCACTCAGCAGGCAACCCTCATTGCTAATACCCAGCGGCAAAGGAAAAGTGTCAGGAGTGCACGATTGCCCTTAGGAACTAAGTCGCTGCCGAAGAGCCTGGCAAACTTCGAGCGTTGGCTCATGCTCTCATGCAGGTTCACTGAGATGCCTGGGGAATGAGGGAGTGGGGCTGGCCAAATGGGTCAGTCTTTAAATAAGTCACTCCATTTCCTACGTTTCCGAAGATGGCAGGAAACGCTACAAATATCAGTCTGACGTAAAACAGTGGATTTGGGATAGCTTAAAAGCAGGTAAAAGTGCCATACAAGGTCAGATCATTGGGCCATGTGGCAACAGGAAAGCCCATCCAGGGATAGTGGGTAAGCCTATCTGTCCGATCAGTCCCTTGTCCTTTTTCTCCCTTCATATCAACATCTTTCAGCTAAGGAAGGTGTCCTAGCATATCTGTCATCTTTGCTGCAAAATACATCAGATATTCCAGAGCTTTGTGATAGTGCCTCACCTTAGGTAATTCAACTGAGCCCTTAGTGACATTAATGTCCTCTTGGATGTCAGGTCCAGTTCAGTGGCTCGCATGGTGTCTAGTGGTGTAAGAGGCAGCCTAGAGCCATCTCACTCTCACAGCACAGAAATGGAGGGCCACTCTAGGCCCTGTGTCATATTTGACAGCCCCAGACAAATGTCTGGGCATCTTAGATGGCCTCAGACATCTCTGGTTAATAATGGACTAAATCTTCATTGACTCTAATGCAATTCAGATACTGACTACTGGACACGTATGTTTAGGATCTTTGGAAATGACTTTCATTCATTGTGCCTCACTCTCAGTCATGCAAAAGTACACCATCAGATATAGGAAAAGATTTTGTTTTTTTGGGATGTCTCAGTGTTAGGAGGATGTCTGTCACTCTTCTCACAACATCCACTGTGACTGTGATTTCAGGCACCCCTGTTGACTGAACATGGGTTTCATGGCTTGCTCTTCTGTTTCATCACCCCCCCTTATTTGTGCCCTACAGCCCCACAGCACAGAAGACATTCAGCTTAACTGTGGGGCTGGATCACAAACTTCTGCAAATCATAGAATCATAGAATCATAGACTGCTTAAGGTTGGAAGGGACATCAAGAGGTCATCTAGTCCAACCCCCTGCACACATAGGGTCACCTAGAGCACATGGCACAGGACTGCGTCCAAGCGGATTTTGAAGATCTCCAGAGAAGGAGACTCCACAACCTCTCTGGGCAGCCTGTTCCAGTGCTCTGTCACTCTCACTGTTAAGAAATTTTTCCTTAAGTTCCTGTGGAACTTTGGATGCTTCAGTTTCCTCTAGTTTCTCTCTGTTTCCTCTAGTTCTGTCGGTGGCCACCAGTGAAAAGAGGCCAGCACCATCCTCCTCACTGCCTCCCTTGAGGTACTTATAGACACTGCTCAGGTCCCCTCTCAGCCTTCTCTTCTCCAGGCTGAACAAGCCCAGCTCCCTCAGCCTCTCCTCACAGGGCAGATGTTCCAGGCCCCTGATCATCCTCGTAGCCCTGCGCTGGACTCTTTCCAGCAGCTCCACATCCCTCTTGTACTGTGGAGCCCAGAACTGGACACAATACTCCAGATGTGGCCTCACCAGGGCTGATTAGAGGGGCAGGATCACCTCCCTCGACCTGCTGATCTGTACTGTACTGTACCTGTGCTGACCAGGCTGTACTAGTGTCTTGGGTTATTCTTCCCCAGGTGCAGGACCTTGCACTTGGCCTTGTTGAATTTCATGAGGTTTTTCGTCGCCCAGTTGTCCAGTCTGTCCAGGTCCCTCTGGATGGCAGCGCAGCCCTCTGGGGTATCAGCGACTCCTCCCAGTTTCGTATCATCAGCAAACTTGCTGAGGGAGGACTCCGTGCCTTCATCCAGGTCATTGATGAATAAATTGAACAGGGCTGGACCGAGGACTGACCCCTGGAGGACACGGCTAGCTACAGGCCTCAGATTGCTAAGACATGACCTCAGAAAACTTTCAGAAAGAATCAAAAGTGATATCCATTGATCTATCTGTATCAGGAACTTCTTCATAGATATATGAACAGGAAAATATATGGACACAAGACAGGTGTATGTTTTCTGCAAACATGAGAAATCTTTCTCTGCTGCATATTGCCTTACTTTGCAAATGCTTTGTGATACTTCGTGCTGGGGGAGCAACTCTTATCCCACTCCTGCAAGCGCACAGGTTGCCAAACACTTTGGCCACTTGCAGGGCGAGCCGACGTGAAAAATCCTTGATCTGAGCTGACCCCGGTACGAGTGATATGACCTATCCATAGATGTGTAATTCAATCCAGAAGTGGGAAGAAGAAAACGCTGGGAGAGGAGCAAGGTTCTTTGCAACAGGCTTCACTGAAAACCAGTTTTCTTCTTGTGCCGGTGTGCGCAATACCCACCCCTAGCACTTGAGAACCAAAACATTTAATAGCATTATTTGTTCTGCTGGAAGGAGGATGGACAGTGCTATTTCTCTTCCTGGTCTTTTTTTTTTTTTTTGAATTTTTTGAATTTTTTGCTTGTTTGTTTCAATACATATAGAAAAACTATTCAATAGTTTGCAAAATCAGAACATCCTTTCTCCTTTGTGGTTTTCGTGTATAAATCTGAAATCACTGTATTAATCCTCAGTAGGAACAATGGAAACAGTAGATTCTAGTGAAGTAGGCCAATAGCTTTTAAAGAGGCATTTCGGTTTTTTGTGTCCAGGATGATACCTGCCTTACTGCAAGCATCCAGCTTTCAGATAGGTCAAATAAAGTGATATGAATCCTGAGGCTAATATTTCTGAATGGACTCCTTTGGGATCCTGGTAAGAGTCTCACTGAACTCATCAGGGCTTTTGCTCCCTTACCAGTAGCATTTCTCAGTAGATTTGGCTTCTGCCAATATTTCACACTTATCTTTCCATTATTGGATCATTTTACAGATAATAATTGATAATAATTTTACAGATAATCACTCCATGTCTCAACTTTTCCATCAATACACTCCCCTGGCTTCAATGCAAAATCAGGCAACTTCATAATTTAACAATCACTCTCAGACAGCTGCATACTCTGCAGCCCTTCTTTCTGTCAGGGGTAATTAGGAAGGGATTGGACTGTGTCAGATCTGAAACTGCATTAAAAGCCTGAGGAAGTTTCTGAACCTGGGCTGTGTTGCTATTTTCAGCATAATAATCTAAATTTAACCACTACTGAGACTGTTTCATAGACAGAGTAGGCAGCCTTAAACTTTTTTTAGCGAAAATTCAGAAATTTCAAGTGAATCTGAAATGGTGCTCATGTAGATCTTGTTCTTCACAAAGCTACTTCATTGTACTGCAAGTACTATTCACATCTTCAGAAATTGAACTTTAGCAGCCTTCCACCTTCCCATGCTTCAGTGTTGCTTTCCAAGAGCCTCATTGTCTTCATAAAGGACGTCTTAGTCTAGATCTGAGCTTCATGGCTTAGCCTTGGCTACCAGATGCAAATGGGGTGCTTATTTTTTATCAGCATTCAGTTTGAAACTGTGTGGTGTGAGGAAAGAGGCCTGAGCTGAAGCTGATCAAAATGGTTACAAAAATTATCATGTAAGCTCATGTGGAAAGAAACCATCAGGCTGCTCATGCTCTTGATTATCGCTTCTTCTATGGACAGAAACAAAACAGTGGAGCCCTTAAAATAATTCACACTTTATAGACTGTATTTTTTCTTTCCAGTTAAGTGCATTAGGATATCTGAGTAATCTGAGGAGAGCACAAGAAAAGGCTTCACCTGTGCATTTATTTCTTCTGTTGTTACCAGAATAAATTTAACTTGTGATGAAGTCCTTGTGTGTAGTCACAAGTTGACCATATGAATTTCAGGTGCTTCCTCTGTCCCTGTCCTTGAGCAATAAGAGTTCATACTTTTAATTCATTAAGACTGCAAAACCATTTTAACTGGGGAAGGACTTGATCTGGCTGAAAAAAGGGTATCTCCAGAACCACAGAGCTGCTCCAGGTGAGAAATAGTTAAGTCCGTGACCTCTCTATATCCTAATATATATTGTCATGTAATTAAAGAACATATTTGTACAGTCACAAAAAGAACCTCAGGGTAGTTCTCCTAGTCACTCTCATCCTCTCTCCTTAAATGGATGTGCTTTGTGCTGAAAAATCGTTGCATCAGCTGTAGGAGAGAATATACATTCTTTTTAGCCCTGGAAGCTCTAGGAGAATAATTACACCAGGTCTTGTACATGCTGACCTTTTTTTCTGCTGTAGCAAATTCCAAGCACCTTTCAATTGGCTCAACATATGACTTTATACTGTTTGGTTCAGGGATATGCTGTTTCAGTAGCATAACTTTTACTGTAAGAAAGTTATGTAGGAAGTGCTATGCCATAGTGAAAAGGCTTGATCTTCATGTGCATATCTGTGGGTGAAGATACAAAGCCTCTAGTGCTCCTGCTAGGCTAGGCACTGAGTGATCAATGTCCATTGGTCTTACGAATCCATCTTGGGCAACAGGTTGGATGTGCTTAAACTATCCCTGGTGGAAAGGAGGCTTCAAAGGGTGCCTACAATGTGGTCATGGCCTTTCCTTGCGCAATCCTAGACAATTCTATGAGGCCTTAGGGCTCATAGTATCACAGATTTAGGGGAAATAAAGATTGGAAGACTCTCTGTAACATTATATAATACACGGAGCTGTGGACAAATTGACAAAAATGTGTTCCTCTCATAGGCAGGCAGGTGTGAGGAGGTGTTAATTCTTTCTGTAAACAGGATTATTATGGTAGCAAGATGCCCAAATGCCGCTTCCAAGCGTACAAAATGCTGATACAAATTCTCCTTTATGTGATGAGTTCTCAAAACCATCTTCCTCTTGCATATAAAGAGACCATATCCCCAAGAGTTGTGTGTTCATGGAGCAGAGTTAGCATTTCTAGGACATTTTTTCTCTTTCCACAAATCCCTCAGTGAGCTCAGTTGAAAACCTTTGGGATCCCCACAGCCTTTAGTGTTAGAGGCATGAGTCTCATGAAGGAAAAAAAAAAAGTCTTCTCTCTAAGGATTCATTCATTCTGCTCCAAATGTCTATGAATGTGCAAGCCAACTGAAGCCTACCGTTTTCTTTTGAGTGCACCCAGAGAGGCTGTTGATGAAAAATGGCAGCTGCTCCCCAGGTCTGAGCCAGCAATCAGTCTGCACGAGGCCATGATGCATGCGACCGTCATGGAACGAGCGGTGGTGAGGGTGAGTGACACAACGCACTTCACTCACGTGAAAGGAATAGTAATAGCTTTTATTGAAAATGGCTATGGTTTCATGAGATTCTATGGCAAGGTCACTTATTATTTACTGTATGGGGACAAGAAATACACAGAATTATCAAGGAGGCCCTCCCAATGAGTCACGAGGTTCAGATTGGACCCACTTGCTTTCCAAACTCCTTCTGAGAGGGATGTTGTGCACAGTTACGTCAGTAAATTTTACAAGTTCAAAAAGAGAGTGTGCTATAGTCCCTTACCAGGAATCTGATGTGGCAAGGATCTCTCAGCCCTGAGGAGTATCCCTGAGAGGTGTTCTTGCTCAGGGCGAGATCCTGGCATGCAGTCCGCTGAGATGCAAGGAGAGCTCAATGGGCTCTTGGGCTGTCCCTGTATTTATGGGATAAGATGATTGACTTATAGTTATTCTTTCAAATCAGAAATGACAGTTGGGTGGTGTATGCACAATTAGCCTCATCTCCTCATCAAGATGCAGCCATCAGGACTGTTATTGATGGTTAATGTCTGAGTAGGGGGAAGAAATCAGGGAGGCAATTACCAGGATCAGATAAAGTCACTGGTATTTAACACCTGAATACGGCTATATTTGAAAAGTCAGGTTGAGCTGGGGAAGGAGCATATCAGTCACAAACTACTGGTATTTGAAGGTAAGGGATTAAAGAAAAATGCAGGCCCATCTCTCAGGTGCTTGCAAAAGTGTGACTTCAAAGATGAGGAAAAGGGACATTGCAATGCCTACAGATCTGGGAGACTTTAGGGTTCATTTTCTTCTTGCTTTGGGTTTGCATGGTTCCGCACTTGATTGCATGGCATGCCCAGGAAAAAAATGGCACATTTAATGACCTGATAGGAGTAGGGCATTATTTAACCCTGAAAGACTATATCTACAGTAAGACAACAGCTATAGGGACAGTTGTAACTGCTTAAGATGCTCCTGACATAATAGGTATTGATGACAGCCTCTCTCCCGTAGATCACTACTTTCATGGTTGAGCTCATGGAAGTGGCTGTTCCTTCATCGTCTCCATGCTGTCAGCTGTGCTATCTCCTGAAGACAGTTTAATGCCAGTGGGCAGAGCTTGCCTTGAGGCAGATAAGGAGCCTTCATAAGATGTTTTCAGTGAACTCAGTGAAAATTTTCCATTTGACCTCAAAAGTGTTCAGCACTGTGCAGACCTCAAAAGACTTCAGCACTGTGCAAGCTTATGCTCAGACACAGAGAGCCCCTTTGTGTTAGCTTTGTTATAGCAACTCCATGGCATTGAGACTAAGGACCTCTAAGACAAGAAGAAACATGTTGCACAGAAGTGGAGTAGCACCTTCCATCCAGGTTTGGATATTCTGGGATGATACTTTCCCTCAGAGTTAGATTTTTGATATCAGGTTTCTAGCCTCAGCCTCTCAAATATTGCACAATGGTTGCAAAATGGGTTAAACAGCACTTGTGAAGCAGTCTATCATTTCTAGTGTCTTCCACAGAGAATTCAGCTCTTTTTTTTGAGAGAGAGAGAGAGGTCAAATGTGTAATTCAGTGAACTCCTCTCTCTGCAGTTCAATTAACTGAGCTTATATGAGTGCCATATAACTTGTATTCAATGATCTTCAGAGACATGCTGTGTGTAGACCTAGCAGACTAAGTTTTTTGCATGGCTAGGAGCATCTACGTCTTCCGTCTCTTTGGAAGAGACTTCCTTGAAATGTGGGAACATGCCCCAATCTCTTTGAAATGGCACAAGATAAATAAATAAATAAACAGCTGGCAGTAGGGCATGACTTTTGCAGGAAAATGAAAATGGTGAAAGGTGTTTCTTAAGGGTAGCTGAGCTGGAAAATAAGTCCCTTGTGCTTTGTAGCAGTTACTTCCTGTTAATTTATTTTAAGCAAGTTGAAACCACTGAGCTAACACAGCACTGATAAACACATTTACTGACCAAGGTGTTTGGTGAAATGTCCTAATGTTGCTCTTTCCGTACTGTGCAATGTGAACACCATGTGAAGTGGTCTATCCAGTCTGGTGGATAGTCTGAGAACAGATGCGGAGTTATTTAATAGAGGAGTATCCAAGGTGATTTAAGAGCATGCTGACTTCAAGGAACCATGTGCTTCCAGGTGGCAGTGGGGTTGTCCATTGCATGAGTTTAGTGAGACACACTAGAAGCCTACCTTAGGGACCTTGCCTAGGAGCGCTGCAGATGCTGCAGATAAAGGATGTCCTATGCTTTTTCTTTTCAGATGTGAGACAACTCTAGTTCATGCTTATCATCCCTTTCTAAGATGCGAAATAAAAGCATCTGATGTGAGGAGTGATGACTGGAGATCAAAGTCAGGTCCTGGAACACCAGACTTAGAGTTCTCTTCAGTTATGTATGAACCTGGAGCCACTAAAGATGATATGATTAGTCTATCATTATAATACCCACTAGTATCCTCTCCAGTAACAGGGCGTCACTGTGTCTGGCACTAAAATCAATCAATTTGGCATATTTAATTGAAAAGTTGATATATTAGGGCTGTATCTAATTTACAACTTGATCTTGTCTTTCCTTTGAGCATCATTCTTGAGTCTTTGCCTAATGCTTAAAGCTTTTTCTATAATACTATTTACATTTTATCTCTCTATTTTGCTCTACTTATTTACACTAGTGTGTAGCTATCTGTAGTATGTTCACTGATTCTGTATTATCCTTTTCTATATTTAACTTTCAGGAGAGAAAGCGAAAGACGAAAATCACTTAAAGTGAGCAGATATTTTCAGATTATCTCTACCTCTATTATAATAAGGCTGTATCCTATAAAAGAACATTATTCCCAAGATATATATGTGTATATATCTTGGAAATATATATAATATGCTTTTTTTTCATTTAGTCTTAGTGGTTTTGAAGGAAAACGTAGCAGGTGTTGCATGTCACCAATAATTTATCCTAGAGGACTAAACAAACCCTAAAGTCTTTCTGAAGAAGGTAAAGATCCCTTTGGTTCTTTATGGGGACAGAAGAACAGCACAGAAGAAATGTTAACCGAAAAATACATTTAGATATGTTAAAATATCTATATTTTCAAATATATCTAATATCCCCATGGCATGAATTCCTGAATCAGATTTTGCTACAGAAACTCCCCACTTTGCATCACAGAAGATGACAGAACATGTAATAATAACAGACACTTTCTTGACAGAAAGTAGATGAACCTCCTGTAAAGGACTGCTGTAAATTTGGCTGTTAAAGTCAGTGTGATGGCTCCAGAAAAAATAAAATCTGAATATTGCTGTGTGAGCCTAACTTTTTGCTTGCACAAAGTCTTGTTTTAAGCAGTGGTGTTGACGTCAGTGGAATGAATCCTGCTATAAGCCAGACTGAGTGAGTTCAGAAGTAACAAGCAATGCAAAAACAAACCCTCGAGTCAGCTAAGGACAATCTGTCTCATTCCTGACCATGTTTAGCCCACAAACAGACTCCTGGCAAATATTTGTTGTTCAGTCAGTCACCTATCTATGTACACCCAGAGCTAATGTTCATCTTTTTATACCTTCATTCTGTTCTGGGGATGCAAGGTGAATTTTCAGCCAGAGGTGCAATGGTAATAAAAGCTGTGAGAAAACATGGGAAGGCCAAGGGGTGATTTCAAGTCCTCACCACCTGAAGTCCCATCAGTCATTCAAAATACATCAGTAGAGTCTGCAGCCAGGGCTTTCCATAAATGGAGTAACATTGCAAACACCTTTTCAACATCTTTTCCAAGATGAGAATATGTTGAAGCTTAGGCAACGCCACCTAATTCAGGACAAAATAGTACAAAGATCATATTGTTCATAACACTTCATACGTCTGATCTGGTAGGACTTCTCACTTCCATGTTATCAGGATAAACACCCAGCATTTCCCAATTGAGAACATTGCCTAATTATCCCACATTTTGAGCCTCTTTCATAAGCAGCTTCCAAAAGTATTTAAAAAAAAAAAAAGGATAAAAGGAAAAAGAAGATAAATCAAAATGATGAAAATCCTTCAGGTTACCAGATTTCTCCAAATCACTATACCGGAAAACTGTTCTTCATCCATCCTGTTTCTCACATCCACCACCAATAACTTGGTGACCTTGCAAATTTGCTTTTACTGCATTGCTCTCCTAAAACTTCATTAACCTATCTCCATGGATCTCTCTGCCAAAAATGCTCACCTGGCTTGCTATCCATGTTCTCCCTTTTGTGAACCCCATCCTGTTTCCTTTAATTAAATCAAAACTTTTTTTTTCTTTTTTTTTTTTTCTCTGTGTCATCAGTCTTTCCTTCTTGTTCCCTAGAATCTTTCCCTTTGGCAATGTCAAACTTTGCAGGTCTGTTGTTTTGCTCTGTTCCCTACAGCATTTTTATTTGGCAGGCAGTATACACATCACTTCTATCCACTGTTAATTTTCCATTTTCCAAGGAAGCTTTTGATATACTCTATTTCTAATTCTAGCAGCTCCTTTAGCTCTCTTGACACTTCACTTGGACTTTGGAGATTTAACCATCTGGTCTTTTTTTAATCCTAACTTCTCAACAGTCTCATCTCTTGACCAGCTGTATTGGCAAGATCTCTTACAGATTTCTTTCCTTTAAAAAAGTATCACAATTTCCACCTCCTCTTCTGTGCAGGGTGAACTGCTATCATTAAGGACCTACAACAACACAGCGGGGAGATCGGATAGCACAGTGGATCAGGTGCAGCTCGGATTTCATTTTGTCCATTAGTACCCAATCAGACCCAAGCTAAACTTTCCCTGAGGATAAAAGGCTGATAACAAGACTCACAAACTCGTACAATTCCTCAGTGTTTCTCCTGACCTTGATGCCATCTGAATGTAGTATCAGAGAGAAGGTGGCCATTATCAAATGATAAAGGGAAAATGCCAAGAGAGATGGAGTAAAGCTGCTCCTAGCCTTCAGATATTAGTGGGAAAGACGTGAAAGTTATCCCTAGTTTACAAATTTAGAAGATGCATAAGTCTGCACTACTCATACTCTCTATTAATCGTGAGACATCTATGCCACAATATTATTTCTCCTATGCTGAAACAAACACTTAAGATGTGTTGGATGAGCTGGCCCTTGTTTCTTTCTGTTAGTCCCAAAAGGAGCTTTCAGGAAGGAGCTCAAGCAATGAACTCAGGTTTAAAGAACTAACATTTGAGTGACTGGTGTTATGGAAGATGACTCAGCCCAGAACTCCTCTATTGGGCACTATAAATCAGAAATAACATTGGTTTTCTGAGTTTACACAGGTGTGCGAGGAATCTGGAAGCCCATTAGAGACATCTCAGAGAAAGAGCTGATGGTGGCTTGTAAGTGAACTTTTGATTCTCTCAGGTTCTTTACATGTCCTTGTTAGGGCATCCCACCAAATTTTGCGGTGAGCATTTGATTCAAGCGGGCCTGGAAAGTAAACCAAGCTTCATCCAAAACCATGATTTCTAGTCAAAGCTCACCTTCCTCCTCTTCCAAATACAGCCCAAGGCTAACCAAAAGGCTCATGAAGCTCAGAGATATTTTTAATCTGTTTCATTTTAGGTTTTGTACAGAAACTATGAATTTCTCCAGAAAATCTTTAAAGGATTTGAATGTGAGCAATTTCTTGGCACCTCTGAAGCAATCTTCCTGCCATTTGTTGTCTCTGTTCTCTATACAACCTTGCTTGTAGGTATTAATTTCATTCTGGAATCTTCCCAGTGTTAGCATCCTACAACATATTTGGTAACCTGCCTTCAGAGAATGAATCTGTGTATCTTCTCATTCTTTCATAGTATTCTTTCTTCTTTTATTTCATAACCCTTCTAATAACCCTTGTACTCTCATCAATCATGCCATGTTTTGCCAAATGTCATTATATCTTACATGCTAATTTGCAGGTCCAACAAGGTTGGTTTTACAGATTTAAACCTGCATCATGTGTGCATGTGTTTACAGATTTGTTTTGAGCACATTTAATCCCCTACAGTTTGAAATCTCTACAGATCATACCTCTGATGAAGTAAAACAGCAGACCACAACTCTACCAAGGAGTTACAAAACTAGACTTTCTGCCTTCATAATTTTGTTTTTGTTTTACTTCTGTGAAATGTTTGCCAAAGACATCATTGGTGACTTTCTTAGAAAAGGGAGTTGGACATCTGTTTTATGTCCTCATCTCAACTGCTTGAGCTTCTGAACATATGCATATGCAAATGAATTCAAAGCCTCTATCCTGCAGTCAAGACTTGGCTAGCCCCATGCTAGTTCAAACATTATTTGTTGGGTTTGATGCTTTTGAACTCTCTTCCCTCCACTCTCCTCAACCGTAGCCAAACATCACAAAATAAATATTGACACATACAGAAAGATGCTTAAGGAATATAGAACTGTGACACATAATGAGAATGATCCCTTCTTCTCACCAGGCCAAAAGATTGGTTAACTTGTGGTACAAATGAGAAAGCTACTGCTTCAGCCCAGATGCTGGCAAAGGAGCTTTGAAGATAGATTCCAGGCAGAGAAAGTCACTGTAAGCAGTTGATGGCCAAACTAGTAATATGAGTGTCCACCTGTTTCATATTTTAAGGTTCCCTACTATATTTAATAACGGTACTCAGGAAGGTATGTGTCATTAAGAGGCATTTTGTGAGGGAAGGATCTCGTTTCCAAGCACAGCTTCTGCAGTTTGTGATTTGTTATTTAAAGAGAGGTCATTTTGCTAGGTGCTTTGCAGACATAGGATAAGAGATGGCTCAAAGTTGCCAGAAAGCATCTAGTCCACATGACAACAATGATCATCTCAGACCCTTACATGTAACTCACAGACATCTTGAGATTCAGCTCCAGATTAAGATAACAAAATTTAGATGTCTACCTATTTTAAGTGTTGGTTCAGTTGCTGAAGAGTTATCTGCTACAAACTCCACTCCTCTGGATCATTAAAGACATCTGATGCAACTGACAGTTATGATTCAGGACCTCTGAGAGACTTGACCTTTCTAGGACAACAATTGGAACCCAAATTTGATTCCGTAAGACATGACAGGTAGGCTGTGCCACTAGAGAGCTATCTGTGAGCAACTCAGCCCATAGTTAGTACAGCCTTGAAGCCTGCAGGACCAAATGCAAGCAGTTTGATACCTGAACCCAAACACTACAGAGGCCATGTGTGTTCATGACAGTCTTCAAGGATCTCAGATCAGCACTATCATGGGCACCACTGGCACCATCACTGTCTCTGTCTCTGCTGCCTCGGGAGGGCAGGCATTGAGAGTTGTATAGATTTGAGACAGGGTAATGCAGCACATGCTCTGCTCCTAGACATGTTTAGTATGGCGTAGATTGGGCTGCCAGAAATACATCTGTGTCAGCCATCTGAAAATGAAGATCTTTGGCACTCAGGATTCATTTCATAGCTTACATAGATATCTGTTCCTGCTTTACTCCTAGATTTGGGAACACAGGACTTATAGCTGGGAATATTTTTGAATTTAACCTACCAGACCTTTATTCTAGAATAGGTTTGTGCAATCTCTAGTCATCCCCTACAGTAATAATCACAGCCTGAAGACTTGGACAGAGATAGAGTTATTGAGTTACTGTTCTTTGAGCAATCACAATTTGGATTGGGGAGCAGACAAAAGCTCTCTTGTGCTAGTCACTGCCCCTGTTGATGGCATAGAGTCCCTAATCTGGAGAGTGATAGCTTCTTGGGATATTTTTAATACAGGTTCATTTACTTTTAAACAAATACACATCCTCATGTAGGAATGTGAATGTTTAAGTGATTGGAACCTGCTGAATAGTCATGAAATCTATATTCAGGCACAGTAGCTTCTGGAAGTGCAAATTATATGAATATATATGAACACTAGCTTTTAATGCTTCACCTTTCAGTTCCTTTCACACAAAAATGAAGTGGAGTTATAAGATGAAATCCTGCTCTCTTTTATGCTGTCATAAATTAAGATAATGAATTGAAAATAATGTCAAAGACAGACCCTCAGGTTGTGACTCACCTGGATTCTGCTAAGTAGCATAAAAGGAAGCAATGAGAATTGCTGTGAAAAAAAATTCAAGACCATTGAATTTAAGAAATGGATTTTAAAAACTGCTCAGTGCTCACAGTTCGCAATGAAAACAAGGGGAGCTCTCCATTTCTTGGAGGAGCCAGCTTTTTGGTTTTTTTTTCTTTTTTTATGAAAACATGTATTGTCTTTGAAAAAATTCTTCATCCATTTCCAAATGAATTAAAATGCAAAATAGCTGGTAAGTGATATAAAATCTTTTACTTTGGGCTGAATAATATGCTTAATTCTGACAAAACCTAAATGTAATGAATCATTTCGGATACAATACTAACCTAAAATTCATGAGTAGTTTTTACCTTTCATTCAATTGATTTTTTTACAGCATCTGCCATTTGAATTGCTGCAAAATAAAGTCTTTGTTTATTTTATAATGAGAGCTCTAGAGCTGATCTTGCTTGGGAATTAGGAGGTATTTATTGGTCTTTCTGATAGTGCAAATGTGGAATTTTTGCAGAAGAGTCCCATTTCGTTCCATCCCATGGGTGGAAATGCTCCCAAAGGATGTCGTGGACCTCCTCCACGCGCTGGACCTCTTGAGAGTCCAGACAACGCGTCGTGGTGGCATTGCAGGATGTCCACACATCTGCCTGGGATCCTATCCAAGCCACTAAATGCTTTATCCAGTTTGAGTTTCATTGGGGTATGAAATCAAGTCCCTGAGGGGGGAAACAGGAGCCTGGACCAACCCGGCTTCTTGCCACAGTTATTTAGAACATGTTTAATGGGTATTACTTTTTCCAATAGGGAAATCGCCGTGGTTACAGTGGTGGGAGTATATACATTTACAAAAACACGTATATGTATATATTTATATGTGTTTGGGATAGCATTTTTAAAGAACATCTTGAATAGCAGTATAGTAGAGGTTTTAGAAGGGACACATTAAAGTAGAGAAACACACAAAAAACTCTCTGGTCTTCAAATGTGTAAGCATAGGCCAAAGATGTCTGGCACTGACATGCACGGATTAGTTATTTATGTGGAAATCAGGATTGGAGGAAAGAAGAGTTGGGATTTCTTAGGGAAGACTTCTCTGCGAAATTGCCAGTTTGGTAGAATTGAAGATTTCCTGACCACGGACTGGTACTAGCAGTAATATTCCGGGATGCTTTTGAACAGAAATTTGGAATGAAGAAAAAAAAAAACCCTATTCAGCACCCCTTGCCCAAATCGCTTCATCAATTCATGGAAGATTCATGCCTGAGAAAGACTCCTGGAAAGAGCCCTAAAAGTGGAAAATGAAGATCTAGAGAGATTAGTCTCTCCTCACCCATCCACGAACCTAAGACAACAATCATGTTTTGAGGAAGACCACTAGGCCCAGGGCAAAAGTCCCCTGTGTGCTTCTGGCTAAGGGTGAACTTCATTATGGGGCAAAGCCAGAATAAATCACAACCTCTGATTAGCAGAATTTTATGAATTGCTACCATCCTCAACATCTTTTTTCTCCTCTTCCCTTGCCAGAGAAGAAACATCCAGTCATTCTTGCAGGCAAGAAAAAAAAAAATGCTTGAAAGTCAGCACACAAACATGCCATATAAGGCTGTCTTTATTCAAACTGATTGGGTAAGGCAATTGGAATCATTTTTGGAGGAGGAAGAATTCACCAGGGAGTCTGCTGTGAATTCTCAGAACACTCCCCACCACAACACCGGGGTCTATGTTACTAAGCCCATGTGAGCCCCTTGAAAAAAAAAAAGTAGAGGTTTTTCAAAAAGTTGTGCAGTGGGATTTATGGCATTCCGCAAATGTGTGCACCAGCCTTCAGCCTGCTATGAAACAGATCTTGCTTTTCACAGTTGCAGTCAAAGAGGAGGACTGTAGGCTAAGCATGACAGACACACAGCATTCACAGAGATTGTTATAGGATACTCACATTTCCAGAGAAAAACAAACCGTTCACTGAGCTCAACGGTTGAGCTCCAAAAGCTGGTCTGTATTTATTTGGATGCACAAATGCAGACAGCACCTCCAAGTCCTAGAAACAGCCTCTTCTTTGACCCATTGGTTGTGTGTTCAGATATTAATTGCATTTAAGTTTCAGTTAGTTTTACCACAATAATTATGCACATGCATTAGCAACTACCAGCAGTGGGAATCATTTGATTGAAGAATAAGAGAAAAAGAGTATTCTGGGAGAAACAGGGTGGAAAATGTCATGAAAAGTTCAAGAAATATTACCCTTTGCATTACCTGGCTTTTGGCTAGAGCTCACTACAAATGATCCATAACAACTGTTTTTCAAAGGAAAATACTTTTCCAATTAAATACATATAAACTTTTTATTTTTTTTTCTTGGAGATCCTCTGCTTTCCTGGGAAAGCCTTGGGTTTTTTTTTTTTCCATTAAAAAAAAAAGGAAAAAAAAAAACATTCTCTCCAAATTTGGATTCTCCTTCAATCATCTAAATGCAGCTTCCAAGATGTCTGGCCTCATATCTCTTAGAAAAAAAAACAAAAACAAAACTGTGAGACACTGCAGCAAGTGTAGTCCCAGCAGAGGTCCAATAAAGAGAATGAAAATATGAAGTCTGCCGCAGAGAAGTCCTGGCATTTTCCAAGCCCAACGTTTATATCTTGGCACAAAACATCACGCCTTCTTTCTTTCTGCAACAGGTTCTGCATGAATTTTCCCCTATTTTCTTCTAAATAGTCTACATGGGGCAAATAAATACACAAATCCTGACCAGTTCTTTGTGGGTACCAAACTTTGAATAGTTTTGTGTTACAGTGGATCAAGTTCTTGGTCATAAGTTTGGCCTAGAGAGAAATGTGCATGCTTCATCTACAGGTGAAAAAATAATTTTGCTAAATCTGATAAGCTTAAATGAATTCCTTCAGCTTTGTCTGAATTTTCAGTTCCCAACGGTAGCCTGTGCAGAGACCAAAATTCCTGATTACTTCTGCCCCAAAATAGAAGAAAATTCAATGCTAATCCAATGCTTGATAAATATTTTGAAAATACAACCTTTTCAGCAGGTGTAATGCCTTGACAATCAAGTCCTGTCAAAGTAAAAATTTACATGGTAATAATGTTTTTCACATTATAATTTAGAGTTCTTAAATATATTTTTTGTCAAAAGCAAGATCAGTGCATCCATATTTGGAAGTAATATTTTTCATATTTATCTTATGTGGAGACATAAGTGGAAGACAGTGGGTAGTAAATTGCAGGGCATGAGCCTTCCCTGGTACCAGACTCATGGTTGTATGTCCTGAGGACAATCTTGAGGAGGTGTTGGGAGGCCAATGGGGTTACATGCCATGCATCATGGCTACTGAAGATAAGCCATTCTCTGCTTCTCTCCCAGTGACCTGTGAATATCTTGCTAGTCCTCTGCAAACACCTGAGGGGAAAAGGGAAGCTGTGAAGAACCACATGAAGGGTTACCAGGACAGTCAGCAGCAGGCCAGCAGCATGACTAAAAGCCTTATTGTACTTATTTTTGAGAATGGCTGGTGGGGAAAGAGCAGAAAAAAATGAGAAAGCAAGCGTATGAGATGACTTTTTAGGAAAGACAAGTTCTAAATTTCCTAGATTTTAAAAGAAAAACATCTTTTCTCATTCATAGACAGCAGCTAGTTCAACTAAAACTCTTTTTTTGCCTCATCCAGGGATACCAGAGAGTCTCTCTAAGGGAATAAAGGAGGGAATAGTAAGCAGCTTGGTGCAGGTAGTTTATTTGCAGTATTTGCTATGGCAGGCTGCTGGCCCATGACTGAATGCAAGATCCTCCTGCTACAGTTTGTAGTGCCTAAACCCACTTGAGGCTTTAGTCTGGTGCAGTTGGTTTGGAAACATTTGTTGAATGGGACATTCAGACTCTGCAGCAAGCTTGCGATAGGCAATATGCTATGATACGAGATTGGGGAAGGGATGCCTGAGCTCTCTGGAGATCGGTGCAAATGTTATAGGTTGTCGAGAATGTGAATTACTGGCCCAAAAGTCCCGTTGTGCCTCAGCAGAGCCCTGCTCCCTGCAGCTGGGTAGCTCAGCTTCTCCTGTGTGCTTTGAATGGATCATTTGTTTTGGCTCATGCTGCTGAGTTCACCACATTCCGCACCTTCCGTATGAGATGCGCCTCATCCGGATGTATTGCTGCTCCAACTCCTGAGCTTGAAATTGGCATCGTCACCCACAAATGACAGAGATTCTCACTGTTTGGCTTATTGGAGCTGTGAAAATGAGTGAAAAAGAGGGAGAGATGAAGACAGACTGCGAGATGACAGCGAGCAGGAGGTGAGGAGCCATGAGCCGTGCTGCCAGCCAGTCTGCTAGCATCACGAGCAGAGAAACCCTTGAGTCAGGGCTCTGCATCTCTCCTCCATGGCCTGGACTTTGTTAGGCAGACTCTGTCTGTAGTAGGAATGGTGTAAACCTGATGTAACTGAGTCAGTGACAGCAGGATGACTTCGAACACTCAGCAATGTGAGGCTGTGCTGGATATACATGGTTATGTCTGCTGTGAAGGCAACCATGATTTGATCCCAGATGCTTTTCAGTTCGACATATGAATTCTATCGTCAGTCTTTCCAACCTTCCCCCTGCCCTGATGTAAATGCTTATGAAAATGAGGTGTGTCTGGCACAGCTGGAACTGGAGAGCTAAATTATCACCAGCAAAAACCTGGCGCCTTGAAAGCAGCCAGGTTTCTGTCACACTGTGAAGCAGACAGAAAAGAGTCTGTGCTTTGCCCGTCTCAGACTGACTTACCCATCTCCCACTGCTCAATATCCCCATAAAGAAACTCCCTAAGTCCCAGTGTAGATCATGCAATGACTGCATTGTCTACAGTAACTTATTTGTTTAGACTAAGTCTTTTAAGGGTAATGGCAATGAAGGTAGCTATATGAAAAAAGGAAAATATAACGAAACTGCCTGCTAAATTCCTTAACTGATGTGAAAGTGTATCAATAATATAAATAAGTATGTAATGCTTACTTTAATATAATAATATGAATATGATGAAGTAATGAAAGCATATAACCTTGTCTTGTACTATATATTAAATTTACTGTGTGCAACGAGGAGATAATATGCTATTTTAGCATCAAGTGTCCTTATGAGACAGTAGTGCAGGGAAGCAGTGAGGAACCAAGCTTTATTTATTTATTTATTTTTGTGAAATCTGAAAATGAGGTATTCAGTGGTTTTAATGCTGTTGTCAAGGTCAAAGTGATAGGAATGTAACCTTAACCAATAGAATGAGGTCTCACTAAATGTATCTTAGGGACACAAGTCTGCACAGGTAATAAATTAGTATGTAAATTGGCAAGTTTTAGGAGATGAAAGGGCATATTTGAGGGGCGTACTCTGAAAGCTGTTCTCCCAAGATAAGGTCACTCACTGCTGTTATGGTCCTCTTCCTGTCAAATCTGCCTTGTGACAGAAATTAATATTTTCCTCTGTTAGAATACTTACTTGCTTCTAAGAGCAGGTACTGAACTTGCACCCTGCCTGTTTCTTCTTTAGTGCTTTTATTTTAACATATCTAATAATTTTCATGTGACTATTCAGAGAAATTAGGATTTAGCTGGCCTATGTCTTCTTCCAGCCAACAATGGCATGGGTTACACTCCAGAATTGAACCACATACCTTGAAGTCTCATTTCTTCATTCCAAAAAAAAAAAAAAATTGCCACAATAATAATTAAAAAACAACCACCTACACCCTAAACAAAGCCTTCCTAAGCAAAGTTGCTGGTTTATCATGTCTACTTTTGTTTAGTTCTCCTGCAAAATCCTTGCCTGAGAATGGGAGTCCAAACTATTTGTTGTGATGAGATTTCAGCTTTGCACATCAAAAGACCCGAATCTCATTTGCAGGCTGTCAGTTACAATGTCTGAATCTTTTCAAGGTTACATATCAATGCTAACAAGTGGCGACGGGCAAACTAGAAAAGGCAGGATTTTCTTTTAGAAAAGCACTCCAAGTACCTGGCTATATAGTGCAACTCAAATCAATGCTCCCAGGTTACAGGAGCTATTTAGGAACTCTCTCTAAAGCACTTAATTTTGCCTTCCATCATTTTTGTTTCCGGCTATAGTTGAAACCTTATAATAAGGAAGCAATAAAGAGGGGGAATGAATGACTAAAGAAACTAAGGAAACTTTTATTTTGCTAAGAATCTGTCTTTTTTTCATCTGATATGAAGTGTAACCTAGGACTCCTACTCTACAACTGGTAAGAAAATTGCCTCACTACTGCTGGGGCGAATTCCTCCGAGAATTCCTCCTTCTCTTCTGTGCCTCTACACAAAGTTTCAATGATTGTTAGGACTAAATGCCTGATTTTTTTGAGGGCTAATTAGAAAAAATGAATCAATTCCATCTCTAATGACAGATCTTCTACAACATCAAAACTTACCTACACAATAAGCACGCATTCAGTGTGCATTTTCCCCATTAGATCTACTTAGGAAGGAGATGAGAGCAACAGCAATTTTGAAAAGTCTTGGGTATTTGCCATGTAAATTATTCTTTGTAGTTTTATTTTGACTTTGCTTTTTAGAATTCTACCTGCAATGAGGAAGTCTGACTAGAAATAAATGCTCTTTCATTTTTCTTTTCATGGGTAAATAAGTTACATTTATTTCCAAACTTTTTAGCAGGCTAATTTAGTTTTGGAGAAAGTTCAGGTCATTTCTATTTATTATTCTAGAATGAATGTAAGTCTTTAATTTCTTCATTTTAAAATATAGCAGTGTGCAGCCAATATCATTTTTACCTTACAGTAGGTTTCTCAGTTATTCCCCACAGCTGTGAAAGAACATTATAGGTACAAAATTGTTCTAGGAAGAAGCTGGGAGAGAAAAGTCAGCCAGGAATATAAATGATTCTTCCTTTCATTCATATTAAGCTTGCAGTTATTCAGGCAGAAAACTAGAGCATAACCACCCTCAGTAGAGGATCTACATTATCAAATTAAGTGGGATTGCTCCACGTTCATAATACTGAATTCAACAGAGATACCTTGCATCTCCAGCAGTAAAAAATTAACAGAATCTGGGCCCTAAGATGCATCCTCTAGATTAGCATTGGAGCCCTATCTCATGGTGATCTGCAGCAAGCAAGGGAAAGGAGGAGGAGAGCATAGGGTGGAGTGTCTTCCTTTCTAGGAGCTGTTGCTCAGGGGCTTGAGACGGTAGGAAACCACTGCCCTAGGTGAGACCAAAGCTTCTCACTGAATACATGTACTGTGGTTTGCTAATCCTCTGTCAGAGGTGTCAGTGGGGTCAGTCAGTCCAGTAGTAGCCTCTATTTGGGTTTTGGAGAGCAGTTAGCAGATGGGTGGGCTCCTTGAGCGAAAGGAGGTGAGGGACTCCCTGCACTTGCACACCGCCCCTTTGACTTGGCAAGAAGTGGTGTCCAGTGAGCAGATGCTCCTCTGACTCATCCAGGCATAAATAAGGATTTCCTGTGAGGAAAACTGTACATTACACCTAGCTGCCTTGCTGGAGTTGGTGGGGTCACTGCTGACTCACAGTGGGAAAAGAAAGGAGTGGAAATTGGCTCCAGGGTCACAACCACTGGACCAGACAGTACACTCCCTAATTCATAGATAGTAACACATTTGTAAGGATAATATAGGCACTTACCTGATGTTTGCTGTGATGATAATGTATAAGCATCCAAATTATTCCGCTAAGAAATTAGTGTCAATGGAGAAACAAGGTGGCAGGCTCATGTCTCAGAGGACTGACCCTGGTAGACAAGAAAATCCCTTGACCAGGAATCCTGACTCGCTATTCCAATATATTCAGTCAGACACACAGCTGGCAGCAGGAGAATCATTTCAGGGAGTTTTCTTTGATCTGAAGTCCAATAGTCCAAACCACAGGAGGAAAGATGCCATTTAGTTATGACACAGCCAGTTTAACAGAAAGTAGCTTTTTCTCCATAATATCTTTTTTATTCAAAATTTAAAGAGAAATTTTCCTATTCACATCACTCTACATATCCAGCAGGGAAAGGCTCAGCCATAAGGGTTGGATTCTGATGATAAGTGTTGTTTAGATCCAGACATCTCCTCAGGTCCAAAGAGAACCTAAAACAGGCCATATTACCAGAACATGATTCTCCTGAGGCTACTGGGCTATATTTCAATGACATAAAAGACAGCTTGGAAGTAAATGAAACATTCTGGATAGTCACCAGGATCAAAAGAAACTTCCAGCTGATAGGGTTCCTTTATTACTACTATCAAACACACATAGCTGCAACCCACATAGTAGTTTAAAATATTTGGGAACAGCAAATTAATATGTATAAGTTGCATCTCTGTGTGTGTCATTGAAGTTTCCTATTGAGAGCTGTCACTAGGCCATCCAAACTGTATCCATAAAAAACAGATGAAGTCATCAGAAAATTTAATGGAATTTCTGCTCCTTTCTCCTATTGGGCTATATAAAAATCTGCTTAGATCATTTTTCTTGGAGTGCAGAAAAGAGGAGAAAGTGGTTGCTGTGTATTTTGTTCTGTTCCTGGCCCGTGCTGCTTGAGAAGAATGATGCGTAATTGCTAAATGTTTTCAGTTATTTTTCTCCCTTTTCTTGACTGAAATCTTCAAAAATACCCAATCAACTCTACAATTGAATAGTTATGTTGAGGAACTTTTATAGAAATTTCTTTTGCAAGTTTTAAAAATTTTTTAATCAAAATTTTAAAATTCATTTCATTTACAGTGTCAAAACTTCCTGTAACAATTATGAGTTGTTTTTTTTTTTCCCAATAAACATACAGTTTGTTTCACTCAAGTATCACTTGTATTTCTGTTCTTGTATCTCTTGTCCAGCTGAGAATCTAAGCTGCCACGTCCATTTGTCTGACTTCAGATGGAGTTTGTCTGCATGGGAATTGTCCCCAAATTCACCACCAAATTTTCTTTTCCTTCATCATTCTCCTATTTGGTGTGGACATATCTAAGTGCTATGAATAAAACTACTGACATGGTAGCTGAATGCTCACAAGCAGTCAAACAGAATTACTGGCTCTGCTGAAAGATTTGCATGTTGAATAGATTTACTTTTATGAATAAACCACGGAAAATTAATCAACTGCTGGGTCAGATAATATCACATGAATTAACAGTTTTGCAGGCAGAAAAGCCTCTTGCTCCCTGAAATGAGCCCCCCGATTAACATTTTCTTTTTAATGATGTGGAACCCTGTTAGCCGAATCAGCATTCTCTGTGCCAGATGAATGGTCCTTCAGCTATTTCACTAAAACTGAGCTTCCTTGTAGGATTTTGGAGTGGACTTTGATACAAGAGTTACAAGATGACTGACAGGTGTAATTCAAGACAAGGATCATCTGCTTTCATATCACAAGGAGAATCTCTCTGTAGAGATCTCTCTGCAAAACAGAGCTGGAACTACTCTATTCAAAACCAATTCAAAATCCCATTCAAAACCTCATTAACTCAGTGGGAGCCTGGTCTGACAAAGAATTTTAAGCTTAGACCCTTAATAAGGACAGTCACAAGGGGACAGAGACAGCAGGATATGTTCCATTTGTTTCTAACTGGGATGAAATTAATCTCTATGCAGAAAATCAGCTTAAGGACTCTACCCTACTTAAATTCCAGCAAGGCCTCTGTATTTCACTTGAGTAATCATTGATTGGATTCTTAAGAGACACAGAGAAGCTCTAGCTAATTACTGTACATCTGTGAATAACCACATTTCTGGTTCTTAGGCTGGAAATCTGGGAGGAAAAAGAAAAGAAATCATCCTGAAATGAAAGCATTCAAAAAACACGGTGTCCTGAAAAATGAGAATGTCGAGATTTGATCAAGTGAAACATTTTGTTCTGATTGCAGCTTTTCTTTCCTTCCTTTTTTTTTTTTTCCATATAATGACATTGAAACATGTTCTGAGGCCAAATGTTCTCTTAACCTGAGAAGGTGAAATGCTTCATTCTGAAAATGGCAAAGCAAAATGTAGTGGAGGATTCTTGAGAAAAGCTCTACAAAATTGTAATCCATTTGTTGAAGGATTTCCTCACTGAAGTTTTAGGGTTCAAAAGTTTGGCTTAGACTTCAATTTTCTCTGCCCATGACATAAAGTCCTTTTACTATGCTATAGGTGTAGATAAGGCACTTGCACAAGAGGATCTCTCTATGGAGACAGTTAAATTGGCCATATATGGGGAAAATAGATTATTTTCATTTTGGCAGAAAAGATGAATGCTTTGAAATCTATGCACACAAGCTGCAGCAATATTTTTAAGATCAATGGTACTGAGGATAGTCACATGAAAAGACCATTTGCAACCCTGTAAGATTGATGCTTCCTTTCAGGAAAGGGTGAAAAACACTAGAAAGATTTTTCTCTAGTGCCTTGAAAATATTCCTGGCCTGATTCAAAGCCAGTTGAGCCAGCGAACTGATCAGTTGTATTATGGTGACATCAAGAGGCCACTGCTGCATTGGAAACACAGCTGCTCTGTAGAGCTTATGTTCTTCAAAGAAGAGGCAGAAGGGGATGGGGAAAAGCATGACCTTGCTCAAGGACACCTCTTTGGCCAGGGTCACAGCTGAGATATGAAGCAGACATGCTGGCTCCCAGCCCTGTCCTGTCCAGCAAATGCCATTGTGTCTCCTGGCTTGGCGCAGATTTTCAAGGCTAGAGAAGAATTCACCTAGTTGAAACATATTTTACTCAAGAAATCATGCAGAAGCTGCACTTTCCTGGGTGCCCCAACAAGGTGGATCGTGATGTGCCATTGGATCCTCATGGTTATGGTCTGGGAATAGCAGGATCCCACATCTGCACTTTGCACAGGGTAACTTAACCGAGCCATGCACAGACTCACAGTTGTAATGCTGCTGAATCTCCTGGCACTATAGCCTAACTAGCACAGTATAATTAACATTATAAATAGGACAATTACTTTCCCTCTGTAGCAGTCTGAAGTGCTTTGAAAAGAATTGATGAGCTGAAGTGGAATGAGACTTGTTCATGCGTACAGCAACCCCTGAAGCAGCGGTGTGGTGATTCCCCACTGAGACTGCATTTAGGCATGTGGGGCTTTAGGGGCTGTAGGACCTCCCTGCGTTTGGTATTAAAGATGTCCACCCTTGACACCTGCATCTGTGTCCTCCTGCACGTCTGCTGCCCTGGGACACAGGAAAGGCTCCAGCTTTCAATCCTGCAAATCCATAATATGCACCAACAGGATTAGGTGGCTCCTCTGTCACAGGGCATCTGAGCAATGTGATATGATGTGTATCCTTCTACCCTATTTTGCCACCAGCTAGATGATTCTTGTCTGATTCTCAGTCTACATTAACATGCCTGTGCACAGCCTAAAGAGAGACAAGCACTGACTGAGGCAAATCACTGATGCTGCATTTTGTTTTTAGCATGGTGTGGCCTCTGAGCAGACCTTTCTGCTTCACATTCACATTGTCCCCTTTTATTCACTTATTCATTTTATTCAATTTCATGCTGTTCCCTTTTATCTCAGGAGTGAGGACCAAGGTAGTCTGAGGCTGGTCTCAAAGAAGACCAGGTGCTGGAAGCGCGAACAGGTAGATTTTACAAAGCTGCCCATCTTTAACACAGTGAATGATTCTTTACAACCAGGCTAATGGGAGCCTTATGGTCCACAATCTCCCTTCATCCTCCCACCCCCTTATCAGTGTGACTGATACCTAAAAGTGCTCTGTGTGCCTGGGCTCACTTTGGACTTCAGCTGATTCTCACAGTGATCAAGACTCTTCACTTTCCTCTGCAAATTGTCAAATTGTCTGTGTTTTCCCATATTTCTCAGCTATTGTTCTTGGCGATGCCTGCTTTGTTAGAAAAAAAAAAAAAAACTAACAAAAACCATATTCCGCATTTCTCTATTGGCTGTAGTTGAATTCATCATTTTTGGGTGAAAAGCTTGAGAGTGGGTGAAGCAACCTCCATGCAGGCTCCTATGTACGTGTAAATATTTGAAAGGTCACTCAGTTACTCATACAGTATGTTCTGCCAAGCTTTGTGCAGAAAACACTCACCTTTTTTGGTGTCTCCTAATAAATCTTTGAGGCAGTTGCAAACGTAACAGCAGGCAGACCTGTTCCCTTTTGCAGCTAAATAATCCATTGTTTGCTTGTTTGTTTGTTTCCTGATCAAATCAGACCTAGGCATAAATATATCATTAATGGGAGGTAATTGCAGATACTTACAGCAAGCAACAAGAACAGGTTCTGAACAAATCTAGAGATGGAAAATGCAAAAGAGATTAGATTTTAATATGGTGACTAAGTTCCAGAAATGTGTTGTTTTCCTGTTGTGGCAAGCAGCAGCCCACTAACTGGGCAAAGCTCCTGTGGTTTGCAGTGGGAAGGGTGCAGGCTTGAGCTGTGGAACAAGACTCTCCTTTGCCCTTGAATGAGGTGAATTTGGCTCTCGATGTGAACTGCTCTTGTGGAGCATGCCTCTCCCATGGCCTGACGTGATCCCAGTGTTTGGGGAGAGGCTGGGTATATATCAGCGCCTGCAGTACTCTGGGACTTGGTGTCCAGTGGACATTTGCAGGTAGGTGTGCCAACATGATATCTGTTGAGCCCGCAACCTTTCATTTTATTCCAGTTTGAAGTCATTCTGGGTCATGCTTTCATCATCGATGAAAGCTCCAGCAGGCTTTCCATAAGAGACATCTCTGCCAGCATCAGCTATCTAACAGTGAAGCATTCATTCCAAGATGCTCACCCAGGCTCCTAGGAGGCCCCCAGGAGAGAAAATAATCCTATTTAACATAGACTGGACACCTGAGGTGGGATTTAGTTTCAGAGTAAAGAGCAATGTTTGGTGGGTTGCACGAGGATACCTCTACGTGTGTTGTCCATGTAAGCTCTTAGGAGAAGCGATGGAGATGTGGCCAATATATAGTCCTTAGAGCTCAGAGGTTGAACCAGCTGGTCCACTGAGGGGGTCTATTCTGAGTTGAGCTAAACAGCTTTACCTTCTACTATTGGGCCAGATCTTCATCCACTCTGCTGGAAATTAAGACCCTGGCACACATGCAGAAATCAAATTTAGGTGCCTTATCTGGAGATGAATTCCATATTTAATAGCATCTGGCTATGTCAAGGTGGAAGGTATCTCTCCATTAATAATTTATATAAGTAGCAATTAAATAGAAATAACAGATTCATTAATTTATCCTTGCTAGATAACTATTAAGAGGAAACTGCTGCCTTATTTAAAATATAAGGATAGTTGTGCTCTCAGGCAGCTTTGGGAGTAAAAGCTAACACAGCAGCTTGCTCTATCCAGCTGAATCAAAACAATAGTCTTTTACCTCTGTGAGCACTTAAATATACTCCAAGATTATTATTTTTTATATCCCAGTAAAGCAGAAGGCATGCAAAGTGATGCTTAAAATATAGCAAGGTATACCTGAAGGGAAGCCGCATGGACATCAAGCATAGCAAAACTGATATAAAATATCATGAAAAGATAAAGCAGGTAACCGGACAGATATAAATCCTTTTGCAATGAACAAAGCATTGTCATATAATAGCAATAAGAAAGTAACAAATGGCAAAACACACATCAGCATAGACATAAAGCATAATGAACTGATGAATGAAAGTCACATTAATGGATAGATGGCTCTTGTCACTCAGAATAAGCGAAATTATCATTTTTTTCTTTTGAGCCTTCAGAGAGCTTCTGGCTTTGCAGGACTCCAGCGAGGGATTCCCACTGTTCTTGCTCTGAAATTAGTAACGTCTGGCATTGCAGATACCTTTTGCTGAATACTAGCACCAGGTCTAAAAATCTGTCAGATTTTAAATCTTTATTGCTGAGCTCAGCAAAGCTTTTCATGAACTAGGGATAGGTTGGAGTCCTGAGTGGAAGTTTGGCTGCCCTGAACCCCAAAGAAGATGGGACAGCAGCAGGTTGGCCCAGCTCACAGACCTGGGGGAAACAGGTTGGGAATATGATGAAATCCAGCTATTGCTATTGCAATAGAGAACAAATATAGATGGGGTTAGCATCCTCTGTGGTCCTGCTTTTCACTTTTGTTCAAAGCGTGCCTGAAAACAACTTTTTCAGTGACATTGTTAAAATGTTTCATTTTGATTATTTGTGAACACGGAATTTCACTTTTTTGGCACTAAACCACTGCTACAAGAGAAGAGGCCTTACAGGGAAGAAAGAAACCCAAATAATTTCTCCTAGAGAGCACTCTCCGCTCTGCAGCAGTGACCACCCGGACAGGTGAGGGGAGATGTGGGGAGAGATGCTGATAAAGGACAGGCTGGCAACACTCGCTCATCACAGAGGACTTTTCCCTGTGAGCACCTTGTGCTCTTTGCCACCTTCATCCAAGCTGGGATTGGGTGCCCCAGAGCCCCGATTGCTGTCCGCAGCTCACAAACACAGGCAAATTTTAGTCACCCTTGACTGCTGGAGAAGGTCCTAAACACTCTGCCAGCCCCCACGCTGCTGTTACCTGTGATGGGGCAAGGAGGAAGTGGCTGCACATTTCCCAGTTTATTTTGCACTCTTTGCTAGCTGCATTTTTTCAATCCTTCTTTTGTAAATAGACCTGAAAGAGCAATGCATTTCATTCAGTTAGGAAACTGTAAAAGCAAAAGCCATTTGCCAGCCACTTAACCAAACCCTCCTTTTTCTTTTTTTTTTTTTTTTTTTTCCTGGCAGCAGGAGATGCCTGAGCCCAACTGATTTGCAAAATAAATTTGGGGTAGGAGACCTAATGCCAGCCTCTGCCTGAGATTTACTGATTTACACTCTGCTGGCGTGCAGTGCTTCTCTTGCTGAAGCTCTCACATTGTTGTTCGGCAAGTGCAAATACTTTAAGCAACACCTTAGAGCAAGTCAGTTAGGAAGGAAAGAAGAAACATTTCCCACTCATTCTGGCAGTCCCAGGAACTAGAGAGGGCAAGAGTGGCATCAGAATGAATGATGGTTACAAGGAGAGTGTTGAAGGCTTGTGTTTCAGAAGGTTATCTCCAATCAGCTCTACCAGAGACTGTCGGTTTCTTTGGGAAAAGGCCTCTTAATTTGCCTGTACTTTGTTTCCTCATCTGTAAAGTCAGCACAAGCCTTTTAGGTTAAAAGTTTTGTGTTTCTAGCTTGAGCTCTTCCTTCCAGGGCTCTCATTTCTTTATCAATTATCCTGATATAGAACAACACAGGCCTGAAACTATCTATGAATTAGGCATAAAGATTTAGGCAGGGAACATAAGGTCTTATTAGAAGTCTTCTGAGTAAGCTAAGCAATTTGGCAACTCCAATTTATTCACAGTGGCTGTCTTACATTCCAGCTGGATTCTGCTCTGGATAAGAAGCAATGCAGCTGAACCCAGAGGAGCTGCTCTTAGCTCTGTAAGAGTAAATGCACTCGCATATAGCTCACTGAGCTCTGTCTTTTCAACATGCTTTCTGTGGAGATGGCTGAAAAGAGGTTTCTTGACTGCAGCGGGTTGTCAGTCAAGCATAAAGCCCTCAGCTTAGGGCTGCAGAGTGGGATGAAGAACTGAGACCCCTCAAAGGAGAGATCCCACCTAGAATTGCTTCCAGGAAGGAGGCTGGGGCAAGGCTCTGAAAAGCATACAAAATACAGATCCATAACTCCAGGAAAAAAAAAAACTAGTGTTCCTTAGAGTAGACCAGCTTCCTGCAACGCTGACATTGCAGCAACAGTCTGGTGTCTGAAGGGCCTGGTAGGCAGACCGCTGAAAAGGGCCACTCAGGATAACGCTGTAGGCCAAATATGCAGCAGCATTCAGGCAGCGCAGGGCTATTTGAAGCCAATTGCCCAGCCTGGGCCACACTTGCTATTTGTTTTTACACATTGTGAGCTAAGTTTGGGTATGGTATGCTCAAATTCACAAGCAAGCCTCTGTCTGCCTCTAAAAGCAAGGGGGAGGAGGGGGACTGCAAAGGGAAAGTACACTTCTCAAGGAAAGTCAGGTTCAAATTATGAACCAGCTTTTCATAGTAGCAGGAAATACTTGATCCTCCTGCACCTTCATTCAGGTAGACCCACAAACTGGCTCTGAGGAGAGGCAACCCCCAAAGAAAATATATTTCAGGTGGTAAAGGTAAAGCAAAGCCTGTATTTGCAACTGATTTGTAAATGAAAGAAGTTTAAACAGATCCATTTTTAAAACCAAATATTTTTTTTAACCCTGTTCCCCCAGAGCTGCTCCAGACATTATTGTGGTTCAGCTTGGCCCCAGAGCTGTGATCATTCCAGCGATAATGGTGCTCGCCTTGACTTCAGTCGTTGTCTCTGTCTGAGCCCTGAGTGTGGAAAGATTTCAATTTCATGCTCTCGTATGGATCCACCAGCATATATTTGTAACCAGAGTATGGTTTTCATCCAGTAGCTAGAGACTCTTCTGATCTTTTACCGTGTTGTGCCCAGGGACCTGAGACAAGCCTGTTCTTATTTCTATCCCTCAGTCACGGCAGGGTCAGCGAGCAACCAAGGTTTTCTAGAAGTGTTGACCTGTTAGTCTGGAACCTGCTAAAGCAACTTCATTTTCAGCCAGAAGAACATGCAACAGAATGGAGACAATCAAAAGTGACACCAGAAAATTACTAATTATTAGTCATAAGTGATGTATTGTAAAATTGACTCAAAAGCGGTAGGATTTACACAGAATCTAGTACGAGGTCCATCAACATATACCAACTCTTCTCCATTTACCTCGCGTACCTTCATCTCTGCACCTGATGATTTCACGGAGCTTTCCAGAGAGACTAGAGAAAAGTCTGTAATCATGATATTGCTTGGAATAAAACATATGTGTATGTATGTCTACAAGTATGGATTCATAACATTACCGCATATTATCTGGAGGAGTAAAATGAAATACTCTTGGCAGACAGACGTTCTCAATAAACCTGCTTCTCTCTATCTCCAGAAATGTAGTTTATACCTGCAGAAGAGAGATTTTTCTCTTCCACATTATGTTGATTAGGGAGGCAGAAATTGTGCTGTTTGAAGGATTCATTTTACCAGTATAAACTGTATCACAAGTAGGGGGATATGAATTTTTCATGGAGCTATAAATTTCCAAGGATTCTCAGAGGGTCTGGTCAAGATGATGATTCCAAGGCAGAGGCAACCAGCAAGGCATCATCAGCAGCTGTGTGGGAAGCAGCAGAAACATCTCCTGCCCCAGGTGGCGAAAAGGTCAGGGCAGAGCAAGGTCCTGACCCTCGTACAGACCCTCATCCCACCTAAAATCAGACAAAGCAAAATAGCAGACAAGACCAACCAGTGTCACACTGAGCTTCTCGAAGTTACTAAACAACCACCAACAGGGCAGAGATCACGAACCTCCCAAAGTGTCTAGGTTTTTGTTTTGTTTTGTTAAAAGAAACAAACAAAGAAACACAAACCTCAGCAATTGTACTTGAAACAAAAGAATAGAAACCCCCTCAGTGGTTAAAGAACCTTGGAAATATTTCTCTTCATACTAAAAGAAAGACTGACAGAAAGACCTGGCTTTTCAACAAGCAGTAGATGCCATCCCAGGAGCTTCAGCCCAAATCCTTCAGATCTGTGATAAAGCCTGATCTTTACCCTATAAACGACAAAAAATCTAACTGGAAGGAGCACTTCTCGGCTTCTGCTGTGAATTTGCCTTTGCATTTGAAGGAAACAAGCTGCGGGAAGCATCTTGTAACAGGATACGTATAGCTATGCTCTGTAGAAGTTACTTGATTTTTCATCCTGATGGAAAAAGAGGAGGATTCTGTAAAAACTTACACCAGGAAAGAGTGGGAACAAACATGCTTTTAATTTTCTCTGTATAAAAAAACATATCCTTGAAATCTGGAGGTGTTCAGAATCTAGGCAGGTCTGGTGTTGACTGCAGAAATAAAAGCTGCTCCACTGTTGCCATGTTTTGCCAACACTGTAATTTCAGAGATCCTTTTGCAAGAGCCTAATGGACTTATTTCACTCCTAACTCAGAAGAACAAGGATGTGGCCCTTGTGTTGCCCACATCCCAAGGATGTGGACAACTTTCCTGCCAGGCAGCCAGGAAAACAGTGTAGATAGGACTGCAATTGCAATAACACAAGTTGCTCCACCACAGCACCAGGTTCCAGCTCAGATCTGGTCATCAGGGCTACCCCAAGGATGGTTTCAGGCTTCTGCCAACTGCAGTGCAGTGTCTGTGCTGTCACTGAGTATTTTAAGAGTATGAGACTATCTCCTGTTTCCACCCTGTTAGGAGATATGCTAAAAAGCAGTGTAATCACCCAACAGTACCAAAAGTCCTTTCCCTTGCCTTCTTCCGTTCAGCTGCACTTAGTTCATGTTTGCATACAGTTTCCCACAAGTGCAAGGCTGAGAAACTCAGAAGTGTGTTTAAAAAAAGAGAGCAAGGGACTCCAAAAGCTGGGACTTCAGTAATAAACTGCTGAATTTGGTGAGAGTCCAAAGAAAACCATGGGAATACACAACAGGGGCCAAGTGCACTGACCCCGTCCTGCCCTGAAATATCTTCTCTGCTGCAGAGATCTCTGGATCTAGATGGGGAAGCTGGACACAAAGGCATATCCCAGCTTTAATGGACTGTCTGATTTAAGTTATAAATTTATGCACTGTCTCAGATGCAGTTTCTCCAGGGACATGAAGCAGCTCCTAATATTTCACATCAACACTACCCAAACCTACTGGATTTCCCTAAAAACATCGCTCTGGAAACATCCATGCTGTTTGGAAAGACCCATTTATGGAGCCTGAAGGTTTCCAACATAGCACACCTGGACATGTAGCACTTTCTACAGATTAAGCAGGCTACAGAATGTATTCATTTCATGACTTTGAGGTGGAATTTCTGCATTTAAGTTCATATGAGCAATTAAGAAACCTCACTTAGCTGTGTAAGGCCCTGTCACACAATTTTGAGGTTCCTAGGAGAATGAAACAATGAACCAAGAGTGTTTGGGTTGCTGAAATTAGGTGTCCTTGTACCCAAGTTCCCTGACAGCTTGCTTAGACTATGCCCAACTCTCACTACTTTTACCTGCATTCACACACAGGCTTGCTGGAGAACTGCTACATTCCCTTGCACTAAAACTCTATCCTAAGTAGCCAGAAATTCAAATGGATCTGCTCCTCAGAGCTAAAACACAGGTTTTCTGTCCCAGAGGGTAGGGAAAGGGAAAGAAAAAGTATAAGAGTTAATGAGGGTGGTAATAAAACAGAGTAGTAAGTTCAGATGGAGCAGGCATACTTCACTGTGGCTAAGTCGCTTTGGAGTGATCCTTGGTTTCTGATTTTTTTTTCTCTTATCCAAGGGCTGACTAATACAAAACACATCAGCAAACTGCAAACAAGGAGATGTCCCCTGTCAGCCAAGGTCCCTGATCCGCAGAGTCCTGCTGTTCTTCTGGTCCCAGAAAACAGTGTTTCTCATGCATCTGCCTCAAGGAGCAATAGTGAGCTAGCTGGCAAGCAATGAGCTGCTTCAAATCCTGGAATTTGGATGCCTCACTGCAAAAACAGTAGGTCAAGTTTGAGGTGAAATTCTTAGTCCCTTGCTATAATTTCTGGTGATTTTATAGGACAAAGCGGTATCCTGCTTCGTAGCCCTTCTTTCCCTGTACACCCCATGAATTGGACACTACCTGCATGAAGCAGCATTCTTGCTTACATTTCCTATCTAAGAAGTGCAAGCAGTTCAAGATCTTTTAGAAAAGCAACACAATTTTGCTTTAATATTGAGAAATCAAAGACTTCATGTGACTTTGCAGATGACTTAACACATTCATAGACCAGGAAGGAAGTTGAACTGCACCACTCTCTTCGCTTTTCAGTTGAGCGGATGCTGCAAATTCAACCACATTAACTCATAGCTGTACGCAGGAATCAAAAAATGTCTGCCCCAACGACAACCGAGCCCCCAAAATGTTGCTGCTTCAACACCAAGACAGCAACAGTCGCCGTAGGAGTCTTCCATATGGTAAGTTACAGAACGGAAAGCAGGATAGGGAGAGGGAGAAAAGCAAAGGCGGGCAGAGGTACAAGCTTTGCAGAAGATATTGTCATTACAGATCAGAAGTATTACTGACTGTTGACTTTTCTGTATTCCCAAAAAAGACCAGTGATTTAAGAGGGATGGGTGAGACAGAAGAGGTAGGAAGAGCGGGAAGAAATATATTGTCCTAGGAGCCTTGTTAACTATTTTTTTTCCCTGTCTCTCCTGCTTGGAGCTCATGGAAATTCACTCCGCTTCCTGTTTTCCTCCTGCAGCTTAATGTGGAGCTTTGACCAGTGCAGGCGTGTGGGGCTTGGCCAGGCATTCAGAGGATTGGTTAGAAATTGGGCAGCACATTAGCAACAGAAACTATGGGAGTTGTAAAATTATGAGACTCTGGCTGGAGGGATTTGGGCCCCAGAAGGTGGGTGAGCAAAGCTGCCACATTAATCTCTCCACAACCTGTTGGATACTCTATGCACCATTTTCATTTCTATTTTGATAGGTGGCTTTGTACAGCTGCCAGGTTAGCTGGCATAAGTGCATCAGGGGTGCTGCAGATGGCAGCAAGAAGAGGACACAGAGACCAGGGTGACATTTCTACCCCCACATCTGGTTGCATGAAGGTGCTTTCAGGTGCTGAGGAAGCATGACTTTTTTTTTTTGCACAGGGGACACATCTTCTGAATCACCCCTTGTGCACAATCACAGTTTGACCACTTAAAGGATGGTGGCAGGTCATGGAGACACCTCTATAGTCCTCAGAAATGTAGAGGTGGGGGGAAAGGTGTGACTTTTAGGTACATGCTGCATCCATGGCAGCTGTGCCAAGCAAAGGAGGGCAAACCAGGCATGTCCCCTCCGCCTGCTTGAACCCTGACTGCACTGTTTCCTCCTCCCACTGTCCCCAGGCTCTGCAGCATGTGGAAAGCTGCTGCGCCATGCCAGAACAGGGGGCCAGCATGTTCAAATCGGTGTAATCATGTTGACTTCCAGAGTCCCATTTCCACATAAACCAGTGGAAGATCTGACACATGAAATGAAATAAAACAAAAAACAAAAAACCAAAAAAAAAAAAAAAAGGGAGATTGGTTCACTTGCTTCTTTGGCTAATATAAAGGTATGAGGGAGTGATAAGATTTTATAAACATGTCACCAGCACTGTGGGTGGTTGGAAGCTGCGAGCACAGTGGTTGAGGTAGATGGTTGCATTTTGTGCCGCATGATGAGATTTCTGCAGCGCCAAAGTAGGGCCAGGATCTGGCATTATGTCAGGTCAGAGCAGGAGAGAAACAAGGGCCTCCTGCACATCTCCACATAACATGACTGCAAATGCCTTTCCCTTGGCATTACTTGAAAGCTAGGTGCTGGAGTGGCATTTCCAAAATCAATTTAATGTCAAAACCTAAAAACATCATGAGTTTCATTGAAAGACCTGCACTGTTTTATCTCTTCTTTCTCCTTCTGCTTTTTGAGCATCTAGATTACATGCTGGGAAGGCTCCTAGGCTTCTCACTGTGAGATCAAAGGTTATATTCTCACTGTTTTAAAGAAAAATAAATTGCTGAATTTCTTGTGTAATCTCATAACCCCAAGAAACAGAAGTTGAAGCGTATGAAAACTGAGAACTTGCAGCCCTTTGCTAGCAGTTTCTGACAACCAATTAAACATACAGGCACCATGAAGAGATCGCCATGAACTGTTTTAAAGTAACCTTGTAGGAGGTATAGCCAAGATCTGAGGAAGAACTAGCAAATTTAAAGATCTACACAAAGGTGGGAAGTAGACAACAGGGAATCTAGTAACTACAAAACATCTTCAGAGACCTCCAAGCTCCTCTAGGAACATGAGCTGTCTGATATCAGTGAAGAAACAGATGCACACAGAAGGTTATTTCCTTAACTAGGAGACCGAATCGAAAAGAAGCTTTCTTTGTCTCCCTGGACAGTCAGAAAATACCTGAACTGAGGCAATTTTTTCTCATAATGGTTTCACTATGACGCCACTAACAGCAGTAGGCATTCCTGATTTACATCACTGTGCAATGGGAGAGAATGAGACATAATATCCATGCCAGTTGCTAATGAGAACTTTTTTTCTCTGCTATTTAAGTGACATCACATAAAAGATGTTTTATTTAAACTCTATTCACAAATGTTTGCTAGGCCTGTTGAAAATAACAGGTAAATCTTGAAAAAAAACAGAGGCTTAAGCCATCTCCAACAGTGGTCAGCAGCAGTTGCTTCAAGAAGAAGATACTAAAAGTAGGACACATTGAGAATGATAAAAGAGGGCAAAAGACTCATTGTTGGCCCTGAAATCAAGGATGATGTCTCAACTGGGCTCAGCTTCCTCTGGAGTAGACTGGACCTGGGGAAAAATAGTTGGAGTGGTCAAAATGAAAGCCAGAGAACAAGACAAGTATTTGGCAGTGTGGGCAATCAGAATTCTAGTGTTAGAATTAGCCATTGATCTTCTTTAAGGTAGGCTGAATCTATGCTGCGCAGCTAAATGTGACTCTAAGCCCAATTTTGAAACAGTTGCCCATCACTGACAGCGGGCGTTGAGCACATTCATAGGAATGGATTTAGCCATACTAACCCTGCCAGATATTTTAAGGAGGACCAAACTTTCATGTTGCAACCAAGACCACCAGCTTTTTTAACTCTCTCTGCTCCTCAGGAACCTGGTTTCAATCCCATCTGCAGCCAGCTTTATCACTAGCAATGTGATCATTAGAGTAGATATCCCAGAGACATAGCTGGGTCCTTGCTCTGCCCTCCTTCAGCCTGCATAGGCAGTCACCCAGTGCGAGGACTGCCCACATTGGGAGCAGACTCATGTTTCTAAACAGTAGTTCTTGCACTGATTATATAGTTCAGCCAGTCATCACCGTGTCCTCCAGCCTGGCTAGTGGTCAGGAAGGTTTGGGGTCAGCCTCTGACTCTTTGTGGTGCAACTCTGCAAAACCAGAAGAGTGATTACAACAAGATGTGCACAAGCATGGTGTGCAAGGCATGTAGCATAGCAGAGTCTTAAAAATTAACATGTAGCTAGGGTTAACATTAAGGGACTAAAGATGCTCCTGATGGTCTGAGTAAATTCAGAAGTAAAGGATCTAGTGAATGGGCAGGCATAGTCAGAGCCCTCACATATGCTCACAGCAGCCTGCATGAGCAGGTGTGATCAGCTCCTGATCTCCAGCAAATCCACAGAGGTCACTATGTTTCCATTAGTACTTCCTCTGTTGTTATAAAAAACAAACGAACACACAAAAACTGCAACGAATGCTGTGAGATTTCCATTACAGAACATCCCTTTTTTTTCACCCCTGCTCCAGATATGCCCTCCCATCCTGCTGCTGCCAGGTACTCCCAGAGTGACCATCACAGCAGTACAGGCTCCTGCAATGCTGCAGTTTCCTGGGGAGTCTCAGTCTGTATCTTCTGTCTCTTTGTCCTACCTTTTGTACAAAGTCCCATGGAAAGCAGTTTGATTTTAAAGAATATCTTCCTGTCTCACTGCCTTAAGAGATAAAACAAAAAACAAAATTTGTTTCCTCTGTCTCTTCCCTACTCTTTTGATCATGTTGCTACAGCAGGGAAGACGGGAGGAAAGGGAAAGGAATTTATAACTTGGCAGAAGCTTGAATGATTTGCTGCATCAATACTGTTGGTTTGTATCAGTATAAATCATTGCTGCGGGTCTACTGATGAATCATAGTGATGCCATGCGATAGTAATGCCATCAAACACAAGCTCTCAGGCTTTGCAGCAACGTCTTGTTCTCCTATAAATTTGGTTTGTCTCATGGCTGATCTCTTCATAGACTGATGAAATAAATCTTGGGCATGCTCAAGCAAATGAGAAGGAGAGGGAGGGGAACAAGGCAGAGACAGAGTCTTGCGATTAGCAAGGCCTGACTGGATTTTGTGAGGCTTGGCAGAGATGTTTGCGGATCATTTTTAAAGAAACCATGGAGAAGTCTGTCCTCCTGTTCATAGTCTCCTCCCAGGCTTGAAGACAGCTCAAGTTATCTGGCATTCACTTCAAGAACAAGGCTTGTGACTTGCCGCTTTGCATACAGTATGGGCTGAAAGGTTGTGATTCACTTGGTCCTAGTCCTTGAGCCAAAGGAGGTCTTGGAAGGTAACATCCTTGTAGCTTGGGCTCTTTCACAGCTGAGCAATTGCCATGGTGGCCATTCTCATTTCTGTGGGACATTGCTCAGGTTCAGTCCTCAGCTGTGGCCACAATTCATTGCACAGCCTGTGCCTGAGCCAGAATGTACAGCCAACCCTGTGCTGCTTCCTTGTCCTCCCAAAGAGCACACGGGAGAGCATCTCCATCAGTGCGGTGAGCAGGAACAAGAGGGAGGCAGCAAGAAGGAAGGATGAAATGCTCTGAAAGGAAACCAAATGGAAGATAAAAATATTCGGTTCTCACTTCACGCTATTGTGCCACAATAGCCACTTATAAATTAGAGCAAGAAAGGCAGTACTGAGAGTGAGGCATTTATATGTATTGCAATTTGCCTTTAAACTGCTGGGTGTTACTAGCCTGCACACACCACGTTTAAAAACCTTTGCAGCACTTGACTGCACTGTCAGACCAGCATGTGCCTGTCCCCATTGACCCCAGTCCATTATGGCTTCGAGCTCTTCTCTCCGGAAATGATGGGTGTGAAGAAAAAAAAAAAAAAAAAGATGTCACACCAAGGCCATGGACATAAAAATAAATTATTCCAAGACTAGTCAACCTGCACCAACTTCAGACAAAAGAAGGCACATGACTCAGCCTCTATCAGCAGTTTAACTCTACTGCAGCTGCAGCCAAGATACTCCCCAGGGAACTGAGGCCATATGCATCATGCTATTAAGCTTTTGCCTTGAAAGTAATCTCCTTTCTTGGTGAATTTACCTGCCTTGAGTTAATGACCTTGGCTCTGCCTCAGTCCTACACAGTTACCCTGGCCATATCACCTAATTTCCTAGTGATACAGATCTTACAGCTTCTCAGCAGTGGGTCTGTTGTTAACCACCAGATTTGAAGCATTCCTTTTAAAAGGAGGCACAACAAGGTGTGATGTGTCCCCAATACCTCAAGAAAATGCAAGAAACGGATGAAATACACAACAGATAAGACAGAGCCAACACATGAGACAAAATAAAGGTCCAGGTCTGCAGAGAGGATGAGGACTGCCTCATACCAAGGATATCAGGCAGTAGAATTTCCTATTTTAAGCTTTTCTCTCACGTTTAATGACTCTGCACTTTGAGAAGGAACTGGATGCTTCTCTGACAACTCCAGTTTGTCTGAAATGGGAACCTTCTCATTTCTTCTAGAGCTGAAAGGCAAGTCTCAAGCGAGAATAACTTATGACGTCTTATCAGGTTAGGACAGACACCACATCAGACTTCCTCCATTTTCTTCTCAGCTTGAGGCGAGCAGTCAGCTGTGGACATTTCATCACTTTGCATATCTATTTTCAGAAGGAGTGAATGACATTGTCACATGCTGGGCAGCAGGGAGTCAAATCCAGACTCAGGTGGTAGAGAGGTCGCCTGTGGTCTTGTCCTGGGTGGCTGAAGTGAAGCCCAGAGCACACTGTCTATTTTATCTCACTGCAGCTCCATGCCTCTTTTTTTTCCTACACAAAACCTCCTTTAAATGGAAAGTTTAATGTGCCTACCACTAAGTGTCATCTCCTTAATCTTCCAGCTTGGGTTCTCCATCTGATATGCACTAATTTCAAATGACTGCAGTTTGTAAGGTTGCGTGGTTTATTTCAACAGTTACCAGGGAAAGTGCAAGGAAGCCAGGACCTCTTTTACTGTACTGTTCTCCTATTTGAGAGGCATCAAAGGAAGTTTTTCATATCAACGTTATGATCATGGATCTGGCTCTAAACCTACCTAGGGGATAGCAGCCTTTGGGACTTGATGCCCCTCTTTCACTCACTTGTTCAGGAATGAAATGAATTGCATAGGGATTAGATCATCAGTTTTACTTAGGCTCCCATTTAATGGCAACTTGAAAAAGTCATTTCTCCCTGTATTTCTCATGCTGAAATATGAGGGGCCAACAGCAGCACTAAGGGGAGGAAAATATCTTCAAAAAAGTGTACATAAAACCCCTTTGGCAAGTTAAAGCAGTTTCTGTGTGCAATTAGTTAGGAGGTCCTTTCCATCACTGAGGAAACTAGCAAGACACTTCAAAATACTGCACTTTCATCCTCCAGTCTTGACAACGTTCATCGCTTCCTTAGGAGTTGCATTGTTTCAATTGCATGCCAGAGAGAAGCCTAATGCTTTAGCTGGAATATAGTCCTCGCTGCAACGAGGGAGCTGCTTGTTGGTGCACTAACTCCAGAAATACACTCTGGCTCCCAGGGAGGCTGGGGGATCTTCTGGAAACTGCATTTGCAGCCTGTGGCACAGAAAGGTGTTAGGAGGGATTTTGGAGATTGCTCCTAGGTCTTCCCCAGCTAATGCAGAGATTGTGGGAGATTTTGAGTTCAGCTCCTATCTCTATTACGAGCCATCACAACCGCAACCCTCCCAGCATCTGTTCCCAACTTGTGAAGTAGCCACAATAAACTTTTCTTCTCCTGCCTTTTTGTTCTGTTTTCTTTTGCAACATCAATCCTGGAGCAGGAAGCATTTCTGACTATATCTACAATCAGCCTGAACCCTGTCTAGAGCTTGTATGGCACCTGTAACCAACGACAGGCAAAAGAAAATATATTATTCTTTCAGCTTGCTTTATAGTTATGTTCATCTCATCTGTCTTGTGCTTGCTGCTGTTATTCTGTTTCCCGTACACAAAGTTTGCAAACACAAACATCAACCGCAACAGTTTCAGTTCCTCCTTGCCTGTGTCACTTCTCTAAGCAACTGCTGAAGTGAAAGACTCTTATTGTGAAAAAGTTGGTTTAAGCAGACCAGAGCTGGTGCTGGTCTTGGTGGAAGATACAAACCTGCTTCCTGCAGCAGTGTCAAGTTCAGATAACTCCCAGGCAGGGGCTACATAGTCCAGATGAAGTTGCTTTTCTTATTCACCTCTTTGTGACAGATTCTGTTGATCAGCTTTTGCTGCTGCCTCCTGCCCCGGTAGTTTGCAGAAAGGCTGCTCCTGGTCCTGGACCTGGTGTTAGATAGAGGTTCATGTTTGCTCTCAATTGCTTTCTGCTCTCAAACTGCTCAGCACTAATGCAAGAGTTGTTCCTCTGCTCCTCCCACCTCCTGAACAGAGCTAAGGCTTAGGCAGAGAAGCAGGCAGCTCTTTGCACAGCAACAGGGTGGTCAGAAAGCCTATCTAGAACAGATGCAGCTGTGGGTGACAAGTCCATGTTTTCCGCTTCCTTGAGGAGTATGTCAGCAGTCTTCCTCCTGAACTCCTCATGCTGTTAAGTTCTATCTAGCCCATTTGCAAACTAAAACAGCACAGTCTATGATGCTTTTGGAAAGTGCAGCTGAGGTATAGATCTGGCATAGATCTAGCAGGCCATGCTGTGCCCCAACTTGCCACAGTCTAAAAATGCAGAAGAAAGGAAAGACATACCAGCCACGAGGAAGGACAGCAGAGAAAGGAGAATGAGGTAGAAAGTGGTGAATATCATGGGCAGGACAGTGAACTTCTCACATATAGCGCTGAAAGTGTCAGGAAGGTGCTAAAGAAGCAACGCATGACATCTCAATAGTCCTTTGCTCCTGAGAGGCTGTACTTGCTCTGGTTACTATGTGGGCATTGACTGGTGCTCTGTTCTGGCTTTGGACTTCCTGTGTCCTCACCTGAAATACATTTGGTCTCCTCATCACATGCTGCTGCAGTCAACAGGCTGGCGGGGGGGAATTGCCCCAGAGGGGATGTGGCGGGGCTATCTGGCATCATGGCTGCTTGCTTCCTAGTTGCATGGAAATTTCCTGGACCTGTGGGCTGAAGTGGTACAGCCTTAAGCATTAAGGAGGTCTTCTGCAAGCCCAGGATGCTCAGTGCTTCATGAAGCACAACTAGTTAACTTTATAAATCCTCCATTCTCCTTCAGAAGCAGGCAGGAAAAAAAAAAAAAAAAAGAAGAAGAGAGAGAGAAAGAGAGAAACCTATAGCATTAATAAATTGATAACTTTTGTCTCAGTGTTTCTGTGCAAAGGATAGACTATTTTAAACCTTTAATGACTCTGTCTCACTTGGAGAGACATCATGCATTTGGGACTACAATCTCTGGAAACTGTTGATAGGAAGTTGGCCTGCAGCCCACCAAATCGTTTCTTTTGCTTTTGTTCTCCTAGGTTGTAAGTGTTTTGCTCCTGATTGAGTACTCCCTGGAGGTGGCTAGTGGGAAAGGCTACTGCAAAGACCTGGACAAGGATTACTACAGAACTGGTAGGCCACGGGGTTTCTCAACACATGGGGTTGCAAGGGAGCCCACAGTCCTGCACTGGTCACATTTTTTTCTCTCCCTCATAGAAAACTAGAAGCATATTCAGAGTCAACGTGCCTGGAGCTCAGATCTGAAGAAAAAAAGCTTATGCTCTAGAAACATAGATTCAACTCCTGAACTACAACTCCAGCCTTCCTGTTGTCTCTGGAATATTCTTTGCAATCAATCCTATTTTCTCCTTCTCTTTCTTTTCCCCTCATGTAGATCACTTACACATCCTCTTGGCTCTCTTCTCCCATTAGTTATTTTGCAGGAAATATTGAGCTGAAAAGAAACAGCTTACCTACTCATTGTCCTTACCTACTCAGCTGTCACCAACTCATTGTCCTTAATGCCATGCAGCCATGCCTTTGACCCTCTACATCATCCATCACACCTTGTAGGTGTCTCCTAACTCACAGCTAAGCACACTTAAGAGGGCTGCACCAGCCCACGTCCTGTAGTTCCCAAACCCCAAATATTAGTTTATCAGGATAATTTTGCATGAAACTGTTTGAAAGCAACAAAGGCAGGGTACATTTTTTAGTCATTCTTCAGTGTGAATCTGCAAGCTAAGATAACCTTTCTCTACTGTGCTCAGAAAGCTGAAAACCAGACTTTGACACCCTATGTTGCAAGCATTTCCCAGAGAGAAATACAAACTAGAGCAGCAAGGACTTAACCTGTTCCCTGCTCATCCAGTGTGTCCTTCCTCACTGCTCCTAGCTTGTACAGGGGGAAACCCTCCACATGGAGGAACAGGGAAACAAGTACATCAGGCTCCTGCACAGTCAGATTCAGTATCCCCAGGACAGCAATCAGACATAATGAAAAACACCAAAGCAGAGGTATTTGTTGTCTGAGTGAAGTTAGTAATAATAGCTGGATTCAGCTTTTTCAAATGAGCCTAGCTGGGTTTTAGGGAGCATGAGTGAGATTCACTAAGGCTATTTCAAAAGGGACTAAGCATCAGTAGTGAGTAAGAAATTGAAATTCGAATGAATTTTCCTAAGAAGGCACTGAGCAAGCGTTTGCTGTTATAGCTTAGCATGTCACCTAGAGCATTATTCAGTAGTGGCTCAGTCTGGGTGGCTTTGAAGGCTCTTTCAATGAGCCATGGTCTACAGCCCCTCTGCAGCTGTAGCTCCATTCTGCCTAGTACAGCCTTGCTTGATGATTGCTTTGGAGAATGCTGGCTGCCGAGTTTTACCAGGGCTTTGTTAGGACAACATACAGTACACCAAACTAGCTCCAAAGCATTGCTTTCCTTGACAGTATCATCATGGCACAGGTCAGAAAGTCTTGCTTTCCACTTCTGTAAAATAGAGTTCTATTCTTAATTTAAAACTCAGCTGCATAGTGGTTTTGTTCATTCAGTTGAAATTCCATTGAAATTTGGAAGAATCAGATTCAAGTTCACCCTCTATTGAACATACAAGCAGCAATCTGGGTGTGCATTTCCTATGCAGCCTCCTTCATTTCCAGGTTAAGAGAAATCTCAGCCTGGAACTAAGAAACCTTCCTGGCAAAAAATCTTCTCTCTTAAGAAGGGAGAAGTCATTTTGTTAAAATAACATCAAATCTGTTGGTGCTACCAGCTCCCTGCAACAGAGAGATATGCTACCAGAAAAAAGGTGTTTGTGCTGTGAACTAACAGGATGTGGACAGTGTGGGCAGTGTGTAAAAGGTTATTTTTTTTCCTCGTTTTGCCTTTTTTTTTTTTTTTTCTATCTGTAGGTTTGGATGCTCTTTGCTTTTTTTTTTGTATTTTTTCTTTTTTTTTCCTTTTTTTTTTTTTTTTCTGTTTGGGAAATTCACCTGGGCTCTGTGGGCAATTAGTTTGCAGAAGCAGCAGCGAGTTGCCCAATCAGCGAGCCTGCCAAGAAATCTGATGCATAAGAAAAGTTGCAAAGAGGCAGGAAAAAAAAAAAAAAAAGAGCTGTCTTAAATCTAAGAAAACACAGTGCTGAAGACAGAAATTGTCTCTCGGGAAGTCTTCTGATTCTTGGTCCTGGGAGTGGAAGTAGATGCGGTGACTTGGATGTAGTTTTGGTTTTAATGAGACTAGGACTGTCAGGACAGGGTCTTCTTTTATGGCTGTCTCTGTCTTTAAGGCTGAATCTGTTCTTAAGCCCTTTTTTTTCAAATTTATGCTGGCCTCATGCTAACCTCTTGGTTCAAGACCCTTTGGCTCTCTGTGCACTGAATTACAGCGTTGTCTGTATCCTCTCATTTCCAAGAGGCCAGTTTGGTTTTTTGCCTTGTTGCTTAGCTTTTTACCTTCAAATGTCAAGAGCTTCAAACCTGCGAGCAGTCTCTTTTGCAGTAGCATCTTTTCTCTTTTTCTTCTCTCTTTTGATTTGGGGTTTGAGTTAGCAATGTGCCTTTGTGGCCATGAAGGTCAGTGGGATCCTGGTTGCATCAGGAGGACTATTGCCAGACGGTCGAGGGAGGGGATTCTTCCCCTCTACTCAGCTCTGGGGAGGCCTCACCTGGAGTACTGGGTGCAGTTCTGGGCTTCCCAGGAATAGAGGGACATGGAGCTTCTAGAGAGGGTCCAGCACAGAGCAACAAAGATGATTAAGGGACTGGAACATCTATCGTATGAGGAAAGACTAAGCAAGCTGGGCCTGTTTAGCTTAGAGAAGACTGAGAGGAGATCTGATCAATATGTATAAGTACCTGAGGGGAGAATATAGGGACTATGGGGCCAAACTCTTCTCAGCGGTGGCCAGTGACAGGACAAGGGGTAATGGGTACAAGTCAAAACACAGGAAGTTCAATCTCCATGTGAGAAAGAACTTCTTTCCTGTGAGGGTGCCAGAGCCCTGGCGCAGGCTGCCCAGGGAGGTTGTGTAGTCTCCTTCTCTGGAGATCTTCAAAACCCACCTAGATGCCACCTTGTGCCATATGCTCTAGGTGTCCTTGCTTGAGCAGGGGGTTGGACTAGATGATCTCTAGAGGTCCCTTCCAAGCTTAACCGTTCTGTGATTCTGTGATTATGTATTTGGGCTTTTGTCTTCTGTGCATGACTCCCTCCTCCTCTTTGGTATTTCAGTTTTCATCACTCCGGGGTAAATAATCCTGATTTTTTTTTTCTTTCTCAAACTATAAGCAAAAGGCATTTCCTGGTTTTGTGCTGCAAGTGCTCTTTTTTTCCTGATACAGATTAAGGGTTTGTTGGACACTTTTAGTCACTGATGCAAAATTCCCCACCTTGCTGCTGTCGCCTGCCCTTACTGCTCACTGAGGCTCAGCCTGGCAGGCAGATGCTTTACAGTCCTAGAAGGGCTCCGGAGCTTCTCAGTAGCTCCATTTCTCTTTCTTGTGTTTGGTCATATTTCTGAGTCCTTTCTTTTGCTGGCATTAGTCCATACTCACGTCGCTTAGCTGAAACTGTGTATAGTGCTTGACAGTTTGCACATGTTGCAGCTGCTGCATCTAATGAGCACTGATATCCCACCACATGCTGTAGGCAGCCCTGGGTGGAGGCCTGCCCTTCTCCATTATCACTTTCCCTCAGACTTGGGACAACCATAGCTGGAATCACTCTTGCTCAGTTTGCTGTTGTGAATGGCAGTGTTGACATTATCTGGTTGAGTAACACAGGGGCAGAGATGCCTAAATATCTCTAATTATTTTCTCTACTGACAGCAGAGCTAGCGAGTGAATTAAAGACAACAAGAAGTGTCCTCTAACTCTGAAATAGGCTTCTTTTCCCCCTTCCCAAGGATGTTACATGGTACCAAGAACAGGCAAAGGGCAAAGCTGGGGAAAATGGAGTGGCATCTTCATGGGAGGAGTGGAGGAGAAGGAGTAAAGGGGAGCATTGGAGGCTTTCATTGCAGCTGGAATCTTTTGTGCATCCAATAGGCTCGCTAAATCGAGATTTCTAGAATTCTTGATTAGAGTAAGAGGAAGAGATATAGTTAGACACTGGATTTATTTAATAAAGGAATAGAAGAGGCAGGGAGGATACTAATGGACAATCAAATCTTGCTGAGGCTAAGAGAATTTTTAGCTGCTTTAAAGAAGTTAAGAAAAGATAAAACTAGTAAATTTAAACCCTTTCTTCTAGCTTTTAGAAATTAGAGACCCCAAACAGGCAGCTGCTATTTAAACCAAATAAAAAGCACAAAGAATGAAAGGGTGAGAATGAGTTGGAGGAGGCACTCTGAAAGACTGAACATTATGTGGAGGTGGATAAGGAACCTAGCAGTGTTTTGCTTTTGGAGAGATCTGCTTCCTCCCAGCAAGAATCAAAATTAGATCATGAAAAAATGTCACACTAGCCAAACTGCTATAAAGCCCAAGTACGTATCCTGTGCAAAGAAGGCTTCAGTGGACCTTGTCAGGGCAGGCTGCAATAAGAAGAGAGAAAATTGCTTCCTGAGGACTGGTCTGAAGACAGCTGTGCACATAGAAATCATCTGCCTGGATCCAAAGCAGCTGACAATTATCTAGCAGCCTAAGAAGTGTCTTGTGCTGTTCCCCTCACAAATACATTTAATAAGGCAAATCATGCATTTACAGAGACTGGAGATGAGATGTTTCACCCTGAAATTCTGAAGTCCACTCTAGTGGCAGGTGGTTTAAACCTGCACATGCTGATTGAGAATCTTCCAGAACTCTCCCCATCTCTTGCTGTTTCTTAACTTATCTGTCTTTGAGTCTACAAAGTAATTTCCAACTCAGACCTATCAATCATTACCTAAAATCACACTTCCTTCCTACTATTTCATTTTACCTTCATGCTGCAGCTCAGGATATTTAGAATTTTGATCCAGGCAATAAAGGTTTTGGCTCCCATCTGCCTGAGCAGGCAGCTTGTGCAGCCTAGTGTTCTGTTCCTAAAGAAACAAACTTCAAACAGAGATGAAAAAGTGGCAGTAAAAAGGGAAAAAAGCAATTTCCCACTCTCCAGCTGCAGGGTTTTCCCACTTCCATCTATTCTTTCTATAAAAGATTATCACACTTTAAATCTCCCCTAGAGGTGTGCCTGAATTAATTACCACATTACTGAAAGTTAGAGCCTAAAATCTTATTTCTTTTACTTTTAGCTGATGCCATCACCAGTTTCCTGTTGATCATCATGCTGTTTGTCATCAGCTTCAACCTCCTCCTTGGTGTGGTGAAGGTATGCTCTCCACAAATAACATCTAGCAGATTTCTGGGGCGTCTCTGAACTCGGAGGTAGTAGAGGAGGGCACCAGAAGAACAATTTGTGAAAAATAGAGTATGATCATAATAGTAGATGAATATCTCAGTTCTTTTTAAAACAGAAAACGTGGATTGTTAGATCATTTGCAAAGCTGCTAACTGCCAAGAATTACCAAATCTTGGTGATATTAAATCCTAACTACTTTTTGTGTTGAGGAATTTAAGTGTTATGATTTAGAAATGCTGTGGCATTTCCTTATTCCCCTGCTTTTTGCCAAGTCAGATTCTGGAGTTAAACTATAACTCTCCTGCTACAGGGGGGATTAGATTTCTATTTCGGAAGAAAAAATGACTATGCTTTGGTCTGGGAACTCATCTTTACTTGCAGCAAAACTTTCAGGGTAGCCAAATGACAGTTCTGTGATCAAGTGTCAATGTCACTTAGAGAAACTCCATGGGGAAGAAAAAATGAAAATGAATTTTGATGCCCTTCACTTTCTGAAGTAACCAATGTAGTATATGGAATTAGGTACAGAGATTTCAGGAAAGGATTTGTTCCTAAAGTAAGTACCTTACTACATGGCCCTTCAAGTCCTGTCACATTGTTTTGGTTAGAATAGAAATGACTGGCACTGTTTTTCCTCTTTCTCAGAGGAGGGAACGTCTCCTGATTCCATTCCTTGCTCTACAAATCATGGACTTTCTCCTCAGCCTCCTAACAATGTTCAGCTCCTACATACAAGTCCCAGCAATCATTTCTTTGTCATCCGTTACACACAAGGTAGGTAACAGCTTCCTTCTCGGGTGGTGGTGACCTGAGGGAAGGCAGTATGAGATGGAGACTGATGCAAAATTAAGAATTAAGTGTTATCATTTGGGGTCACAATTCTTCATCGCTATGTAGGTCCTACACTGCCTATTGTTGGAAACAGGACACAGCCTTTGGTGCCGAAGGAGAAGCAGTAATACCTGCAACATAAGTTAGTTTCCCACGTCTTGGAATGTTCCTGTTGATTTTATGCTGTTTCTCAGGGCTTTGGGGAGGTTGTTCTGGGTGTGCCAATGCTGGGAATGGTTGGAGATAAGCTATGTATACCACCATGCTGCCCAGAGTTGTTGTTTCAGCTAGCATTGGTGGATTAAATAGGCTGTAAATGAGAATAAAACACAGAGCCTTTACAAATAGGGCAACTTTACAAGTTTATAGATGTGATATAATCTTATAACCACAAAGAAAACCTTGTCCTCTTCTCACCTGTGCAGCAGGGACATTCAAAGGCCCCTTTCTTGGCTCTGCAGCTACTGGATTTTGGCCTGAGTATCCTCACTCTCTGTAGTTCATACATGGAGGTCCCAGCCTATCTAAGCCTCAAGTCTTCAGAGAATGCGGTAGGTAGCAAGCAAGCCCAGATGATCTCTGTCATGCTGTTAACTACTTTGAAGTTTCTTTCAGCAGTTATCACAAAGCAAGCTTTCTGCACAGTATATACAGAATTGCTGTTTGGTGACAAAATAGGATTTTGCTGTATGTTCTCAAGAACACGGTGTTCTTGACTGACAATTTGCTTATGCAAGTGTTCCTTAAAAGTACACCCTGTTTTTATTGTAAGAATCTAAGGATGCAAACTGTAGAGCAGAGTGATTTGGATACATCCTCCCTGTGTACATAGAAAACAATCAGCATTTCATCTTTATTAAATAGTAATACTTCTTTGACTCTCATTTGTATATTCTTCCAAAAATTCTTACCAAAGAAGTGTAAACAGTAGAAATACCTCTGAGCAGCTGGAGGTCTGCCTTTTCAAAAAGGAAAAAGAAAGTGGGCTTTGACCATATTCTGGATAGCAAGGCTGAGAAACTTGTGGTGAAACCCACAACTCTGTGTGACACTGTAGAGGAATAAGTGTTTATGACGGAGATCCTCTCCTCTTTTCACAGGGCTTCTTGCCAACCCTTGAGAAGTTACCAAAAGAAGAATATGCCAAAATAATGGTCACCTTCACCATTGTATTCATTGCTGTCCTCTTCCTCAAGGTAAATGCCTGCAGGTTCTGCTGAGTCATGAAGGCTGAAATACAGCTAACTTACCTGGGAAGGAGAAGGAATCGGTTCTTCACTCTCTAAACAGCCAGGGCCTTGGAAAGCCTTGTTGGTCTTCCCTTGTGCTTAATAGCAGCAGTGTCTGAGGCAGGTTTGATATTTGAGTTGCTGTTTATATCTTTCTGCAAGTGTGATATATAAAAGCAAAGCCTCTCTCATATTCACAGCCGATTCCTACTCAATCACTTCTAGAAAGATAAGAAGTTTGGAAACAAATACAGGAAACTATTCTGCTATTGCATGCCAAAACAAATTAGATCATTAAGCAGCAGGTTAGATCTTCCACTTGGGTAAATTGCTGTACTTGCACTGATGTGAACGAAGTTATGCACACTGATATCCTGAAACTTAATTAAAACCTGTGAGCTGTTAAATCCTGCTTACCTCTTAGGAAACTTTACCATGAAAGGGCTTCTATTCTTCCTGCTTCAATGGACTGGAGAACAGGTTTTCACTGAGGGGTTTCAGACCAGCTAAGAACACTGGACCTCTCCAAGTACTTGAGTAGGCTCTGTCACAGTGAAAAATGCTACTTATTAGTTGGAAGGTTTTTTATGGCCCTTCTGTTGATATGTTGTATTGTATATCTGCTGTCATCTGTTTGCCTTCCAGCTGGCAAATTCTGCCCCTAAATAGTTGTATGCATCCCACTCTATGGAGTAATTCAGCTGGCTAGACCCTACCTGGGTCTGTCAGGTGGAAAAGTCTGGGTACCTGACTTCCTGCATGCCTCTGCCAGCAACTTCCTGAGGGACCTGCAAGGACTTGCTAACCCCCTGAGCAGGAAGTATTTCTTCAACAGTGTTCAGAGGGGAGGGAGTCACTTCTCCCTCTCTTTTCTCATAGAAATCTTTTTCTCATATAAATTAACATTCCCTCCACTGCCACAGTGGATGAGAATGCAGAAAACAAGAGGAATAAAGCATCTCTGGGAAATGAAAGAAGAGCAGGTTTCTAATGTAATGTGTTTATGGAGGAGTAGGCACAAATGCTTGTTTGCTTCTGATCTCTAGGACAGACTTCCTGCCAACATATCATCTGTACTAATGTGTTGTGGTGGAACCTACTTTTGCTTGTAAAAGTCTTAATTCAACTACTTCATTGATTTCAGTGTAGATGCTGGATTGGCACTGAAGCAAACTGTTCTAGAATCAAAGTTGTTTAAGAAAGGGGAGGAGGGTTTTTCCTTTTTTATTTTTATTTACTGGAACTTCTTCAGAAGATGAGCGATGTTGGTTGAGTTTAAATGGTGGCTTCAGTGTTGTGCATATTTGCACTCTGTATAAGCAGGTTTTAGGGAGAGGAAGGCTTTTATGATATTACCTCAAGGATGTCCACATTTGGATTCACTTCCTTGTCTTTGGAGGTCTATATGAGATGGATTCCTTCAACACAAATACCTCATTCCTTGTTCTTTGTTTTGGCTTAGTGTCAAGAGAGACAGTTTCCATTGTTTCAGCAAGTCCTAAGCTAGATATCTTGTTCTTGGGGCATATAATTCCTGTGTTTTTTTGAAAATGCCAACCGTTTTTAAAGTGTAGTCTTATGCCAAAAAAAATAAGACGCACACAATTTTCCCTCACTGCACATAGTAGGGAAAATATTTGCTTAATATGGTATGTTTCACAGACTTTGCTTATTTTCCTGTGCCGCAATCTCTCAATCGATCCATTTTTCCAAAAAAAAAAAAAAAAAAGAAAGAAAGAAAAAAAAGCTCTTTATTTCATCTTACAACTCTGAGGTGCAAGAAAGTGTTGCTTTTATTGAATGAGCTGATCTTTCCGGTCAGTCCTTGTTGACCAGCAGGCCTTGGTGTCTCTGGGATGTGAAGCTCCAAGTGTTTTTCTGAAACACCTGAACTTTGTGTCCTGCTCAGAAAAATAATATGAATGTAAAACATGCTTCCTTTTCTTTCCTGATGACCTTAAGTTCTTGAGTGTCATGAGCATGTCCTTTGTATTTAATTAACTGACTCTGTTATTAATTGACTCTGTTATTAATTGACTACTGCACTGCTCTGGACAGGTGCAGTTATCACCTTTCTAGTGAAGGGTCCAGACTAGTCTGAGGCCGTGATGTGCAGTACCTAGTCTTCTGTGAGGCTTTCACCTCTCGGGTGATAGTAGACCAGTGGCCAGCTGATGGCAAAAGGGGAAATGCTCTTGTTGATTTGGAGTGGTGGACTTCTCTCTCTTTCTCAGGCCTATATGTTCAAATGTGTCCTCAGTTGCTTTAAGTACATTAAAGCTAGCAAGAGGAGGGAGTTGAAAGTCGACCCACAAACAGCTGAGAAGGTGAGTAAAGGCTCTATTTCCATAATGAAAAGGCACGTTTTGGACTAGGGAGATACATGATGGTTCTTGTCTCTTTGGCAGCCTAAGAGATAATTCAAACCTTCAATTTTGCATCAACAAGCACTAATAGTCAGGTTTCAATTATTTTTTTTTTTAACTTTTGAAAGGTATAAAACCTTTTAAAGGCAATGGAATCATCAAGAAACCTGAAACTTAGACTTCAGGCAAAGCAGATAAAATAAGGGTATATCTCTCTCATTCTCTGATCCAGAGATATACTTTTAATTTCACTTGAACTTTCATTTATGTGCCTAATGCTACTACCCATGCTTAAAACTGTTACTCGCTGGATCAGTGTCTGAGAGGCTCGGTGCATTGCCCTTCATCTTAACCGTTTGCTCAGTCATGAATATCAATGTTCTTACCTAGACTATTGGCGATCTCTTTAACAGTAGCATCCAGCTGCTTTGAGACAAAGCAAGGATTTTGAAGGCTGTCCAAAAATAGGAGATACAGTAAAGACAGATGAGAAGTAAAGAGGAAGAATAGGGAAAGCTAAGTGAAGGCATTCGTCTTGCTGAAACTTGGCGAATACCATGAGCATCGTCTTGCCAGCAGTGTGTGCCTCTGCTGTGCATGCATGATGGTTCTCAGGAATGACTTCCTGCAGAGCTTCGCCCCTTTGCTTATGCAACGAGGCTGAAAGTCTGGGCACTACAGAGCCTTGGTCCATTTATTGCATCAATGCTTTGGAAGAAGTGGGTGGGACTACTAGTAAAGTGATTATAAAGTGCTGATTGCCTCTAACTCTTCTGGATTTCTCCCCTTTGCCATTTACAACCTGTGCAGTTAGTTCTCTTCCCCTTTTTTAAATTGAGAACAGAAACCTGCCTAAGATCAAATCCACATGAAACCCTTTTTGTGATTCCCAGAGCAAGTCTAATGGTGTTTTCTTTCTAGGCTGTGTTGCCATCATATGAAGAAGCTGTAGAGTTGCCTTCCAAAGAATCTCCACCTCCCTATGTAGCAATCTAAGCTCCACTCATAGGGAAGAGATTTGTATCGCTGTTGGTGCCTCACTGAGAAGCCCTCGCTTCCTAGCAATACCAAGTTTATTACAATCCAACCCACTTGTAGGAGCCTCTGAAGAGTGATGGTGAACTGCTGGGCCTGGGGCCATGTTCTGCACTATTTGACCTGAGCTGGTCCCAGTGACTGAGCTACAGTGCTCCTTTAATAAACTGGGCACCAGGCAAGACAAAAGTTCCCATCACTGGCCTCTGGCATCTGGCTAGTGTGAAAGTAAGGGCATTGCCCTGAATTTCTTGTCAGGCCTACTTTTTCCCAGCAGGACATGGTTTCTCATCTGTTTTATATCTTTTAACTCAGCAGCTGAGGGGAGCATCAGCATTTAGTAAGTGGAATGGGGAGGTGGAAGAACAAGCAGAAACCATTTTGCTGAGATAGCCTAACTCAGAAATATGCTATGTTAACCAGCAACATCTAATGAAGACCTAAGGGAAGAGGATCAGCAAAAGGCTGAAGATTCCAAATGAACTACAATGCAGCTCTCAACCTGTCTGCTTATGATAATGATTAATGATGTGTGCTCCAGAATATACAATGTGCTGGAATTGTCACAGTATTGCTCTGCTATTTTATACCTGAGTGTTTGCTTTTTTTTTTCTTTTGTTTTTAGTGTGTGACGTGAAAGATAAATTTCAATTAAAAAAAAAAGCATTAATGGCTTCAATCCTCTGCTGTTTGATTTCTGAATGGTGATATCCTTGCTGACAAATATCCTTGTATGTTGGAAGGAAGCACTAGTTTGTTTGTTTGAAGCAATTAGTAAAAAGGAGGCTTAGGTTGACAGTATCTCACAGGAATCAAATCATGTGTGCTATTTGCAAAGAAAAAGATGGTATTTCTGACAGCCAACCCTGCAGTTTCACCTGAGAATCTAGCTTGTTCTTTCCTCTTGCACACTGTCACTGGTGATAAAGATCCTGCCCCAGGCACGCTTCCTCTGACACATTCAAAAGTGAGTCTGATTGCACAGGTCACCCTCTACAGATGCTACTGATGCTGTTGATGCTAATGTTGTTGATGAAAGCTGAGAGAGGGGAAATTCATCATCCATTTGGGGGATGTGAAGACTTGCTGATTGTTAAAATCACTCAGTATGAAAGTATAAATGGCTCAACAGTAACTAATCCACTGTGTCCACAAGTGAGATACAGCCCGGGCTCCTTGTTCTGCTCAGACACAGAAGAAATTCAGCTAAAGATCTTGCTAAAGGAAAAATAAGAATCATCAGTGCTATTCCCTACTCTTCTCACTGGATGTGTATTTAGGTATATGGTGATTAAGGTAATGATTTTGACTATATGCTTTTGAGCTAGTTTCATACTACAACTGATTTGTCTGGGCTTCATCACCGCATCTTTGGAGACAGGCCAAAAATCAGGAAGAATGTACCAAAGAATCATCTTCATCATATGTCAATATATCATCATAAGTCAAAATCTTGTGTGTCCTAAAATAGTTCAAATCACTTGAAAAAGAACAAAACCCTCAACAGTTCTCCAAGCAAGGGAACAAACAAGCAGAAAACCTGACCTTCCTGATACTAAATCTGGTAATTGCAGAACCAGTAAGCATCTGCTACTTGCTCCCCTTGATTGTAGCTTTCAAAGCCATATGTGGATTCTCTCTGAGGGACAAAGCTGCATGGGACAAACCTGCTTTGCTTGTTAGTTTAGGGAAGGACTTTAGATCACAGTCCCTTCATCAAGACTCCTCCCTGGAATTTGTAGGTGCTGAGATGGGGTGTGATGACCACAGCCCTGGGACATCTTCACCTCTAGCCAGGTGAAGGTGGCTAGACTACCCTGCTCCAGCCAGGATTGACAGGGAGTCAGTAAGCAGGTCATCCAAAGATCTCTGGCAATTCGCTTTGGGTTTCTAAGCTATAGGGAGAGTACCTCTGTATAATGCAACTAAATTGCATTTAAAATTATTTTCTATGTCTTTAAATAGTTCCAATTCTGACTCTCATTAAATTCCCATTAATAATGTTCTTGACTATTTAGTTACTGCAGCAGGGTTAAACATTCCCTAACTCTTTTGATTGAATTGACTTTGATAATACAGCTAAAGCTGTTACGCTTCAGCATAAATACGTTCAACATATCTCTCACAGAGATGGTTTTGTTGCAATGGCTACAAGGATTCAAGCCTTTTGGTAGCACACCTGATCTTCTAAATGAAACTGATGTGTTGCGGGTCTTAGCAACTCTTAGCATAGTCCAGGGGTCAGTCCTTGGTCCCCAGGGGTCAGTCCTTGGTCCAGTCCTGTTCAATTTATTCATCAATGACCTGGATGAAGGCACAGAGTGCTCCCTCAGCAAGTTTGCTGATGACACGAAACTGGGAGGAGTAGCCGATACCCCAGAGGGCTGTGCTGCCATCCAGAGGGACCTGGACAGACTGGACAACTGGGCGGTGAAAAACCTCATGCAATTCAACAAGGCCAAGTGCAAGGTCCTGCACCTGGGGAGGAATAACCCCAGACACCAGTACAGGCTGGGGACCGACCTTGTGGAGAGCAGCTCTGCAGAGAAAGACCTGGGTGTCATGGTGGATGATAAGTTGACCATGAGGCAGCAGTGTGCCCTCGTGGCCAAGAAGGCCAATGGAATCCTGGGCTGCATTAAGAAGAGCATCTCTAGCAGGTCGAGGGAGGTGATCCTGCCCCTCTACTCAGCCCTGGTGAGGCTGCATCTGGAGTACTGTGTCCAGTTCTGGGCTCCACAGTACAAGAGGGATGTGGAGCTGCTGGAGAGAGTCCAGCGCAGGGTCACAAGGATGATCAGGGGCCTGGAACATCTGCCCTATGAGGAGAGGCTGAGGGAGCTGGGCCTGTTCAGCCTGGAGAAGAGAAGGCTGAGAGGGGATATAATCAGTGTATATAAATACCTCAAGGGAGGGAGTGCAGAGGACGGGGATGGTCTCTTTTCAGTGGCAGCCACTGATAGGAAATGGCCGGAAACTGAAACATCAAAAATTCCATAGGAACTTAAGGAAAAATTTCTTAACAGTGAGGGTGACAGAGCACTGGAACAGGCTGCCCAGAGAGGTTGTAGAGTCTCTTTCTCTGGAGATCTTCAAAACCCGCTTGGATGCAGTCCTGTGCCACGTGCTCTAGGTGTCCCTGCGTATGCAGGGGGGTTGGACTAGATGATCTCTAGAGGTCCCTTCCAACCCTAAGCATTCTATGATAGGATAGGATAGGATAGGATAGGAACTCTGTAGGCTCCAGGGCTCAAAATAGTTCCTCATGAAAGCTTGGCTCAAAAAAAAAAAAAAAAAAAAAAAAAAAACAGATAAAATGTATAGATTTATTTAGATTTATTGTAAGTTTCCAGCCAGGTCAGGGGCTGAGTCCTAGACGGGAAATGGTTTTGGTTTTCTGAAATGTTAGATGATCTAGCCAACACAAACCAAATATGAGCTGTCACAAGCCTGGTAATAAGCCAGACAGTGATGCTATCAATGCTGGTTTTCAGATTGATAAAAGGACTCTTTTTAACATGTTACTGTTATACTTTTTCCTTCTCTAAACTGATTTACGAATGTGAATTTCTCCACTAGGGAACCAGTTCACACAGACATGTTTAGCGTTGATCCATACTCACTGTTGTTTCCAGCTCACAAGAAAAAATGACCAGGAATTCTTTGATGCAGATCATGTTTTGAGCTGATGATCTCAGCATAGATAGGACACAGCTACATTATCTCAACAGAAGGAAGCAGACAGTTTAAAAGCAGATGTATCTCATGGAGGTAGAAATCTAGTAATGCCCCAAGACTTAGCTGGATTCCCTGATTTTGTATTTTGGTGAAGGTAATGAGCGTGGACTGCTCCAGCAAACCAGGACACACAATTTTGCAAGATAATCTTCAATATCATCTGTTTGGAAACAGTAGAAGTTCTCAGTAGAAGTTCTGAGTCTACAAATCATTTCTGAGGGTAAACACTGCCAAAGCAAGCAGTAATTAGTGCATCTGTAAAGCTCAGGGAGGAATGGAAACATTTTTCTGATGCTGACTTCTACAGAACTTAGAAATGGTGTTCAAGAACATCATGATGCTCCTAGCAACCTGACAAAAAATAGCATATAATGCAATGGAGAAGGTGGTGCTCAAAACTAGGTAGATCAAGTCATGGTGTCCACTGTGATGAAAAAGTTTCCTTTACCCCAAGGACATTCTGATGCCCAAAAGAGAGTATAAATAGATCTTGAAGAGGGCAAAGGCAGCAACTTGGCAGCATTCCCTGGCATCTCCTCAAACTGACGTAAGCCCGTTTGCTGGCTGGCTCACTGGAGCAGCTGAGGGAATCCTGGGTGGTGGACATGTGGTGTTTATCCAGGAGTTCCTCACTGCAGATAGTCCTTCACCAATGGTGGACAGTGCTGCCCTTCTCGGTGTTCTTGCTGCCTTGATTCTTCCTGACCTGAATGGCACCTACAAACAAATGATAATCGCTGTTTCATTAAAGCAAGTGCAAATATAACCATCCTGCTATCCTGTAAACCCCATTATTGGGAGGGTTGGTGAGATCTTTCCATAGCTGTGCTGAAGAGTGACTCTCTCTGATACTGTTCGATAAGACAGAGGGAAGCTTAGGGACTTCTGAGCCAGGCCAGCGTTGCTTGTGTCACTATGTGGATGGAGAAGTCAAGGCATGGACAAAGAGCATGAATAAACCAAAGTTTTGCAGGTCGTCAGCAGGAGAGCCAGGTATAGCACCCAGGAGGTTTATATGACAAAGAAAAAAAAAGATCCCTCTGAAATAAATGTGACCTATAAAATACATAAATATCGACTAGCCATAAACAGCATTTACTATTTACAGCATAAGAGGACAAGGATATTTGCCAGCCATTTTCAGCTTAAAGGATAAACAGTAGTTCTTTTGATCTCAGCTTGTCAAAAGGTTTGTGTTAAAGCATTTCATTTCTCCACCGTCTTTCACCCTTTACATCATTTGTTTTGCCTTATGCTGATCCCAGTGCTGTAAATAGCGCTTCTGCAATAAAGTGATGCTTCAGTAAATATCCTTGCTGATAAAGATTCGGGCTGAGAGGGACTCCTTTCCTCCTAGTAACAAGCAGTGAAATAGAAACATCGGGGGAATAAAACATGAGAATTGGAGCTTGTACTAAATGACAGTTTACATCACAATTTGTCTGAGTATTTGAAAAATGGTAGCTGTGAATCCAGCTCAGAAATGCTCACATGAGAACATTGAGGAAACCTGCCAGAAGGCAAAAAAATTGCTGAGTATTTTACCAAACCTCTGAGTTTTCTGGTGGCTGGAGGGCAATAAAACTATGTTTCCTACAACTAATAGGTTAACTTAAAATGAAATAAAAATCAACAGTACATTACTCAGCATTTGGCTGCTTGTCCCTTTCCAAGCCTTGTCCTTTCCCTGCTGTTTCCCTGGCCAAAGAGCACAACTTAGCCACAGCTCCAGATTCCTCCTAGGATGTATCTACAGTCCAGGACTAGAAACATGTTCAGCTTAGGTCTGATGGGCCAGTTCTTGAAATTTTAAGGGAGCTTTTAGCAGTAGAATGTTAGCAGTAAGATCTTGTTTGTGGGTGTCTTCTGTTTGATATTTTAGACTAAAAAAAATGCACTGATAACAGCAATAAGATTTCTGCCAAGTCTATATCATTTATAGAGATATGTCGGTGTGCAAAGTGTGAGTGACAGGCTCTTGCTGTTGAAGTAGACATAGGTGGGAGGTTTTTCGTGCTTTAATGTGGGGCCTCCCAGGTTTCTGGTTGTATCACTAGGGGTGATGAATCCTGCAGCTCGGGAGATGATGTGTAGTTGTTGAGTTGCATGGCCAATAGTCACACACCTCAATAACAGACCTTGCATATGACCAGGGACCTGTAACCTGCCCACTGCAAAGCCTGATTGCAATCTGTTATTGACAATAACTGGCCAGAAAATGATTCACTGTTTTGGATTTTTTTTTCTTTTTTGCCTTTTAAGAAAAATCCAGTATTTTGAATGCCTTCTCTCTGAACTGTAGTGAAAGTTTGGCAATGTCTGGAGAACCAGAAATCTGATTTCCTTTCTCCCATAGATCAGCCCGTTGTTCTGCTTCATCTATGTGGAAATGCCTTATTGACTTACTCATTTTGATTTTATTGTCTTGGTTTGTTGTACTGTGAAATTTATACCAAGATGTTAATGTAATAATAGTATGTTTATTGGACATACGTAAATGTAAAACTAAAACACTGTTTTAAAATAATACCTGAACAGAACAAATTGGAAGGCTAAAATGCCAAATAAAACCAAAACATTTCCACTTTAAATGGCACTTTTCCACTTTAAATGACATTAAAATGTCATTTTGGGGCTTGCTGTCACATCACATGCCATCCCACTTGCTTGCTGTCAAAAATGTCTAATGAGAAAGCCGCCACTTTTCCCAGCTGATTACTGTCCTTTCTAGTGCCTTTCTAGCCCTTCCTTTAGCATTTTGTTCTTAAACTTGTTCTTATTCTTTCCCACACATCCCAAGGCTAGAAAATTTGTCACTGCAAATGATGACGGCATCCAGCAGGCAGGTACGATGACTCCTGCATTAACAGCCTGGGTTTTCAGAATCAGAAGGTAGTTAGAAAAACAAGACGGGATCAGAAGGAGAACTTGGCATGGCAAACAAACCATGAATACATTCACATCAGTCTAGGGCATCATGCATTACCCAAGGAATACCTCACAGTCATCAGGATGCAGAGGTTGACACTAACTTCTCTGGTCAGTCATGCTGAGGAGGGCAGTCGAGGCTGGAATCTTCTCAAATCCAGCCACCTCTGAAAAGACATTTGCTTTAACTCAAGCAAAAACCATGGCTGTAGTTAGGTTGTGTCAGTGGTTATGGAAGCACAAAGGCTTTCCAGCCTGGCAAAGCACTTCTATGGCAATTTTCCAGCTGGAGCATCCCAGCAGTTTAAGCACTCTGATGATGAGCCTCAAGCTGCTATTTCATTAAACGCTTCATCCACGCTGTGACATCTGGAGGGGGCAGCCGAGCTCACTGCAGCCCAGCTTGTAGTCTCCACACTGGACAATGACAGACACCAGCAACGGTGGTCCCATCCCAGCAAACCCAGGATGGCTCTGCTCCACGGACAATTCCAGTTCCTCTGCCACCACCGGTGCTGGATGGCTGAAGGAGTGCTCCAGTGGAGTGAACCAGGCACTTTGTGAAAGCAGACCTCACTTCCTGGGGGGGGAAAAAAAAAAAAAAAAAAGAGGTATTTGCCATCTCCCTGCTGAGAACAGGTCAGAGTCGAAGTCTGAGAGACACAAGCCAGGGCACAAACCCAGGCTAGAAAACCCACATCCATCAGTCTGAAGCATTTGACTTCAGTGGGAACTAGATGGGATCTTCTACTGAACCTCCAGCAACAGGAGGAATGAATGGATCTGGTATTTAAAACAAGCAGTTCTTTAGTAAAGGGACATGTGTTGATGTGTTAGAGGGAGAGACAGCTCTTCCTTGCTTGGGGACATGGGGACCCACAACAGTGGCTCTGCAGAATGGCAGGGCCACTCTGGGGACAGCATGAGCCATTAATGGTTTGTCTGTTTATGTTGCAAGTGGGCTTGGGAAGAGCCGTAAATGTGTATTTTCCTCTTGAAATATTGAATCACTGTTTTCATTTTCTGAGGCCTGGGGAAAAATTATGTTTCATATTTTAAAAATAAACACACTTTTACAGAAGTATAAATGCAGGCCTATAGTATCCAGCACACCTTTGCCTCTCACCTTATTTTCAAAGCTTTAATATTGCTTGTGTGCCCCAACCTCTGCTAGCGAAAATATTCACCTGAAATGTATTTATCTTTCTTTGCTAATTAGCAGTAAAATGACACAGAGAAACTTTATATTTTCCTCAGCAAGAACAGCCATAGAGACTTCATTTACAGAGGGCTCTGAATGATCCCTATTCATGGCAAGCAAGTACTGTCTGCACCAATAGGTCCTTGTATGCATCACAAAGTAACAGGAGAAACCCCATTGCAGACAGAGCTGGAGGCAAAATCTCCAGGATTTTATGCTTTTATTTCACTTTGTTCCTTAATAATTGTAAATGTATTTGTGTGTCTGTGCTACATATGAGGAGAGCATATGTACCTGTGCATATTTAAACAGACAGATATCTGTATATAGCACTTACTCATATTTACAATCATTTAAATTCACATATATGCAAACATGTTCATGAAAAGCATGCATGGAAGAGAGTTATGTGTCCGTATAATTGTCTACATAAATGTTGAACATACATGTGCACAAGCATGTGTTCATGTATATATACATGTGTGTGCATATGTATGTACATCTATGCATACTTTCACAGGTACACACACATATACATAGAGCTTTTATATAGGGCTCTCTGTGCTTGCATATGCACCTACAAATGTCTGCCTGTGTTTTCTGTCCTGATTCTGCAATTTTCCCGTCCTGCACAGTAGCCCTTTTTATTCCCAAGTCCCTGAAGGAAGAAGTAAATGAATTAAGATGCTATCAAGTTGGGAAAAGGGAAGGTGGGTCTGAGCCTCAGTGATAGAAAGGTAAAATGGGAGAAAAACAAAATTCCAGGCAAACATTTTCTCCTCATTAAAAATTCCCAGCTAGCTCTAGAGTCGGTGGAGGCTTTGTGATAGTGTCTGTGCATACCTGGGAAGAGACAGGACAGTTGTGGGATAAATCCATGATGATTTTGCACGGGAACATATCCATCTTTTAACAGCTTAATTAACATGTTTCATGTCAAAAGTGTTACAAAGAGCCTGACAACTTTACTAAAGACCGGTCCTGTTTTCCCCTAATCAAAGAGCCTTCCTCTACAGGAGCTTTCAGTCCCCATTGAAGCTCTTTTGGAGCAGAGTGTGACTCAGAGGAAGGAAAGAGGAAGTGGCCTTTGAATTAAAGGTAGTTTGCCATGGAAATGCAGCAGCACGGTGCAGATGAAATGGGGGAGCGCTCCAAGGTTGCATGGCTAGAGAGGTAAGCAAAGACTAATTGGTCCCGGGGGAGGCTTTAATCAACCATCAACAGTGTAGCTTTACAGTAGTTATACAAAAAAAATTAATAGAAACAAGGAAAAACAACGAAATAATAGATGCACTGCTTCGTGATGAAAGCCTCATTAAATCCATATTACCACCGTACCAAAATCTCCCTGCTGCTCCTCTATATAAAGAAGACATTGGTTTTCTGTTCGCTTGCGGCAGCATTGCTCTTATTTGTTGGTTTAGATTACTAGCTTTCTGTGGCAGGAGCTGCCTGTCCCTCGTGTGCACAGACCTGAGTACACCGCTGCAAAAAATAAATCCAACTTACAAGTCAGCTGTCTTTTCCTCCATTTCTTGTCTATTTATCTGGTTTAGGTGGCTGAGCTCTTTCTCAGTCGCCCCCTCCCTCTTTCTTTCCCTCTCCCTGCTCTCCCGCAATGGGGCCAGGGGCTCACAGAGAAGCAACTGTTTCCCTCAAGAAGAAATTTTCTCCTGTCTCCTGTTTGCTTGTTGGTGCCTCACCGCTCTTCCTCTTGCCTCCCTCTGCGCCAAGCAAGTTGCCCACAAGCTAAGCCAGAGAAGTGAAGGCCCCCACGTCCCGACGTGTCAATTTGTGCGACTCCAGCCCTGTCCCCGTCCCGCCACCTCCCCCTGGCCAGGTTTTGCCACAGGAAGAATGCAAGGCTGGCACCTCTGCGGACCATTTCCTTGCTGGGGCCAAGCCCGGGATATGCAGATGGGAGCCGGTGATTGACAGGCCAAGCCCAGTTCCTCCAGGCTGGCATCACTGGTCCCACTGTTGTGGTCCCAGATTCCCCGCATACCAGGCCCTTGCTGGTCTCTTTATAGCTCCCCATGCCCTTTGCGCAGCAATGAGGCCATTGTGGCAGAGCCGGGGGCCGGCAGGGCTGCGTGTCCCTCCCTGTCAATAACCATCCGCCCCCCTCCTCACCTGCAGGAAAGATTTCATCCAGGGCGTCCCTGCTGGCCCCTCGGTGCCCCCCCAGGCGCTCCACACGTGTCAGGGGCTGGCCTCATGCCTCCCCGAGGAAGGGCAGGTTAATACCTGAGGGCCAAGGCTCCCACTTGCTACTCTGCATCCAGCCTCCGGCTCCTTCGCAACCATGGACAGGATTTTCTCTGGCTTTCTTCTCTCTTTGCTGCTTCTCCTTCAGAGCTATGGGGTCTATGGGGCACCTCCGCGGACACAAGGTAAGTGGAGAGCTCAGCACGGGGGAGTATGTGGGTCTGCTCTGTACATTCCAGCCTGAGTAAGGCTGGGAGGGAAGATGAAGAAGCAAATGAGAAAGATACACCCAACATCTGCCAGGAAAGCAAGGACGTTTACTCAAGTATTTTTCCAAGGCAGGAAAACCTGGAGGTCTCTTTGCTCCTGCCTATTTCGTTGCTTTAGAGTAATACTGAGAGCCCTGTATGGACACAGAGCAACTGAAGGTGGCACCAGGTCTGCCCTAGCCCACAGCCCACAGGTTTTGGCTGGAGGAGGTCCACGCAGGAGAGGACCTCTCCCATGACTTCAGAAACCTCTTCTCTTCCTCTTTGCAGCTGCGGAGGGCTAGTTTTGCCAAGTGCTCCAGAAGGGAGTTGGCCGGACATCCCGAGCTCTGGTTAACCTCACTGAGTAGGAAAGTCTGGGCCAGGTTCCTGGGGCTGGGCCTTACCTAGGTTTTACTTAACCCGTTCTTGAGCAAAATCAGCTCTGTTTGTCTTTTCAAGGTAGATGTAAAGTAGCGAGACAGGAAACGAGCTGCCTGCTTTGAGATTGAGCGGTTTGATTTCAGGGTCTGTAAGTCCCAATTTGTAATTAGTGTCAGCAAGTCATGGACACAAAAGAGGAGAGCTTGAGCACCTCCTTAGAAAGAGCTTAGAAAGGGTCTGTCCTTTGCCATGGGCAGGATGCTGCTATGGGCTCTAGCCAACCTGAGAAACTCACTGCAGCAGGAGGTGGCCACAGCAAGCTTTAAAGATGTTTGAAAGATCTTACTACAATTAATAATGTATATTTCTGGGTAGATCATGACACTTGTAAAAGCCAGGTGTGATGGTGGCTGCAGCATTAACTGCAGCTTATGAAGGGGACTTTCCTGATATACTGACTAGTTTCTCCTCGGTATTTTTGAAGAGAGATATATTTGCAGCAGAACTAAGCATGAGATACCACTGAATAAAGAAACCAAATGGACTGTTCATCCAGCCCAGCTCTAATGCAAGCAGTTGCAGTTTCTAGCACATCTTTTAGTTCTGAATTACTAGGCAGGTCTTCTGGTCTTTTAATTAGTTTAGCAATAGTGCTCTAAGGTTTTTTGTTTGTTTGAATATTAAAGCAGTGCCTGAAATTCAGTTATTCCTGAATAACTTCCAGTGTGGACACTATTGAAAATAGAGGACAGTTTTACTGAGGTTTAATTCAACTTTGAAAGAGACTATGCTGCATCAAGGTGTCACTCAGAGCAAGCGTGCTTGAATGTCACCAGCAGAGATAACCGAGGGCCACCTGTAGGCCCTCAGGTGTGCACAGTGGCTATGACTAGACAGATGGAAATCCCAAATCCCATCTTATATCTTTTTTTTTTCCTCTTCATTTCCCTTAAATATATTGTAGTCTTATGAAAAGACATTTAAAATGTTACTTAGGGCAAAATCACAGAGCTTTTATGAAAAAAAGAAAGCACACTTCAGCATTTCTATTGGATCCAGCTATTCCTAGGGGAACATTCTAACTTTTCCTCCTTGATTTTTCACTAAAAACAAATTTCATTCATTAGCTACAGTAGTAAAGTGGAATCTGTGCTTTCATTTGAAGGAACTGATTGCAAGATGCTCAGTCTTTCTCTATATCTTCATTTCCCACCTGTAAAATGGGTATAACTAACCCTTGCTAAAAGAGTTTGCAAACTTGTATAAGATGGACTGTCAGCTGAGTGTTTTCCTTCCATTGCAATGAATTATGGTGGCAAAGTGAAAGTTACCCCTCTGGGAAAAGGTTATACTGCATTTCAGTGGAAACTCGAGCACCTGACACTGTAACTACCGCCTGCTTCCCTTCTACACAGAGCATCATTTAGAGAAACCTTGTCTGGAAGCCAGAAACAGATTCAACATTACCGTCTCTCTGGAAACTAACCTGATTATATTCTTTATGGATATATCACAGCGTATTTATTTTTGTGTGCCTGAAAGACTGAAAGCTCCTTTAGATTTCACACTGAGGACCAGCTATAATATTTATGTCACAATTTGGAACAGCTTTGTTGGCCAAAAAGTGCACATTTAAAAATCTGTCTGCAGAAATTTCCTTTATGATATAACCTATATCGTTCCTCCATGTGGAAGTCAAATACTAACAGAGCACTTGATACCCCCACAGAGACAGGTTAAATGATAGAAAAGTAAAAAATAAAAGAACAGAATGCAATAGATCCGGTGAGGAAAATGGGACAATTCATTTAAAAAATCATTTAAAATATCACTCTTTTTTATGTTTTGCCTCAGTTGGAAATTAGGATGGAAAACTTCATGAAAATGAGAAAAAAAAAAAAGCCAGTTTCTTTCATCGCTAATGTTTTCTGTTTATGCCATTTATTTCTACAGTGAATATTCATATCTTAGTATGACAGGAGTTGTACATATTAATTAGGAATTGTAGGGTCCTGCATCTCTCTATTGTATTCTCTCTCAGCAGGTCACAGAACTAAAACAGTGTTGGTCTTTGCCGTATTACAGTGTTTCATTACTAGTGTCACTGGCTAAAAAATGGGAGATCAGGTTATATTCTGTTAGGTAAATCTGTGAAATTTGATTCATGATTGAATCCAAATGGTTAAATTTCATGCCTGCTTCTGGTCATGCAAAGACACAATCTTGTTAATTAGTATCCATGTGGCTTGCTTTTACACATCCAAAATTATCATTTCATTTTAGATTTTGTTTGATACAGAATGGCATATATAAGCTCCAGTTCAAAGCTTTATTCCTCTTTCTGTGCTGCCATAAGTGAATTAAGTTTCATGTAGACATTAGCAATAGCCTGGGGTTACAAGTGGGGAACCTGCTTCCGCAAGTGCAAAGCTGGTATCTCATCAGCTCGTTGCTTTGTAAGCACAAGCTATACATGAATAGCTATGTTTTTCTTACAGACACTTTTCTGTGAAAGGAAAAGAACATCTAGCAACGTTAGAGCGGTCTCTCTGGGTCTCTGTAAGACAGAGGGAGAAAGGATTTGAGCTCGTGGGTCCTCTAGCCTCAGCCAACTGCTTGAAACCCTAAGTCCATTTTTACTCCAGGATATTTTGCTCTTCATTTTCCTTTATCTTTCTTCTCCATCTTTATCCTTTCCAGGCACCCTGTGCAGAACCAAGCCCACTGATTTGGTGTTCGTCATTGACAGCTCTCGCAGTGTGCGCCCACATGAGTTTGAGAAAGTCAAAGTGTTCATGTCCCGGGTGATTGAGGGACTAGACGTGGGCCCCAATTCCACCCGGGTGGGTGTCATCAATTATGCCAGTGCCATAAAGAACGAGTTCTCCCTCAAGACCTACCAAACCAAAGCTGGCCTCTTGCAAGCCGTCCAGAGGATAGAGCCGCTCTCCACTGGGACCATGACTGGCCTGGCTATCCAGTTTGCCATTAACCGCGCTTTTAGTGACTCAGAAGGGGCCAGGGTGAGGTCTCCCAACATTAATAAGGTAAGCAAATTATGTTTCATTACTGCATGGGAAAGACTTGAAGATACTTCTTTCTGTGGTTCACCGTTGAATGGTTGGGAAAAAAAATTAGAAAAGAGACAAAGGTGATTCTGTGCTCAAGTTAATACTGACATATGCTCAGTGAGATGTTAAATGCTTTGATTGTGTGGGAACAAATGGAGGTTAACTGTCAAAAGTGAAAAGACTCCCAACTCTCTTTGAAAGCAAAAGCTCGAATTTTCTTTGGAATTTAAAAATACCCCCCAAGAACTCACAAGGTAAAAAAGGTGGATAAGAGTTGTATGGGTAAAATTAATCTAGCTTCACCAGCTTTCCTGCATCTGGAGTCCTTACAGTGCATGCCTTTTGGGACGTGATGCCCTGCTTCCAATGTGCCTGTGACAACATACAGCGGTAAAGTGCTGATTTCAGTGAAAAATGAGGCAAACTTCTGACAGTTTCCACTGTGAAGAATCCTTTAACATGTACATATAAAGCAAAGTGCTGTTTCAGTGTCCTTCATAAGTCTTTCAATTTTTTCAGAGGCTAATTAATAGCTATGTTTTCTGTTGTGGATATTGTCTTTAGCTACACAGACTTTGATGATTATTTGGCATTTAAGGTGTAATATAAAAACAGTTTAATCCTACACCCGATTCCAATGGCTGTCATGGCTTCTGGACCAGATTCCCTGTCCCAAAATCTCAGTTTAACAATTTTTTCCCAGATGCCTCAAACTCTCATTTTGGCCCCGAGCGTAACCAGACCAGTCATCAGGAAATCTCCCCTCTGAGTAGGTAGATTTGCGTATTCTTGACAATAAGTGTATTAGGTAAACATGAATGCACCTCTTAGAACCTTGTGCCCCATGCCAGCTCCACTGTCTCTCTGCTTTGGGACAGGACCAGAAAAATAAGCAAAGGTTACATGCAGGTGTTTAGAGCTTTCAACCAGATAGACAAAAAAAAAAAAAAAAAAAAAAAAAACAGTTGCTGGAGTGAGGAAGTCTGGAAGCTTTTGCCTGATTACAACATTTTTGGAACAAGTCACTTTCCATTTCCATCTGCTGCTAGTAATGCAACAGGGAAAGCAGATTTTTGAAGAGCCAAGTATTGAAAGAAGATGCCCAAGGAGGTCAAGTTATAAATATTACTGAAAGGTGAAAAATAGGCACTAGTAAAGATCTGCCAACTCCAAAATTGAGCAATTCTCTCAATTTTCTCCATGATTGCTCAGTACCTCTAGGTCAAGGTGTCTTGCTTAAGTGTACAGAGTGGGATAAGCTCCAAGTAGGAGGGACATCTGCTTGGGCTTGTCTTGCCTCCTACACTGCTGTCAGCAACTGTCCAATGTGCAACAGTAAATGCGGTAGCAATCTAGAAGGGTCGGTGCTGCTCCTTTCCTTGGAAATTGTCAGCTCTTGCCAGGTAATGACTTCACATCATCAAATTTCAAATTGATGCTTTTGAACACCTTTATAGATGGACATGGGTGCACTTGATGAGCATGGATTCATAGTGAAGAAAATCTCAGGATGTTAATTTAAGGCAGAAAAATGTCACTGGAATTGAGCTCTTTCCCAGGCTCCATCCATTCTACTCTAGCTGGCTCAGAAATTCTTTCGAAAGAAAAAGATCCAGGAGCACGGAAGTGGCTGCAGCTGTTGTGTTCCTTTAAGATTTTCAGTATGAGCACTGGGCCAGCAAAAGAACAGCAAAGGAGCCCTGACTATTTCATGTATCTGCCATATTCTACGTGAGGAGCTAATTGCTGGAAAAGCATTTCCAGTCCCCTCCAGGTGACTGGTCCTACATGGAGGATAACCCTCATACAGCTCCACAGAGTCCTCAAACCTATGAGTTATCCTTATCTAGTAGGTGCAGGAAATCAAGAAATAGGAAACCTATGGCTAATCATTGAACCCAGAATGGTACCAGGATTATGAAGAGTTTCAAAGGAGGGGTCTGACTTCCAGTTATATTGTAGGAAAGTACCTGCTGTTGCATTTAGCCTTTTTCTTACTATTTATTTTTCTAAATGAATAAAAAAACAGAAGCTTTTTAGATCCATTTTCTTCTGGGACCACTACCAATCCATGAATCCATTCGTGCCCTTTAGACATTTCACCATTTTCATGTATCTTCTCCTTTCTTTATCTAAGTCCACAATGTATACTTCAAGAAGAGGTGACTAGGTCTGTGTCATGATGAGGACCCTTCCAACCTTAATGATTCTATGAGGACACAGTCCTGGTTTATATAAAACTGTTATAACATTTTCAGTATTAGCATCTGTGTGTTTCTTAACACAGTCTGACATCTTGCACGTGGTGTTGACCATTGCTATAAACTGAAGAGACGTTTTTTACTGGACTGTCTATGAGAATACCTGAATCTTTACTTACCTAATGTCTTTCACACCATTTAAGTAACCCCTTTCCTTGTGCACTTTTTTTCCGCTCTTGGCTGCTTCTCTGCTGGGCTGCCAAACAACTCACCCAAAAAGCTCTTGCATTCCTTAGAGTTTCCTTTCATCTCAGAAGGCATAAGAGCTGCTGTGCCAATGTATTTGTTCTGTTATTAAATTAGCCAAGACTTTAGTTTACATTTCTAGGGGAAAAAAAATAGCAGCTCACTAAAATAACATGGCTAAAGAATTGCTTTGGTTCCCTGAAACTTTAATGTCCTGGACATCTCGAAAGAGAGCAATGGTGATCTTCATTATTGATCTTGGGCACTATAAAGGAAGAAAATGAAATCATTACAAGCTTTCACCTCTTTCCTTCTGCTTTGGATCTGGTCAAGGAGACCATTTTCATTCCTTGATTCTGTGCTTATGTTTTTGTTGTTGTTGTTGTTGTTGTTGTTGTTTGTTTCCTTGTTTATTACTTTTTTCACCATGCTTTGATGTCCAGCAAACCCTTTCCCTTCTGTGATTGTCATGATGCTCAGGATATTCCTCACCATCTTCCTGGAAGGAAGAATGGCCCACCTAGTAATTCAGGGAGGTGAAGCTTCCAGAAACACTGGGCATAGCCCTTGCTCCCTCATGCAGTAAAAATCCAGCAAGACCTTTGTGAAAATCTGCACTATGAATTTAAACCATGTTGATGCTGATTAGAGCATCACAAGATTATTTGGTCTTGCTGTGCTTCAAACAGCAAATCTCATCCCAGGACAGGGAAAAATACTATTTGTTTCTGCAGGAATTCAAAGTAAAGTCTGTTTATATGTCTATTAAAAATGCAGGGTCTCCAATTTCTTTTATCTTTCTTTAGGTGGACTACAAACATATAGTCAACTTGCTGAGAAAATCAAGGGCTTATTCAACTTCCTGCTCAATTCCCCTTCCAGTATCACTACAACATTCAAGTAATTCACTGTATAATGAGACATGGCTACCTCATTAGCTGTGGGATTGCCTACGCATGATAGTTTCTGAAATATGAATATCTAGGGAAGCCTGTGAATACTCTGGTGTCTTACTTAGCCAAGAACAAATTGTGCCCTGAGAATACAGGGGGGTTCTATATGACAGATACAAGACAAGAGGGAGACTCTGGCTTCAGCAAGTTAGAAAAGTAGTGGCTAAAATAAGCAAAGGTTTTGATGTTGAAAAGCAGAAATTTCTGAGTTGCTGAATTTCCTTAAGGTGAAGTTGGAAGACCTGTCCTTTTGAGAAAGCAGATGAGAACACTTCTTAATTCTTCTCCGGTCACAACCTGCTAAGCACAAACCCTCTCTCTGCTGCAGGGCCATGTGTCAGCCTCTCTAGGATGGGGTAGCTGTTACTTTCTTCCCCCCGTCTTGCCTTCTGCTCTTTACCGAACAAGGCTCCATGTTTCATGTACCACACACTAGCACACTCAATATTTCAAATGAGAATAAATCACAGTGCAGAGTTACTGAGATCCTGTGACTGCAAATAATTTGGCAGGAGGTTTGAAACAAAATGATGTATTTTCTCATGTTATAAATCAGGCTGGTAGACAGGGTAAAGTTTAAAAAGAAAATCCTGGGAAAACCAGATTCTCCTGATAGCTCCAAATGTATATACTAGGAAAAGATCTCCTTATACTTGTTCTAGTTATTAAATTCTTTTTGCAAGTAACTGGGCCTTGGCAAGGCCCAGTTTCCTGGCTGACTGGAACACTTGGGCTGATGCCCAACTCCCTTGGGCTCACTGACTGACTCATGATGCCTAATGGAACTCTAGGCCTGTTCTCTCCAACTTCCAACAGCAGTTCAGAAAGCAATAACCCCAGACACCAGTACAGGCTGGGGACTGACCTTCTGGAGAGCAGCTCTGTGGAGAAAGACCTGGGTGTCATGGTGGATGACAAGTTGACCATGAGGCAGCAGTGTGCTCTTGTGGCCAAGAAGGCCAATGGAATCCTCGGGTGCATTAAGAAGAGCGTCTCCAGCAGGTCGAGGGAGAGGATCCTGCCCCTCTACTCAGCCCTGGTGAGGCCGCATCTGGAGAATTGTGTCCAGTTCTGGGGTCCACAGTATAAGAGGGATGTGGAGCTGCTGGAGAGAGTCCAGCGCAGGGCCACAAGGATGATCAGCGGCCTGGACCATCTGCCCAATAAGGAGAGGCTGAGGGAGCTTGGCCTGTTCAGCCTGGAGAAGAGAAGGCTGAGAGGGGACCTGAGCAGTGTCTATAAGTACCTCAAGGGAGGCAGTGAGGAGGATGGTGCTGGTCTCTCTTCAGTGGTGGCCACCGACAGAACTAGAGGTAATGGCCACAAACTGAAGCACCAAAAGTTCCACAGGAACTTAAGGAAAAATTTCTTAACAGTGAGGGTGACAGAGCACTGGAACAGGCTGCCTAGAGAGGTTGTGGAGTCTCCTTCTCTGGAGATCTTCAACCCTGCTTGGATGCAGTCCTGTGCCACGTGCTCTAGGTGACCCTGCGTGTGCAGGGGGGTTGGACTAGATGATCTCTAGAGGTCCCTTCCAACCTTAAGCATTCTATGATTCTATTATTCTATAGTAGATTTTCACACAGACCCATTATGAAGGTCATCCCTATTAGATCCATATGTAGATGCTTCTACCAGAGATCTCCTGGGGCCAAATATGGGACATGGCCTGAGTCTACCCAAAGATGGATCTCTAATGTAAAGAGCAAAAGGAACTGTTTAAACTGAGAGCATGGCTTATTTATTCAGACAAAGAAAATGCCAGGAGAACGTACAACACCTCTGTCGTGTGACAAATACTCCTAGAGAGATACATAGCTACTGACAGGAACCTGCTCATAGGGTAGTGTTCCTTGCAAAAGCTACTTGATAATATATCTTGTTTCGTGACAGGTTGGTTTTTGATAAGCTCTAATTGGCAGCCCCTGTCTCGGAGGCTGCTGTGTGGATGCGGGAGTTGGTTTGCTGCTGATGCACAGCTGAGTCAAGGGCTCTCTCTCCTGGCAAAAGGCATGATTGCATGGCTGGCTCCCGGCCCCAGCCTGGCTGCAGGTCCAGCAGCAACCCCAAAGTCAGGCCTTGAGGCCCTGAGGGATGTCATGTTCATCCCCCTACTTTCAATATGCACTGACATCTGTCACAGATGAATCTCTTTCTTGTCTCATTTCCTTATTTTGGTCAGGAACAAGGAGAAAAAATTCCTCTCTACCCCAAAGCAGCCAGTTACAGAATTCTGGTGCCTTCAGAAATTTTTGATTTTGTGGCCCTTAGGAAATGTAGATAAAAGTCTGAACTTACAGACCTTCATCCAATTGAAAGCTCTATTTCCAGATTCATCCATCTTTTGTGTAGATGGGAAGCTCTGAATGAGGCAGCAGAATACATAAGTACTGCAAAAGCTCCAGGGCAAATGAGTATAACACTCAAGCATCTCTGCTGAACCATAGTGGGCAGAGGGAGAAGAAACCATGTGACCAATCATGGCTGAAGCCCCTTGGGAGTGGGGCTGGGAACTCCACTTCTGATCTTACTGGAGGCAACTTTTCTCCCTCCCAAGGATACAGAACAGCTATCACATTATCCTAACTGAGCAACTGGTAGGTCTTTATGACTTTTATCTACACAGAGGTGCAGAGCATCACAATAGTCACAGTAGTCAATAGTGACTATTGTGACTATAGTCACAACAAAGGGAGGAAAAAATGGCAGGAGCAGATGAACTGCACAAGAACAAAAATGATGGTTTGAGAAAATATCTCTCAGAAGAAGACGAATAAAGGGGAAAATAGACAACCTAGCAAGAGCACCAGGATTCCTGGATTACTGCTGCTTGTTCAGGGCTCCACCTAATCCAGAGAGAAATCCAGATCCCAGTGAAATCAGCTGTCATTTTGATGCTGATGTTAGTATGGATATATATGCACAAAGCACTTCCCTACTTTCTACCTCAGTTTCTACATCTCTAAAATAGAGTGTAAGCTTTAAACACATTATTTTTTCAGCTTCTGTGAGATTCTTAAATGGGCAAAGATACTATGAAATTTCCATACTGAGCCAAATCGGAGTTTAATCAGAGTTGTCCTTAGTGTCAGCTAGGGATCTACAGGAGTAAAGAAGTTTGACTTGAGCATTAGTTTGTATACGAAGAATGGAATCTTTACATTGGTTTGCTCAGGGGTGAGACGCACCTAATGTTCATCATTTAAAACAGTCAGGTACGTGGCAATTTAACCTTTCCAACTCTGAAAGAAAACACCAGATAGAAAGAGCACCTTCTGAGACTTGAGGATGAAAAGGAAGAAGGGGATGAGGGGATACATTTTCTTTTGCTTTGCTTTCAAAAATGTAAAACCTTATTCAGTAACCCAAGATGTTCTGCAAGTTAAATGTGTTAAAATATTAAACGTTCTTCCTGTTAAAATCAGTTCAAGCATATACCTTGTCTCTGGCATTCTCTATGTAGGTAGCTATTGTTGTGACTGATGGACGTCCCCAGGACAGCGTGCAGGAGGTGCCAGCACGGGCCAGAGCAGCCGGCATTGAGATCTTTGCCATCGGCGTTGGCCGGGTGGACATGCACATCCTGCGGCGAATTGCTAGCGAGCCCCTGGATGATCATGTGGACTATGTGGAGAGCTATAGTGTCATAGAGAAGTTAACTCACAAGTTTCAAGAAGCTTTCTGTGGTAAGTCCTTCCTACAACCCCTGAGTTCCTAGCCAAGAGATACAAGAGGCTGCCAAAAGGTTTTCCACATGGAAATTTTATATGTAACAAGCCTTTATCCTTCCAATCCCTTGTTCCAAAGACTTGGATCCACAGGAATAGCAAATAGTATAGAAGATGGATGTTCTCTGAAGGTACCTTTCAAGAGATGCATGGGAATTTCATTTTTCACTTAAAGAAGTCTGCAGACTTCATTTGCACAGAGGAATTTGTAAACATGACCCATGTACTTCCTGAGGCATAGAAGAAAAAAAGGATTACATGCCCTTTAAATAAATAAATTCATGATCCTTATGCTTTAACCCATGCGGGCACTTTTTAGCATCTGGCTAGTAATTTCCCCCACCAGCACTGTCACCTGAATTCCCAGCTAAGCATGGGCAGGTTTCACTTCCCTCCTAGAGGCTGAAGCCTCTGTGCTTAACTGTGCTGTTTTTCTTGCATATTCTTTGAGGCACGGAACTCTCCTGGTTGAAACTGTATCTAATGCCATTATGCAGAATATATAAAAAGTGCCTGATTATTCTGCAAAAATATATTCACTCCAGCATGAGCCAGTGAATGGAGTGAGAAAGCTGCACTGCTTTCAAATATGCCCACAAGACTGTAAGAGATGGTCTATAAATATCCATTTTATATGTCAGAAAGAAAGGCCTGGGGGCTTCACACATCCATCCTGCCAAAACACAGATGTGTGCCAACACCTTTTAAAAAGTGTGATGCCTATGGCGAGGCACTGTAAACACATGCACGCACATGCACAGATGGACCTGCAAAACTCTTTGAGACCAAGAGGTGTAAAATTTCATGATTCAACTTTCAGCCTGAAAATACTGGGAGTGAGCAGTTTTGCAACAAGGAAAATTTCCTTCACTGTAGAAATGAGGGAACTGTTGACTCGAAAATTAGTCATATTTTAATTAGGTGTCACTCCACTAGAAGTTCACGAAAGAGCAGATCAAGTGCTACATACTAAGGGGAGTAATGACAAAATAGCTATGAATATTAGTGAGCATTTTATTTTGGCTGCCCTGGAGTCAGGAGTCAGCCAGACATGGAGAGGCCTGATACATGTTTTGAAGTTCTGGCATTAGTGACATTCAGAGAGAGAGAGAGAGAGAGAGAGGAAAATTACCTCCTCCTTTCTGTGTCTTGTTTTTCAAATGTGAGAACAAAGTTCTCCCCTTGGTAAAAGCCTTCAGAGGTACATCCAAGGGAAGCACTGAGCTAAGGATTAATACAGCTAGCAGAGAACAGCACTGTATTAACTGCCAAGTGGGCTGTTATTGTGCTATGCAAGCAGCTGCACAAAACCGTACTCGGTCGGAGATAAACCCAAACACCACCTGCTATTGTGAAGCAAAAATTTGTGACTACTGCCAAGCAGGGAGAATGGTGCAGCATTGTCCAAACTGCATCCCATAATGCTTAAAAACTCACAGGAAGAAGGAGGAGACCCTTCACAATCAAGCTTTGTTTAAGCATGTAAGATTTAAGTATTCTGCATAATACAACCTGAGAGCCCAGTTTAACAGTCATTTTCTAGGTTAGTAATATCACTAATGATAAGTGCCATATACATGCTGGAAATACCTTCTCATGTTGGCATAAGAGCATGCAGAGCTGTGTGTTGGAAAGGCCAAAGGAAGGAAAAAGAATGTATGAGGACAGCACAGTTGAAATAATGAACAGAATCCTCTTAACTTTGAAAGACTTATCACCACTTCTCATTGTTTCTTTAGGCCCAGAAATGCTCAGCTTTCTGCACAATTTCTCCAGTGTTTGTAAATGAATTTGCTCCAACCAAATCTGTTTATTTTTGAGTTTGCTTTCCATGATCATTGCTATAGCTCTGACAACACTGTCAGTCACTGAACGCCACTGGCTCAAATTGCTGCAATTCAGCTTCTGTTTGCTTAGCATCTCAGGAGTAAAATACAGGTTAAGATCAGCAGGAACAAATATTAGCAGAGAGTGAATTTGAAATACCTACTTGCAAGGGCAACTGAAGTGAATTCCAAGTTTGCTTGGACATGAATTCCACCTGAGAATGGCAGCTGCACATGGGACTGAAATCATTAATCATAATTGCCCTACACAGCTGAAAAAAAAATGGGTATTGGCCAACATAGGTGGTAGTTTGGAAGCCAATTCTCATTCTGCAGTTTTGGAGGGTGAAGTATAGTGTGATATGCCCAGGAGAGAGTTGAGGTTTGCGTTTTGAGGTGGGTTTTCAGCACATAGACTACTTTGAGTCCTGGAAGTGCCTGAGTCAGGAGATTTGTGAAAATTTCTCCTTGCTTCTTGCATCTTGGTTACCATCTCAATATAATGACTTCCTGCTGCATTGTCCTGCTGTAGATTTAGATATTACTCTGCTCTAGTGTATAGAATGAGAGCTTTGGTCCTGTATCTCTGTAGCCTCTGGGTTGAGAAGCCTTAGCATGATCTCTGACTTGAATCTACACCTTCTCTTATAGTGGTGTCTGATCTGTGTGCCACTGGAGATCATGACTGTGAGCAGATCTGTACAAGCATCCCAGGTTCATACAAGTGTGCTTGCAAAGAGGGTTTCACATTGAACAGCGATGGGAAGACCTGCAGCGGTATGTAATGATTTTCAGTCGTGCTGAGCTGAGCTGTGTTCTGCAGTTGTAGGACTGGGAGCCACTGAGACATGGTGGACATATTCTGTTCAGAAAAGTCTGAAGATGAAACAGTATACTTAGCAAGATTTCTTTTTGAAAAAGTGAGAATAAATGAGTGTGAACTGGTGCTGATTTTTTGCTATTTTATTAGCAATAAAATGCCACTAGAGTTATGCTCTTCTGCATAATTAATTAAAGTCAGGTAGTTGCTATCTTCTTTTGTCCTTTTCTTGCCCTTCAGCCTGCAGTGGTGGGTCAGGATCTGCTCTGGACCTTGTTTTCCTGATTGATGGCTCCAAGAGTGTACGGCCTGAAAACTTTGAGCTTGTGAAGAAGTTCATCAACCAAATTGTGGAATCACTCGATGTGTCAGACAAACAGGCCCAAGTCGGCCTGGTTCAGTATTCCAGTTCTGTCAGGCAGGAGTTCCCTCTTGGGCAGTATAAGAACAAGAAGGACATCAAAGCTGCAGTCAAGAAAATGGCCTACATGGAGAAAGGAACAATGACAGGCCAGGCTCTGAAGTATCTCGTTGACAATTCCTTCTCCATTATCAATGGAGCTAGGCCTGGGGTTCCCAAGGTGGGCATAGTCTTCACTGATGGACGGTCACAAGATTACATCACTGATGCTGCTAAGAAAGCCAAAGATCTAGGTAGGTCTCCTCAATTCTCAGTGGCTTGTTTTTCCCTTGGACCAGACATTGCATCTATTACCTATCTAGGTATGAACTAATTCCCAGAAGATCTCTCTTATCTAAGATAGATGCAGGTTGCTACAGAGTGAATTTATCCAGACATTGTCTTAATATTCCTGCATGCTTTTACAGAACATGCAGCATTTGTGGCTGGGCATTTAGACAAAGTTTGGTTTGCCAACAGGTGGTTTTCACTCCCACAGCTTCACCTCTGTCTTTGATCTAAGTCCACTGGGTGTTTCTTTGCTGATCAAGATGAAGTTTTACACATTTGTAAAGGGATGCATAATGGTTCAGCATGCACACTTCACCCCAAATGCGCAGGAAACTTAGAGGAAAGCCAAGGATATGTCTGATGTTGGTAATGAAAGTCATTCCAGCATCAGCAGGACTCATGGCAAGGCAAAGACAATTTGCAGAGAGCCCCTCAGAGAACAGCTGGAATCACAGGGCCAAGTACAGCTTGTCTGTAACAGCCGTAAGGCGTAGGAAAGAAAAAGAGGAAATAATAACAATAAAAACAGAATCACAGATTATGGGAATATCTATGGACTCTCTGTCTGAAGTCCAGGCACACTTGCTCATTGATACTTGCACAAGGATTATGCCTCTTCTAAATCACCTTGTACCCATCCAGGAAGCTCAAATTGACATATCTCTGACCTGGTCTCTCTGCCTGCAACCTGAATATATACAACTCCTGGTCAGTGATATTCTACAAAAAATGACCAACACAAAATGTGATAAGCTGAGCAAGAAAGCTGCACTGGATGGAAATATATTGATATATGGAGATATTTTGGTATATTTATATATTTAAACATATTGAATCTACATACCTTGAGATCTGCCACTTTGCTGACCTTCTGCTGAACAAGTTCCCTATGTCCTGCAATCACTCTGTTAAAAATAGTCACATATATATCACACTACAGTTTTCACCTGGGATTCTGTAATGGTAACACATTCCTAACTTAGATGGTCTATTCTTGGGATGTGTATTCAGAATTCTGGAAATTTTAATAGCCCTATTCCAGAAGGCCTGGCAGCCAAGGAACTTCCAAGCACAATAATCAAGTTTGCAAGAAGAGGAGTTCCCAACACCCAGCTTGACCAAGCAATGCTCCTACATTGGTAACTGAAAACATTGTGTGGTTCCTAGTCAGCAAGGACCTACAGGTTGAGCAGGGTCTGCTGCTGTAGCAACAAGAGGGTCAATGGCTCTCGGTCTAACAGGCTCTCACTGCTTGCAGGCTTTAGGATGTTTGCTGTGGGAGTTGGCAATGCAGTGGAGGATGAGCTCAGGGAAATAGCTTCAGAACCTGTGGCTGAGCACTACTTCTACACGGCGGACTTCAGAACTATCAGCAAGATCGGGAAGAAGCTGCAAATGAAAATCTGCATTGGTGAGAGTGGGGTCCTGGGGGGAGGAGAAAATATAGTCACAGTGTTTAGACATTATATAAAGCTCTTCGTTCTCACTGTATTGAGTTTGCAGAGTACTTGAAAGGATCATGGGATACCCAACTTTTGGCAGTAGCCGAAATTGCAGACACCCCCAAATCTCATTCATCTCTCCCTCTCACTACTTCCTCTGCTTCTTTTTCTCTCCATTCTTCTCTACTTTCTTTTTTTCTTTCCCTTTCAGTAAATAATTCAAACTCGAACAGGTACTGAGCATGACTAAAGGTGTATGAGGAATGAAAAAAAATGTTCTGAGAAGATAATCCAAGGGTGCATATATCTGACTTAACTTGAAGATCAAGCCAAAATAAGGTGTCTGAGTTGAAACTAGTATGCCACTGGCTGCTTCTACAGTCATACAGGCACCACAGAGGTGACAGACTGCAAATTAAAGCAGGCATCTGGTATATTCCACATGGCCCTTAGGTGTTTAGGTGTTTAAATCTGAGCAATATGAATTCTAAATTGCCTCAGCTTGGGATAGCCTCAAAAAGCAAAGGTCGAGAGGGGACTAAGTAGGATATAGACATGGTAAGAGGAGGTAAAGAATAATACAAAAGCTAAAGGATAATGTTAACCTGTGAGTAAACTGGGTCTCTAAAGTAGAAAATAAGTACTATGTAATTTGGGGAATTTATTTAGAAGGAAGAATAATGTCTCCAATGAGATACACTGGTCTTTTGCAAGGGATCTGCTTGCTCCAGCAGACCACTTTATATGAAGCCAAATACTTAGGCTTTATTTAACACATGCATACCTTGAAGCACTTCTGAGTGCTGCACTGCCAGATTCAGCAGGAATCTGGCACCCTCTTGTTGAGTCTGGGTTTTTAGGAGTCCTTTGGATCCCTCCTCCTGCTAAGTAAACATGTTTGCTTCCAGTTATCAGCTAGACGTCCTTCCTGCAGCTGTGATTGGGCTGGTTTGTTTCCCAAGGGAACTCTGCCAAGCTCAGCTCTCCTTCTCATGGACATGCAGATCTGCTGTTGAAAGCTCCATGGTCCCATGAGATGCAAAGATCTCTACTGCTGTCATGCCAGATGCACAAATGCTTGAGTGCTCAGGTGATATTGAGATACTCAGCATTAACAGGACAAAATAATACTACCTAAACATCAATCTCCTTTTTCCCTTTCTTTGCCATTTCTAGTATTATCTTCTGCCAAGTCCAAGAGATACCTATATAAAATTAATGGGTCAGTAGTTGCTAGCTCATCTGTCTTTCCTCCTGAACATATCTTAGAAAAAGTACTTGGAAAGTTAGGGACTAAGCTTGTCTCATAAGAAAATCAAGTTTGGTTCTTGCTTTACTACAGATATCCTGAATCATTCCAGATAAGGGTCCTCTTGGCAATGTGATTTAAACCGTCCTTTTTTTTTCCTCCTTCCTTTTATCAGGTTGTTGAGTTGATTCATTGTCATTTTATAAATATCTCTTTTCTTTTCCCAGTCATCCCAGTTATCTTTTTTTCTACTTTTTTGAATAAATTATTTTTTCTTTAAGAACATATCTAAATCACTGTCATAGTTTACCAAACTGAGGAAAGCATATTGCTCTGCCTACTCAAGAAATGAAATATTGCAGCAAATACCAAACAAGCCTTGACACCCAGATGGCAAACAGTGCCTCCAAATTATTTTTTCACAGTCTGACATGTGCCTGCTTATGAGCAGCAAAGACTATTACCCACCATGACGACACTATTGAGAAGAGAACTGGAAAACAGATTGTTTTGAACACTGTATCTGACCAGTTTCACATTTTGGGACCATCAACAGTAGAGATCTGTAGGCTTTCAGAAAACTAGAAATACAGGAAACCATTCTATTTTTGGACAGACCTTGACCTATACAGCAAAAAAAAAAAAAGAAAAAAAAAGTGATGCTCTCTTGTCATCTGAGGTTAAAGGCAGAAGTAATCAGTCAGGTAGTTAGGAAGAATGATAGTTTCAACTTCTTCATGCTTGTTCTAAAGAAAATAAGAATTGCTTATTTCAGTTGCCACAGTGATTTTGATTTAATCCTTTTGTGTGAGGCTTTACTCATCTTGATATTCTGTTCCACAGAGGAGGATCCATGTGAATGTAAATCTATTGTGAAGTTCCAGACAAAAGTAGAAGACCTCGTAAAATCACTGCAACAGAAATATATCCTTTGGGGAGCTATCTTGGTCCAGAATAGAATGGGTTGAGCTGGGCTTTCTTGGGGGGAACCAAAGGGTAAGTCTACCTCTGAGGAAGCTCTACCAATGAGGGAAACAGACTAGATAAGTGGTCAGGAAGCTGGAGATGAGACACTTGCATCACGAATAGGTGTCTAATAGGAAGGATCCCTGCTTTAGAGTGCACAGCTACCAATCTGGTACACAGAACAAGAAGCAGGTGAGAAACACTGGAGCCAAGGGAGAATATGAGCTGTATGTAGCAAAGCCTCAGTCATTTTTTAGGAGATGATTAACTGCTGCCAGTGTGACAAAAGTGTGCAAGTGTGTGAATGGTTCATTCGTGGGATAACGTTGCTATATCTGTAAACTCCAGAGTCCTGTGAGCCAGGCCAGAACATGAGGGCTGAGAGCAGGAGTAGCTATCGTTGGACTGCGAGCAGAGGAAACCACTGGTTCTTGTATGCGGTGGACTCAGTCAGTCATTACAGTGCAATGGGTGGAATTCTCACCCATAGCTAGACAGAGTCTTCATTCCTGGGAATAAGGAGAAAATGTCCTTTTAAAAGTTAATTCAGGCACAGATTGCTGTATTTTCTATACCAGTTACTCTGGATATTTTCTTCTCTTTAGTTCAAATTGAGTAAAATCGATGTCTTATATTATGCAAAAGGTCAGAGTAAATCAGTAGATCTCATCCAGTGGGTTGCAGCTCCTAGGCACGTCATGAAAAGCAATTAGCAAAAAGAGCAGAAAATTGTGATATGGTATAACTCTAAGAAAAGGTCTCTCCTCCACTCTTCACACAACCCATACTGCTCAAGGTCAAGAATTCTCTGTCAACCACTTAAAAGATGCTCCAATCATTCCTACATTTTTTTTACTTTTCCCCTTATAGTAAATTTAGAGGTGTATGAGAGTGTGTGTGTATATGTGAACATTTTTTACCTTAAATAAAAGTCCATCAACTTGAGCAATTCTGAAAATGCCAGAGTAGATGATGATGACAGCATTCCTCCTCTACCTGCTCCCAGTAGGGCACCTCCCGTCATTATCAGTGCTGTAAGTTAGGGAAGGACTTGAACAATGAATCACTAATGTGCACTATCATTTTTTCCCCTTAACTCTTACTCACTGGAAGCTGTGGCAAAAAGGATCGAAGCTCTGGAAAACAAGATCATCTAAGATCCTCGAAGTCTTTTATTTCCCTCCTTTCTTATGTAATGTAACAAAACCAGAAGTCCTTCATCTATACCAAGGGCAGCTCAGCCACAGCCTTACGTCCAGCTTGTATTTTTTAAAGATTCTAGTCTACCTGCATTTGTTTAAAAGAGAAGAAGTATAACAGTAGGACACAGATTGTATAATGGGCAGAACACTGCGTGTAACTGAGAGCCAGACCATGCTAATGTTCATTGCATCATATAGAGTGCATACATAAAAACCTGGAAAAGATTTGGTTTTGATTTAAAGCTTAATATATAGGTGTGTGTGTGTGTTAATACATACTTGATTATGAGTTCTGTGAATCCTTGCTGTGTTATTCTGCATCTTTTGTTTCTATGCATAAGATAATTTAATTTAAAAGTCAAAGTGACTTAAAAACAACTCAGATTTCAAGTGCAAAAAATCAAAGCAGCTGATCAGCTTATTGTTGTAAGCATGAAGCATTTGTCAGTAAGTAGATGAAATATAATGATCTCTGACTGTGCATTGCAAATATGATAGGATAAGATGCTGCTGCTAGTTGGGTTTATCCATAGCTACTGTACAATACAGGAAGAAAACAAGCTTATTTTCTCCTATCTAGCAAATGCCTTCTCAATGTTTCAGTGAACCAGCATCTGTCTGAGATGGACCTGTCTTGGTTAAGTCCTGATAACGTGCAATGAGCCTGTGGTTGTGGCTCTGCATAACACAAGGTAGTACTGCTAATACCAACCCCAGGAGATGCGCCACTCCTCAGCTCTCTGGTCTCCAATCCACAGCTCGAAGTGGAAAACTTCATCAGCACCTGAAACATGGAGAACTGCTGATGAAGCTGCTGCCAATGAAAGTGGTGCCTTCATCGCTGTAGCGACCAGAAGCGAACTAACTTCTTCCATAGTCCACACCTCAAAACTTCTTCAAAGCCGATAAGTTAACCTCAGCATGAAACACTTTGATTCTGTATTTCTTTTCCTCCCTTCCTGGATCCCCATCACTGTCAAGACAAAAAGAAAGTGGTGGGGACTGGAAGCTTCTGGCACTGCCTGTCTCCTATAGCTGTAGTCTGGCTAGGAGTGGAGTGGAGTGGTCAGGGAGGCCATGTTTGTGCGCAGCATGGCGGAGCACTGTTGAACGTGAGCACAAAGGGGTTGGTTTGGAAAGTTTTTCTTGGTTTTTTTTTTTTTTGTATTAAAATATTTATACTTGAGACTATGTGAAAAGCTTTTCAGAATAACTTGGCCTGTTCAGAAATGTCACCGTAGCAGATGTTTTGAAGTAAAAAATAAAACTTTGCTGAAAACCTTAGAAGATTCTTTGTGTATGCTTTGATGTAGTACCCTTGCAAACGGCACCCCTTGCTACTCTTGGTAGCAAGTAGGAAAGTCTCAAAATTCATATTACAGCCTTTTAGTTCATTGCGAAGAAGAAGCATATCCATCTAAGACACTTGCCTCAAAAGCTGACAACAAAAATCCTTTATTACACTCTTGAATTTACAGGAGCAAGTCTACACATTTCCAAGCATTATCTCAAGGACTAGAATTAGATACTGAAGAGTTGGGAAAAACAAGTCCTCTCAGTCAAGTCCTGTGTACCCCAAGTCCCAGAGTAACCCCTATGCAGTCCTACGGATAAGATTTACATCTTCTTTATCATATAAAGTTCATATCTCCAAGCTTGAGCTACTTACATTACATTTTTTTGTAAAGCCAATGAACAGAAATAGACACCATAGAGCACAACTGTCAGGATGATGTTCATATTTTGAAGGACTAAACCCAATCCCAGCCATGTCAAGGGAAGGTGATCAGCATAAGGCCATGTGTATTGCCTAGTGACTCCAAAAGTCTAGGACATGAAAGGTTGAACTACCAACCATTGTTCCTTCAAATATCTGCAAGCCACCTTGGGAAGAAACTAAGAGACATCGTGGTTTAGGTCACCAAGTTCCCTGTTCCAGAGTAACGCTCCTGGCGACTCCAGAGAGCTGCTCCTACTGCAGACATAGGAGTTCCTGTGTTTATGGAGTGCACACCACTATATCTTTCCCTAGCTATCTTTTCAGAAGTTTATCTGTCCATATATCCATCTAAATAACCAAGCAGCAATCCTCAGGTCTGCCATGATCTTTAGACATAAAAAAAACTCTAGTGAGATGGTGCCATCAGACCTAGCTCTCACAGTAAAGAAGACATCATAGGAATAAGCCATAAATTACTGCAAATATAAGCTGAAAAGGGTGCTTTTCCACTCTATGAAGAGTTCCTACATAGACAGGAGAGCCAGGATATATTATCAGGCACAGAATTGCTTCTGTAAATAATATTTTGTTTTGTGTTACAGATAAAGCAGAACTAAACTAATTAACAATTATTTTTCCTCCCTTCTCACATCTTCTGGCTTAAAAGAACGAAAGAGCTCTTGTATCTCCAAAGTCAATTAGTCACTGAGATAGAACACAGGCTTTTGACATTGGAATTAGACTTCATTAATGGATCACCACTGGCAGCAAGATGGAAACCTCCTAGATGAGTCTCTGCTTGCATTTTCTTTCAGTTAATTACAGGCTTATCTTGGAAATGAAAGATGTTGCATGCAATGAAAAAACTCACTTGCATGTCCCAAATTGTGGAGTGATGAGCTTGCACTGAAATGAGCTTACTCTGGAGTTCATAAAATGGTACTTCTGGAACCAAATAACTTATTTTTCCTCTCTCTGCTGTTGAACATTCGAAATATGACCAGTCCTTCTCACCACATTGTCACCAAATCCCAAGTTCTTTTGGCAAAAGAATTTATGAAATGTTTTCTTTTCTATTTGGAAAATAACCTGAGCAACTTTTCCCTTTCCACCACAGAAGATCAAAGACACCACCTCTATCAAAGGCAGGAGGAAAACAGCAAAGCTCTTTTGCCAATAAGATCCTCCTGAGGAAGGATTTTTTTTTCATGGAGGTCATTGATATTATAATACAAGGCCATTAGTAATCAAAGAAAAAGTGATTTCAATTAAACAAAGAGCTTCTAGTTTGGTAACATCTTTCAAAAGGAATTTGTAACACTAATACAGTATAATTGCTGCTAATAAATGGGTAGGTAGCAGAACAGTTAGTATTATGGGTGTTTTTTTTTTTTTTTTTTTCTCCAAGCAATAGCAGATACTGAAAGCTGTCTCAGGCTAGGCTAAATTTACTGTTCCTTGTGAAAAGCAGTGTACTTACCCTCTCCTAGTCCTCAGAGGTAATTCAGTTTAAGGTGCTAGTAAATCTATGTTGTGCAAATTAGTATTTATCATTTTATGTTCAACTTGGGAAGAGGCTTCAACCAGCCCATGTATGTTACCCTGTGTAATTCCTTTAACGATGAACTTGCAAAGGATGAGAGCCCTGGTGATAAATTTTAAACTTTATCCTTTTTAAACTGTCTCCTTCAGAGACTCATTTGGATTCATTCATTTTTTAACCAGCAATCATGCCAGGAACTCTTGTGAGTTTCGCAGTTGCTGTGGCATTTTATGGTTCCGTTGCCTGCATCCCACTATTATGCATTTATCTACTGCATTATTTAATCTATGTTCTGCATAAATTAGACTAGGGATAACAAGAAATTCTGAACCATTAACTGTCCCCAGGTAGTGCTGTGTTCTTTGGTGGAGATCAAATTAATATCCCCCTTCTATGGAAGGAGAAAATGAATCCCAAAGGTACCGAACTAGCAGCAACATAAAGCCTTTGAGGAATTGTACAAGGTGCTGTACAGATGGATAGGGAGGGGAGGCCCTTGCTTTCCCAGATTACCCTCAAGGCAGAGGAAGGTCAAGACATATAGGTAATCTTATACCTGCGCCACAAAGTGCATTACTTCATACTTGAGGCATATTCACACGTTCTTGACTCTGGGTGACCAGGACCTGCCTCTGGGTCACAGAGGGCAGCTTTCAGCACAGCCTGCAATGGAAAGATCACACCAAAATTTCTAAAGTCACAACAAACTGACTCCCAACCTCTGCTCACACCCTGTGCTGATCTCTGTCTTGGACTGATGTGATCTTCCTCAGCTGAAAATGCCGAAGTTTAGGAGAAAGAAAGGTAGAAAGTCTGACCTATGCTTGGAGTTGAACTTCACAGATGAGGCCAAAACAGGTTCATACCGTGTGCAGCTCTTCTTTTTCACCACCATAGAAGGGGTCATAGCAAGTAGCAATGAACTCATCGTGAATTCATGTGTATGGGTGCCTTTGCGTACAGTGAGGAGCACAAATGACATTTCCAGGGCAGCAGCAGGGGTTGTGCTTAGTTGTGTCAGGACTCCCTGGAGTCTCAAGGACTCTGTTGCTAGACCATTTAGACAAGCATATAATTAATAAATTAGCTCCAGAGGGGAAAGCACTTAACGACCTTTCAGACTGTCAGACTTCAACATAACCTCCCGACATATCGTTTTTTTAACAGTATACCCACAAATTAGTCACAGTTTCACACTGGCTAATAGGGAGAAAGTAATTATTGGCATTACTGCTAGAGCTCATAGCAAAGGCTACTTGGGGAAATAAAGACTAATTTGAAATATATGTAGATGGGAGGTCTTGATATCAGCAGGTATAAGGGGAAAAGAAACTTCAGAGCCAACATAAGTGTGGGAAGAGAAATATATTAGAAGTGAAAACGTATTTGGAATTGAGGCCCAATCTCTTTAGCACAGAGAACAGAGAGGAAACCTTCTGAAACCCAGGGGTCATTTCCTTCCAATAATATCTGAATGAAGTTAGCAACAGAAAGGATTTGTTTGTTTGTTTTTCAGGGAGAGAGGGGAGTTCCATAATCAGAATTGGTCCAGTCTGAGATGAGGTTGGCATTAAGACAATAAACCTGCATCTGCTTAAGACAGACCTTCATGTTCCTAGCTGAGGAATGTGAAGATGGGGACATCTCCAACTGTTTGAACATCTGGCATGCACATTCCGGACCCCCAAACCTGCACAGGAATGGAATACAGGAGCTGGTGGATGTCTGTTGGATATTTGATTGTGGCAGGATCCACCCTCAGCCCCTTCCAGGATGTCCAAAGGGGAGTGGGACACTTGGCACACTGGCCATTAGAAGTGACCAGACCCAGAGGACAGGATACCTGGAATCCTCTTCCAGATGGCAGTAAGTACTAAGTACTGGGGGTTTTGAGGGCAGATCTGCATTATACTGCTACACTGTATAGTATCTTACAAGGCTACATTTCTTACACTTCTCCATAAACTCATGCTTATGCTTACTCTGGAAAGCTTCAGAAAGCCTGAATAACAGAAAATCAGAAGATAGCCAGTTGCATATATAAAACAGAGAATGATAGATATGAGAGGGAACAGAGCTGTTTTGAAAGACACACAGCTTCCTGGCCCAGATGAGACTGTCTGCCTTAAGAGTATAAATAAAACACACCAAAAAGCTGTGCTTGCTGTTTCAAGTAAGTTCTCCTGAGCAGAGGGCACTTGGGACACCAGCTAGGGCAGAGGGAGCCAGAGATGCCCCCTCTGCTGAGCAGCTGGCAGGATCAAGGGCCCCACGCTGTGTGTGCGCAGACAGACACTTGGCTGCACGTCTGCCCTGCAGGAGACCAGGCTCCAGGTGCCCACGCACAGCCCTGGCCATGCAGTGAATGAAGAAACAGCTCTGGAGAGGAAACGATGCAGAGCAGCAGCAGGACAGGCTTTTCTGGGGGTGGATGGGATCTGGCAATGGATCTGGAGGTGGGGAGTAGTCTGCACCCAGCATCCTGTGAACCTGGAGCATCAGGACCATCTCCTCTGGTCCCCTGTGCTCCACACTGGCATGCTGACCTGAGCCTGGCATAACATGGACTCTGCATATCCAGATGTGCATGGACTCTGGGGTGCAGAGACATCTCCTCTTGCCACGTACACCCCTGGGTGCCAGAAGGAGCTCAGAGAGCATGTCCCCTTCCTCAGACAGCTCCAGAGAGGTGTGTCATGGATGGAACACTGTAAGGAACCCACTGTGGTGACTTGGCTTTGGTCTTGCACCATGGGAGGATACAAGGGCACCTGAGACAAGATGCCACAGTCTCTTGGGGGGAAGTGGGATTAGATCTCAAGGGTTGGGCTGAACTGAGGCATCCGGGAGAGGATGTCCTACCATAGCACCGGGTGAATGTGAGGGGGAGTAGCAGTATTAGCAGTGTGAAAGTTGCTTCCAAAGCAGGCAGCAGGTTTCAGGCTAAGCTTTCAATGCCCACTAGGGAGTGCAGAGGATGTTCAACCCTTGCAATATGTCACCATGGTCACTAGATGTCCCCATCTGAATACAAATGACAACCCCGCCAAAACCGCCAAAACCAGACCTCTATCCCCTACAAACACAGCTCCTAGTTGTTCTCCTTGACACTGACAGTAATTAAAGATAACACCACTTAGCCTTCTGTCATTTACACTGAATCAGTAGTGTTTGATTGCTTTAGCCTTTGCAGCAAGAAGTTAAATAAATAAATAAGAATCTCTACAGAGTGTACAGTAACGAACAGAGAATCCATGGCAGACATGGACAACACAAAGCTAGAGGCAAGTTGTGCTGAAGTGGTGGTTATTACTTGACTTATGTGTCTCATTCTCGTCCTGCATCCTTTAGGCACTGCCAGGTCAGGGGGACTCTTCCCTGGCCCAGAGTTGCAGAGGAAAGCGCTGCTGACAGCTCACTGCAAGGAGAAGGGGCTCACTGCCTCTGGAAACCATGCTGCATTGAGGCATAACCGGCAAGAATGACGGCTTCCACCTCGCTTCATGCTGCAAGCATTAATTAACCCTGATATCGTTCAGGGTGGTCTGACTGCCTTTTCAGGTGCCTCCAGGATGGTGATGGTGAAGGAAAGCAAGCACAGAGGTTATGTGAATTCCCCATGGCCAGGGAAGGAGTCACATCAGAACCAAGAAACTAGGAAGGCTAGCGGGAGAGTGAGCCTGTATGAGGTGAGAGGGAGCCAAAATGATCAGCATGAACTGACCGCAGGTGAAGGATGAACACAAGTTTTTCAGCACTGCAAGTTCAGCAGTTGGAATCAGGGTGGTGGCCAGAGACCAAAAGAGGCACTTCAAGCGATTCAGAGCTCAACTACACAAGGCTTTAAGCAACCTGCTCTCTATTGATTCTGCTCTGAGCGAAGTGTTGAACCCAAATCATCCAGAGGTCCCCTCCCATCTGCATGATTCTGTCCCCACATCTCCCCTCCAGACCCCTTCTGGGCCTCTATCCTATGAAGCCAGAGTTTGCTGTTGATGTCTAGATCACAGTGTTACTCTTCTGGCTGTCATCACTCTGTAACACTGCACAGAAGCTCTTGTGACACCACTGATGGCATTGCAGTATCCTCTGCAATCCCAGTATCTGACCTAACCCTGGGTCACCAGCAAGGAATGGCTGGGAGTCATCCAGGCTCAAACCACAGACTCTCTCCTCTCGCAGGCTCTCCAGGAGGGCTTGGAGAGCTGCAGCATCTTGGTTCAAGTCCCTTCATGCTGTGCTTGATTAAGGTCTCACTGAAGGAAGATGGATGTCTTGTAGGACAAACCTCTGTCTCCAGACAAGCCACATCCAGAGCCGGTTTCATGCTGCTATGCGGAAGTCAAACACTGTGTGTGCTGGCTCCCACAGAAGGACCTTGATGCAGGGAGCTGGGCTGTGCCTCTGGCAGAAGCGGGTTGTGGACAGAGTCCTTAGTGCAGCTGTACACTACTCTCTGCTGTCTGTGCTTCTCCGTCTTGTTTTACCCAGCTGCTTACCTCAGATTTAGTATTTCCAGGTCATTTAAGCTGCTTTATTTCCTTAAGAGAGGGTAAGTGGAGACTGTAACCTGACTTGATAAATCCTTAGGCTTTGACCTCAGCATTTATTTGCTTAGGCTGATGTTTCCCATTTCTCCAGGCTGTGCAGACAACCAGCAGCACCATCTCCATTGCCGACAGGGACCTAAAGGTGCAGGGTGACTCCTGGGCAGACCACCCTGCTTTGCTCTGTGGAACACCCTGCTCTGGGACACCCATCTTTTGGCTCAGGGTGGGATCAGTCGTTCCCCCTTCAGTGGCCTCAAGTGACAGTGCACAACATCCCAGAGGGATATTTTTCTGCTTTGTCTCACAAAACAATTGCAGAATGGAATGTGCTGTGTGAAAGCATGGCAGGAGACTGCTGATCCCATGATATGTCTGGGAACTGCAAGACATCATTTCTCACATCACAGGAAAATGGCCTAAGGCCCATCAGAAGATATATATATATAAAAAAAAAAGATGCTCTAATAGCAGCCCATTATCTCATGACAATGGTTCTGTTAACACATGCGAACCCTGCCGATGTGCTTAGACATATGAGAAATAGAATGAAAGGTGCTGTCGCTAAGGAGAGAATTTATGTCCAGGTGGGGGAATGGGAAGCAGAATTGGAGACAGCGGTCCTGCAGGCTTCAGGAAATAGATTGAAAAAACGCATCTGGAGCACAGGAACAGCACAAAACATGTTGCAGTTTGGCTCATTTGGGATTCCAGTCATACAGGCAGCAACGCTGTGGAGGATTTAGCTTGCCAATCAGCACGTTATTTATTTCCACTGAACAGGATATCTTTATTCTGTGGTCGTCGCTGCCTCTGACATCTCTGGAGATTGCAAAATCAAGTAGCTTGGCTCATGTTTTCGTTTTGTTTTGTTTCATTCAAAGCAGACCAGAAGCAGGAAAAAAATCCATAGTTGGGAGAGCGCTCCTTGGCATTATGAGATGGCTGCAGGTTTGTTCACTTCCCGGTCTTTGGCCCAGACACAGGGATTGCAGTGAAGTGGCCCTTGCCAGGGAACATCTTTTGGGTCCTAGGAGAGATGGCCACCTAAGTCCCTAGGACTGAGGTGGCGAGGAGTGAAGTGATTTAGATGAGGACAGAACAGAAGAGAAAACCCAGCTTTCCCGTCTTGCATACTCTTGCCACTTGCTGTGTTGTCCCAGATGTGTCTGGATCCTGACTGGCAGCCTCTGTGAAATGAGCTCTGCCTTGAATTCACTCAGGGAGCTGCTCTCAGGTGGCTGCTCTGGCGTTAGGCCCCAGCCTAAGGTGCAAGGTACGAAGCTGAGAGCTCCTGGAGATGCTATTTCCAGCCCAATTCCTCAGCAGAGCACGTGGTGCCCACAGCAGCACGATGGAGCCTGCAGCCCTGGGTTTCTAGACGCTCTCAAGTGCAGCAGTGTCCTCACTCCTCTGAGGACTTTCTGGGCGGCTCAGATCTGTGGGGTCTTCTCCAGCTCTGTCCAAGCTTCTGGAGCTCCCAAAAGTCAGAGACTTTCTCTGAAACCGGAAATACTGACAGACTCCACAAGGACTGTCTCAGTATTCAGGGCAACCAGAGGCTTTGTTTTACTTTGGACAAATCAAACAGAAACAATTGTTTGAGGTTTTTTTGAAAAAAAGCTGTTCCAGAACTCCCAGGGAGGGGGAAAGCATCCAAATTCTTATTTGCAAGCTGAACAAAGAAACCTTTTCCTGCAGTGCCAATTGCTGCCTCAAAAAAAAGATTCTGATTTCGTCACTAGCTCTCCCTGGATCTAGTAAAGAACAAGGGGCATTTAAATGAGAGCCAGCGCTCAGAAAGTTCAATACATGAAAATGGATGCACAGAAATAAAACATACTGAACCTGTCTCTTCAACTAAGTGTGGTTTTTTTTTTTTTTTTTTTGTATAAGATCCTCTTAGAAAATGAAGCTTTGCAATTATTTTCCTTCAAAATATCTAAACACTATTGGAAAAAAGTTCAACCTTCCAGAAAAATAAAATAAACCTGCATTCAAATTAAAGTAGCATTTTGCATTGTTTGGAAATTTGAAATGGGAAACAGATTTTTTACAGAAGGAAATACAGAAAAAAAAAAAAAAGACCATGGAGAGGAAAACCACATTCCAAAACATTAACATGGAAAATATTTTTGCTTCCAAAATCAAGAATTACAGTTTAGCTTGAAAAGAACCAAACAGTATCATTTCAAGCAATGCATTGAAACACTGCCAACTCTTTTCATTTGTTTCTTTTCAATGTTTCATATTCTTCCCAATTAAAAAAATGAACTGTAATGTAGGAAAATGAAACCCCTCCCTTGCAGCACTTCTAAGCAAAGGTTCACCCCAGGCATTTTTTGTGTGGAAGATTTTGGTTTCCTGCCCAGCTCTGCGATGGTCTGAGTTTCCCCACTCAGTCACTGGAGCTGCTTTTTACACCTTTTGGCAACTCAGCCTGTTTGCAAATCGGTAGGAGTAAATGTTTCATACAGCTTCTAAAAGACAGCTGTCTACTAAATTAAGGTCTCATGCTGCAGGACCTCTGAAAGGCTGATTATCTTCAATTCTCCAAGTTCTTTCACAGTTTCAGTTTATCACATCGCTGCTTCAGACAGCACCATCTTCTGTGGCACCAGCTTTCTTTCTGTGCTTCTCTGAAGCAGGTCCAAAGACGCTTTGCACAGTGCACCACTTCGGCAGCCCTTTTTCACATCTGGGAGAACCGAGGCATAAGCAGTGACAGCGCTCAACACCATCATCCACGGGTAGAGCTGATAATAACACCCAAGGCCCCAGTTGTGCATTAGAGGTCCTCTCTGCCAGGTTGAACACATGTATTTTTCGTAGGAAGACCCAGTGAAATTCAGGAATTGTTGAACATCACCTATGGACCACAGTGATGTACAGATGCTCCTAGAGAGGGTAGTACCCAGGCTTCAGTGGAACTAATGGGACCCTCAAGCCTCCTTCACCTTCTCTGCAGGGAGATCAGAAACCTTATCCTCCCATTTCACTGATTTGTTTCATCCTTATGGAAAAGCAAGAAAAAAAAGCCAATCTCTTCTTAGCATGCAGTAGGAGGGGAACGAATCCTGTTGATAGTAATAAGTGCTGATGAAGTAGGAGTGTGGGAAGCACATCTGCAGAGGATACTTTCTGATAAATTAACGTGTGCGGGGTCTTGCAGGCCCATTTCCTCCCATCAGAATTGTGCTAGTGAAAGCACTCCCACAAGAGACAGCTTCACATCTGTACCCAACACCACAGCTAACAAGAAATGTGAATCTTGGCTTTCGAATGTCAGCAATGAGAGAAGAGCGAGGAAGTAAAAATTGTTTATTTTATTAATCAGATTCCTCCCTCTCATTCTCACTGGTTGCCTCCATCCATTCTGGAGAGCATCATCTGAGCATGAGGGCAGCCTGCCTCGCTTTGTGAAGGCTTGAGGTAGAGTAGCCTCGGGTGCTACATACTCAGCTTGACTGTGCTACCACTGCCAGGGCTCTGGCAGCTAATGGAGGACTTTGTTTTGCTGCCTGGAGGGGTGATCCATCACATATGGTTCAGACTTGATTGCAGACAGAAGACGCCGGGCTCACGAGAGTGATACCAATCAGGGTCTAGCAAAGAAAAGGTGCATTCATACAGATCTGTTTAATCATTAGTGATTCCTAACCCATCGCTTTTCAACACCAAAATGTTGCTTGCTGTGCTCTAGAGGAAAATGCAGCCTAGGGCAGAAGTAGATTGGCTAAGAGGGAAACTGGCAGGAAACATAAGGGAAGAACAAATCATCTAGGCATGGACAAGGTCAGAAATCAAAGACCTCCTAATGTTCCCTGAGAGAGGAGGAAAAACAGCTTTGGTTGACTGCAAGAGAAATGGATAAACTGGGGATAAAAGCTACGCTGAGGGTTTCTTTCTATGGGGAAATTATGAGAGCTCGATCTCGACTGAGTTTCCAGTGATCCTCCTCTTGGTGCCTGGTGACTGAAATCAGGGACTAGTCATTCCCGGGAATGCAATCAACATAGCCATCATAGCTACCTGCTCGGGGCGGGTATGAGCCAGTTGCATATACTCTAATCCCTGTCACAGCCAATATAACACAGAGGGAGTTGTGCTGGGATTTCAGCAACAGCAATTTCAGCACCAGCTTTTACACATTGTGGGCCCACTGAGGTCTCAGCATAAGCTAAGGGCAGGAGGGGGGGAAGGCTCCCGTGCTGCTCTCAGCACGACGACTTTGCTGACAAGCACAAACCAGGATCTTGTCAGCACCGAGGTGCAGGTGAGGCTGCTCCAGGCGGCAGCTCGGCCTCTCAGCGCAGCGATTTCTCGCCCACGGACCACCATCAGAGCAGCCATCTGAGTACGCAGGCAGTGCTGCCTCCCCAGCGATTGGGATAAATGACATCTGGGATGCGGTGCAGTGTCCACTTTCAACACCCAGGTGACTCTGGGCCGTCTGCTTATTTCACGGGTGTCAGAGCAGGCCAGCACCAGCTGCTGCTTTCTCCCAGGCTGGCATGCTTCAGGATTCCTTCTTCTTTCTTTTCCCTTTTTTCTTTTTTTTTCTCTTTTTCAGATTTCTTTGACAACCCAGTGGGCTCAGCTGCACAGCACTGGCTTCTCCTTGGCCTGCTGGGGATGTCACTTATACACTTACAAACTAAACAGCTGGGAGATAATCCAAGTATCGTAATCGGCACAGTTCTACCGCAAAGTGGTCATGCAGTAGACATCTGCCATGCTAGCACGAAATAAACACCAGGAGCAGAATAACCATGGTTAAGGGATGGGAGAACCAGCAAGAGTTCACTGGGCAACTAATGCAGAATTTTGTTAATCTTTCTGATGCACTTTCCTGTGTGGACCCACCAGGTCCTGGGGAGCTAGTTTGTTCATGAACATCAAAGAGCACTTGGGGACAGGCCTATGGAAATCACAATTGCAGGCTACATATGCTGGAAAGTTGATGTAGGCATCATCTGGGCCTGTTTAGCCTGGAGATTGGGAGGGGATCTGACCAATACATATAAATACTTAAGGGGAGAATGTAAAAAGGATAGGGCAAAGCTCTTCTCAGCGGTGGCCAGTGACAGGACAAGGTAATGGGTACAAGTTGAAACACAAGCAATTCTATCTCCATACGAGAAAGAACTTGATTACTGTGAGGATGACAGAGCCCTGGAACAGGCTCCCCAGAGAGGCTGTGGAGGCTCCTTCTCTGGAGATCTTTCAACCCGCCTGGATGCCACCCTGTGCCCTGTGCTCTGGGTGTCCCTGCTGGAGCAGGGGGGTTGGACTAGATGATCTCTAGAGGTCCCTGCCAACCTCAACCCTTCTGGGATTCTGTGAAGGACTGCACCTGGTTCCAGTCAGGACACTGAGTCAGAGGAAAGACTGCAAAAGTGTCATCAGGTCTCAAACTGTAGCTGAGCCCTATGCCATACCGTGAAAGTAAAGAGTGCAGAACCTAGCTTGTTCTTAAAGGATGGACATGCTGAAAGGATCCAGATGTGCATTGGCTGTGATTCAAATAGCTTGCAAGAACTGCAAGCTATTTCTTGTCCTCTTTGCACAAATGGCAGAGAGGAAAAAGGGTCAGGAAAAAGGGGGTTTGTTCCCCTTCTACAGGTAACAACTTCGAATGCAGAGAGAGAAGTCGCTCAACCTAGTATAAGGCTATTCAGCACTACATCCCCTCCCCCTTATAGCAAGATCTTTTGACTGAGGCACCTTCTGATACTCATGTTCTATTATTCTGACATGAGCCATTTCCTGCTTGATTTGAGGATGAAAGGATTTGTGTAATATTCTATGGCCCTGTTGCTGGCAAAAACTCACAGCTTCCTCTAGGATCAATAGAAGTGATGAAACTGCACCTGGCAGAAGGAAAAATGCATACTCTAGATAAGAGTGACCCCATGTAAGAGATAATACATTGGAAGCTCTTAATCAGTCCCATTAAGGAAAAGTGGTGTCTACACTGCTGTAATCAAAATCCTACTGCAACTCTGCCAGTCTGGCTTAGACAAACATGTTTCACCTTTGCAGCCTTTGAAAGATGCAGAGATTGCCTTGTGCTGAGGTGATACTGAATTGATTCAGAACAAATTTTAGGATGTTTCAGGCATTAAAGTTCTTCAGGAAGGTCACTGGTTATACGGCACAAGCAGTTCCTTTTCAATCTCCCCTTTAGTTTCCATTTGCAGTTCTTCAGAGAAACATAGAGCGCTCTGATTGCTAGTTTTAAAAGAAAATAAAGCAAACTCATGCGGTGAGATGTCAGAGTAAGACAGTGGGCTTTACTTCTTGAAAGCCTCCAAGTATTGGTGGAAGTCCTTGAATTTGATTTCAGAAACTCCTCTATCTGTGTCTTTCCTTTGGACCTTACATCCAAAAACACATTCTTAACTGTGATGAGACTAAAGAAATTACAAAATAAGAGGAACATTTCCCCAACCTTAACTCCTTGGTTTAGAGGCTGTAGGATGCTCTTTTGCCTCTGTGTGTGTGATACGCCACTCATGGACCTTGTGATATCCATTGGGCAAGATAGTGAGCTTTTTAGAGAGAAAGTTAGAGACTGTGGGTATGAGCACAGACTCTTCATGTGGTATTACAGAAAAGGTCATGCCTCTGGCTATTTTCGTGGGCGACTGAAGAGAGAAATGTGGCAGGGAAGGACACAAGGTAGTTGTCTGTGGAAAACAGGGGACAGATAGGGCTGCAGATGAGGGCTATTGGAAGCCTCCTGGAGAACAATAAGGTGACGCATCTGAATGATGGAGGAGTGTTAATGAGACGATGTGCAAGAGGGGGAAATGGCAGTGGTGTTTTGACCATGATGGTCTAAGGATTCCATGGAGACAAGGTCTGCAGGGAGGCGTAATAGCTTCTATTAGAACAATTGGTATCATTGAGGAGGAAAAAATGACTAGCTTTTGAGCACCCAACCATTGCAGAGCTATGAAAAGGAAATTGGGGTGAAGCATTACATGAAGTAAATGGTGAGAGAATCTGATGTACGTGTTCACATGGACAGGCTGCTGGATCTTCTGTTGTCTGATGCTGTTTTAGGCCATTTCCACTCAGGCAAGAGGGCTGATAAAATGCTTCTGAATCAGAGTGGAATTATTCCCATTTCCCTCGTTCTTATGTTTACTTATGGAAATGATGGGAGAAAGTTCATGACAGGCAGAGCTCATTCTTTGTTATTTACACATGGTGTACACTTCTTCTTTGTCCAGGAAAATTCCTACACATTATTATGCACATATAGGAGTCATATAGGATACCTATAGACACTCAAAATCAACCCCACAGTCCTAAGGTTGAAAGCCAGCATTCTTTATTTATGCAGGGATAGAAAATTCCCTTTTTGAGGAAAATTACCCAAAGACAGAGCGCATGCTGGAGGCAATTTTCATTACCAGGGCCAGCTACCAGAGGAGATCTAGAAATACTCTCTAAATCGGGGCCACCTAATTCAGGGCACTATGTCAAGCAACGAACAAAATTAATCTGTGGACATTAGAGGGACCCATTTGATGGCAGGTTTAGTTTCCAGAGCCCCCCCACATGGTGCTTTCAGAGCAGAGAGGATCCCAGGATTGTTTGAGTTCCCCTGTGTCCTCCCTGATCTTCTGCTTTCCATCTTTCCTAGCTTGCTTACAAACTCAGTTGCTCCTTTTATTTCTGAAAAGGGCTAAGGACACTTAGCAGGGCACCCTGGAAGTGTTGCTTGTTTGCAGGTTATTTAGCATTTCAATACCAGAACACTAAAAACAGCACCCGTATTCTTTTGCCACCAGCTGTATTTACTGTGGAAGAATTGCTTGAAAGGGGCGACTTAGAGAAAGATGAGGACGTAACAGAAGTTTTGGCATTACAGAGGCCTGCTTGGGGTGCTACACAGTTGCCACTTCCAGGATGGCTGGTGCACACCGACTCTGCTCCTCCACGGTTCCCTGGGCAGCACAATCTGCCCTCCTCACATCTGCAAGGGGGAGTAATGGAGGATGGAGTGGAGTGAAGACACCGCGGCCAAACTCTGTTGCACTCCCTGTGCTGGGCCACTGATAAGCCGCACAGTGGCTGTCTAATGGGAGATATACGATAACAAGTCTGGTGCTGAGCCAGCAAAGGTGGCAAATCACTCCTTTCAGGTGAACTTGGCTTGAACTTTGCTTATTATAATGTGAAATCCACACCTCCATCCCAAAAGTTACCCGCCTCCGAGGTACGACCACCCCTCACTGAGCATGCGCTCTAGATTTTCGATTGACTGTACCTTTAAATGAAAGCGAGAAACTTTTTCACCAATCAATAACAATATTAAGGATGACTCTAGTCACTCAAGCTCCACCTGAATGTAAAGAAAAGCATAAAGGTTGAACTCGGGAGGAGTTAGGAGGAGGGAAGAAACCACTGCAACTCCTGGGTCAGTCAACGGGCTGATCCCCCTTTTCTCCCCTCAGGTTGGGACGCCACCTGAAGAGACTAAGAAGCCGGGGGGAAGAAAACATCCTAACTCTTGGGTCAGTCAACAGGCTGATCCCCCTTTCATCCCCTCGGACTAGAACACCGCCTGAGGAGACTACGACGTGAGAGGGAAGATTCCATGGTAAATTTTGAATCAGTCAATGCGCTCATCCCTCTTTCTTCCCCTCGGATTGGGATGCTGCCTGAGGAGACTCGAGACTGAGAGCCCTCTCCCATCTTCTGGGGTGAGCGATGATTGCACATTTCTACATCAGAGCTAGCTAAAAACCCCACGCTGTAGTAGCGAATTTCCTGTACTGACATCCGGAACCTGCTTTGTAAATGTTGCATTTGAATAAATCATGCTGTTTGCGAACTCCACTATTTGTTTGGGCAGGGCGATTGGACCTACAGTTGACGGTCTGTTCGTGAATCCAATACTGAGCTTATAGTTGATCACACTATTTGGGAAGTCGATTCGCTCCTAGAGAGGCGATCGGACCTACGGTCCACGGACTGTTTGTGAATCTGATATTGATTTCATATCGCCTTCCCCCACCACCACCGCTACAGCTTTCAAACTGCAACATTTCACAGTTACGCAGTTTAGATATGTTTTGAGGACTTTATTTTCTTCGTTCCCTCCACTCCCTTTGGATTATCTAAAGAGCTAACACAAATTTTAACTTGTTATTTACCCTTGGATGAAAAATGTATCAATTAAGATGAAAATTTACTCCAAGTTCTCAGAAAACCAATGCCACAATTGTTGAATGGATTCAAATCTTTTTTTCTGACCACCTATGTCTGCTTTTAGGTGATATTAGAGACCATTTTCCCTCTCTTTGTTAGGACAAAAAGCAAGTGCAAAAATCAAGGAAAACTTCAAGGATCTGAAGACAAAAATGACAGTTCTACCCCCCTCACTTGTCTTTAAAGAAAGAGGAACCATGAATCAGATGGAAATTGCTTTAATCTTGCTATATATTAATAATATTCTACTTCATTTACTGTGAGTGAGAATAATACAGACCTCCTTTGCCTCCTGCTCCATTCATAATTTATTCCCAGCCAATTAACTTCTGCTGCCTCAGAATTAATAAACTACTATATTATTCATGCCAACAAGTGGGTATGGCATTTTTTGTCTTTCTGACAGTGTGAAAAGCAATGTATGTGATTGCAGCATCAAAGAGGGTTCTGTGAATTTGCTTCTGTGTCAAGCTGTGGGAAGTGAGACCCTACAGGAATCAGTTCTCAGCTCATTACTAACCCTGTGGTTACCCTGATCTGGCTTTCCTCAAAGTGTTGAAACCCTCCAAGTCTTCACAGTCAGTGGAATCACGGAAGTCAATTAATGAGTTTTAATGGTGAATTCTACGTTTGCCTCAACACTAAGATGCATAGATACTTTAGACATTCAGAAATTCAAAGATACCACTTAAGCTCCAGCAGGATTCTTCCCACTTTACTACAGATGTCAGAGAAATATGTCTCTATAGCTGAAGTACACCCTACAGACTCCTTTCGAAGTCAATGAAAATAAGCACTGTGAGGAGCAATTCTTCTGACCAGTGTAGACATCTATTTCAGGATGAGACAAAACACACCCCTGATAGCACTGAATCTACCAACCAGATTTGGAGAGACATGGGCTATAAATATCTACATTTAATTAGATAAAGCTCCCCTTGCAGTGTAGTCCGAAATTGTCTTTTATGCGTCTTTTAAATTTTTGCAGAAGGTCATTCATCCCACCTCGTGAAGTTACTTAGGATGGGCAAGTCGTCTCTAGAGAAGTATCGACTGGATGCCTAGCTTATCCTAGGCAGACAGGCTTCAGATAGGTTAGTCTCTGCACCAAGGTGGCTGATGACTGGAAGGGTACAGTGATGTGAGGAGGCACATTTCTAGCTACAGAGATGAGGACATCAGTGGTCCTGAGTTGACTCTTGTAAAATATCACAGCCATCTAGTCCCAAGTGACATGTTCAATTCTCTCTGCAGTGCTGGTTGATGATTTGCACAATAAACCCATCATTGACCAAGGAACCTCGAATGTCATGATTGCAAGAGACTTTTATACTCCTGCAGATCTGTACTTCTAGTGCCCTTACAGGGAGCTCTACAGCGATGGGACAGTGCAGGACAAAGTCATGGAGAAACTCTTGCAAAGGCTTTTCACAATAGCTTCCCCCAAAAATCCAAGGACGGTTGTTTTGGAAATATGATTTTGATGAAACCTGAACTTTTTGAGGGAATGCATCTTTTCTTTCAGGAAAAGAAAATTCTTAGACCTATACCTCTTTCATCTTGGCTAGGAATAGCATCCTGGACCTGAGTGCCCCATAATCAAAAGCCAGACTGTTTTTCTGGTAACTATTACTGAGGCCAAGGGCTCTCTAGGACTTCTTCAATGTATAAACTGGAACATGTATCTTCTGTGGTCCAGGAAAAAGCCCTTACTGTTAAATATTACCTGCTCTGGAGGTGAACTTTTCAAGCACTTCTGGTGGAGCTTTTCCATATCTATAACTGAGCCTGGAAGCAGACACTGTCTCCCTTATCTGGCTGAATACCCAAACTGTTATTTTCTCTTCCCAAACAAGCCTTCCAATTTGTCTGGTATTTCAAAGAGAACAAGGGCATAAAACTAATAACCCACTAGCTAGCCAAGCAACTAAACCCCATGAAATGCCTTCGTTTCAGTGCAATATGAATTAGAGAAGCAAATGTTGAAATAATATTTGTTTGTTTTCTTTCTGCAGTGAGAAAATCCTCCCTGCTCTGCAGTGGGCCAAGGGCTCAATTTCTAGCTCATGTAAAGTTTTATTTAAAAACTGAAGCGTCCATGTAAACAAAGTAGAAGTGCTATTGTTTCTAAAGACAGCTCTGGGCTTTTCTCTATGGTAACCCCGTAGAAGGTAATTAGGGAGCCATAGCAACCGCTACACCTCCTAGCATACAGTCTGTAACCTCTCAAATACCGTGAAAGCTCCTAAACATACAGGCAGGCATCCTGGGGATGCCAAGCTAGATTACATTATGTAAGAGGCAACTGATGTTTCATATCATCAATAAGTTCCCAACAGCACTTGGGGCTTTGTTTTTGACATTGTTCTGTTTGTTCCCTTGTGTGAACAGGAGATGCTGGCCAAAAGCTGTGATCACGTGTCCTGCACTATGTGGCAAGTCAAGCACACTGCACATCCGCCCAGCCCAGGAAGCCTCCTTAGTTGTAAATTATCACATGCTGTGCTTGGATCCATGTCTTCCATGTCTGAGTGGGGGTGATGCTCTGTACCTGGGGGAAAATGGAGACATCAGTGGTCAGTCGTCTCAGATTTGAGCTGTGCGGATGGTGCACTTGGGAATTTGCCTCTTACAGAGTGGCTAGCTGTGAAAAGCTATGAAGGGTGAAAATTGCAATTAAGGCACGTTTGACCGTATTCATTTGAACACCGCCTTCCTCCGAGACACAAGACACAGGCTCCCTAAATAAGCCCCAAGTTTTTAGCACTTGTGTGGACACATGTAGACACATGTGGACACTTTTCTTACCATGGCAGTAGGGCAAGCAGAGTGACTGCAAGCACAGGGTGGCAGAAGGCAGAAATATCCTTCGTCAGCCACACTCGCTCATGCCAGCAGTCTTGTGCCCTTTGGCTTTAAACAATCCATGGATGATATGGCCTTAATCCTGACAGAATCCTGGTTTCCAAAAGAGAACAGATAGGGGGTTAGGGAGACGCCAAAAGTGGTGATGATCTTTAGACAATTCTTCTGAAATACGAGTCTCATGCAGGAAAACAGAAATGTGTTAATAAATATGAGAGGAAAGTCTCTGGAGCCTGTTTTTTCTGTCCTTTTTCCTATATCTCCTGTACCCAGGTGGTTTCAGGTGCTCCCAACCCTACCCTCCCAACTGTTCTCTTCGGGCGTCTCCTCTGACAGCGCTGGGTGCTCGGCGGCGCTTCCAGAGACGGCCAGTTCGGTTCTGACTGCGCCGTGCGCTCTCCTGCCCCACCTGTAGTGCTGCCACCCCCTGAGGGAAACCCTGCAGTTCACTCCCAGCGCAGAGCGCTGTGAAACATCGACCCAAGAGGCTTTAACTTCCCCAAAAGCCCTAACACACGTTACTACCCTAACACGTCCTGCTCTCACCTCATCGCAGCACCATAACCACCAGCCATTCGTTAAACACCTGATTAAAGCCCGTCACTGGCGACTCTTCAATTGCAATGGCCGCCTTTGAAGCAGGGCCGGGAAGCCGCTGCGCACGCTCCCAACAGTGCACGGTCGCTGTAACCAGCACTGGCCCCCCGCCGCACACATGGACCCAGGGAGCACACAAGACCTTGAATAATTCTCCTCCGATTTGTACTTCAGAGAGAGTGTTAATTAAATGTGTTTTAAAGACTCATCTTCACCAAGGCTCCTTTCTTAATTAGCAAACCCTGTTAGCAGAAAAATTGTGTCTTGTGCAAATGAGGTTTTACATTTCTTCCCATTTTCTTGCTATGTGTTTCTTGGAGTGATAACAAGAGATGGATTATTGGGGGCTGCTAAACCTGAGTAGGAGCCAAATTTGGGTGTCTTCTGTCCCTTCCCACTTGTAAATCACGAATGCCTGAGGGAGATGTCACCTGCGCGGACGACTGGTAACACCGAGAGCAGGAGACTCGCTAGTGAAGTGGTTCAGAGTAATGCTAGCAGACACTGAGCCTGCGAACGCAAAGGCGATGGGCTGTCACAAGACAAGATAGCCTCCCAGACCGCATGATATACGCGGCCGTAACAGAACAAACATGTTCGATAAGACAAAATGGTTTTGTCAGCGCTCAGATAGAACATCTTAAGCTCCCCTGCAGATGTTTCACACAGTGGAAACAGCATTAACCCTCCTGGAAATCAGGCCATCTCATTCCAGTGTTTCAACATAGACTTGAGATTAGAGCAGGCTCCTTGTTGGCCAGGATTGGGTTTGAGCTGTGGTGGGCACAGAGGCAAATCCAGCTGAGACCCCATTTGCTGGTCTGCGTGTCCTGATAGTTTGTTTTCTCCACAAGAAATACCACAATCCAACCCATGAGTCACCTCAGAAATCTTCGCCATGGCCTGCGCCACTGATGCAGAGCGGTGTTATTTACTGCAGTGCCACATGCCTGTGGCTGGAGATGATGGAGGGTGGTAATTTCCAAAATCCTCAGAGAAATGCAAGGCCCAAATATCATATTCAAGTGTAGAGTCTGCAGAAACCCCATTAACAGGCTTCTCTTCATTATTCCTCTGATTTGCATAGTGCTGTCTTAATGTAGACTAGATGTAATTACTTCTCATTGCTGTTTTGCCTGTATTAGTGAAAGCTCATGCCACGGGGGCTTGTTCAAAAAAAAAAGCCTGTATAAATATTGTTAAAAATAAATGCATAACATTAATTCTCCATCGTTCATGTCACTGTTTATTTAATGTTCTAAAAAGCTAATTACTACTAATTTTATTCTACATCTTCTTCAGGTCTGACATTCTCAGCACTATAAGATAAAAGAATTAATCGTTAATTAGCATACCTTTTTTGGAGAACACATTTTTTTTTATTATTATCAAAGATTACAAGAGGAGAGAGGGGGGAAGGAAAAGGAGAGAAATGAAATGCTCAATATTTCTGCCAGCTATGGTGCCAAAATGGGCTTTTTCTTAAACAACAACACAAAACTTTTATCTGGCCCTGGGGAGGAGATGTACAAGCTATGGTGCATGAAGCCAATAAAAGCACCCGTATTATTATTAGTTTTTCTTGCAGTAGATGTCTGAACACATTGTACTCGACAGCGTCTGCAGCCTGATGGATTTGTAAAATGGGAAATAATGTCACTGGAATTTTACACATCCACCCCCAGCACCCCAGCAGCCATGGGGCCCTTTGTTTCAAAACGACCTAGGAGGCAGCACAGGCTCATGCGTGACACTTTGAACATTAGCAGGATGGTATCACATTTGAAGAATCCCTGGGAACGGAACATGCTAAGCATTGCAATGATTTCAGGAGGTCAGGGAGAGCTCCAAGTAGGATATCCAGACCTGAGGTCATTCATGTGACCCTCTCAAAAAGACTGAATGTAGTTAAAAAACAGCCTGCAGAATGAGATTTACCACCAGGACTACTTGCCTGAAGGCCTATGCTTGTTGCCCCACTTCATTCCATGCCCCCCAGCCATCGTGGTCTCTTTTCAGAGCTGGATGACATGGCAAAAATCTCACTACTCCTCATCATCCTGGTTGCTGTGTAGAAGAAACTCACAGAAGACAGCAAGAGGAAAACTACAGTAGCCACTATTCCATTCCTAAACCCCTTTTTTCCAAGGGGTCCTAAATTCCTAAATTTACCAACAACTCATGGGAGGATAAAGGAGCCCTTTACATTCTGCTACCCTTGCACACATTAACACCAAACCACAGGGATTTCATGAAGGCAGTGGACTCTCATGAGAACAGGGCTAGGACTGGAAGGCAATAATCCTCATCCTGATCTTATTTAAAGATACTACCCACTGGCATTCACTTCTTCACTCCAATGCAGTCTGTCTTACTCATCTGTGTTTCAGGCAGAGGTATTTACTGTGAGCTTCACCCAGACAGCAGCAGCTTTGCAGGTCAGAGGAAAGGCCACCTCACTGGCTTTGTCTTGCAGAAGTCAGGACCTTGTTGAACACTACCATGCTGATATATTAAAGATGCTCCTTTCTTCAGCTTATTCCTCAGAGCAGCTGACGAGGGGCAGCAAGCAGAGTGACACCAGCTTGGCTTTAGCACTGCTGGCAATTTCTTTGCCCTCATGCCCAGATGTTCAGCCCTTTCCTGCCACAAAAGCTCTCTTAGCTTCCCAGAGCAATGGGCCACCCTGCCACCGTGCCATTAATCTCTCCTGTAATAAGCACTCGGAGCCTCACCGTACGGTGTCGCGACGGCAGCATGCTGGTTGTGCTGGAGCAGACTTGCCTGCTCTGTGATGTATTTATAGTTGTGTTGCTTTTCTTCCCAGCTAATTGGAAATGTCAGAGAACTTTTAATTTGTAACAATGAAGTGAAACTCTTCTGCCTCTGTATTTACATAAATTAGGGAGAGTTTGCACACATACATTTCCTGAAAGAAAAGGCAAAAAAGAAACATATTCAGGAAACATATTCATGCTTGAAATATTCATGAAGCCAAGGCACAAAAACACAGCAACTTGCTAGGCAGACTTGTTAGAGAAGAAAATGAAGAGCACTATGTAGAGGCAGTTTAACAGCCCCTCGTGGTAGACTGCTTGGTCAACGCACTTGTTTGCTCATGGACTCTGCCTGCCCTATGCTTTGTCACAGGCAGAGGGGAAGGACCCTGGTAGCCTTCTTGATGCTTTTGAGCTAGTAAACCAGCAAGTCAGAGGTGTGCTATGGTTTTCCAGCCTCTTAACCCTGGAAAACTCATGAGAGGCCTGGGTGGTCTATGCGGGAAATTAAATCAGTCTGGCAGGTCAGTCACGCGCCACAGACCTGCCTCTACTCTGGTCCCGTAGCGCAGGTTGGCATCAGATGCACTGAACTCAAGGAGGATAAGCTCTGCTCTTGTTTGCAATTGCAGGGTTGCAAAGGGTAGAGCATTAGCAGGACTCTGCTTCAAGCTCTTTCTGAAGGGGAGCCTTGTGGGGCTTTTTTGTTGTTTGTTTTTTATTTTAAAAGTCCGTATTTTTCTTTGGCTGCTTTATGCAGACGCTCATGCAGCCCTAATGAGATGCCTTTCTCAGGTGCTCTTCACCAAATGCCTCAGTGCTAGAAGTGGCCAAAGGAGACCAAGGACTCCGAGAAGGAAAATGAGCATTTATTCAGCAACAGAATCCAGGGGTTTGTGTTATTTCTCAGCAAAAAAGGAGAGCCTGAAAAATTCAGCCCTCACTGCTTGTCCTAGCTTGAGCTAAGCATTGATCCACAACTAAGACCTATCAGATACTCTCAGTAAATATTTAAATTTCAGATGGCTTAGCATTTTTTATTATTTTTACTGCAGCTGCAGTCAGAGCACAGGAAGGGTCAGCAATTCAGGTGTTAGCTTAATTTATACACAGTATTCTCCACCATTATCCTATGAATCTACTATTAACCTGCATTATTCCATTAATTCAATATTTATCTCTCGTGCTGTTAATAGAATATTTGATTTAACAGTACATGAATATTGCATCATGCAGCAGTAAGAAAAAAGGTGAAATTACAATTTAAAGCCAGAGCAGGATAATTGCTAATCTAATACACTAGCAAAATTGTTAAATACAAATTCTGCTAGGCTTACCCCAACTGTGGGGCTGACATTTCAATCCACTTAGCACAGATGGAGCATTTTGTAATTTGTACAAAGGGACATATTCCACGAAGGATGCTGGAACCCTGATAAGATCACATCTGTCAGCCATTTCATTTGGCTTGCTGTGGCTACACACAGAAATCTAACACAAGGGTAAAAAGACATCCTGGAGCAGCAATAATGGCTTGATTTAATCTTGAAGCTTTGTCATTTTCAGCCTTTGTGGCACTAGGATGCAGCCTTCAGAAAGGGTCTGAGCCCCGGGCAAACATCCTGTAAACTGGAGGCACGGGGCCTGCAGAGCTCGGAGTTGATTCATATGTTCTTGTGGCTTCAGAATGGCTCAGATATTCTTGCTCGCAGGCCTTGCGAGCTCCTAGACAGACCGGAATGAGGTAGTGATGGCTTTGCTAGCAGTCTGGTGTCTTATATGGCTTAATTTGGGGCCCGGTGAGAGATACCTGACAGATGCTTCACTAGCACCTTCCAGATAAGGGTTGCATTTTCATTTAAAATGCTAGCGATGGAGAATCTTCTATTGTTTGTTTTAGGGGCTAACCATCCACACTACTCACACGTTACAGCTTTTTTTTTTTTTTTTCCCCTCATCTGGTTGTCTTTTGTCTTAGTTTCCAGATACTGCATTTGTTTTTCTTTCCTACAGATCACTTTGATGCCCAGTTATTTCCCTGACTGTGAAATAGTCTAAGATGAGCTCACCTCTGGGTTTCTGAACTTTAATCTCTGTTTAGACCTTAGCTTCAAAATGTGTGCAGGCAAAACTAACTGGAAAAAGAAGAAAAACAAAACAAAAGAACAACAAAAAAAATGAAAACTGGCCAAAGTTTTCTGCTAGTGTTATCAGCTGCAGCTGGACACTGGGACCCTCTGCTTCATGGCACGGATCCAGAACCTGCAGAGAAGCTCTGTGCTGCCAGCTGGACCGCTGCACATTCAGTAAACCTGTTCCACCTGGTAAACTTTGCTCTTCCTGAAATTCCTACCTCTACACTTAAAACAAGGGCTTTGCACAAAGATCAACAGCCCTTCCTGCACTGCTTGCTCCGTTCCGGATGCAGAGCTCATGGGAGGGTTTGAACAACTCTGTTTTCTTTCATTTGAAACACCCTTGCAGATTCCCGATGCGGGATTTGAGCAAACAAAGGAGATATTGTCTGCAGACAATCCCTTAGACAATCCCTTTTGAGTTTTGCCTTCATTCTGCTGCATGCTGGGAGAGGGGATTTGAGGCTTTTACCAGGCCTTTGTGGTTATCCAGGCAGTACAGATCAATAAAGCTTGTTGATACACACCTCATTATCCACTCTGAGAGTCAAGAAGCTCCTATTTACCCAGGTCAGAGAATATTCCATCAGGCAACACCTTTAAGTAGGTCAGTTTGGGTTGGGGGGCACCAGCCCAGCATCCCTCTTTAGTATTCAGAATTTGCACTGAATTTCCCAACTATCAGGGGGTGGTGAGTGTTAATTACATGGGTGATGAGAAGCCAGGAAGGGTGAAGGCAGCATCAATCTTGCCCTTCTGGTACTTGCCAGAATATTCATGCAGAATTTTCTCTTTTTTTCCCCCAGACCTGCTGAGGCATGTAATGATGAGCCTGTTTTGGTGGAAGTTCAGGCTTTTCATGCCATGAGAACCTCTCGTGTGGCGGGATGTTTCCAGAACTGGGAAGGGACAGTCTCCCTCTTGCTGAATACTGAGTGCGTTCACAGGTCTTCAGTGTTTCTCTCAGGCTCATTTCAGTATTTGAAGCAGGCAACGGTTTACAGAGAGTGTAACAGAGCAGTGTTGAAAAAAGATAACAGCTATCTTGTAAGCACAGACAGCATGAAAGGAAATCAGGGTCAAGAATCAGAGACTTTGTATAGGGCAGATGGATCAGACATGCACTGATCATGCATGGATCATGGCATTGATTAATTGATGAGATAATTAAATTGATGAGATAGTTCTCATTTAGATATTTACAATATTGATGAAATAGCTCTCACTTAGATATTTACAATGTCAAGGTCTTTGCTGAATGAGCAACACAAGGGAATATTTTCTCAGATTGACTTGCTGCAGTGTGGTTAGTGATGTCAGTACATGTGCACCACCATGGGTAGAGGACATAACTCCTCCTCTTCTTCACTGAAAAGGCCTGTTTCAGCAAGAATTTTGGACAAATTGCTGACTAACAGCAGAAGCATTCTATGATTGATACTGGGTCTGGGCTTCAGTACCAGAGCTAGTCTAAAATCCCATCTCAGTAAATGTCTGAAAAGGGCTGCCAATTATCTTTTTGCGTTAGAAATTTGCTGCTCACCTGGTCCAGTGCCTTTCATGATGCCATCTCACAGGTCCTGGGTGATGGGCTACTTGGACCTCGCTGCCTGTGAACAGTCCATCTGCTGATTTCAGCCGGAAGTTTTCCATCTTTCCTAGCTAGATGGATTACCCCAGAGTGAGGGCTGCTTTTTCTCATGTGGGAAGCACTAAAACCTTTTTCTTCCTTATGCAATAGATATTTTGAAATACCAAAATATTTGAAATAATAAGTACATTTTTTTAAAAAAAGGGGAATAAAAGGGAAGGGATGCTGAATATAAGCTAATCAACCAGTTATTACAAATATATTGTCAGATGCTCCAAGATTAATATCCTTCAGATATTAACTGGCACCTATGATCAATAAAACTGTTACATTAAAACCAGATGAGGTGGAAACCCAACTCATAGTCCGAGTAGTGCCTCTGAAAATCACTGTTAGTGATTTTAGTGTTAGCAATCACCTTGAGTTAGTACCTACAGGAAAAAAAAAAAAAGAACAGTTATTGCTTGTTCTATGCTTCTGTGCCAGGACTTTGTTCCTGTCACTAAAACATGCTAAATACAGCCTTGTGGTCCTCTACGAGCTGTTTTGCCAAGTTTTTCCTTTGGAGACGCCCAAGGAACATTGTCTTTGGAAACATGTCTGTTCTCAGCTGTTATTACCCCTTCCTTATTCTTCCGTGCTTGCTTACAAGGCCTGAATCTGTTTTTGAGTGAAGGGTGTCAGTTATTCCACCTTTCTGATCTGAGACACCATTGCTACGTTGGGAACAGGTTTGCCTGAGGATAAATGAGAGAGTGATTAATTTAAATCATATGGAGAGATGAAAGAGCATTTATCTGACAGCAAATGTGTCATCTTCCTTTCAGGGGTTCCTTTCTGCTAAGGCGAGGAGATGAATCATTGCCACTCACATCCAAGGAACTGCTCTCACCTTGGGCTCCAGAGACTCCCATTGCAGCCAGCTTTTCCTCCCGTCTGAGCATTTCTTCAGCCTTGCTTGTGCCAGGGATCAGGCAAGTTTTTCACAGGTGTTAGTGAGTATCATTGTCATTTCCAAATCACGCCCCCCCCCCCCTTTTTTTTTGTCTGCCCTAAAGCTCTGGCAAAGATTGATTGAAGCATAGACTTTTTTTTTTTTTTGGCTCTCCCATACTACTTAGCCATATTTCAAACAAAAAATACAATCGGAAGCTTGGGTTCTAGTGAAGAAAGCATCTTCAAGTAAACATTTCCATTGGGCTCCAATAATTGCCTTTAAGGGACTTGTTTATTTGCAGCTAACAGGAAGCCTGTGTTGGTTCACATCAACAAACCTTCTCTCTTTTTTGTTTTGCCTTATTACTCACTAAAAAGTTGCTAATGATGTCAAATTCAGGGTTAAGAGGATTTTCTGATTTTTATTATTGCAACATTCTTCTGATTGAGGGATTTGAGTTGGGATAGCTGGGACCTGCACTCAGCCTTTCACCCTGTGACCTCTAAACCTGTAATTCTACATAGACCCGATGCTCCTGGCCTCTAGCCAGCTTCTGCTCTCAGCCAATGCTTCTCCGGTCATTTCTCAGACTGCTAAGGAAGAATAAACCTGTGAAAGAAATAAAAGATGGAGTTCTTATGTAAGGTGTCAGCCAGCAAGAGGCAGAACCTGCAAGACGCTCGTCCCAGGATGCCACCAGGTCTGGGTCGGGAGTCCGCACCTCAGCAGGCATCGCATAGTCCATGGGGAGAAACGGGCACTTCCACCAAGCATAAAGATGGACTGGTCACCCTTTGCAAATGCCACCTTCTGCCCATCCACTGTTGCCATATTTTAAGTGCTTTAAAAGAGGATACTGACTTTTAAAAAGCTAAAATTAGGTGCAATGAACCCCAGCTTCCTCTATCATAACTGAGTATAGCTCAGAGTTCAGTCTCCTGCTCAGCCCAGAGAAACCCCTCTCCGTTATCACCCTGAGCACACCTGAAATTTCGGTTTTACTGCTTACCTTCTAGAAGGAATGAGAAAAAAACATCAAACCTTATAGCTCAGACACACTAGATTTAAGCTGAAATGAAACAGTTCAGGTTGAGTGTTTCCATATCCCTTTAAATGTTTTCACAAGGCCAATATCAAAGTAAAACATCATTTCAAAACACTAAGGCAAAGTATTCATTTTGCCAGAGCAGAAGCTAACTTTTAAAAGATTTATGTATTATTTTCGCTCTTTGTCTCTCTTTTACCTGAAAACAGTTGTCAAAGCTGGTACAAGCTGATAAATAATTATTACTATTAATTATTTTTAACCTAGCCACCAGTTGGGAAGAGTGGAGCAGGCTTATTTCCTGCAGCATTCTAACTTGTTCAAAGGAAGGATTTTCAGGTGCACAGACCTGTGTGCTTTGACACTAAAGTTGTATAGATAAAGGCTGTCTAAAAAGGTTTTATTCTCAGTTTCCTCTCTGCAGGGATTTGTAGACGTAGGCACAGCTTAGTCCTGAAAAATAATGCCCTAAATGAAAGGTGATATTTGAGTCAGGGCAGAAGATTCCTACTTGTCTATTTATTTATATGCCTGATTTTAAAAGAAAAGTAGGTGATGATTTCCCCTCCACTGCAGTGATGAATGAAACAGAGCATTACCTCCTTTCTATTAGAAATTAATTCTGATGTATGAATGTGCCAATGTTTATAAATAGCATGGTAATGTATAGGCCTTGCTCTTCATGGCTAATTTTTCATCTCTATTATTATTCACTCGTTGGTGACAGTGACTGTTTTCCACCTCATAAAGTGACAAGACTTGCATGTCAACACTGTTTAATGCATTAAAGGTGTTTCACATTTAAAAGAATTGCAAAATGCAGAGGCACTCAAAACAGTGTTAGAGAGAGCACTGGGGAGGATCATGTAGAAGGAAGTCTTTCCTACATCAGGTTTCCTGTTAGCATCGCCCCTATGCACACCCACAGGAGCCCATGGAGGCTGATAAATAGACCTGTCAGGTGCAGGTACCAGGAACATCCTTCTCCTTCAGACAGCGTCAGTTCAGGACCCCATAATTATCATTTTTTTGCTTCAAAATGAATTGCTCAGTTTTCAACAGGCTCAATGAAGATGCAATGGTTGCTACACCGAGGCAGCACGCAAACCGTCACACAGCCAGCAGAATTGTGTTGAGGTCACTTGTATTACATTTTAGAAGAAAATTCTGAAAATACTGACATATCCCTTTATAAGGCTGCATTTATTTTAATAGAACATTTGGATTATGCAGTTTGGAATGACTTTGTGTTTTGCAGACATATTTTTTAAGATCAATATTGACCTTACTCATAAATTTTCATGTTCAGGATCAGAAGTCCTGACTCAGATTGAATTTCATCGGGAAATGAGTTGTTTTGTTCAGGCTGGGCTAAAGCTTTAACATAGGTCTCATATCTTTAATGGGAGAACTGGGCTGACAGGGAAAAGATCTCAGCCCAGTTTCAGCCCTGATTTTGTCTTTATAGAGAAGCTTTTAAGAGTAGCCCTTCCCCCAGCCACTGTCCCAGCCTGTGGGATTCAGCCTCCAGGCCGTGCGGTGAGGTAGGTTGTACCCATATTGTGATAAATGCAGTAATATGAATTCTACATGACCCAGGGGGTTAGAGAATGATATTACACAGCACAGTAATATTTCATTCAATCAGATACAGGCACCAGAGAGGACTGTGTTTTAAAATGAAGGGAAAATTTTTATTAGTTAGAAATTAGTTTCAAAAGCAGAACCCCTACTCAATTGCATTTCTTTCTCTCTCGGCCAACTCTAAACACTGAAAGTTGTCCCTTTGACTGGTGTAAATTGTGAAAGTTAATGTGGCCATGATGCTTTGTGATAAAGTTCTGGCTTGTATTCGTTGTACACCAGTATAAGTCCACTGGGTGCCAGGAAATTATTCCAGCTTATAATTCAGATCTGTATCTGGCCCCAAAGAGTAACTGCAGCATAAAGCAGTTTATATAGCATAAAGGTAATGGTTTTATCAGGAACTTTTAAGTTCTGCTGTTACTTTATGGGAACTTTTTTGCAGTAAATGGGTAGGTATTTCCTCACTAGGAGCACAAGAAAAAAATACCCCCTAAACTTCTCTGGATGGTAAAACACCTTGGGGTCAGGATAGGCAAGCAAGCTTTGTGCTAGGAAGCAGAGGATGAAGTGACTGTGGTTTTCCTGGCTCAGATCCCTCCATTGCAGAGGTAGTGACCCAGGAATTCATCCTAGGAGATCATGCCTGGGCTGCTCAGTCCCTCTGCTCCATCATGCTTATAGTCCCAGTGTGAATCTGGAGTCCCTCCATCGGCACTGGTGGAACGACCATCAGATTGTGCTGTCCCATGTTGCTAGACTGAAGGTGAAGTAATTGGGATTGTCTGGGTTGGCAAAGACTTGGAACAAGGCTGTTGTTGGAGTTCATTAGTAGGTGTTTCTTTCTTTCATTCTTTCTTCTTTTTTTTTTTTAATCTACCTCCAAAGTAAACAGTGGTTCCCCAAGACCAATTTAAAATCTATTTTTACTTCTGTCCCTGAGAGTCTGGAAAAGACTTTTGAAAAAGGCTTCTTTCAAAGTCTCTGGTGACTTGACTAATTACATCAGGGTCCTAATGTGGAAAACATAGAGAGACATAGATCACTTTTGTGTAGCCTCTTTTTTTTATTATCCATTGGGGAAAAAAAAACTATTTTAGGACTTTTGTTTGTTTTCCACTCTACAAATTCATGAGATTCTAGGAAAGCTGCTAAAGCAAATTATTGTCGAGAATAGCTTCTTCGCATATGAAAAGGTGCTCACTAGCCATGAAGCACCACATAATTTAAGGATGTAGCTCATTAAGCTGTTGCGACTTTTGTCATCTGTGGATTCAGCCTTCTTGTTTCCGGGCATTTAGCACCCAGCTTATTCGCACAGTTCTGCAATATTGTTTCAAAAGACTGGCCTGTGTGATGCTTTCTCCTGGATACTCTCCTTTTGCTATTTATTTTCCATGGAAACATGGAATTTGAGATGGCAAGGGCATCTGCTTTTCCTCTTTTAAAATGGAAGTGGGTTTTCCGTGCTAGTACTTTACATTTCTCTGATGTCTTTTTCCTGAGTGATTTGCTGACAATAATGAACGTGCTTTAGCAACACTCTTGGAGCAAGCCCTGTGTGTGGGTTTAGTAAGATGCAAGAGTGAAGCACCAAAGTGGTGGCTGGAATGGTGGGGAATTCACAACCCCTAACAGGCACCTAGCTTATGAGTCAGGAGCTCCGTGGCTGCACATTCCCCACAGAGTCCCGCAGTGGAGAAAAACAGATGCCATATGAAGCTGAAAATGACCTTCAGAAATCTCTATCTCCAGTGTCTGCAAATGGAGCGAAAGGCAATGGAGATTGTAACTCAAGTGCCCAGGTTTTGCCATGACCATTCCTCACTCTCCCCATCTCTACCCTCTAAAAAGCTATTTGCATGAGGGACACTTAGAGACTATTTAATGAAGAGCATGAAGATAACACGGAGCTCCTTCCCTTCATGCTTGTACATGCCAAGGTCTGTTTTGCTATATGTTTTCCAGCAACTCTTTCCACATTCACCCACTGACGTTTGAGCTAGGCCCTATTTGAACTATTCTGTGGGGGAAGGTGAAAAGGAGGCTGGAATATTGGATCTTCTCTCCTCAGCGTTTGCTCCCATTTTCTAATCCAAATCCAGACTCACAGAGGTATGGAGAGACTCAGAATTAGTGATGGCTCCCTCTGACAGGCTTCACCATCTCATTGTGGACGGTTTGTCACACACTCCTGTTTGGGGCTTACAGGATGCCCAAGGAGTTGAGCATGTACAGCCCTCGCCTGGTTATTAATGACTGCTTAATTACTTGGAGGAACATGCTGGAAGATATTCCTTCAAACCTGTCTGTACCTGGAGCACCCTCCTGCCCGCTGCCTATCGCTTTCCTTCCTTGGCCAGACTCGAGTCTGCACTGCTGCCTTGCTACCAGCAAAGTCACCTTGCGAAACTACACAAACAAACAAAAAGAGGTGAGAAAATAAGTAAGAAACAATTTCAGGTCTTAATATAACTGGGCTTCTTCAACTCTGCAGATCAGCAGTAAGCCCAGTTCATCTAGTTACTGTAATAATAGCATTACCTGCAGAAGATCACAATTTCTTTTATCTTTGCTGTGGAAAAAAATTGACAAAATATTCCCCTGTTCATGCATTTTTTCAGTTATTTGGAGAGATTCAGGGGAACCACAAAAAGTACATACTTGCTTTTTATCGCTCACCCTTTTCCCAGCCTCCACCTTGATTCATCTTGCTACAAACTTTAGTGATTTAACACAGTGTGTTGTCTCCCGCTGAGCACACGGAAAAGTGACAAGAGACAAGGTCGAGCTGCCCTTTGCTCCTCTTGATACACAAGCTATTTCGTGTGTCTAAAGCTCAGGCTATAACAGAGCTGGAGAAATATCAAAAGATATTAAAGTTAAGAAAACAAGTCACCAGGAGACTGTAACCTTCATCAAGGGGGAAAGCCAAAAGATTCTTATTCCTGGCTGTCCTGGTTGCTGTGCACTTGTCTGAACCCACAAAGCTCTTGTAATGCTCTATTTTATTTCACCCGCTCTTGTTTGAAATGTTATAGTTTTAAAATTGAAAGCAAATTTCCTGAATTGATAGTTGAGCGATGCAGGGACGTATGTGTGTGTGTACATGCGTACTCCAGCCGAGAAAGACCTCAGTTGTCCCAGCAGAGGGACAATAAACATGACCATAAATGCAAACAAAAACAAAATGCTGATTTTTCTTCAAAAGATTGATTACAGAGGAGACGCCTGTAAAGACAGTGATTATTCGTCCCTCTTGGATATTTTATGCAATTGTACGAGCACATCAGAGCAACACTTGGATTTTTTAACTTTTGGTCTATTTGAAAGATAGCAATAAATAAATAAATAAATGCACCTTGGCAGTCTTTGTTTTGTCCACAGTAAATGCAGACCTGGAAAGAAAATCGATAGAATTTTCTTTTATTGTTGTCTTTTCAAATACCTAGAAGATTTGAATGGGGAAAAAATATATATAGTGGCGCACTTTACTCTGCCAAAGGTTTCACTTTACTCTGCCAAAGGTTTCAAAGGTGAATAAATAAGCTTTATTGGTTTTTTTTTTTTTTTTTTTTTTTTTTTTGCACCTAGATATAATATTTAATAGCTATATTAAACAGTGATCCAGCTGCCAAATGTTGCAAGGAAATATTACACATATCACAGCTGAGGCTTAAAATGTCATAACAAGTCTATAGCTTACTAATGGAAACAAGGCTTTTCAGATGGGGCACTCAGAGCTTTTGAAACCTATTTTCTACTGATTCTACAACACTCTCCCAAAGGTTTTTCAATTACACCCAACTACTGTTGCGGATAGGACTGTGATACACAAATGACCTTCATTTCCTCACTGTTGTGTTGACACATCGAAGCAGGAAATGAGATGTAAGCCTGGGGTGGAGTAAGGCGGACAAGATACAAACAGAGGGACTCTTTAATGGACCATGGTAGCTCCTCAAGCAGAAAGGATGCAGGACATGTGCCAGATTAGGAAAAACCCTAAAACCTAAGCAGCTTAAATGGGAGTGTTTTTAATAGAAGTGTTGATGCCTTAATGAAGAACTACAATGCTTAAAACCTGGATTTTGTGTGGCCAAACTCCAGTGACTCTCAAAGCCAACTGGCAGCTTTGTCCTCCAGCCCACTGAGCTTCTGGCTTAGCTCATATCTAGCAGCATCCTGAGCAGAGCAAAGCAGGTCAGGGGACCTAGGTTACTTCTACAGCTACTGACACTCAGAAAGTGGGCATACATCAGAGACCAATCTGGCAAAGTAGTCAGAGCAGGCAGTATCTGAATGGACAGGGCAAGATGACAGTTTCTAATGGAGGAAAAACAGATAGAGCCCCTCCATCTCCACCACATCTGTCCAACAGTCAGGCAGTTTTCTTAGCGGTAAGAGACAGTGAGTTTTAATCCTTTCAGAAAAGAATCAAACTTGGGTCTCCTACATCTTGGGCTGTTATTGCTATTTATAGCCTTCAGTATAAAAGGCTCTAGGTGTTGGAGGTGAATTTAAAATAACCTCTTTCAGAAGAAGAATAAATCTCACCTTTTCTTCTTCTTCTTCTCTTTAGACAATGGCAGCATGACCTGCCCCATGGGGAAGGTTGCGGGTCATGAGCCCTGAGTGCTTCTACTTTGTAGCTCAGTAAATTAGCCACTGAGGACCAACCTACAGCAGTGATTGACCCTCTCTTGCCACGGCTTAGTGCCAGGACTTCCAATTTTTCCCCACACAGAGGCAGTACCTCTTGGATTGTTGTCAAGACAGTTCTTCAAGTCCAGTGCCCCCTTCTGCAGTGTCCCGGCTGTGCTATGTGCAGGAAATAGAGGTGAGTGTTTGCAAATGGTGCTGCGCTCTTGCAGCCACTTGGCATTCCTGCAGTGGGTTTCATGCAGGCCAATGATCAGACTCATTAACAGTTATTTGAGTATAAGTGCAATCCACTCAAAACCAAATTCACTCACCTGTTGTGTCCTAAATCCACAAGCCTGCTCTGAGAGCTTGCCTTAGCCTGAGTTTTGGAAAAGTCACCAGACTAAGAGCTCAGGGGACACCGGTGCTGAGCAGAGCCAGACGTCTTGTGTCACCAGCTTGCACAGGACTGGGCGCAAGCCGGGCGGCAGCACAGTCCACCAGCAGATGCTCTGAGCTTGACTCTTCCTAAGACCCATGTGGATGATTTCAGACAGACAGACTAGCAACTAGAAACAGGGACAGAAGGTGTAATGTTCATGTAGCTGGACAAAATTAAACTTGGACTCCAGCCCACTCCTAATCTTTGAGAAGACTCAGCGTAAGTGTCATGCTGGCTTTTCTTCTCTGTATTGCAAAAAGCACATTTGTATTACTGGCCCCTGGAACAAAACAGCTAGAGCCAAAGCAGAGTGCTGAAAGATAACAGAAACCAGAGAACATACTACAAGAGTAATCAGTCAGCTTTAATTCTCTATCTATTAATGGGACAAATGCTATTCTAAGATGCAATTTAGAGAAGTAATTTCTTTCTAGGAACAGTAGCACTTTGGTACACACAAGAGAATGGTCCTTGAGTTGACCTTTACAGCAGATTTCTATCCAGAGATAGATGCAAATTAGAGTCTTTCTCACAGATTCCTGGATGATTTGGATATAACTTCTTGTTGCCTGATCAGAGTGTCTTTCTTTCTTCTCAGCAGCTGTGGGGATATTTATGACCGCTCAATGTCTTTAGCCAAGCTAGATAGAAAATCAGCTCTCCAGAGACCTCAGTTTTCAGCGACTTGCTGCCAGATATTGACCAAACTGGCTATTAATTTGGGATGTCTTTTCCAAATCAAAGTTTCGATAGGCTTCTTTAGTCTCAGGATAAAATATGCTTAGGCCAGCATGCAGGGCTGAAAACACTGTCTCTGGGGAATGTGCTTATCAGACTGTGTTCCCTAAATGAAATGCCTAAAAGTAAGAGAAATATTCGCAGTGTCTGTAAGTCTCTTAATAGAGCTGCATCTAAGCTGATTTACTCTCATAATTGACTCTAATTAGACACCAATCGTGAAAGCCAAAATGTTTTATCTTCTCTCCTGGGAATTTTGACGAGAATTGGCTGAACCTTTTTTGAGTTCATCCGAAACTCTTGAACACTCCTGTACCAAGCACATTCTTTACACTTATCATCTTGTTCTTACCCATATAACGACTCTTTGAAACCTCCATGGGGCTTCAGGATGGATGAACTCAGTCTCTCACAGAAGTCCTAGTGCAAGGCACATGTACTGCTGGAGACCCAAAGGTTTGCTATGGGGTGGATTTCACAGAGGCTGAGTAAGAGATTCAAACAGCCTTACATCAAAGCCTCTGTGAGACCCTCAGTTTCTTCAGACTGTGCCCACATAAGGCTTTTTTGGAAAAGAGGTGAAAAGGCAAAGTCCAGTGAAGACAGAGGATGAAAAATGCATCAAACATCAAGGAAAGTTGAACAGATGAGAGAAAAATAGAAATGAGGAGCAAAGGGAGGATATGAAGAAAATTCTTTCTGATATAGCACTCAATAATAAATAAAATATATACTATCACAATATGACTGGCTTTGGGCTGTTCCTTGCATATCTGATGTAAACAAAGTTTCCACTGCTTATTAAATTCATCATAGTCCTGCCTCTGCTGCCCGGAGCTACCTGGTCTCCTCAAATACTTGCATTACACAACTGCTTCAGGGATTTAATTTCTAGTTGTTATCGAGATCTGCTTTCATCAGGATTTCAGATCAAATCTAATCATCATGCTAATGAAATCCTATCTTGACTGTGTGTTTTGTTCATATTCACTATTTATTTCCTCCCAAATGAAGTTTGTAAGCATAGTTTTCCAGACACAGGAAAGAAGTGTCACCACTACCAGGACCAATGGATCCTTTCAGCACTGCCAAGTCAATGGAAATACTTCTCTGCTGCCTGGTACACTGTCAAGACCATTTAACCTCTGAAGTCCACGCCAAGAGAGATCATGGTGGAGGCTCATTCCCTGCAAGTTTGAGCCTTGATTGTAGTCCCAGGCCTGCGCACCTGTGCAAAGTAGAGTTGTGTCACATTAATTATTAATCCTCTTTCTATTTGTTGCACTCTATCCTCAGAATAGTGCTGTGAAAGACATAAGCATCCTCAACTTTGTGTACTGTAATGTGCGTGTATTTATTGAATGCATCTATGAGGGCTGCAACTTCCCATTAGCACCATGAGAAGGGGTTGTGACTGTGCATCCTACCCCCGAGCTGGATTCCCCTGTTTGTCATCTCATTTTAAACAGACAGAAGAGTGGCTGCTTCTTTCCTATTTCTGACATGCCCAGAGTCCACCTGGGACCCAGAATGGCTCCTCTGATTAACAGTCAGGTCAGACTCAGCACAATAATATTGTTCTAGTCAGGATGCCTTTGTCTTGGGTGTTGGTCCAGTCACTTCCTAGCAATGTAGGCAGAAGTGCTAATGGAGCACTCACATGTTCTGGGGACTCTCATGCAGTTATGGCTGGAATCACTTATTTCTACCTCAGAAATGTGTCCCTCTGGACAACAGATATGTGCTTTGAGTGACAGTGGCTGGACTGGTGTTGACAGGGCACTAGGACACTAAATACCAAGTAAATAGGAAAGACCTGAAGGCATCAGGAGAGAGGAGAACTGACACTTCCTTACAGCTGTGACAGTGTGAGGGCAACTTGACGGCTGTGTTGAAATAAGGACAGCTGCAACACTGGATGCTGGGATTTCTTGATCCAGTATAAAAAGAGCTGACTCTAAATGAAAGGGAAGTTAGGGCTCTGGATAAAAACAAGCTGTATTTTCCACAGGGGGAAAAGGTCCAAGTAGGATGATGAATCAGTCAGGTAAACGAGTCAGAGAAAGGAAAGAAAGATTCTCTCAATTCCTGATGATATTTGGCACCAGTAGACATGGACCAAAGTTGCAATGACCGGATGTATTTTAGGCTTCTCAGTGATCTACATGTCTACATGTTTCTTTCTGTTATATAAGAGAGTAAAATACATTTTAATAGGAAGCTAATCAACTGTCCAGGAGAAAGTGCCAGGAGCTGACTGCCCTGCAGCCTTGTTCTTCACAAACCTGGTCAAAAGGAGAGTCAGTCGCGACAAATGTGTGCTGCTCTTTTCCACCTGGGCAGCCTGGATTCCTTCAGGTTGTTTGGAATTTATATAGCAAGGGATGTGAGCTGAAATTCAGCCAGGTCCGAGCTGATTTTGGTGGTCTCTAAGTCCTCAAGACATAAATTCCCAGGCACGAATTCAAGCACATGGATAACAGATGGAAACCGGCCCAAAGAGTAGCTACAGGCAGGCAACATTTTACAGCCAGTATCTGGGGCAAGAGGGCTCTGTTGGATTTTGAATTCTCTATTGAATCTCTCTATTTTGGCAGAACCGGGCTTTTCAAGCAAAAGAGATATTTTCCTGAAGGAGTTTTAGTCTTGAAAGATTATATTTTTTTCTTTCAATACTTCACATTTTTTGTTTGTTTATAGTAGAAAAAGTAGTTTGAAAAACAGAAAAAAATCTTTTTTTTTTATCCTCTCCAACATATCAAAATCTTTTTTCCCTGCAAACCTACTGCTTCCAGTTTCAGAAAACAGAGGCATGGCTGGGACTGAAGGAACAGAGGGGAAAAAAAACAATGCTTCTGCCATAACACCTACCGGCTCTAGCTGCTGTCTCTTGGACCCGTAGGAGCTTAATTTTTTTCTCATGTGTAGATATACATCAGAGACAATTCCACTAAAGCCAGTGCTGTTCCTCTAATGAGAAAATGGTGGAAACTTGTAGCAGAATCTGACCTTTTCTAGTTAAAATACTTCAGTAAAGCTTTTTTTTTTTTTTTTTTTTTTTTTTTTTTTTCAAAAATTTTATCTCGTTCCAGATCCTTGCAGTAAGCTAGACTCCAGGTAATCCTTAGGGCTTGACTAAACAGCTGAATCTGAACTAAAGACCTCCAAGGAAAATAGCAGAAGTAAACTTAAAAAGTAAGTTTCGCCATCAGGAAAAAATATAGAAGAAATCTCAGAAACTAGCATAGAGAAAACCCTAGGGTCTTCTGGTGCAGACTACATGCGGTGGCAGTGATAGAGTTGACCAGCATTACAGACACCTGACGAGGACAAAAAAGCAGCAAAACAGCACTTTGCAGTACGTATACTATGGAAGGCTCAACCCAGACCCAGGCATTGCTGACAAGCTATCTACTGCCATGATATGCAGAGAATCTCAGAGAAGTCTATCCTCTTCCATACTCTTTCTCCTTGTGCTCATGTATGCAATATTTTCACTAACTCACTGCATTTTCTTTTCATTTCCAGATGAAAGCTGAAATGAGTTTCATACTCCCATGGAACTCTTCAGATTCCCACCCAAATTATTCTAGAGCTGATCTCCTAACCCAGAGGGGCTCTGCTGACAGTATTTACATCCAGCATCGTTTATATTCCCACTGCGTTCAGCGATAAAGCGCTGCCATCCGAATGACTGAGGTCAGCACACAGCACTGCCTTGCTGAGACAGTCCATTCCCAGTCTGCTTCGTGAGTAGCTACCAAGTAAGCATTCATGCTGTTACATAAAGCCACTCTCATTCGGATACTCTCATTTGCCTGCTGAAGTATAACAAATTATTTTTCTCAGTCTCTTTCCTTTTTTTTTTTTTCAAATTATACACAATTGCTAAGCAATGGCTTTGTACAAATGTGCAATTGAAGTGGGATCCCTGGTACTAGTTATTATTCCGTTTCAGTAATGGTCATACCTTGAAAAGCTAAAGAAAAGCAACAGAGCATAAAAGAGAAGCTCAATGAAGCAGAAAAGGTTTGATATGATATTTTGAGCTCATGTTCTGTTTGGGGGAGGAGGTGAGAGACTATCCTATCCAAATATCAGTGCTAATATACCCACCTCATGTAGATCTAGAAATCTAATTCCTAAAATTTATTTTCTTCTTCCTGAGCCATGAAAAAGCTAGACTGTGTATTAAACACCAGTGGCTTCTTTCATCAAATATTAACCACAGGGACTTCACAGGATGGTTTGGTGGAGAGCAGAGAGGTGTATGCTGGGATTCAATGGCCCTGATGCTACCATATCTCACTCAGCGTGACTGCAGGAGACTGAGGTGGCAGCTCCATAGGCTGAGATTAACCTAGTAAGGCTCATCTGAGCCCTTGCCCAGGGCCAAAGGAAAGATTTATTCTCCAAAGGATTAGAGTAGCTGACATGGAGTTCCTGATTGGACTTACCCTCTCCAAGTGACCAGCTCTCTCCCCACGGAGTATGAAGGAAGCCCAGAGCATTAGGCTGAAGCTTGGGAATGACAGTCTGCAGTTCTCATGGAGCTGATCAGCTCCCATGTACACTTCCAGCATGCTAAACTCCTTTACAATTGGAATTCTGAAGATCTGAGGCAAAATCCTGACCATATAATCAGTACCAATAAATCCTCTGTGCATTAGATTGCTTTAGACACAGCTGGGATAGATCATTTTCTCCAATCATACTGTTACATCATGAGGGAGACACAAAATATACCTAATAAAATAGTGACAGAGAAATAGAAGTAATAAAGTTATTATTGCTGAATTAGCATTTCAGCTAAAGAATCCGCTCTTTCCAAACTCTCCTTGGCTGATGGTCCTGGAAGTGTTAACTACAAGAGCTTCCATAGCTTCCCTCTTTTAATCTAAATGACCCAGTCCCTCCCATCTTTCTTCACTGTCATATTTCCTATACCTCTGATTAATCTCCTTGCTTTTCTCTAAAGTTTGGCCTATCAGTATTTCCCGAAATGGCATTTCAAAATTAGGCAACATATGGTATCTGAGACTGCATCAGAGTTGATCAGAGTGAAAAACATGATGCTGTGTATGTCTGACAGCTTGTACTCCTGCTTAGCTCAGTGTGGTGTTTGCCTTTTTGCAGTGGTGTGACATTGCCGACTCAACGTGAGCTTCTGATGAACTGTAACTTTCTGATCTTTACCGGAGAATTACTCTCAAACCTATGATTTCCAGCCTTGTCTTTGTGCTGCTGGTGAAGAGAAATAAGAACTTCCAGAGCTTCATTTGTCTCCCCTGCTGCTTATGTAAATGTTAGGATATGAGGAATATCCATCTGGAGGTACCTGTCTTTCTATACTGACTATGCAAAGAGTCCAAGGTGACTAGTTGAGACCAAGACATCTTCTTTAGCCCGTGAGGTCAGGGCAGAAGAATGACACCCCCAGTTTAGAGCATTTCATTTGTCCTTATTACATTGCATCCTATTTTTCAGCTGACTTCTCCAATTTGTCAAGATCATTGCCGATTCTACTCAACCCTCCCATATGTTTGCAGGCTCTTCCACTTCGGTGATATAAGTATCTTTAATTACCTTTCTTTCTTGTCAGAGCCTTGAGGGCACTAATACGTCTCAGTGGCCCTGACCAGCCTCACTTTGGTCCACCAGCCTTACCCAATAACACTCATACGTTAATACACCCCTACTCATGGGCTCATGAGAGTCATTTAAGCTCAGGCATGGACCTTTCACCCCTGTTTGAACTATGTCCAAGAAGTACTGGTCTCCAACGCAGCTGCAGCCATAGACCTCCTCGATCTGAATTCCAGTCTGCTGAGTGACTTCCTGGCTTCACCTCAAGCCTGTCTCATTGCCATGGACCCAGGGCTGCCACCGCAGGGCCATCCCGCTCCCTGCGCTCCAACAACGAGTGTCCAGGCTCCTGCCCTACCAGCTGTGCTCAACTCCCCATCCTGTAACTGTCAGACGGCCCTTGCTGTTCCCTGATGTTTCTGTTCTGTAACCAACTGATAACAAAAATAGACAAATACCAGATCTTGTTACTGGAATTAATATATTAGAAACAGGGACGGATTTGACCTTTTTAATGAAGATTAACTGGGGAAAAAAAAAAGTCTTTTTGGCAATATCTGTCAATAACTTTCCTTCCCCTTTGTAAGGCAGATCAACTCTTTCTTTGCCTTTCCTCTTTTCAGGTATATAACTGCAGGTTACTTTCTTACAACCTTTTTTGCCCCCGGTGCGTGTATTTCACAAGGAGAGGCTTGACCTTCTGTACCTATTTGGCTGCGCTCTTCTTCTATAACTATCCTTATCAATCTATCCAAGGCTTCACTTTCCGCATTTCTTTTCTTCAAGAACACTGAATAGTTTCTGATTTAGCCAGGCTGGTGTCTTTTAACTTCCTTTCTTCATTTTAGAATAATTTGCGCTTGCTCCTGTAACAGACTGTCTTTAAGGAACTGCTGCCTTTCTGGACTTTATTCTCTTAGGATGAGATCCTAGGAACTCCTGCCCCCCAATTTTCAGGGTATATTGATGTCTGTAATCTTAAAATCCACTGTGTGTATATTCTGCTATCCCATCAAAGAGTCATGAACTCCAGCAATCCTTGGTCACTCTCACCCAAATTGCAGTTCCTCTTGTTGGTTAAAAGCAGGGCTTTTAGAGACACTTTTTTTGTATTAACATTCCAGATAGCGTATTTGTTCCACCCAGTGTCCGTTATGCCAAATTTATCATAATTTCAAGTACTTTGAGACTTTTCTTGACCAATTTTCCTGGAATCTCTGGTAATTTTAAAGAACTGCTATCAAACAGATGAAAAAAACCCACAATTTTTCACATGGCTTAATACAAACCAACATTGTTCACAGATATTGCAGTGATGAGAGCAGGTTGAAAATGTCTATGGAATGAAAGGTCTGGGCATTTATCCAGACATCTATCCATTTATCCATACTTAGAATTACTATCAATTGGATTTAAGAACTTCTGGAATAGCTATAGGGCTTCAGTCTTCAGAACTAAAGAATGAAAACTGTTAGGATTCAGAGGCAAATTTCTAGGAGGAAGGTTGCTCACAGACAGCACTGGCCAGCAGACAAGACCTTGGTCTGGCATGTTCAAGGTCTAACTAAATACATGAAATCTTGCAGTGCTGTGAACTGCACCAAAGTGCATGCAAGTGTAAGTCACAGATACTTGAAATGTTTTCAGCCACATCTTCTAGTTACCTTTCCCCAGCTCTTTTCTTCCAAGGATATTTAAACTTTGCTATTCATTCCTGGTTGAGATATTGATAAATATACATATTAATTTACAAATTCAGCTGTGTATTTTTGTAGTTAATTATGTAGCAACTTAATTTATCTTTTGTCAATTTGTTTTCCCTCAATAAATGATCTGCCAACAATATGTTATTTTTAATTAGCCTGCAGCAAGTGTCTCTATGAATGTAAATCAAATGCTTATTTGAGCCATTAATTGAAAAGGGGAAATCATTGAAATTCCTATTGTGTTATCCTCTTTTTTTTTTTTTACTTTTTTTCTTCAGTTTTCTTATTCTAGAAGGATTATGACAAAACAGTGCCTGCAGCAAGGAATTGACAACACACTGATAATCAGAAGGAAGCAGAAACGCACAAAAAGACAATCTATTCTCTTTTCAGCAGAAAATAAATGCCAGGTCCATGCTGTAAAATAAAAAGAATTATATTTGAAAATTTCTACTGTTGATGACTGGAAAAATAGAAACCCTTCTTGGTTCCAGCTTTGCTGTTATTCTTATAAATATTATTTAATTTAGGAGATGGTCATTTCAGATGTGGCTGCATGAGGAGGTGCAGAAGCCAAGCCAAGACACTTGTACTGTGGAGATACAGACCGGTGCTTTTCAGACATGTCCCAGCTGTGTGGCCATGGCCGCGTGGTTTAGCTAACACCCTCTGTTTTCAGCTGGGATGGAGAAGGTCTCCCTGGACAGTGTCATTGGCCTTCCTAGGCCTCAATAGTCTGGCTCTTCTCTTTGGGAGAGGGGGATAAGGATTTTGCTGACCAGCACATCAGCAGACATCCTCACATCCAACTTGCCCGTGCACTGGACAAAAGCTCCACTCTTCTTCTGGGCAGTAAGTCCTTGAACAGCAGTGGTCACGAGGGTGTGCATGAACTGCACGAACTCATTCAACCCAACAAAGCAACTAGAAAATATTCAGGAACAAAGCATGGGGACTGGTGTGATTTTGCTACCTGTAGGGTTTGGTAGCTGCTGGAGTAAAGATCTTCTGGATCACTGTGGCATATTTGTGCCTCTATTCATCCTAAGCCTGTCCCCACCTTCTTGGATTTTGCTCCAATGAACTTATCAACCCCTACGTGTATGATGATAGCATTTTCCGTAGACATTTGTCGCTATGATATCAAAACCCTCTCTAACATACGATCCCTCTCTTAGCAGAAAAGCTCTGTTCCTGCTGTTTTATTCAACAGCAGTATTTTATTTGCTATTGCAGAAGCATCAAATGCTGGAAAATTACATATACAGTGTCATTTTGGCTTATTTTCTCCATGGTTAATTACAGCAAGTTTTTCAGACTTTAGATGTCACCTTAAACAAAGCCACTGCTGATCACATTTCAGTCAGTGAGGTGTTTGGGGTTTTTATTGCATTTTGTAATCACACGATTCTCTATATTTCAAGCAAAACATCAATGGCCCATCTGGCACATAAACAATAGTTCAAAAGAAACCCATTGTCTTACAATAATGAAGCCAGAAGCATTTTTAACCTTGATGTTCTTGAATGTGTGAATACTTCGCCATGAAAAGAGTGCTTACGGGAAAATCTCCCAGTAGTTCAGATTTTCTGAGGCATTCGGTACAATGGTCTCCCAGAGGGACCTTATCTTCATAATTATCTTCATTATTGCTTCTCTGTACCATGTGTCACCCTACAGCACTAATCCACCTGGAGTGTCCTTGATGGCTACATGGGCCCTGTGATGAAAAGTGTCAGGTACCCATTAGGAACTGGAGGGTTCAGCTAATGGAGGTTTCTAATGAAATCTGAAGCAGTCATTGTTTTTGAAACAATATGTCTTGCTGTATGGAGAGGAGGTTGTACCACAGCAGCATTATATCACCCATTGCCTTCTGCAGTGTATTTCGCAAAATGGAAAGCTGTTGTGATTAGCAATCATTTGTCGTGGTTCAGGCTTCCTGTCACTGTGCATCACTACTTAATTTCAAAGGACAGTGAGACTAGGACCTGGGTGCTAAGTTATGCAACCTATTAGGGAGAACTCTTCATGAAAATTTCACAAAAAGTGGAAAGACCTCAGTTAGAGATTATCAGATTTATTTGTGAAGTTTCACTCCCAGAACAGGACTAAGTGCTCTTTGCCACTGATGTGTCACACTTGCCTATGAGATCAGCATGCCCCGAGTCCGAGTCCTTGCTATGTCATCTGTCAAGACAGCAGCTCCTATTCCATTGCTAATGATTCTCTGTGTGACCCCTGCTCACCCTGCAAGGGCTTTAACTGAAATTTCCTTCTGCTGAAGTCAAGGGCTCATCAAGAAGATAAAATGCCTTCATGGTCTTGGAATTTGCCTTGTAGTTAGGCACTTGAAGATGTCGATTAAGCTTCTGGATCAGGCCTAATGGGATACACAGGGGCCTGTCTGCTTTCTGGGTTCCTGTCGGGGGTGGTAGTGGTTAGCTGCTGGGTGCTACAGAAGCCCTGCAGCCAGTATTGAGGAACTGCAGGAATTTTACTAGCACAAATGTAGATCCAGTAGGCAAAGGTGCTGAAATACAACACAAATCCCCAAGATCCAGCTTGTGTCTGAAAGCTGTACACGGCACTAAAGTAGGTGAAGCAGGGCTTGAAGGCAGGTGTCCTTCTTGAGGATTTGACCACATATCCAAGTGGTGCTACTCTGTGCTGGGAGGACCACGCCAAGGTCAAGGGTCCTTCGTGGCTTGTTGCTGTGTAGCATAGGTGAGCATTTTGGTACGTTAAGACTTTTGGTGTTTCCTCCTTTAGGCATCTACAGAGCAACAATTTTGAAGATCTGAAGTTTGGATGAAGGTACCCAACTTGGCCATAAGAGAGCAACCAGGATTTAGACCTGCTTCCAATAATCCAAGTCCATGTTCACTGGTATCTTTCAAGCTATTACACTACCCAGAAGCCTAAACATGTTCTGAAAATAGGTCCAAATAGATCTGATCTGGTATTTCCATATGCCTGGGAGATTTTGACATCCAGGGGCCTTTGACCAGCAGCTTTCTCCAAAATTCCCAGTCATCTCTTTTGTTTGACAAAATTTGGTGACTGAAATGTCTTGTTATCCCTTGAAATGGAAGCTGAAATACAGTTTGGAAACTGTTCTTTTTCTGCAAGTGCAATTTAAAAAAAAAATCTGATTAAAGTTTAATTTAAAGAATGCCCTGTGTTTTCAAATTCTTGATTGAATTACCCTTTAAAAATTAAATTGAAATCCTTTAGGAGTTATTGATTCAGAAGGAAGAAAATGCCAATAGTGCCATTTTGGCCTGAAACTCTGCCCATCAAAGTGACATAATACTTTCAATTTGCCTAAATAACTCATTGGACCTGGCTTATTCTCATGGCTGGCTTTTCCAGCCTTCACTGACCATTTCGTGAGGCAGAAAGGAAGATGTAGGAGGCCTCGTTCTTGTCCTACATAGCAACGAGATTGTACCCTGGGGCACAAAACAACTCGCTCACATCTCTGTGAAGATGCCCTCACGTAGTGAATGGTAATGGGCACAAGGGACTGCTCATGGGGGGCTTCTTTCTGAGCCCATGGGGCTGGCAGCAGCTCAGGAGGCCTTTGGGATACGTGTGAGGTTGGAACATCCCTTGTTTGATGGTATCTGTACAGGACACAGGAAGAAGAGTTTGACTTAGTGCAGCCCTGAAACTATGTTTAAAGAAGTCAGAGAAAAGGCCTGTTATAAGTTAGATAACAGGGCAATGGAGGCCTCTGCTTCCTTCTGGCCTCCTACCCATCCACTTGCTCCTGCATGCGAGAACTTAGAATAACTAAGAATCAAACTCATATCATTCCCCCTCCCTTTCTCCCTTGTTAAATTGCACCTCCAGGAACAGTGAAAACACTACAAAAGAAGAAATAAATGTTCCATTATGTTTCACAGGAGTCTCAGCTCATGGTTGAGTTAAAACACCAACATGACAAAAACGTCGGAATGAATAGAACTACCAAGATATAAACATGGTCTATGTAATTCAGACTCCCCATGTGAACAAAAGGTTGCAGCTCTCAAACAGAGGCACTGTTGAGAAAGCACTTGAAACAGGGGATGAATCAATTAATGCTTTTGATAGTTTGAATGTCCCACTATCTAAAAAACAAGCACTGCTTTAATAGCGAGATAATTCAGTTTACTGAATCCAATTACATGTAATTGGTTTTTTTCCCTTTTTTTTTCTTTTTTTTTCCCCCTTTTTTAATTGCTGTTGGAACCAGGGCTTAGATGCACTTGTGCTGGCTCTGCCAGATGTTTCTGTTATTGGTGTTGCAAGGGCACGCTAAGGATCACAGGATTCAATTAACATCAGAGGTGCAGTCTGGATGGTAGCAATGCATCAGCTACTTGTATCTCTGCGACCCTGACTGGAAAAAATGCTTATTGAATACTTATTAAAGTCCCCAAAGAGGCAAAGTATCTGCTACTCTTTTCATTTCTCCTCTGGGAGAGCAAGTCTCTGCTTTGGTGTGATGCTTATGTGTTGGGAGACAAAGTTTTAAATTCCTCCTCTGTAGAGAAGTGTATCATGGTAGCAACAGGACCTGGAGGCTGGGTGAGTCTACCAAGGTTTGTGGGACACGCTGGGGTCTGTTTGGGACCCCTGCTCCCCAGCGCTGGGCCCTCCTTAGTCATGGCTGCGAGGGCCTTGTTGCTGAAGACCGTTTGTATTCGCAGTGTTGGTACTCACCACTCTAACGTTAGAAACTGTTCTTTACCCCGGAGCCCCTCCCAAGCTGTATCGCCCTGGATTCAGCACTAAGGGCCAGTTACGAGGATTTAACATCTTACCATGCAGAGGGATGTGTGCAGTATAAGCCAGTGCATCTAAGAGCTGCATTTCTGAAGACCTTTGAGCAACTATGTGCCAAGCACTAAGAATCTCTCTAGTCTGCGAGGTGACTCCTGCCCATCTGCCCCGTTCAGTGTCTGTATCCTTGCCATATCTCACCAGTGCATCCAGAAAGCCTCAGTCAGTCAGTAAGAACATTCGCGCTGCGAATCCCGTGACATTCTGCAAGTTTCAGTTGACTTACTACAATGCTTTGGATGCAGACTTCAGGCTAGAGATTTGTCTTGCAGAAATCCTAATAAAATAGCTGGCTGCCTCAACGATGTTGCATTTACTCTGGTTACAGCAGATCGAACAGCTTGCCTCAGGCATAGTCAACCCAGAAACAGCTTATGTTTTTTGAGATATTTGAAACTGTCCAACTCACTACTGCTAAATGCCATTGAAAGTGTAAGAAATCTCCAGGTTCCCCCCAGAACTGGACTCCTTTGGTCTATTTTTTTTTTTTCTGTTGTTCCAGTTCTTCTCAGAGCTGCAGTTACCCTGAAGAGGAAGACTCCTGGGTCTGGCTACATCCTTAATGCAGATCGCCTGGTTACTAACTAGAATTAGTTACTTCTGGTCATGTAAGAGAAACAGGTCAGAAGTCACATGAACTACAGCTTCTGGGGGACATTGCACAGCATTTGTCAGATTGTTGCTTCTCTTAGTGTCCAGGTTTTACAGGAAAACAAACTTTTTAACTGAAACAAGTAATAAAAAATAGTTGAAACTCATTTTCTAAGCAAGATGACCATGTTCATAGAAAGATTTCCATCTGGCTTAGGTGCGATGTCCCCTTCCTGTCCCTTCTTTGATGGATGACATCTAAATCAACCTCCCATTGAATGAGTTGTTGTAAGATGAGAGGAAAGCCAGCTCTCTGGAAATGCTGAATGGTGTTATTAGATGGCTATTTAGTGTGTAGCACAGAAATGATTTACAAAACAGTTCATGTAAGTGGATGTCATTTGCAAAGTATTTTCAAGTCCCCAGGGATGGAAGGTGCTCCCAGCATGCAGAGTGCTGCACTGAATTTGCATCAGCATCTAACAGACAGGTCGTAACACTCTGTGCCAAGAGATGAGATACTAAGTTTATGGATAGACAAATAACCTGGAGCAAGAAAGCACATACTGGAGCATGGGACAGGTGCTTGCATTAAAGCAAATTAAATTTTCCCTCTTTTTACTCGGTTCCAGATGAATACGCTATTTTTCTCCTGCTTGTCTAGCAAATTCTAAAGGCTACACGGTCTGTCACTCCGTGCTCATTACTGTTTCAAGGATGCAATGGGAAATTAGATTTAATTAGCCCCTAATAGTTGAGAATTAAGCCCCAACACCGATGCTTTCGTGCAGTGATGGCAGGTATAAAATTTGTATTCACTGACTTCTTTTTTTTGAATGTGGAACTTCTCAGCAATTTGGTCTTGGGGGACTAGAAGAAGCAATTGCTAGCTCTTTCCCTCCAAAGAGCAGAGTTTGCACCATCTACAGCAGAAACACTGCAACATCATTCATTTGGTCTTCTGCATCTTGCTCTTGGATGCACAAAGAGGACAGGGGCTGCCTCACTCTTTAAGACAGACGCTTAACCATTGCCTAGTAGGAGAGGGGTTTCCTGACACAGGTGTCTGCTTCTCCTCCCAGGAGAATGTGGACATAGGAGCTCCTTCCATGTCCCTGCAGCTTTTGGAAGGGTCTTTCCTGGTGAGAGAGGGGATGCCACGTGTGCTGCTCTTTTCAGCTGCTTAGCTGAAATCCTGGCCCCAGGACCGCAGCTTGCCTTGTCGTCCCTGGTGTGAGCACAGAACTTGAAGATGCCAAAGGGCTGCTCCAGGCCACGGGCTGCAGCCACGGAGCTGACACTCTCGGCACCTTCCACCTCCTCCGTCACCCAAGGAGATGTGGGACCTGGCCAGGAGCTCCTGGCTGATATCTGCGCCCAGGCCACTTTGACCCACAAGAGTCATTGCTGATGCACAATAGATGGATACCTGTGTGAGAGGGGCAGAGTATGAGGGTTCTCTGCAGCACTGTGCTAGCTAACAGAGCCCCGAGCTCTGCCCCAAGCCCAACATTGAGGACGCCAGCACTGAGGGGTCCCCAGCCCCCACCGGGCCTTGGGCCCTGGAGGGAGAGCTCCCGAGCTTGCCCGCGTTGCCCCTAGCTCTGCCTCTGGCCTGGACACTGCCTTGTGAACAAGCAAGTGCCCACGTTTGGATGGTCACTGCAGTGCAGACACTGCAATGCAGACATTGTCGACGATAACTTTTTGACGCAGGTTGTGGAGGAGCCGACGAGGAGAGGTGGGCTACTGGACCTCATGCTATCAAATAGGGAGGGCCTAGTAGGAGATGTTAAGGTGGGGGTTAGCCTCGGCTGCAGTGACCATGAGTTGGTGGAGTTCAGGATTCAACGAGGAGGTGGCAGGGCTGTAAGTAGCCTTGCGACGATGGACTTCAGGAGGGCCAACTTTAGCCTCTTCAGAGACCTCCTCGGTAGAATCCCATGGGCTAGTGCTCTAGAAGGCAGGGGGGCCCAAGAGAGCTGGTTAGTTTTCAAGCGGCACTTCCTCCACGTCCAGCAACAGTGCATCCCTGTGTGTAGGAAGGCAGGCAGAGGGAGCAGGAGACCTGCGTGGATGAGCCGGGAGCTTGTGGCAATGCTCAAGCAGAAGGCGACGGTATACAAAATGTGGAAAAAAGGACAGGTCCCCTGGGAGAAATACAGGAATGTAGACAGGGAATGCAGAGATGCGACAAGGAAAGCTAAGGCACGTCTGGAAGGCAAGCTGGCAAGGGACGTTAAAAATAACAAAAAAAATTTCTTCAAATACATTAACAGCAAAAGGAAAATCAGGGAAACCGTGGGTCCGCTGGCAGACGGGATGGGCACCCTGGTTACAAATAACACAGAAAAAGCAGAGTTGCTCAATGCCTTCTTTGCTTTGGTGTTTACCAAGGGCAGCCCATTAGAGCCCCAGGCCCTAGGGACAAGAGAAGAAGCTGGTGGAGAGGAAGACTTGCCCTGGGTAGAGGAAGATTGGATCAGAGAGCACCTAAGGAACCTCGATACCCACAAATCCATGGGCCCTGATGGGATGCACCCCAGAGTGCTGCGGGAGCTGGCAGATGCCATAGCTAAGTCGCTCTCCATCATCTTTGAAAGATCCTGGAGAACGGGGGAGGTGCCGGAAGACTGGAAGAAGGCCAATGTCATGCCAGTCTTCAAAAAAGGCAAGAAGGAGGACCCAGGCAACTACAGGCCAGTGAGCCTCACCTCCGTCCCCGGAAAAGTGATGGAATGGCTCATACTGGCCGTTGTCTCCAAGCACATGGAGGACAAGAAGGTGCTCAAGAGTAGGCAGCATGGATTCGCCAAGGGGAAATCTTGCTTGACTAACCTGATAGCCTTCTATGATGGAATGACCGGCTGGACAGACGAGGGGAGAGCGGTGGATGTCGTCTATCTCGACTTCACCAAGGCTTTTGACACCGTCCCTCACAACATCCTCCTGGGCAAGCTCCAGAAGTGTGGGATAGATGAGTGGACAGTGACGTGGATTAGGAACTGGCTGGATGGCAGGGCCCAGAGAGTGGTGATCAGCGGTGCAGAGTCTAGTTGGAGGCCTGTAGCTAGCGGGGTCCCCCAGGGGTCAGTCCTTGGTCCAGTCCTGTTCAATTTATTCATCAATGAACTGGATGAAGGCACAGAGTGCTCCCTCAGCAAGTTTGCTGATGACACGAAACTGGGAGGAGTAGCCGATACCCCAGAGGGCTGCGCTGCCATCCAGAGGGACCTGGACAGACTGGACAACTGGGCGGAGAAAAACCTCATGAAATTCAACAAGCCAAGTGCAAGGTCCTGCACCTGGGGAGGAATAACCCCAGACACCAGTACAGGCTGGGGACTGACCTTCTGGAGAGCAGCTCTGCGGAGAAAGACCTGGGTGTCATGGTGGATGACAAGTTGACCATGAGGCAGCAGTGTGCCCTCGTGGCCAAGAAGGCCAATGGAATCCTGGGCTGCATTAAGAAGAGCGTCTCCAGCAGGTCGAGGGAGGTGATCCTGCCCCTCTACTCAGCCCTGGTGAGGCCGCATCTGGAGTATTGTGTCCAGTTCTGGGCTCCACAGTACAAGAGGGATGTGGAGCTGCTGGAGAGAGTCCAGCGCACGGCCACAAGGATGATCAGGGGCCTGGAACATCTGCCCTATGAGGAGAGGCTGAGGGAGCTGGGCCTGTTCAGCCTGGAGAAGAGAAGGCTGAGAGGGGATCTAATCAGTATATATAAATACCTCAAGGGAGGGAGTGCAGAGGACTGTGAAGGTCTCTTTTCAGTGGTGGCCACTGATAGGACTAGAGGAAATGGCTGGAAACTGAAACACCAAAAATTCCATAGGAACTTAAGGAAAAACTTCTTAACAGTGAGGGTGACAGAGCACTGGAACAGGCTGCCCAGAGAGGTTGTGGAGTCTCCTTCTCTGGAGATCTTCAAAACCCGCTTGGATGCAGTCCTGTGCCACGTGCTCTAGGTGTCCCTGCGTATGCAGGGGGGTTGGACTAGATGATCTCTAGAGGTCCCTTCCAACCCTAAGCATTCTATGATTCTATGTCCGTGGCCAGAACGTGGCTCTGTCGAGCTGGCTAAGTGCTCATTTCACTTTCTGTCATGTCTTGAGGTGAGGGTACCCAAGGCCAGGGTATCCTGGACAAACAGCTCTTCAGCTGCCACTTCTGAAGGGACTGCAGAGCCCTGTGCTCTTTTCCTCAAAGACAGCAGCCCCAGCTCTGTGCGCATCACCTGGTTGCTCGCTGCCGGAGAGCTCTTTACTTCCCCAGTGAGGCTAATGGTACTGACTGCTCTGGGGACACCTCTGCACAGAGGGACCCAGCTGGGAACTCCCCCAGTTGGGGTCTGTCCCTTCAGCAGCACTCCAAGCAGTCAGCGATGAAGTGTGTTTTGAGAAGCTCCCCACAGGGCTCCTTGGCAGAGTGGATTGAGCTTTGCACTTAACTCCTAGATAGCCTAAGAAGACCTTTACTATGTGGGACAGTCTCACACTTAAAAGATTGTTCATTTGGCTGATATTCAATTCAATATTACTTGTCCCAGTAAAAGTTTTCCAAGAGTTGAAGAGAAAGGCCAGCCTAACTCAGGACACAAGCCCTTGAGTTACATTAACAGTGAAAGGCATCACTCTTGTATACATGTCTGCCCATTTGCCCAGTCTTCCCTCTACAGAAAGGGACATGGGGCTGCTGCTGTCTGGAGTCATCTAGAGGGGTCATGTTATTTCTGTGCATGTCCCTCACTGCTCCCCGCTCTGCATCAGAAACACTCTTCATTCTCTGTGCACAGGCTGCATTGCAGAGCACAGATTGGGGCACCAATAAGACAGCAACCAATGCACCCAAACACTGTGCTAGGCTGAAGCTCTGTCTCTGGAAACTTTCCACCTGTCCCCTTCCTCCTCTTCATCTAGCACAGGGCACTTGGGTACACACAGAGGAGCTAGACAAGAGGGAAGGGGCCAGGAAGCTTCAGGGGGCTTCAGAGCACGCAAATGACTTTCTACATGGGCCCCTGGATCTAGGTACCCATCTTCTCAAGTCCCAGTCTGTGAGCACAAATGCTGCTTGACTCCTACCCTAAATTCTGCCTGGGCCTTCTTTCTCAGTCCAGCCCTTTGGTTACCTGAAGCCAGACAGGAAACCTCTGGTAGAACATGAAATGGAGCCCAAATATGACCCACCCCTGCTTCACCCAGATTAGCTCTGGACACTTGCAGTTATCAGTGACCACAGAGCCGTGAGTATCTCTGGGCTACACAAGAACCTCAACACCTACAAGAAAAATCTTTCATGTCTCTGCTGGGGCCACAGTACACCAAGATCATTCCTGGTTTGTTTTCAGGTCTTTTCATTATCTATCTACTTTATTATCTGGGGATACCTAGGCTCCAAGGTGTAAGACTGAAGTTTCAGAGATCATGTTTAAGAAAGGTCATAAAATCCAGTGTGAACTGGAGATGCCCTCTGCTACAGAACTGACACATGGCTGCAATGTTGGTTTGTGCCAGAGGCTGAGAAGGAAATGCAGGGGTTCTGTCTCCAACCTCGTGCTGCTCTTTGGAAGCATGAGAAAGAAGGGGAAAAGACAATCTGAACATCTTTGATCCTCCAAAAGAATAGAGTTTCAGCTCAGTATGAGTGTGGGGGGTAAGAGCGTGGGTCATTTCTTGTTTAAGCCTAACAGGGTCACCCACTTCTGATCTTAGAGATTTGAGAAAAAAATGTAGAACACTGTGAGCCAGATGGGAATCAAACTCAAATCTCCTTCCAAATGCCTTCATTAGTTTTTAAGACAGATGCTTCGGAAGGATGAATACTAGCCACAGGGTTAGAGGCTATAAATACAGCTTGCAAGATCTCCAGGCTGCTTTGCTGTTGAAGGCAGAGTTACTTTTGTACTAGCTGCAAAGAATTCCTCCAAGTTTCATTCAAAGAAAAATGTTCCTTTCTTATCTTTGGTCTTAAAAAGATTCTTTTCACCAAACATTTTCTTGACATCATCCAGGTCAGCTGAATTATCCCATGCCCTGTGTTTTGCTTGTTTATTGCCTTTTGCTCCAACCCTTTTTCCTGGCCATAGTCACACTTTGTATGTGAGCAGCGAACAGCCATCAAGGTAAATGCATGTATGGGAGAATCTCAAGTCTTTCATTGAAAAGAGGATATATGCAACTTTTTACAGCATATTGGTTCCTCAAATTCAAAGCACAAGCTGCTGTAAAGGGGTTGGCGGAAAGGCTGGCAGCAACCTTAGATCTACTGGGCAGGGGCCCATAGCTCTGCTAGAAAATGGTTAGAGGTTCACAAAAGAAAAAAACACTGAAGACCCCTAAAGGGTCTTAATTAATTTTCCCCTCAACAGACAGGAAGGATTCTTCCTCTAAAAATGGTTTTTTATTCCAGTTGTATTTCCCAAAGGTGTCTTTTAACACCCATATCAAGATAACAGAATCTCAAGGAAAAATCCCAGAACAAAGTAATGATTCCTGTTACAGAGTTCCCTGGACTACTTTTTTTTTTTTTCTTTTTTGATGGCTAGTGAGGCAGAATCGAGGGTATTTCCTGGTGTCTGCTTTGTTCTGCAAGCCTCAGAAAAGAAATAACCCTTTTATCTGCCTCATTTTCACCCTAGACTCCTTGTTAGTTTCATTAGAGACTCCGAGGTCTTTAGGGTGATTAGATCCCATAGTATATAAATGCAGGTAGAATGCAGCACAAATGGGCTTTGACTGTGGCTCTGCCTTTGTATACTGCTGTATAATGGAAGTGATAACGTTACAGTACTGGAGAGAAGAATCTGGCCCTAGCATTTGGCCTCTCATCCACAGCTCCTCAAAAAGAAGGCAGGGCATAGCTGACCCGAGCCACGTGTATATTCACACAGACACGCAGGAAACTAGAAAGCTGCACGTCCTCATGCTCGTATTGTGATACCTACATCAGAGAGCTGAGAACAGCCAACATGGACTGCTTGCCCAAAAAGGAGCAAACCTCCACCAGCTCACCAGCTCATTACTCGGCAGGAATATTACCCCGCAGCCTGGCAGAGCCTCTGCAGGGAGCTGCATTTCCATGAGTCACCTCAGCCGAGAGACAACAAATAAAGGAACCCGAGACAGGCAGCACATTTACTTCTCTCTCCACAGAGTCTGCAGTTCCCTGGAGGATGGAGATGCAACAGCTCTGCAGAGCCCTGGGTGGCAGCAGAGCCCCGCAGCTTCCTAGGGCAGATTCAGCGCTGCTTTTTTTGCAGTGCAGTCTAAACAACGCAGTGTGACTGTCCAGCATGTGGCAAGTGTTAGTTGTTCATCAGGACAAAGTATATTAAGGTAGGGAAAGGAAATTATTAGGCAACTCCACGTAAACTACCCCAAGAGCATTTTGCTGGGATTTGTTCACTCTCACGAAATGACCAAACTGTCTCTGTGCAGGAAAAGAAGGAATGGGCCCCAAAATAAATCTTCTAACCCATGGAAATAAATACATAAATGGCTTAAAAATGAATATAAATTATAAAGAAGTATAAGTAAAATATTTGGATTATTTTCCCCTCCAAAATCTACGTCTACAATCTGTACATCTGCCACATTCACATCACTCATCATCTCAAAGCACCACATGGCAAATGAACTCCCAGAGAACCAGCACTTTTGTTACTCTTGTAACTATCCTGCCTGGATTAACAGCAGCTCTTTAACTGCATATCTTGCCCAGCTGACTTCCTCCTCTTAACTGGCTGTGGTGGAAATGCTGGCCCCTCCAACACTCCTGATCATTAGTAATCAGAGGCAACACCTTAAAAAAAAAAAAAAAAAAAAGCCCATAGAGATGCTTTCTCCTGATTCATGGCAGAGTGTGGAGGAAGCCCAAAGATCACCTAAGTGGCCACCCCTGCTCAAAGAGGCTCTGAGGCACCTAGTCACAGAGGTCTAAGTGGCCTAAAACACCACAAATGGCCCCCTCGTGCACAAAAGAAACCCCTGGGCAAGGAGCCTAACTGCAGCGTTTTGGTGCCTGCGGATGCAGCCGCAGGTGAGGGAGGAGCAGGCACCCCGTGGTCCAAACTGAGTCCCCCCGGGCTAGGGGCGCCGGGGCAGTAAGGGTGGCCGCGCGTGAGGCCCTGTGGGAGCTGCCAGCGCGAGGCCTGCGGCTCCTCACGGCTCCCCGCGGCTCCCCGCGGCCCGACGAGGCTCCCTGAGGGACCGCAGCTCGGGGGGACCCGCGCCGAGGCAGTGACACCGCTGGGGAGCACAGAGCTGCCGGGGGAACCCGTGTAGAAACGGTGCGCGGCTGCAGCCCCCGCGACACGTGTGGCCTGAGGGGGGTGACACCTGAGGCTGTGCGGAGGTGAGAGGCTGAAGCTAGGCCCAGGGAAGAGGGGGAAATAAAAGGTGTCCCCGGAAGTTTTTTTTTTCTTTTTCTTTTTTTCTATTTCTGAGTTGATCATCAGAATTTGACATTAAGCGGGATTAAATTTAATAATTCTTCCAGCCAAGTTCTGCCCACAACACCTGCTTACATCAACCCCATCACACAAGCAGAGCCTGCGTTGTTTTCCCAGGGAATAACGATATTCCCAGTAACGACAGCAGTGACTTAGACTGAGCCGTGGGGCTTGGCCTTGGCTGGGGGCTGGCACAGCGTGTGCACAGAGTGGGCATTGGGCTGGTGTGGCGGCAGCTGTGCACCGAGACAGCCTTGGTGTCTCCAGCAGCCTGTTCCTTGCTGTCATCTCTCTGCCTGGAGGAGCAGAACAGCTGCTGTGGTCATGAAGTTGCAACTGGTTTGCCCAGGGGTAACTGAGGGAAAGGGAAGATGCCTCTGAGCTTGAGGGAAGTGATAGGGGAAGCATGGGTGCAGAGGGTTGTCACTGTGGTAGATGAACGGCACCAAACCTGCCATTTCTGCCCATCTAATGGGACCAGTTGTAGGAAAGGTGAGATTATTGTCCGACCTGGCTGGGTGTTACTTTGGCCCTGTCCTCGGTTGGAGGAGGGACCTGCTGCAGTCTGGCTGGGGGCCACTGGGTGGTCCTGAGCACCCATGGAAGCTGAGGCCATGGCCTGTACTGGATGGGGACCGGCCTGAGTGCCACCACTGAGCAGGGACAGCAGCTAAGGAGGGCTCCAGGGCCTCCAGAAGCCTGGTGAGTAAAAGGAAAAAAGAGAAACCCTAACAATAATCATCTTCATGGTTCTGCTCAGGCCTCCACATTGAATTAATTAATAATTTTGAATTTGAGGAGCTGTTTGGAAGCAAAGACTGAATAATGCCTCCCAAGAGCAAATTGCCAGTAGGGAGCTGGCTCTCTGCCATGCATCTGTGCCAGTGGTTCCCTACATGGAGGAGGATGACAGAACAGCAACATACATCTTGCCCTATGCACCCGGCCTCAGAAGGAAAAGGGATTTTGATCAGACTTGAGGAAAAACTTATTTACTGTGAGGGTGGTCAAACACTGGATGAGGTTGTGGAGGCTCTATACCTGTTTGGACAAGGTTTTGAGCACCCAGCGCTTGGTGACCCCTCCTTGAGCAGGGATTTTGGACCAGATGTTCTCCCTTCCAGCCTCAATTGCTCTGTGATTCCTTCCTGTCAGTCCAGCTCTGTGCAAAAGGAACAATTCGGTCTTTTCTGAGGTGACCTTGAACAAAGGTCTGGTAGGGTCTGTCCTCACTATGTGGTGATAGGTAGTTACAGTGCATGCATGAGTAGTAAAAAAGACCATCATTGTTACCTACTTTGTGAAGGGAAAGCCTCACATAGAGGCCATTTCCTTGCAGAATTGCTACTCTGGGCTCTCTGACAGCCCATGGCCATGAAGCTTTTTTTCCACAGAGCTATTGCTCCAGACAGAGGTTTTTTTATTGGAACAAATGCGAAGACTCTCAGTTTTACGTGGGGAAAGGCACTTGGTCTGTTGTGTTCTCCTAGGCTCAGAGCACGAAAGACTTCGTGCTTTTTAGCTTTGACAGTTTGGAAATGCTTGTGGATGAGGTTCTGCCTCATCTCTCTCGTCCTTGAAGCCCCTGTGTTTCATGCTCTGTAGAGCTGTTTGGGATTCGACAGCAGTCCAGCTTGCATGGATTGTTTATACTGAGCAAGATATTTGAGTTTGCTCCCTGAGTCACCTTCTGGGGGTGGAGGAAATGTGAGCCCTGAAACGTCAGTGCCAGAAACTGAAGTCACATATGACCCGAAGCAAAAGGTGTGAATAGCTTTCCTTCCCACTCATTATGTCAACAGCAACACCAACCAAGACTCCCACCTTCTGGAAGAGTTAAAAACCTTAGGTCTGTTATTTAGTCCTTCTGTATGAGGTTTCTAAATCCTCTCCAAGTTCTGGTTTGTGTCTCATGGCCTTTCATGTATTTGGGCCAGGATGCGATCTGAGGATTCCACAACTTTACTCAAGAAGGCAGGCCAAAAGCACAGCCGTGTCCTGAGCAAAAAGCTCAGATGTATCTGCATGTGGAGTCAGAGGTTTGGTTGCAGCATTTGGAGTATTTAAACTCACTCTAATTCAGGGTACTAACAACTGTGTGACGATGGCAGCCTGTCTGTGCCATCTAGGTCCTTGAGTAGATACTGGGAGCAGCAGCAGGGATAGATCGGTGATGAAGGAAGTCCCTTGCTGTTGACATGTAAGAAGCCTAAACCAAGGGTAGTTTGGGTCTGTCTGGTGTTTCAGTGACCATAGAGCAGGTCTATCCTGCCTCAAGGAGTAAGAAACTTCCTTGCAACAATCTCTTCCCCCCTCCCTCCAGTGCTGTTCATTCCTCCACTCCCTCCTGCTGCCTTTCACGGGCTCTGTTCATTAGACTTCATTTTTGGAAGATATTTCTCAGGTGCTGGGCTGACACCAAAGTCTTCTTCCAGGAGAATCAGGTCAGCAGAGCTGCATAAACTTTGTCCCTGCATGTTTTGGTTCTGCTTTTCTTTTTCATTACTGCTTCCCCACATCCCTCGCCTGAGATCAGTGTGCAGTCTGATACCAGGTGATGCTTGAAAAGCCCCATCTGGTTTTGCTGTTAAGTCTGAATGGAAAAGGGTTGTGTTCAATGCTTGTTTAATTATGTCTGAATAAGAAATCGCGCTGGGACCATTTCATGAAGGACACTTTACAAATGTTTTATATTATTATTGTAATAATTTAGTGAGAGTTACACATGCGTGGAGGGAAGAACAGACCTTACTACTGCTGGCTTGCAGGATTTGGAGAGTTGCACATTGCTGCTGTGGGCAGTGAGGAGGGCACGTTACCCTCCAAAAATGCCTAGTGCACGGCCTTTGCGGAGCTTCCACAACGCTCGCGGCCTCGCTCAGGACGCGACTTGCACTCGCTGCAGTCTCGCTGCAGAATTGCAGCACGGGTCGCTCAGGACAATGCCAGTGCAAACTGCCAGGGCCAGCTGGGGCAGTGACAGAGGTGACGGCTGTTTGCTTCCCCTCCGGGAGGCCCTTGGCTCCTGCTTGTTTATACAGAACTGTCAATAATGAATGCATAATGGAGAAAGTCCATTTAATTTTTAATTTTCACTAGCCCCCTCCAATCAAATGCAGTGTGTTAAGTCTCTCTGTCATCTTCACCCATGCGAAGGGTGTTTGATGGAGGTCTTCATTAACCCCGGGTCTGCTCACGGCATTCTGCCAGGCCATTAGCCAGTTAGTTACAACAGCAGTGACTGGCACTTGGCAAGCGAGAGGTTAGGCGGCCCTTGCCAGGTCCAGAGCGTGGCGGGCATTAACTCTGTGTGACTGCTTGGAGAGGAGGTGGAAACTGTTTGGCTGAGCTCTCTGAGATCGTGGTGTCTCAGGGACTTAATACACCCAGTGTGGATGACAGCCCTTGAGTTAAGCCATCCCAGCCTGTCACAATTCCCAGGTGAAGTCACTTTGGCTTTGGGGCTGCCCTTGCAGGGAAATCATAGGAGGTCTGGCAAAGAGGTGAAAGCACCATCTATAAACTGAAGAGGGCAAATATGCATGTTCTCATCCTGGAGTAACAGGGCATGGGTTGAATCAAGTGCTTAAATCTTCAGTGAGAGCGTTCACACAGGTTAATCCATAGTTCCCAATGTGCTAGAAGGTTGCTATGGGACCACAGGATCACATTTAATAAGTCCATTTAGGATTTGACTTAGGAGCTTCTGCTGGATTGCAACTTGGGAAGAATCTGACGCACGTTGGGGAACCAAAGCTCAGCTGGGATTTGAGTCTTCTCCAAAACTCATCTCCAGCCGGGCTGCACTTCTTAGCCTGGGTTAACTTGGATGGCATCATCCTACTAATGACCGGCACCATGAGGGGCTGAGCTGTGCTCTTGAGGTAACAGATGCTTGGTAATATCAACAATATGAAACTAATGGAAGTTGGGTCAAAGTCTCACCGTGATTCTCTGTTGAAAGCATGAAATCGAAGCCAGGAAGGAGTCCTGACTTTACAGGAGTGCTGAGTGACTCCTGGAGAGTTGGCAGAACTTCATGCTGGAGATGGGCTTGAGGCAAGGGTTTATAGCTCTGAAAAGTCACCTTCTCTTAGTGCTTGTCCCAAACGTGTCTCAACATTTACTATTTTTAGAGTCTTTCTCTCAAATGAATTTGCCTAGGGACAGCCTTCTGGGGATTCAATTAAACTCTAAAATAAAATAAACACTATCCCTTAGCAAGGCCTTGAATGCTAAACAGTGTCATTATTTGAACAAAGTAGGGCTGTGAGTTTCAATGTTTAAACGTCCTCTATTTTCATCAACTAGGGGTCAGAGGCAGTGAAGGTGGGAAGCCCCGTTCATTAACTGAGCTCATGTACTCTCATAGCCCCTCCGTGCCCGCTCTGAAGTGATCCAGACACCTTTAGGCTGTTTCCCTGGAATGAAATCTGCATTTTAGTGACTCAGTTTGAAGGCACTGAAACAGTTCCCATTCTTCTTCAGAATCTAAACCAACTCTGCTCTTCTTGCATCTGTCGCTGTGGGGGGATTTCTGCCAGCAGTTTCTGGGCCCTGAGTAGGAATAGTGCTAATGAACTAAGTGGAAGTGACTGTTTTAGGGTATTTAAGGACCCATGGAGCTTTAGGGTTTTGTACATCAGTCTAAAACCATATTCTGAAAATTCAGGGAGTGAAAAACAAAGCCCTACATTGAATCATATAAAGACACGACCAGATGTTCACAATGAGCAGAAGAGTAATGTGAGAAAGTTTGTTGAGATCTACTCCTGTTAAAAATGTCATAAAGTTAGGTAGATACATTGTGCAAATAATGTGAAGAGCGGAGGATTTTCCAGAGCTTGGATTTTGTTGATAAACCAAATTCCTCCCCTTGGCCAAAATGATTTAAGGATTCAGTTATCAGCTAAAAATCTCCAGGTCTGTTTTCCTGTGAGGTGCTGAGAAAAGATAAACAAGGAGGTGCGGGACTGACACCTGCAAAAATCTGTTCCCGGGTCTGATTGTTCTGGTGAGACTTTAGCAGGCAGAGGATCTGCATTGGCCTTCATAGCTGTCTGTCTGAAGTGACCCTTCTGTGAATAAATTAATATTTAAAGAGGTTGAGTCCTCTAACACATTCAGAATGGAGCTGTGTTCATTACAGAGGAAGTCTCTGGAGTGCTGCCTTATTGTAAACTCTGCCCTATGTGAGTTTTGCAGTTTAGAGCCTGAATACAGAGGTTGTTTTTCCGTTTCAGTTGGGTCTTGAAAACAGCAACAAAATAACATGTAGTTTATCTTTGTTCCAGCCAAGACATAAATGTTTTCTGTAAGAAAATTTTAATTTTAGTCCCATTTTCTAATAATGCTGTTCAGGAGCCTTTCAAGGCTGTGGTGAAAATTGGCAAACTCCTACTAATGTAATGCTAAAAATAGTGTAGAAAAGGAGTTCTTCCAGTAAAAGAGGTAAAACTGGAAGCTACTCAGGCCTGACAGTTACAGCTTGTAATTGCATTTGGAGAATGACCACTATTAAAGAGCTGCTGTCCTGCTTAGGAAGAGGCTTCCACTCCAGGCTTCATGGTGAAGATCAGATCCACTGAAGTTCCTGAACCTGGGCTGGCTCATGAACTAGCCAGAAGCCACCTGCAACTTAATAGTTCTCATCTGAGCATGCAAGGAGGTCGACAGCAGTTTTTCAGAGACATCTAGACATTGAATTACGAGCAGAATACGAATCAACAGTGGCAGAGTGGTACAAAAGGGGATGCGAAACACAGGCTGTGTGAGCCCGAGTGCGACCTGCAGGACAGGCAGCATCAGCCTTTTGCTCTACTAAGAGCTGGGCGGCTTCACTGGGGTGTTGAGTCCAGTTTGGGGCACTGAATTCAAGAGTAATGGAGACCAATTAACTGAGAAAACTGCAAAAAGAGACCAATAAAATGATCAGAGGTCTGGGAAACTGTGGCTGGTAGGAATAGTGAGAAATAATTGGGCTGTGTGGCTTAGAGGGGAGAAAAATAAGTTACAATAGACTTCAAGCACAAAAGGCAGCTGTAAGAATAGGAACAGAGCTGCATTCACGTCTGCTGTGGATGAGAAATCACAGCTTGCAACAAAGAAAGAATAAGGAAAACTTCTGTGGCAGAAGTGATAAAAACACTGGAGGAAGAAAAAAAAAGGGGGTAGGGAGTGAAGTTTGCGGGTGAAGCGAACCTGGGTTGGCGCAGAGCCCGCGCGGGCTGGGGCAGGAGCAGCTCCGCAGCTCCCCGCTCCCCGCGGCCTTGCAGGGTCCCGGCGCACACAGACACGCACGGCTGCCCTTGCGCTTCCCCCAGTAAATGCATGTAAAGGGCATTAGAAAACAGGGATCCTTTGGTAGGTGTCTCCCAGGCAGGTTCTTTTAGGTATTTGATAAACCTTGTTAATTGTAATACTTCCTGGGATAGTCTGTCTCAGACCAGGCTCTCTTAGGAGGCAATTGACACCATGCAGTCAAGTGGCAGTGTTAGCAGCTCTCTCGCTTAGATGCTACTTTTTATTTATATCTCTCTGTCTAAAAGAATATAAAATAAAAATTGCCAGGATTTTTTTATTTGTTTTTAATCCAGCTTTGCTGTCTCCTGCTGCTGCTGCACAAAACCTTGGGTGCAGCCGTTTCTCAGGTGACAGCTAATCCCTTCTTCCTCACTGTCAAGGCAAAAGGAGCTTAGGGAGGTTCGGAGTTGGAAGCATCAGTGTTTGAAGCAGATGTCCCCAAAATAGACTAGCAGATAGGGGTCCTGCATGGGGAAGAGCAAGACAAGGGCAAAATGGTCACTTGGCGCGTTCGGGCAGGGAGGGGACAAAACAGGCAGTGGGTCTCTCCATGTAGACTTTCAATGTGCTAGTGTTGCTTCCATCTTCTCTCCCCTCCCTCTTTGCTGTGCATCATCGTGCATAAAAACAAGAGTATTCTGTGATTCACAGAAACTTTGAGAAGTCCTGATTTCATCCTGTTCCTAGCATGGGTCGGTTTATGAAATGTCAGCATTGCTGCAGGATTTGAACATCCTTCCCTCTGTTAAAGCTGGGGTTTCTTTTGAATTTCTGTACCCTAGAAGTGCTTAAAATGTTGGAGAACTGAGCAGAGGACGAGAGGAGTGGAAGTTGGTGTCAGCTCGGCAGGCTTTGCCTGGGGCATCCGCAGGCATCTTGGTTCATAGAGGCCGTTCTGGGGTAGCTTGTGTGAACTGGGGGATTAAAAGCATCACCCCAAAATCAGCAGCGCTCAGGCAAGTTACAGCTGGGAGAATGATGAGAAAACTCAGTTCCCAGACTTTTGTTTTGGTCGGCCTATTGCTTGAATTTCTTTACCCAAGTTTAGGGCTCCCTGGGATCCCGGAGCATTTTATGAACTAGAAGGGTACATTTTTACAGGCCCACGCGTTCTGTTTCTGGAATGTTCCAGGTAATGCAGGATGCCATGGGCACCCTGTCCGTAGAAATTAAGCCAACAATAAATAACCCCATTGAAGGTGATTTGGACTCGAAACGACTCAGCTGAAGGTGAGGTAAGCAGGATGGAGAGGGAGGCCGAGGTGTTTGCTGGTAGCCACGTGAACGAGCAAGCCCTGGTCCTGGCCCCGGAGGTATCTGCGGCGGCCCCCAGGTGCAGACCCTGCCTCCTGCTGTCCTGCTTGTGCCCTTCGGTGTGATGAATTGCTCTGTCCAGAGCGAGTTGCAGGAGCTGAACATGTGCCTCGCCTGGAGGATGAGAGGACCAGTGTCCTGGAGTTGAAATGCAAAGGACATAAAATGCCATAAATGCTGGTTTTTAGCATCTATGCTATAAAATACTTTATAATACTTTATAGCATAGATGCACTCCCTGACACACAGGTTTTTAAGGCTAAGAAGACAGTAATCGTTTTTGCGGCAGGATGCATCTCACTGTACTTTGATATCTAAATGACAAATAGAATCTGAGCTGCTCCCTTTAGATCCTTTTTACATTGATTGTAAAGACACAAGGACTTAAGGGTGATTCACAGGATCTGGCCTAGCTGCGTGTTTTGGCAGGACATGACTCATTGTTTTTCTCCCCTGCCTATAAAAGGGCCTTTGGCTGAGCAGAATAAACTTAGACATCCAACTTGCAGCCCTCCAAAGCCAGAGCCCCTCTTGCCTGTTAACATGTCACGAAGGCTTTTCTTGGGGGCAGCTTACGGCGAGCGCTGCCGCTGTGCGCGCGCATCGCGCTGTGAGCCGGGACGTGCGCCCTGGCCTCGCACACGCTGCGTCTCGGTGAAGGACCCTGTCTTTCCGTAGCTGCCTCCTGCCTTCCCTGGCGCGGGGCTGTCAGCCAAGACCCCTGCAGGGCTCCAAGGGGCCTGCTCGGTCCGCAGCTGACACCGTTTCTCTTGGCTTCAGTAGCAGAGGTGCCAAGTAAATTTATAGGGTTTATACTGTTAATTTTTGCAAGCTTGCTCGAGGAGTTAGTCTGATGAACGACTCTTCCTTGTCCCTGGAGCGCAGAGATTCGCTGCATTTCCACGCGCAGCTCCCGTTGCCGCTCCGGGTGCGATGCCGATGGAGCCGAGAGCGCGAGGCCGAGGCCCCTCCGGGACTAGCGCAGGATCTCGCTGTGGAAACCAGCTCTGGAGACAGGAGCTGAGAAGCCTGAGCCCACACTGACAGAGTCCGCCTGGAAAGAAGCTAAGGAGAGAGAACAGATAGATGAGATGTGCTGCAAGGATGGTGCTCGAAGACAAATATTGCATTTACTACGAACGCAGTTTGTGCAGGATGTGATCTCCTACCAAGAGTGTTGTCCTTGCACCCTGCCTGCTTGCACTGCCGACGTGCCCAGGTGCTGGGACTTGCCACAGCTCACAGAGCGGAGCTGGGCCTGAACTTCACAAATGTGACATGGCTTTTTAGGTCTCATTGGGCTGTGTGAAGGAGCAGGTACAGTTCCCTTGGCCAGACAATGAACAAAGATTAGAATGAGGCTTGAATCCTTGCTCTGCAGCACATCCTTTGTTTCTGCCTCTCTTAAATGGGCATAATTAGCCTTTCCTGCTTCCATTAAGCATGTGGAAATACATAAAAGCAAAACTCAATTTTCAAATTAAATGCTATTATTAACATCTAGTGTTTGATGGATGATTATGGTGTTCGGCAACACAAATGCTTCTCTTGGGGCATTGGGCCAATGACGTCCTAGGATATTTTGCAGTTTCAACCTGATTAAAAATGAAATTCTATTACAAATCTCTGAAGAAATTCAAACCATTGAATAGCAATTGGAAGGGGATTCTGCCTACTGTGAGACATAAATACTGACAGCTCTAGCTACAAATGGTTCCTATTTTATTTTTTTATTTTTTTGAGTAACTTATAAATTAGAAGGATGTACCTCAAGAACAGCCTGGGATCATAAAAGGAAAGTAAAAGTAAAGACGCTCCAGAGCTAGACCATTACAGAGCTGTAGTGCAGGCAAGCATAAGCTTTTTAAAAATCAATAGGAAATGTCACTGGCAACACTGGATTTCAGCACCAGGGTAGGCAGATCAAAAGGGGCTGCGAAAAGTGCTGCAGAAGTTTGCAAGAGACGTGGCTGTGCGGAAGCAGCAACCGTGAGAGCCGGTTTTCCTGCTTGCCGGAGCCGTGAGCGGGAGGCAGCGGCTGTGCAGTCGGCACCCGCCGTCCTGGCGGAGGTTGGGGCGGGTTTGCCGCGTTCGCTCTCCTCAGGACTCATCTCGGAGGAGCCTCATGAATTCGAGTGCTGACAGGCATTTGATTTTGACAGGGTTTGGATGTTTCACTATGTGAGCTTCTATAAAAAAGCCAAGTTCCCTCAAATTCCGCACTCAGTGATGTGTGCGCAGCTGTGTGCAAGTTACTGGCTGGTAGGGGTAAAGGAGACGAGAACCTGACAGTTCAAACTCAAGGCAACCCTCACTTCTTTAGCACTATGTTTCCTGCAAATCAGTCCACAGGCAATCCGTAGCCTTCAAGAGCCCCCACAAATATCAGAGGAAGTGCAGGTGGTGGGGAAGAAAAACCTGATTGTGGAGAGGGGAGGGCCACGTCCCTCTCCCCGCTGCGCGGGCTCGTTTGTGCATTTCCCTCATTAGGCTCCAGAGTCCTCGGCAACAGGGAAGGAGCTGTCTGCTGGGCCTGGGTAAGAGGGGTTATTTCACATCCCGAGAGCTGGGGTGGGAATAAAACTCATCCTGAGACCGTGAATCTTTGTGATCATTTCCAAGAAGGCCCTCTAGATATTCTAAATATTTTAAGCATTTTTTTTTTTCCTGGAGGGGCCTTGGCCTTGCGCTCTTGGCTCCATTGGCACCGCACCCGGAGCAGCAACGGGAGCTGCGCTTGGAAATGCAGCGAATCTCTGCGCTCCAGGGACAAGGAACAGTCGTTCATCAGATTCTAACTCCTCAAGTTAAATATATAATGAGAAGGTTCAAATAATTCAGACTGGGGGGAAGTTAGGAATTTAGACCTGGGTACAGATTTAATTGGAACTTTAGTAGGGGTGGGAAGCAGGTTCTTTTTTCCTTTTTTTTCTCCTTCCTTTTCCTGTCATTTCTCATTTTTATGCAATTCAGTTGTTTTTGCATCAAGCCAGGCGGAGAAACAGAAATGTCAATAAAGAATCATTTTCTCTTGAGATTTCTGCCCCACTTTTACAGACCTGAGAAATCCTCATGGGTAGTTCAAGAGCAGGATTGCAGAGATCATTACAGATTTGGGTAGTTTCATCAAATGCTAGAGGTTTATTTTTCACTGTCTTCTATAATTATATGTTTCCTTTTTGCTTTGTAACATCCAGGTCTCTTTCTTAACAAAAAATTTTATTTTCAAATGAAAATACCATTGTAGCTTTAGAGTAAATATCGGGTCTCCAGCTCTATCTCCTTCTTCAGAAAGCAACAGAAGAAAGAAATTCCTGAAACTGTAAGAAAGCCCTTGAAAATAAAATGAATGCAATATATTTTGATGTAAAGCTTCTTTGAAAATTGGAAAATTTTGCCCAAAGTGTTTTTTTTTTCCCATTTAAAAAATATGGATTGTATTTGCCAGCAAGAATCTCCCAAATAGCTTCACCTTCAGTTATTAAAAGAACTTGTGGCAGGAGGGCAGACATCGAACCTCAGTTTCCCCATCTGCCAAACAACGACAAGGGCAATGGCTTCCTATGTCCGGAGCCGCTAGTAGTTGTTAAGGGTGGGTTTTTATTTCCATTCTGATACAGTTGGGTCAGGAGAAGGGGGAACACGCTCATCCCGGGGTAGAGCTGCTCTGCTGGGTCGGGAGCTGGGTTATCCCCTTTGCCATTGTCATCAGTCTGATGAGGCTTTTGCCCGAGATGGAGTTGTGTCATCCTGGGGAGGTCCTATTGCTTTGCGCTGCCAGTACAGGTTCTGGGCTGTGTTTTGCGTGATAAAAATGCCTGAAAATGATTCGAAGTAAAAGTTTGGCTCCTAGAAGTGGGGGAGATGTTTGCTGCAGGCTTCAGTGCAGCTAGGAGCCCCCTGGGGTCCTCGGGAACCTGGTTTCTCACATTAAAGGCAACTCAGTGTTACTGAGAGGAATTCATCCTTCGGGGAGCTAAAAATCTCATGATTTTAGGAATGAAGAATCATGTCTTATGGTTAAAGTCTGTGTGCAAAAATGATGACAGCGCAAGCCATGATTTTTTTTTCTCTCCCTGCTAACTTCTTATGGATGCAGGTCACACAGGCAGGTCTGGCTGCAGGAAATAAGCAGCCTCGAAGAGCACAAGCAGCGCAGGAGTCTCCAGCAGCTGCCTTAGTCATTGTTAGTCCTTTCTTAGTTGCTTTTTTCTTTTTTTTATTTCCAGTTCTTTAGTCCTCTCCATCAATATCTTGTTTCTTACCTCCAGGCCAGAGCGCCTGTTTATTTGTGTTGGCTCTTCTCTTTGGGCTTTGATTTATAAGTAGCTGCACAGGGAGAAGAGTCGGCCTGTGGCCGGGCACTACGGACCTGCGCCACGGAACAGGATCCAAGGCCTGCGGGGCTGGATCGGCTCTTGGTCCCCCTTGCCCAAAACAGAGCCTGGTAAGAAAGAGAGAAACCGAAGTACGTGAGCACCCCGCCATCCGTGGAGGGGTAAATAACCTCCATAACTCAGCTCAAGCCGCGCTTTTGTGTTTGGAGTTTCCTCGTGTTGGCTTTGCTGCCATCTGCCAGATGTTAACTGCACTGGAGCCGTCATCAATACTTGCATTTTGTCACCGCTGGTGGAGGTCAGTGTTCGTTTTGTGTTGCATCGGATGCTGGTGCAAAGAGGCCACAGTCGCCTCTCAACAACTCAAAATCTAAGTACGCAGAAGGGGAAACCGAGGCCAAGGAAGAGCCTGGAATCGGCTCAGCTCACGTGGGATCACGTGGGATCCTGTTCTCTTTCTGCACACTGTACTCTCCACTTCCTAAAATGTTCTGTCCTTCTCTAGGATTAATAGCCTTTTTTTTCCTGCTCATGGATTTATGAGCTGAACACAGTGAAGGGCAAAAATTCTTCCTGTAGTTTCTCTCCAGCATCCTTTAATGCAGCTTTATCTCAGAAGGCCAATACTGAGTAGAGAGAGGGTTAAATCAGGAATCAACAATTGTCCCATGGAAAATTGAGCACAGGCTCTTTATTTTGGGGTAAGATTTTGATTATGCAAATAGCACTCAATCTCAGTGCTGTTCCTTGCCTTATTCTGGGGGCCATGCAGCCCATTTGCAATTAAATTGAGCCTAGTTACCCTCCAAAATAAGAAGAAGCTGTTCTGAAAATTAGTAGTATGAGTCTCTTCTACCTATTGACAAATTATTTCTTAATGAAAAACATCTGCTCGGGCTACAAAGGTTCTCTCATCTTTACTTCTGCCTCCTGCAAATGTTTTTTACTTTGCATATTGCAAAAAAAAGTGCTTTGGTCGTATAGCCAAAAAGGATGGGACAGTATTGATAAAACGCAGCAGTGCTGTGAGTGGAATATAATTTCCCCCCCATTTAATTATCCTTTTTCTTTATAACAGGTGTAATGAGCACAACACCTGATGGCTAATGATAATCCAGATGGCTTGGAATTGTAACTCCATATGCTGCATGATTTAATGCAGAACAAGGATGAAGTTAACTCTGTGTGGGCTGAAGAAACAACCTCTGTGGATTATTTTGAAAATTTATTTTGGCAAAGAAACAGTCAGGAGATATCACAGCATCACAGGAGGGTTGAGGTTGGAAGGGCCCTCTAGGGATCATCTAGTCCAACCGCCTGCTCCAGCAGGGGCAACTGGAGCAAAGGGCACAGGGTCACAGCCAGGCGGGCTTGGAAGAGATGCTTGGAGCTGTCTGCTCCATGGGATGTTGGGGATGGCACCCGTTTTAGAGTTTTGACTAAGTGGTGGGGCAAAATAAAGGAGTGAAGCTAGTGTGTGCACAGCTGTGTTTTGCATTACAGAGCCTTTCCAGGAGCTGCGCTTGGTGTGCGCTCTGTGGTGACCCAAATCCCGAATGCAGCTCTGTGTGCAGGAGACCTAGGTGTTTCAAAGAGTTTGATGGTGCCTGTTGACTTGTAGCATTACTGAGTTTATTCTGCTTCTCTGTATGAGAAGAGCTGGGTATGCTGCTAATGCAGGTCTTGATTTGCACTAACAAGGCCCATTCTTGTTCGTGACCCAGCTCTTAGGGTCTGATGCTGCTCTGTTGACCTTGAAGTGATCCTGAGCTATTCCCAGAGTTAATCCCGCAATCAGGCTGCACGCAGAAATGTTTCCAGAGCTGCACATTTCCCTGTTGAGATGGCACAGCTGCTGCCCAGTTAACATGAATGTTTTCTCCGTAGGGAGCTGCTTATCTGTAAGTCCCAAGGATTCTTTATCCGGAGAGGCGGCATCGCAGTCCTCGTGTGGGGAGGGAAGCGGGAACGGGCTGGCTCTGACTCACTCGAGCAGTAAAGCTCTGCACGTGCTTTCGTGTCCAGCTAGAGCGGTGCCATGCAGAGACAGCACGGTTTGCCCAAAGTCACACGCCAAACTGGAAACAGGAATCGGGAGTTCTTTGGACAGCTACTGCAGCTGTAGTTTATATTGAACAGCTTTCTGTGCTGCCCAGAGGACAAGAAGCAAAAAAAAAAATAGCAAAAAAGTGCCTTGGTAAATGTTGTGCAGTTCTGGAAAACAGCACTTGGTGCGTGGTGGGAGGTCAAGAACTGTTTTCTCTGGATCAACAGCAGCAACTTCTTGTGACAAGTTTTGGAAAAGTTTGTGACTGAGGTGGCTCAGTGGTGTTGAGAAAACACATCAGTCGGGGGCTAGCGCAGAGAGCCTGGTACCCATTCACTTTTCAGGGATTTCTGGCACATTTCAAGCAGGAATTCCTCTTTCTCCCCTGGGAGATGGGGCGGATTTGTAGGAGGGGAGAAGGGAAATAAATCCCAGTGATCCTAGGATCCACTGGCAATGATTTGATCAGTAAGAAAGTAAGAAGCAGCTGTGTGAAAATGTTGCGTCTGCAGCCATGGGAATAAAATGCAGCCCACATACCGAGCACGAGGAAAATGTCAGCCTCGCTTGCTTAGTTATTCCGTTCTCTTGCAGCAAGGGCTGAGCTACTATCATGAGTTTCGTACTCACAGGCAATTTCTCCTCTGTTTGAATCAAATGTTTGACAGAATGAAGAAAGAAATGCGTGGCCTGTGCATCATGTCTTTACAGTGCATGAACGGGGAACTACTTCAGTGTCTGTGGAGCAGTGAAATTCATACCTGCAAAGAGAGCCAGCCCAAAGCTTTTGTTGGGTGACATCAATTTCTTTCTATAGGGAGTCAGTAAAAGAGAGTCAATGCAAACACGGTCTTCTCTGCTCATCTCCTGTGGTCTGTTGTCGTTTGAGTAGCTCTCAGCCTTGGGATGTGAAAAGATTTAATCTTAATACAGGGGAAAGCATCTTCTGAAGAGGAGGTTGAAATGTTTTTTTTTTTCAGATTTATTTTCCCCTGATGGCCAGGGACTGACTCAGAGGGTTCTTCATAGTTGTTTCTATTAAGGGATGTAGCCAATTTACCTGAGAAAAAGACACTCTGCATTCTCCGTTGCCACCAGTCAGGAAGCTAGGGCAAGATGAATACCCTCTACATGTGTAAAAAGAGTAATGAGTAGGTGAAAAAGCTTTTGCTCTTCTGTGTCTCCTATGTAGATGATGATGCTGTTAGAGGACAAATGTTTCCACAGTGGAGGCCTTAAAACAGGAGATTATGGATTTAAACCTTCCTTCTGTCTCAGGGGACCATTTGTCGCTGAGCTCTGAATATCAGGAGCTACCAAGAGCCCGTGGAGGCAGAAATAGCAGCGCTCTCCATCCTCGTCATTCTGCTTGGCACCAACGGGGTTACCTCTGCAGCTGATGCCGGTCGCTGCAGGGGTGCTGGAGCCCGAGGTCCCCCCAGTTGCTACATGTGAGGGATGTAAACGCACTGCTTCCCAGCCTGGGCGGTGTCAGGAGCTCCCTGCTGCCAGAGGAGAAGTGTCGCTCTGGGTGGCTCAGGAGGCTCCATCGGGAGAGCAGCCGAAATCCCACAGGGAGATGCCCTCATAACAGGCCCTAATGGCTCTTACTGCAGGAAAAGAAGGAAAGCAGGAAAAGCAGCAGTGTTTCTGTAGCAAATAAGAAAACAAAAGATATCTGTAACATGAGGGCAAGACGTGAAGAGCCAGATTACCCAAAGCCCCCAGGCAGGTTAATTCCCTCCTCAGGCCTGGCACTTGACTGGCATATGAGGGAGGTGAGGCAAAAAGCCAGTGGTGAGAGAACGGCCCCCTCAAGCACCATCCTCTCGGATGCAGCCGGAGTGCAGGGGCACTGGGAGTGTCTCGGGACAGGCCTGCAGGGCCCCACGTGCGGCCTTTCCTCATCCTCGTGGGAAAGGGAGGGCTTGGGCTTTGTGGGCTCTCCTGTGAGGAGCAGCAGGGCTGGGAGGCGACTTTTCTATCTTTTCACATTTTCCCTCCCCACTGGAGGATAAGATGAGCTCTTTGAGGCCAGCAATATCTTCTGCCTTGGGGTGGCAATGTTCAGCTTCGCTTGTATCTCGCTGAGTGCTTGCTCTGCTCCTTCTGGGTGCCCGAGTAGCTTTGGGAACCTGGCCTGGGAAATGTGGGCTGCACAACGCGGTGTTCAGCAGTGATACTCAAATATCAAGGAGAAAATAGGACCACATCCCACCAGGCATTTGCAGGGCTTCACGCAGCCCAAGCAAGGTTGCTGACTGAGTGAATGCAGGCAAAGCAGAATGCAGGCAAACCAGGCTATGAAAGAGAAAAAGGGTAACAGAGGTGGAGCTGCAGCAGAAACACAGTAAAAATATATGCACAGCCTACCTGTGGTTAATTCAGACTGAGCTCTGGGGGGTCTCACCACTCTCCTTTCTCTTCTGCCTCTATTGCTTATTTATCCAGGTGGAACGGGGACAGCATCCTCATCTTTATGAGGGCTGCTGGTAAGTTTAGTTGTGTTTAAACAGTATTAGGGAGGTATGGAGGAGATAACAGGGAGATTACGTAGTCACCTAATCTGAGTACCGTCAGGAGAGCTGGGCATATGCAAATTCCTCGTATCAGCCACAGGTCTCTTCAGAGCACATAAATTTATTTCCAAACTCTACTTTCCCCCTTTCACAGAACTGGATGTTTACTGAAAGAACCAGCCTAGGCAGTAAGACAAGTGCCGCTCTCGTATGGCGGGACTCGCTGCTGAGCGGAGCGCCTGGGCACGGTGGTACCGTGTGGGTGAGTTTAGGAAGAGCAGAGCAGGGCCTTGTGCGACTCCTGTCCCTGCGGCGCCGAGGTCAGAGCTCGCGAACAGCATCACCCCGAGAGGAAACTGTGGGGCAGGGGATAGGCCCAAAACGGGCACCTTGGCACAGAGACAGGAGCTAATCTGCTCGTGACTCCCAGGACAGCATTGCATGAAACTGGAATCCAATGTACAAAAAAGTACCCAAGAAACGCCCAAGTAACCAAGAAATGCCCAAGAAACGGGGAATTTACCACAAACTTCCTCTCAGGTCGACAACTGTGCTCCAAAGAGGAGTAATCCCACACTCTGCCCCAAGCTCTGAGGATCCTCCCTGCTAGCAGGTTAAGGCACCAGGTTGTTTAGCTAATAGCCACAGAGCAATACTTACTGCTGACATCCAACATAATCATTTGTAGCTTTCCTACACTGAAAATAAAACAGATTTTGCTCACACTTTTGGCAGAGCTCCTTAACCACTCTGCACCCCGTCCTCTCTTACCGCATCTCCCAGCTCTCAGCTCCTGCTGTTGCCATATTGACAACACAGGCACTTTCACATTATTTATCCTGCCTGTGCTTTTTCATTTAACTTCTCACAAAGTCCATTACCCTCAATGCCACTTCCAATTGGCATTTGAATTTAAGGTGAAATCTAGACCTTGTAAAAAATAGGTTATTTTGTTCTTCTTCAGATGGTTCTGTCTCCTACGCAGTGTCACTTTGGCTGATTCATTTATACAACCTGACAAAAATCTCCCAATCTTTCATGAGCGACTTCTCTGTGAGTGTCATGCTGAATTTGTTCAGTCAAACAATGTGTATCTACCAGTGAACTGGAGACCAGAGTGCTAACGTTAGATAGGGAAACCATCCTAAGACAGCATTTCCTTTCCTGCTCTGTCTGTGAGGCTTTTTGCTGTATTTCCGTGGGTCCTTCCGTGCCTGCCTAGATTGTCCTGTCTCTACATCTCTGTCTCAGACTGATGTCCATGCTGATAGCACATAGCCATGTGCCCAGGTCTTCTGGCCATCATATCTCTCCGCCTTGTTAAATTTTAGTTATTTATTTAGAAGAAGAAAGAGAGAATAAGATTAACTCTTCTGTCTCGTAGTGTAAATATTTCTACACTTCTAACGGCCTTTGATTGCAGTGGAAAAATCTCCACAAATCTCCAAAGAGCAAGAAGTGAAGTCATTAATGACAGATGAAGGTCTAGTTTGGTTCATATAATTGTTACAAGATCTGATAATTGCCTGAAAATTCCCTGATCCCCTCCAAGCTCTCAGTCTCACTGTGGTGAGACTCTCAGGTGCTGCTGATGCAGGCAGTGGTGCCAAACTGCGGTGGGTTGAGCGTGAGACAGGGGTCACCAGACATGAGTCTGTGCCCGGTTCTGCCACCAACAGGTGAACCATGACAATGTCACTGAAGTGCTTGTATCCATACACCAAAATGGAGTAGAAAATGGCACCAGGGTCTGCAGAACAACTTGCATCAGGAAGGAAGGAACGAAGGAAGGGGGTGTCTGGAGAAGCCCTGTGGCTTCATCAGGGTTGTCCCACTTCAGAAGCAGCTGGAGCCCCTTCTGTGATGATTCACTGAGTGTAGGAGAGGTGCTTGGTCCTGCCCTTCCAAGTATTCCCTGTCTCTTCTGAGGGAAAGGTGCCAGGATGGACAGGTATGTGCTGGGCACAGCTCGTGAGCAGCATGTGGGGTGGGTGACCATCAGTCCGTCTGCAGCTGAAGGGATTTCCCTGCTTCCATCTCCTGCCGGCATTGCTCGGGCACCCTGGGAAGCAGTGCTCGGGTGGAAGAAAAGCTTCTCACCTCTTCATAACCAGTCACCTCATTTAGCACAGGAGACTGTTCATTTTTATACAGGAGTTGATACTTTAATCAGCAGTTAATTAGTTATAATTGGATATAAGTTAATTAAGAACACTGCTTGTCAAATTCATTTTGCTCTTACCCACCTCTGCTCTCCATTAGAGCAAAGTTGAAGATGCTAGTCCCAGTCAAGGGTGGCAGTTTTGGTTATCCTGTGTATAGCACAAGTCCATATCCTTCTTCATATTACTTTTTCCTGCAAAGTCCAGCCCTGTATCATGGACTACATGTGGTTCATATGCAGCAAGAATTTCCAGCAGTTTTGAGATTACTCTGGCAGGACAGGAGAAAAGATGGGGGTGAAAAAAGCCTATTTTCTCCCTTTCAGTAGTGGGGAAGCGGAAATGCAGCTTGTAACAAAGGGGACATGCAACGAGTGTGGGCTAGCAAGGACAATGTTCGTTCATTTGCCAAGAGGGCAGGATGTTTCCTGTCGAACTTCAGCTTTTTAAGTGTCAGAAAAGCTGTAATAGTTTGGTCTTCTAGGGACCAGTTTCACTGATGGCAGAGGCTAGAGATAATCTGTCCTTTTCTTATTCTTCATTCTGTAACACAGCTACACAGACTGTTCTGGCTGTCTTTGGTGGGTATCTGTTGTAATTTAAACTGTCTTCCAGACTGAAGTTCTCCTGAAGAAATTTTCCTCACTAGTTGAGAGATATTAAAAAATAAAATAGAACAAAAAAATAATCCAACTTGAAGAATGTAGATTTTATACTCAAGCCTGCAAATCTGCTCCACTTGTGTGCACTTGGAAAATACATCACTGCAGTGCCAATCATCTAAAGCAAGAGGGGAAAAATGTCAGCAAAATTCACTAGATGCACAGAGTCATTGAATAGATTCATGGGCAGCCTACTGTAATGGCAAGTTTGCAGGGGCTATCAGAGCTCTTTATACATCAAGCTAAAAAATGACAAAGAAGCTGAAAAGAGTGATTTGTGCTCTGAACCGGAGGACAGTTGGGACCACTCCAACTAAGGAAGGGTGTAATCTTTTAAAAATATGTAGTTAACCCCACAGTCTTTGTCAGACAGATATATCTGTGGCAGAGCCACGATTCACTATGGGAGAGATTGACTGATCTGTAGGACTTTGATAACGTAAATCTGTTTCATTTAAATTATATTCTAGGCCGTAGGACCTGAGGACGTTTAGAAGAGGAACAGATCTGCCAGGTCCATTTAAATAGGCCCAAATGGCCCAACTCAGTTAGAAATTGTCAGCTGGAGACAACGCCGCCCACACGCGCCCTGCGACCCGACCGCTGCGGATGCAGATCGCAGCGTGAAGCATCGGGTCCTGCACGGACCGAAGGGCCAATCGTGCTAGCAGGGAGCTGGGGCTACAGGGGCGGTGAATCGGGGTGCTGTGTGAATCATGGACATCCCCCTGAGGGGGTGAGAGCCACGGTCTCGCCTGGCAGGGACGAGCTCGGACCCTGCTGCTGGTGTGGGACAGCAGCTCTGCTTCTTCCCTGTCAGCTTAAACTGAGAACTGATCCTCACGGCATTATCCATGCTCCTTTCATTATTGGAAACTTACTGTTTTCTTTCCTTTCTCACACATACAAGGATTGGCCCTTTAGCTACGGTGGCTTCTTAGCAGAATGATCTGCATCAGTTTTAGCTCTAACTCGCTGTACCAGAGGCTCCTAATTGTCAAAAACCTTGTAAAATTTTGCCAAAAGCTAGAAAGCATAGGGCTGTAATTCGCTATAAAAGATATGGGACTTCTGCTCTTTAGTCCTACCCCAAACTTACAGACCCCCTAATGGAACCGAGTATTTTGTGGTATCATAAGGAAAACTCTCAGATCACTGTGGATGCCACATTGAGGCATTTCCCATCCCCGTTCTCTCGTGAGCTGGACCCATTTGTCCTTCTCTGCACGGGCACCCACGGATGCGACACCTCTGCTGCAGTTTTCTTCATCTAAAAGTGGGAGGTCTTACTCTGAATTTCATCACAGCCCCTAGCAAATCATGATACCAGGTTCTCCAAGACAGCTAGAAAGAACAGCATTTTAAAATGTCATTTTTGACCCACTGGCTGTAAATACAAGCACAGCTTCATAAACGGGAGATAAAAAGCCCGGATAAGTTATGACCTGCTTGAGAGAACTACACTAAAGAGGTTAAAGTGAATAACCTGATAAGAAGAGAAAAATGGTCTTAAGTTTTAAATGACTAAAGGGATTTTTTAAAAGGTGAGGAAGGAGTATTATTGAAAAAAGTGAGAAATAGCACATTGATATTGAGGACACCTTGTTCAACAAACCTCCTTAGCCTTTTAGATTGACAGAATCAGATATTAGGAGAGACCTGAAAAGCTCAAATTTACTTTTGACACCAAGCAAATTAAAGGGCTAATGGAAGCATCCTGGAAGAAGGTTTATCAATGACAGCATTGCTGAAGCTAGGACAGAGATGAGACAAGGATCATGACAAATGCAGGACGTTTCACAGATGATTGCTCCTTCCTTGGGGCTGCTCACTGCGCCCCATCTGTTGTTATCTCCGTGTCTTCCTCACAGCTGCCTTCATGGATGCTGGAGGAGCTGAGCACGGAGGGTTCACTTCATGTGTACCCCAGATCCACAGGTTGGCTTAGGGCTAGAGAAGGCCCTAGAAACAAAATCTGTGGGGACGTGTATCAAGTGATTTATTTTGATGAAAAAGCAAACTTTTTTTTTCTTTCTTTCTTTTTAAATGCTGTGGTGGTACCTCGAGCTGCTCATTTGGTTACCTCATGTCCTAACTCTTCTCATCTGCTGGACAATTCATCAAGCCTTGAAGAAGGGAGGCTGCGCGTGCTGGGAACACACAGGCACCACAGCAGAGCTTCCTTGTGGCAGGCGCAGCCGAAGGTGACAGAGCGTCTGGCACAAAAGCAGGGTGACCCACAGAGCGACACCAGCTGCCAGCCCAGCGCGGCCCACGTCAGCCGGCCCCACGGGCCCCAGGCTGCGTCTTGCGCTCGCAGCCTGGGAGAGCAGCGTCAGCCTCTGCCCTCCCTCACCTTTCGCCCTGCTGTCCTTGGTGGATCTGAGCAGTGAAGTGACCCAGTCACTGAAAAAAAGAGCACGACAGATGCCTTTTGGCAGTTTTTTTTTGCTACTTTGGTGTCACATTGGTCCTTTGACTGTCAAACCACCACTCAGAACTGCCACCCCTTGATCCTGTCATACCCTGCCATTGATTGCACATGGAAGGAGATCTATCTTTTGCTTTGAAAAGTTAATTTCAGAAGCTGTGAACTTGCCTTGGAAGGGCCTTTGGCTCACTGTTTATCACTCGAATAGCGGTCCGATTAAAATGAAAACACTGGATAATTTCTCCATTTGGGCTCTAGCCTAGTTGTAAGTAAGTGGGTGCAGGTTTTGCTTGTCAGATTTTATACTTGCAACCCCATGGAGATCTTAAACAACAAAAAACAAAACAAACAAACAAAAAAAAGAGGGCGGGAACTTGATAAGCCCGTCTCACCTGGCAAAGCAGTGCCACTCACAAGCGGAAGGACAGGCCGCGGAAGTCTGATTTTTGGGTGTGCCGTGTGGCTGCTCCTCTGCCAGGAGCTCAAGAAGTAGCTCAGGCTCCTTCCTGTCTTGCGGGCGTTTGTTACCAAGGTAGTGACGCTCCTGGAATCATCTCAGAAAGGAACAGAGCTTTTGCTGATTGATGTTTGATTTGTTCTGTGTTTATTGCAACCGAAACAGTAATAAAATGGCTTTCATTTGCACCAGGAGGGACTTGAGATGTAAACTGTGTCATGGTTTCAAGGAACTTTTTTTTCATTCTTCCCAGTAATTATGCCCACGAGGGTGGAAAGCATTTGAATTGCATAAGACATATGCCATTGTACATGACAATTCATATTTTATAAAGCATTTCATAACCCTTATAGGAAAATAATGCTCGGTCTGTGTTTGTTTAAGTAGGTAAGCTGCTAAAAGATTCCAAAGGAAGTGAAATAGGGAGTTTTGTGGTGAAATATGGTGATGTGGAGAGAAAAGAGCCGTGAGCTCTCTTCCCACTTTAAAATTTGGAGAACTTGGGATTCATATGACATCATCCCCGACGTCTCCTCCATTCCACAAAATGAATCAGATTTTTTCCTTACAGAAATATGCTCCCTTTTAGAAATATTGAAGCGATGAAACTAATCAAACGAGGATTGTCAGGGTTTACAGAATTCTTCCCTATTTCATAATGCAAAACTCTTTGGAAACACTACAGAGACTGTTAAAAAATACAAGGCAAGTATTTCCTTCATACTAAAGTACACATCAGAGAACAGATGCTCAACACAGTGTCACAGACAGTGAGAGTTCACTGTAAATCACTGCCCCGTAAGTCACTTCTTCACAGGGTGCTGTGTGTGTTTTGGGGGGAGGAATGTGTAATTTCCACACGAGGAAGGAATCTTTATTGACATTTTTGCTGGCACCCTGCACAAAGCTGAGAATCTAAATTAGGAAAAACTAAAAAAGATGCTGTGAAAATGGCTTGGGCCGTGAACTTTTGGGGAGAAGTGTGTGTAGTTGGATATGACCCCATTTTCAGCAATATTAGGCTTCAAAACTTCTGAAGTTGCTTTTTTAACTCTTCCTAGGCTCTGGCATGATCACAGTGACTGAATCAGCATATCTTAAGAAGTAGTCTCTGCTAGAGGTTACTACTCTTTGGCTGATTCCCATTAATGGTCAGAGAGGGAATTCTTAGTCCCTTGAAAATGCCAGGTTAAATAGAGTCCTGTAAATGATCTTTGCAACTCAACTTTGCTGGCAGGAGGGGTTGGAGCCTGCACGCAGTCAGCTACTGTCTGTCCTTTGAGGATTAGTGATTTCAAGAAGAGAAGAAAAAACCTCTGATAAAATTGCCCTGTTTATAAAAAGCAAGTGCTGCTGTTAAGCACTCCTCACCCATTATAGCTACCTTGCTTATAAACCCAAATGCTGATGTTAAGCATTGAAGCCAAAAGTGCTTGGCCCAAGAGGAGGCTATTCATTGCGCTTGTTTGATTACCCCAGAAATTCAAGTAGCAAAATGGACTGATACCATCAGATTTAGAGTTGAACTTGCACTGTAATCCAGATGAACCAGATTCCACCAGATGGATGACAAAATGTGCAGGAGACAGGGAAAATAAAGCAACCGGATAAAATGGAGATCAAATGTTGCAAAACCTCTCTGAGTGAAATCCAACATCTGCCAGCAAAGGCTGTCTAAGGAATCAAAGTCCAGAATCGGAGATGGTTATGAGAACCTTGGACACAAATAAGGCACCAGAGAGGTCGCCTGACACCATTTCAGAGGCAGATGAGGTTGCCTGTGTTTGCGGACTGGCAGTGACCCCTCATGTGCGGGCGCGGGCACTGGAAGGTGCCGCACGGAGGGCACGACTGGGCCTGCAGGGTCAGGGACGGCTGCTCCGGAGGCCGATCCTCCCAGGTTTCCCAGGAGCCATTTGTGTTTGGAAAACCTCTGCATCTGTATCCGAAGCCTTCCGCTCCGTAACACACAGCCCTTGCCGGGGGTGTCGCGGCGGAGCGCAGAGCTCCCTGAGGCCGCTGCGCCTCCTCGCCAGGCCGTAGGAGGGGGCGGCAGCCCCTCCTCAGCCTCCGCGGGCGCCTCGGAGCAGGGCTCTTCCCTGGGGGCGTCCAGTACACCAGGGGCCTGGCCTGAGTGCCGGTGTGACGGAGCGAAGCCCCGTAGTTAACAGCACGTGCTGGCCTGGCCCTGCCCAGGACCCGAGCAGTGACGTGCGGCAGGAGAGCGTGATCGCTGCCACGCTTGCCTCTAGTGTGGCGTCCCTCTTAACTGACACTCTTCTTAGGAAAATCGGCCCCTTCCCACCCCCTGCTATTGCCTGGCAATGGAGAACATCCCTTCGTGTTGTCTCTTGCCGTCCGGTTTGACGGAAGGTCTTGGAGGTGCAGAGTGTTTCCCTGACCCTCCTCCTCTGCCTCATGCCAACTCGAGGCAAAGCAGCGCTACAGGATTTTACAGACTGTGTTTAGGTTCTAGTGATTTGGTATAACATGCTTGATTAAAAACCTGCCTAAATTCTAAACCTAATGAACCTTAAACTTTCACATTAGCTACATTAATTATGGTGGTCCCAGTGGCATGCCAACACAGGAAAGCCATCCTGCTGCATTAATATGAAAATGGAGGGTTGCTGTACGAAGTAAATTAAAAAGTTAGACAAATAATAAGACTCTATTGCAAAAGCTGTTGTGCCTCTGAATTAAGTTACTGTCTTTTGTTTCTACTTTTTAATTAATCAGATGGCTGCAGTGGTAGCAGCGTTCCCAAAGGCACCGCTTCGAAAGCTGGGGACTGATGGGAAGCAGCAAAAATAAGCAATGACTTTGCCATTGGTGCTGAGGTACCGCGGTAATGATGAACACAGGGTGGGAAGATGGATAGATCAATTTGCTATTCATTAATATTACAGCGTGATGTTCTCTTTTGATTCATGTCTTTTCAATTTATAAGAAAACAGTAATCGGTGTTTACAATCAACTTAATGCATACAGATAAATACATCGGCAGGTGTCACTGGAGAATGACAATGCTGACGGTTTCTTTGGCAGCAGAGCAGCCTAAAGAAGCATCGTCCCTGGTCCAAGGTGCTGTTCCCAGGGCTTGGCCTAGCTCTGTTGTGCCAGGAAGCTCAGATGGGTGAAATAGTCCAAAAAAGGAGGAAAATCCCCCCCAGAACTTTTATTTTGCACTTCAGCCAGGTTGTTGCAGTGATTGGTTTGCTCCGTAGTCTCAAAAACAGTTGCATTGGCATAACTGAGAGGCAAAGAGAGTGAGAGATGCTGTAGAAAAGGCGTTTAAAAGTATTAGCAAAAGAAAACCTGTAATATTCCCTTTGCTTTCTGTCCCATACTCATGCCATTGCTCTAAATTCTCCATGAAGGCAAATACAATTCTCACAAAATGCACTGCTGGTCCAGGAAGAGGTTCTTCATGTAACCAGGAGGATCTGTGTCCTTCCCGCTCCGTGTTGGCTGCTTCTGCGGTCTCCTTCCCCTGCCGTTCGCAGGCTCCCATCTCCGCGCTCTCGTCTGTGCTGCTGCTGGTTGGAATCCCATTAGGGCTTCATTGCAGCACGTGCCCTGTGAAACGGATTACAGGTTCCACCGCAGCCAAGCAAAAGACTGTTAATTAGCTAATTACCGCCCAGAGTGCATTCCAAAGGCCCGCTCAGTTGCCTGAACTTTCACTTTGTATTTCACGCATTTTCCGCATTGGAATTCAGTCAGCGTAAGGGGACACACGTTGATCTCGAGGCCTCCCATCCATGGGGACTGAGCAGATGCCCCTCTGTGAAGCTGATCTTCCAAAGAGGAGGAGGCTGCTGCCTCACCCTTCCCTCCTCAACCTCCTTCGGACCCCACCAGCCTCTTTACTTTGTGCTTCACTACCAACAGGCAAGGAAATGAAATTTGCATTTGTTTTTCTCCGTCTGCTGCCATGACGTTCTTTATTTAGCAGCTGAAATCACCCTGGCCAGTGGAGCTTCTCTTGCTTTTGCCTTTGCTTCTACAGGGCTTTTTCCTTCAGACTGTGGGAATCCTCCTCCAAGGACACGAGCACTCACTGCTTACAGGCTGGTGCTGGTGTAAATTCGCGGTGCCGAACGGGTGAGGTGATGATGAAAGCTCCCTGCTTGCTGCCCACAGGCAGTATCCTCAGCCTGGTGGCCTGTGGCTGTGATGGAGCCCTGTGGATCTGCCCTGGTGGCAGATCTGCCTTGGCTGCCTCCAGGGGAGCCACGTGTGTACCCAGCACCCAGATCTCTGGCCCCTTGTAGTTTTCCACCAGGCAAAGGAAGGTCAGGCACCACCTCTGCTCCCCAGTCATCTGCGAATCTCCCACTGCCCCCGGGTCCTCAAAATCCCCCATTCCTGCATTATTTTCTTCATTCAGGAGGTGTCGCTGGGTTCTGCAGGCAACGGAGGCCTCTCAAAACCTTGGTGCAGCACAGGGCCATGCAGAGAGGCCTTGGGCGGCTCAGTGTGGATGTCCTCAGAGCACAGGATCTTGCTTTGCCAAAAACCAGCCTGTTCCACATACAGGAACGATCAAGAAGTCACAGTGATTTGTGAATTCTGTGCAGTGATACTGAATTTTCATGTGAGTTATTTGCCATTCTCTCGTTCCTGCTTTGGGGATCCTGTTCATAAGAATTCACTGATGAGATTGTTGCTTGCTGGCCCAGATACTGTAAATATTCCCACATTGCCATGGTGAAGACCTGCCTAGTCTGTTTATGCACAAAGGGTGATGTATTCTTTAGATAAATATGTAATTTTTTGGTTTCTGTGTTTAAAAATGTTTCCATGGTTTTGTCAGACCCCGCAACAATGGAGGCTGTGATTTATCACTCACATTTCTCTAGCCGGAGAGAAGTTTATTAAAAAGATTCAGAGAATGAGTCCGCGCTTCTATCATTCCCTCTCTAAATGAAATTGAAGGAGAAGCACAAAATGGACTTGATGAGCTATTTAAAGCACAAAAAGGGAGGAAAAAGAAAAGAGTGGAGAAAAAATGAAGCTGGAGAAAAATAAGAAAATACCAGCTGAGGGTGTGTGGAGGTTTAGCAGGGAATTTGCTGCAGGGGGATCCAGCTGGAAGGGGAGTTTTTGCCGCAGGTTTCGAGAGCAGCGGCCGTGTTGGCGGCGCGGGAGGGTTGGCCCTCTGCCTCCCCGCGGCTCTGGGCAGAGGGAGCCGCATCCAACGCAGAGACGGGGCCAGGCCGGGCCGCTCGCCCTGCGGCTGGTCCCGGGGAACCGGTAGCGCTCGGTTCTCCCCATGGGACGGGGTCCTGGGGGAGCCTCTGGGGTCAAGGGGGCGCCTGTGCTGAGCCCCACCTCGGAGGCTTTCCCAAATCCTGGCTCTGCGCAAGTTCTGCAATGGGTCACCCCAGCCCCTCAAACCTGCCTCCTGCTGCGCCGCAGCAGCCCGGATGGGGAAGCAAGGGGGTCAGACGCGTTTGATGACTTCTGATATTCATCCCTATTTAAAAGGACCGTCCTCTTCTCGCTTCTCCGTGTTTGCGCGGGGGCCTGGGGCCTTTCTAAGCAGGAATGAAAATTCAGTGCTTTGCTGGCAAGAAAATGAGTGTCACTTCCATCAAACCCCAGCTGTGTCTAAAATGCATTATGTCAAATAGCTAACAGTGTTCTTGTGACGAAATGTGTTTTTGTCTAATACCTAGATCATATCTGCCAGCAAAATGAATTCTGTCAAAGTCCCTTGAAGCCCTCTGTCAAATTAAAATATTTTTTTCCCAACCTGAAGACAGATCTCTCATTCTGATGGCAAAATTCATTTGATCTGATCCCTTAAGCTTTTCTCCTGGAAAATCGTGGTGTTAAAATTCCAAAGCCATTTTGCAGAGAAATATAATTTCATCCTCTCTCTCTCTCTCCTTGTCGCTATTGTTAAAGGGTTTTTTTCTTCAAAGAAAAAAGAAAATTCAGGAATAATAACAATGATTTTGCTACTCTGAACAATTTATATAGAAATGACATGGAAAATTACAAAGCCTTTTTTTTTTTTTTTTTTTTAATTTTCCGTATTCAGGGCAGAAGGTTAAAGAAGAAGAAAATCTCTGTCAAATAACACCAGAAGCAAGAATGAAGTGTGGAATATATACATCTATACATGCATAGGGCCCGTGTGCAAAATCTGCATTATTTGACAATAGGGGCAATGTTTAGAAAGGTAAAAAGGAAATTGCAAATTATTGTGAGGACAAAGGGATCTTTTCTTTTACTCCAGACGCCTTGATGGGCCTCCTACAATGTCTGCCCTCAACCACCCAGCCCTTGCACGTGGTTGTCATATGGATTTCACAGTCAATTATATTTCAAATAATCACTTGCAAATGCTGCTCGGGGTGGTGTTGCTCTTCAGAATTCAACGTGCTGTCAATATTTCCGTCCAAATCCCTGCACGACCGTGTTGGGCAAAGATAGAAACGATGCCGCATCGCGAAGCTGTTCGGGAACAGGCAGGGAGGAGTTTGGGACATGCCTGGGAATATCAACCCTCTGTCTTCCCTTTCTTCTGCTTTGCTGCTTGTGAAGTTGCCCCTCCATGAGATCACTCGCAAAAGCACTTCCATTTGCCTAGTGCAACTTCACTTGTAAATGGCATTAATTGCTGAAGAGTAGTGAAACAGGGTGCAGCAAATACACTTTTAAATATACATATTATATACATGTATATGCCTGTATCAGGTCCTGAGCTGTTACGGCCGTCCCTCGTGCTGCCACGTTCCCTGCAGCAGAAAGGTGGTACCCGCTGCTTGTCTGCCCAAGGAAGGCGCCTGCTGGCTAAGAGCTCGTCCTTGGGAGAGGTGTGCAGTGAAACGGGGCGACGCTGAACAGGAAGGTCTGAAAAGGGAGTCAGCTGGGACAGACCTTACCTGAGGAGAAAGATAGAGCGAATATTTCCATTAGCAGTGTTGTTAGCCAGCAAGTTTACAAGGTAACTGATATAAATGGTGCTTGATTTAGGCATCAGGCTTTCACCTCAACAACTCTTCACCTGCAGGATTTACCTGCAGGTTTGATGCATTCTCTGAACGCACACAGTAGGTTGGAAATCTCGCCTCTCCAGGTCTGATGGTTTCCTGAGCGCCGTGTGTATGTGTGTGTGTGTGTGTGTGTGTGTGCATGCTCGAGTGTTCCCTGCCACCTGATGCCAAACCCCGCTGCGTGCACCGGGTGCTGTGCAGTCCGCGGATGCACACGGAGCAAACGGGAAGCAGAGATTCCTCAGCGGGAAGGGGAACAATATACAGTTATTTAGATAAGCAGGCGATAATTGCAGATAATTATCTTCTATATTGGTAGATGGATCAAAATACAGTATTAAAAAACTCCTCTCTGCAATTATACACCTACACATGTATCAGAGTTTAATAACTGCACTGCAGGAGCTTTGCCAATACATATATGGAGCAAAGTGTGCAGTAAAGTCAGGGTACAAATTAAAAACTCTGCACAAGTACAGCTGAGACTTTCATAGTAACAGCATTTGGCAAATGCTGTTTTTTCCTGAGGGTTTCTGTGCATTGTGCCATTGCATGGGGTCCGCTGGCAAAAGGAGAGCCGGTGGGAGAGGGCAGTGTGCACACTCATCTGTGCACACTCTTCTTGGAGGAGAGAGCCCAATTCAGTGAATTTGCCATTGGCTGCGATGTCTGAGCTTTGCATCTCAACTGGCTCTCATCTCGGTGTACAATAGGCTTTGCTGTCGATCTGGGGACCTTGTGGGCCACCTCTTACATAGATACACACACACACACGTAGCCCTCTTAAGACAGACTTGCTTGTCTGTGTCCGCTTAGGAGAGCGTGAGCTGGGGCCTTAGGGCCTGTGCAGCATTGCTGTTTATGCTGCGTGGTTGGGTTGGTGTATCCAAAGGAATCAGGAAGGACAAGCTCATGGTCTGCAGAACAGTATTTCACTCAGTCTCTTTTCTTCTGTAGGATAATCATGCCTTTATGACTATTTTACACTTCTGCAGCAACGCAGTCATAATTATTTACATCCCACCACGGCCTCGAGGGGCCATGTGAGGTCAGGGCCCTGCAGGAGCAGGGAGGGAGGCCGGGGAGTCTCAGCGGACGCGACACAAACGCCCCCTTCTCGGCAGCTCCAAGTGCTCTGCCCTCAGACAGGGCTGGGCGCCCGTCACGGCGCTGCTGCTCTGAGGACCACCCAGGCCTCATCCCGGCCGGCTCAGCGGGTTTATCCCAAGCACTTAATGCTCCTGTTCCACTTTGTGGGACATCCTGTTAATAAAACATGCAAATCCAAAGAGCTACCATTTTGAAGGACTTAGAATTGAAAGAAAGGACTTGTCAGCTATTTTCTTCCCTCTTTTTCTCTCTGTATCCTCTTCTATTACAGTGATAATTAGGATGACAGCAGAAATGAGCTGAATCCATTCGAACGCGGCTCTGCTGAGCAGCAGCCATCCCCGCGCCCAGCAGATCCTTCCCGGACGTTGTTGGAGCCGTCATGGCCCTGACATTCACTTCAGCAAAGAGGACAAATCTCCAATAACGCTGTCAATTTGCCTTTCTCTTGGGCGGAGTTTCCCTTTCGTCTTTGTACTTCTCATCAGCTAATACGTCAGCTCATCTGGTTCAGTGAGGGGGAGCGGGAGTACCTGAGAAAACCCAAACAGGGTGCAAAGAAGGTACAAAGACTGGGAGATGCAGCCTCTGAAAGAGTCAGCCCCTCTGCACCGACCCTGGAAGCGGGAAACCTGGCGCGTCCCGAGGGTGTCGCGTGTCCCTTGTGCTGTGCTGCAGCGCCCTGAGGCTGCGGGCGGGTCGTTTCCTGCATTGTAACCGCTTGTAACCAGTTGTAGTAGGACTGTCCCCTTCAGCAGCAGGTCCCTGCAGGAGCAGGGGCATGGGCTGGGGGCTGTCTCCTTTTCAGGGAGTAGCAGTCATGAGCAGTGGTTTCTCTCTGCTTTTAGGAGAGCTAAATAGTCAGTTCGTGGCACCGCTCTGATTCCTCAGCAAGCGGATTTCATCAGTTGCTCTTGAGGAATAAGGAGACCCGAGGATCTGCCTGGGGGTGAGTGAGTCCAAGGCTGGCTCATCACGCTCCTGTGCTGCTCTCCTGGCTGTGGTGTGCAGCCGATGCAGTTTCCATGTCCTGCTGGTCCTTTTAGCACATATGCAGTATTTGCATCCCTCAGAAGTGCTCTCCCAACTGCTTTAAAGCTTTTTTTTTTTTTTTTCCCCTTGGTTTTGATAGGTTTTTGATTTAGAAATTCCTTTTGCAGGACAGTAAAGTCAAGGCATGAGCAAATACTGCTCCTCAGTATTCTGCAGCTGGTATCAAAATGAATGTAATGGATTTAAACTAGTGCAGCTATCGTAGCCATGGAGGGCTGCAGGAAGCTATAAATTACAGTAGTTTTTAGCTTCTCAGTCTGGCGCAAATCAGAATATTGGGTCAGAGCAAAGGTCTTTCCAGTTGTGTCCTGCCTGGCTGCTGGCAGAGCCACTTGCGCAGTGCATAGCCCTTCCCTGCTTTGCAGCCCCTCAGTTGGTGATTCGGGGGTTGCAGCTGTGGGGCTCCCTCCTGAGCAGCCAGGACTGATCCAGGTCCATGTAACTTCTCCCTGAATGGGGCCAAGTGCCGAGGACAGGGTGCAGCGTTCCCCTCCCCTCAGCATTTGTGTCCACAAAGCGGAGCTGGGAGCGGGAGTTTGCAGTGGGGCTAAGGTCCAGCAGGTGAGGGCTGCCAGCTTGGCAGGTACAAATTTGACTTTGTACAAATGTTACTGGATGCTTTTTGGATGGGTCCCCTGCTGCTTTCAGCCTGCAGCGGCCATGGACAGCTGGGCTGAACATTCCCGGGAACGTGGGCTAAGCTCTGGTCTGTGGCTGCTCTTGCCGAGACACCGGAGCTGGGGGTGATACAGGCACTGAATAGCAGAAAACTTCCCTTTCCTGCTTCTTTCCCCTCACCCCTTAAAGAAACCTTGTGCCAGCTGCGGACAGCCAGTTCAGCAGCACCACCAAACCCTTACGCTCCTTCTCTTCCCCAGTTGCTGCATTATGTGGCAATTACTATGTATTTCTCCTCCCTTTATATATAATCTCATTTTAGTGTGCATGTCACAGTTCTAATAAACTGCAGTTCAAAGGATAGGCAATTATACAAACCTTTCATTTCACACATGAAAAGCAGGATTTGAAAGTTGTCAGCAAAAGACAAAAAAAGGGGGGCATTTCTTTGATTCACTTCTCAGTGCAATTACCTAATATCTGCTGTGGATTTCAGCAGAGCAGAACCTGGGCTGGTGTAAATCAGCAGAGCGCCTTGGATTTTCACGTCGTGCACCCACTGAAGATCGCGCTTCCAGGGCAGATTACTGCAACTTGGGAGATAAGGAATGAGGTTGGAGTTTATCCGCAGCCAAAATGAGAACGAGCGCATTTGGTGCCCTGCTTGGTTCGGGTCTCTGGGATTTTTAAACATTCTAAGCATTTTGTTTACACTGAAAAAAAAAAACAAAGTTCTTGCAGAGATGCAGAGGAGAAACGTGAGCCTGAAAGATGAGAGGCAGCCTCCTCAAAGGAGGTTCTCCATGTCTTGTGCGGCTGTTCCTAAATATGAAAAATAAAGGGAAAAGGATATATTCTTAACCCCAAATCGTGCGGAACCCCAAATCGAAAGAGGACCTCTTGGGGTGCTTCTGCATGATGGAAACAGAGGGAAGGCACCTTCTTTGGAGAACTGCAGTCCAGCCGCAGTACAAGCGGCGCAGACCATGTGCCTCGCGTCACCAGTGCCGTGCTTTGCCTGTGATCTCGTGTGGCTTAGAGGCAATACAAGACTAGTGTAAAATTTCTCTTGTAATCCTTGGAAATACCTCGAGCTAGAGCCTGTTCCAGCCTTCCTCGGCCGAAGTGACACTCGGAGCTGGGGAGCAGAACCACAGCACTGTTAAGGGCTCCAGTTACAACCTGTCTGGAACTGGAGTATGAAAAGCAGCGCTGTGGAGCTCAGTCCTGGAGCGTTCGCGGGTGGCTGGAGGTGGCTGCGGAAGGTGCCGGGGCGAGCGCAGAGCGTCGCTCGCGCCCTGCGGCCCCCGCGGGACAGGGCTGGTGGCGCGGGCTGCCTCTCCCGCTGATTCGCGGTGTCTGGGCTGCCCTCTGGGACACGGCCACGTCTCAGAGCCTGGGAACAATGGGAATGTTCTTAATTACGTGCTCGGTTGCTTCTTGACCAGAGCATTTTGCTTGACATAATGGGTGGCTGTTCTTAGAGGACTTTACTGTAGCTGGGATAAATGACTAGGAAAAATATCCATGCCAACATCTGTGGGAGAGCAGGTGGAGAGGTTTGTGCTCTGCGCGATGAGCATTTCCCTGTGCATCAAGATGGAACTATTTAGTGTAACCCTTAGTTAAAGAGTAAATTGGCTAAATGGCTCCGCTGCCATTATCTTGCTGCAATAACCATCGTGCCTCATCCTGTGGAGCTCCCCCTGCTCCTTTTTCTGCTTAAGTAAAGGATGCTGCTGTTAAGGACAGAATTTTCATAAAAAAACATGCTGGAGAATGGAAAAAAAAATAACAACCTGCAGAACCTTTTGCATTCAGACAAAGAAACAATATTTCACATTATGCAAAATGATTAGAACCTAGTTGTGTATTAAGGGAAATTACAGCACAATGTAGAAAATTGTAGGCAGGAGGATTGATACAGACTTCCAAGAGCAGAGAACATTACTTGGATGCAGTGCTTCTCATTCGCATGTTGCTGTTTCTCTTTCATGCCTCTCCCTGCTTTACCCTTGTGGAGATGTGGCGGGCTGCAGCCCAGCTGGAAGGAAGCACGTCCTAAATGGGCTGTGTGGAGAAGCTAAACCTGGGCGCTCAGGCCCGAAGCGTGTTGCAAACCCGGCAGCACCAAGCTCCAGGCCCCTGGAGCCCCACACGGAGGACCCAGCACCGCCTGGGCCGGCAGCACCGGGAGCAGCAGCGCCCGCGTCGCTCTCTGCTCCTCGCCGCGAGGGCCTCCGCGCCGTCCCGCGGCCCCGCGGGCGCTCGGGAGCCCTCGGTCACCGCCGGCCCCTGCCCGCGGTGCCGGCTGCACCCTCAGCACCTCGGTCGAACCCTCCGCCTGCCGGAGGAGCAGGCACAGACGGCGCCAGGAGCCCTGCAGGACACAGGGCTTCGGGCTGCCCCATAACTCAGCAGCCCAGACCATGGGGCTGTTTCCCTTTCCCCAGGCCAGGAGATAATGGATTTAGTCTCTGACGTTGTCAGCTGCTCTTTTTCTTCTCCTTTGCACCGTCTCCGTAATTCTTGTATTTATCGCTGGCTGTGCTAACACAGATACACTCTGGGTTTTGAACGGTGCGGATGGTCGGATGACACTTAAATCAATATCAGGTGGCAGTTTTATTTTCCCAGTCTAAGACACAATGTGTCCATTGTGCTAACGGTGTTTGTTACTTAAATGAATGCAGCAATTTATAGGTGCATCTCAAAAGTGCAGTGTCCTTTCAGCATGCCAGATAAAGGAAATCTTGCCTCATGCAAAGCAAGAGTGTCATCTGGTTAATGGGGGATGCTGAGGGGATGCAGCCTGAATGAATCCTTCATTGAGGTGACTGCATCTACAGCCCTAATCAGACAAGGGAACTGTGAGCCAGAAGGAGAGAACGGCTGCTGAGAGGAAGGAGAAAATGTCCCTGTGCTGGGTGCACTCTGGCAGGGCGAGGGAAGTTCTCATTCTCTGATGCACCGACCGGTATCTGTCCCTTGTGCCTCTTCTGTGCTGTGTGACCCGGCGTGGTGGCCTGGCTGCGTAGGCGCGTGGTCAGGTCCGGCCGAGACCATGGGACTCCCCGTCCCCTCATACAGGAGGCATCAGGAATGCTGCTGGGATCAACGTGTGTGTGAACAGGAGCTTTGTGGATGAGTCATGGTCTTTGGCACTCCAGGTTGCAGATGTTTTAGCAGAGATACAGATTAGCCTACAAAATGTACCCTGCCATTTCCCCTGCCAGGGGAAATGTCTTCCATGTAGATGAGGCTTTCACAGACTCCAGGTCTCTTGTGGTAAAAGCAACTAGGAAATATCTTCCTTTCTAAAAGATTCTACCAAATCTGTCAGTGAGGAGAAACTGGTATATTCAGCCTGTGACTGACTGCTCTCCAGGTGAAGAGAAATTAAGCTTTCAGCAGCCTTCCATTTTCATTTTGTGACAAACAAAAGGACTATTTACAAAATACCAACAGTGTCAGAAGCAACATCCAAATTCACAAGCCATTTCCATTTTTAGGGATTCAAAATGGATTTCCAAACTAAATACTAGCATACTGAAATATTCCAATCTTTCTTATTTTTAATGGAAGAAATGAAAAAAAAAAAAAAACTCAGGTAGACCAAGAACTGGCTTTCATTAAACACATTTCTCAGAGCCGTTCAGGAAACACTTGTGTATACCCAACTACAGACCCAAGGGCACGCAAAATTCATGAAATACCTTAGGATGAGAAGTGTGCTGTCAGTTCAGGAGTGCAAGGTAAACAGTCATTAGGATATATTCAGTATTGTGCTGCCTGGTCTCAAAACAAGATGCTCTCAAAACCCTGAGTCTCTCATCTTCGAGGAAATCAAAAGCTCATTTAAATACCAGGATCCACTGAGAGCAGTTCAAACAATCTGCATCTCTTGGCCAAAAGGGGCTCGCTCATCCAACGCAAAGAAATGCAGTTTTACAAAACTACAAGAGAATTGAATCCACAGTGTGCCATGTGCTCTGTTTGACAAGTGATAATTAACTGCTGACAATATAATTTTAGTTTTGATGCAAACTTGTTTTTCATTAAAAACTAATTAGGGAGCATTTGCATGAGGTGGGACAGCCTCCTATGAGTCAGGAGCGCTCGCAGTTTAATGACTCTGCTGACATATTCAGCTTATGCTGATGTGGGAAGAAATGTCCTACTGGGGAGATCAGAGGATGAGATCCTCTTCCCAGGCCTGCTGGAGCTTTTGCATCAACTCCAGGCACGCTGGATCTCATGGATGCAATGCCCCAGCAACACTTTTGGTAACAAAATGCTTTGTCTACTGCATGAATGTTTGGAAAACTTGATCTGAAAGTCTGCCCCACTGCCTGGAAGCCAATGCCAGCATGAAAAGGGAAAAGTCGGGTGTATAGGTCAGAGCTCCAAGTCCAGAGAGGTCTTCTGCGGCGTCAGGAGAGCATCTCAGCCTGCGCAGCCGCTTCTGCTCAGGGTCTGTGGTGATGTTTATTCAAGAACAGAAAGAATAATACTAGGATAATGTAGGAAAACAAATGTCCCAGACCATAGCAGGAAGCGATGGCAAAGCCTTGGACAATCTCAGACTGATTAACTTGCATCTTTTACCACCAGTGACTACTCCTCTCTTCTAGGTTTGCAAATATGCAGCTGCTGTTGCAGTAAATGGTGATTATGAGAGGTTAATTTATAATAAGACAGTTTATGTATGTTATTTAAACAATGATTCTTAAAAACGTGTTGGAGGTTCACTATATAATAGGTAATTATCTGCTCCAGAACAGTTAGTACAACGCGGTGCATTCAGTCTTCAATGATGAGATGATATTTGTTTAACCTATAATAACCTTCTTATTAAACCTAAATTAAATGGTCTTCATTTAAGATATTGCAGCAGATTTGCAAGGAAGACACCTGTGGCTGAACAGCATTCAGTTCTGTGCTGGTTGCAGGTGTCTTTCCTACTCCTAGGACTTGGCCCAAAGCTTTGAAGTCACCAGAGTCTGCTTGTCACCTGCAGGAAGCAATGGCAAGCACAGTATATGTTGGCTAGATTTAAACCTCTGGCCCAAGCTGGTGTAATCACTAACTGTCCATTCAAACCTGCAGTTCCTCTGCTTGGGCCACGAGGATTCTCCAGCCGTGCAGAGGATGGTCCACCAGCTGCAAGACCTTTGTAAATAGCCTTAATGTTTTTGACCTAGGTATAGTGATGGGCTCTTCCCGCTATTCAGACACATCCTGGAGAAGGTGATGATAAGGATGCAGGGATCATAAAGTGCGAACAAAGCCTTTCCTCCATCTCATGAGCATAGAGCATGCCCCAAAGAAGAGGATCCGTTCAGGGGAAAGTGTAGATTTTTCCCAGGTCCTGCCTTGCACTTGTTTCACATATGGTGACCCCATCAAAGCTGCCGGTGGAACTGCTCCAGCTTAAACTAACTCTCATCTGATACAGCATTGCTTTTGCAATATATGAAGTTTTTCTTTTTTTTTTCTTTTCCCCACAATGGTATCTCTTTCATGGATGATTTGTACTAGGAGTTTCATTATATGATCACAAAACACTGGGGAATATGTTAATGTGGTTCAGCATGTAATCCAGTGTAATATCATTGAAAGGAATTGGATTTTTGTCTACAAGTGAAGCAGCAAATAGGAGCTCTTTCTCTTTCTATATTAATATCCTCAGCTGATTTAGTACCTCTTTCCCAATAATTTTGTGTAAATTAACCAAAATGTGTGAGCTGATTAATGTGGAGACAGCTCTATTTTCTACAAGAAAGGTGGCAAGGTAGGGGGTTTCTTTGATCTCTCATGCATATTTGGGGAGAATTGATGTTTCTGTAAGAATCTTAAGCAACTGTGGCTTCCCTCAAATACACAGGATTCAAGGAACAGTTGTAAGTCCCCACATACTGGTTAGCCTGATTTCCCTATGGAAACAAGGCAGAGGTAATAATGTTATTGGGCCACGTGGCAGCTGCCCTGCACCCTCCCACCCCAGTGACTTTGACCACCTTGAAGACTGGCAGGGGAGGTTCTGCAGCTAATCAGTGTCTGAAAAGATAATGAACTTTGCACACATTTAACAGACTAGAAACAAGAGCTGTATCACAGCAAACTTGCCTGTGACATGTTAGTGCACCTCATTTTTTGCCCATGATTGTAACACAGGGGACATTGGAGAGGAGCTGGTGGGAGGGGAGAGGGGTAGAAACAAACATACATCTGTAGGAGACAGAGCTCAGCTGGTTCTGATGGTGACAAAAAGTGTTTATCAGCAATGAAATAATTCCTTTCTGAGCCCCATAATTCACATAAGAGGATCTGCTCATTTTAATTCTTTAAGGCTGCATTCAAATTAGCGTAGAGGTAATTTGGGGAAAAATAATTAAAAAAAAAGATTTGGATTACACCAGAAGAAGAAATCCAGAGGATGAACACTGATTCTAACCAAGAAGGTATCTTGAAAAAGTCTATGGTATTTCCACATTGGAAACATTTGCGCTGGGCTAGAGCTGTTGGGCAGTGCCAAGCAGAGGTGACCTGGCCCAGTTCTGATCTCGCTGCTCAGCAGTTTTGTTTTGGTGCCCGTGTGCAGCAGTTCATGTGATTCCCCCTCGCAAGGGTCTGGCCCAGGTGCTTCACCTGGCGTCGCTGGAGGAGGCCCGTGAGGACGAAGCCGTGTGCGCTGCCCCCTGGGCTGTGCTGGGCCTCAGCCGGGCACCGCTGCCGGGGCAGCCAGGCCGCTGTCGATTCGCTGGGCTTTGTGACTAGAGCGTAGACACATCCTGTGTACATAAATGATGAAACACTTTGAGATTCTCAACTGGAAAGCATCCAAAAAGGACTAAAAGGTTTCTTGGACTTCTTTTTTTGATACAAGAATTTCCGCTCCCTGCTCTTAAACTGTTCCTTTTCTCCCTAATGCAAATCCTATCAATTCATGAACTGTCCAAACCAACATTCATATTGTTCTTTTGTATTGATCATCCTTGATATTGTAACAACTCCGGCAATATATCAAGCAATTGGGAAGTCTTTATTCTGTCCTTGCTCTAAAAAGGCAGCAGCATGTTTTGAATTTCTCATATTCTATGTAAAAACAGTCAGACGCCTAAGCCAAAGATGCTCATTTGACAGATGGGTTCTTGCCTATTTTGCAGTATTTGAAATGAGTTCAAACTCACCAGATTGTATCCTGTTGACTAACAGGTTCCCACTTAGATGCCTTGGGACCAAGAGATATTGAACTTGATATTTAAGGATCGCTGAGCAGAAGCAAACCTCCATAAATCTAATCAGCAACAGGCAAGTAATGCTAATAAAAGAGTCTAGCAGTTGCAAGGAGGTTGTTTACTGGCAATTGCAAGACTTTTACTGAGGCAATTCAGGGAACCCGGGAGCTTGGTGGAGGCCAGAGGACAAGATGAGGTGAGTGGTTTCCAAGATCTTAGATACGTTTTGGAGGAAAGCCTGGATGTTGGCCACTACGGGCAGCAAGTAAGCGGTGACTGATGACTGCAGTTGGTTGCATGTGTTAACTGTGCAGATCTTCTGGCACAAGGTAGAGAGTTGGAAAACATGAGGAGACAAGCCAAGTTTCTTTTGTATCTACTTCTATTTGTATCGAGATACCAGTAAAAATTGCTATGTGTTTTTGTCCTGTTTTTTTTTTTTAATATCTCTTCAGCAAAAGTTTCCAGAGAGCTTAAAACAGAACCATTTACCCTATCACTGTATCCTCAGGGAGGTCCTGGCTGCGATGGCTGAGAGTTGGGGCTGCCTGAAGCAGAAGAGCAGCCAGAACGAGCATTGCAACTACAGCAAACAAAGAAGAGAGAAAAAATATCTGATAATGTTGGAGTTTTCCCGGAATTTTGGAAAAAAGAGTGGCGAAACACACTGATCACGTTATAACCGGTGGGTCTCTAAATACTTTGTAAAAGCCGCTGATGCTATTCCTCATTTTACTTACAGAAAACTAGAAGTAAAGAGCAGTGAGAGTAAGGATGCCTTGCAGCAGATCGATGGCACAGCTACAGATTTACCATTTACCTTAATGCGAATGTGGCACCATGAACCTGTGCACTGAGGTGTGAGGATACACATAGTGCCAGGGGAGCTGCCTCTGTCCCGTGACCCCTTGGTGGGACTGTATGGAATGAGGGGGAAATCTTTGTCTTAGCAAGAAAATGAAGGCGGCATTTTTGCATGGCAAATTGACAGCAGTGACATTCGCATTTGGCAAATTATGTGGGAGAGGATTTTAAAAAAGATAGTTGTGTATCATTGTCATATAACTGCATTAACATTGATGCCTTTCACCCTAAAGGAGCCTTGGGTTGCACATTGCAGTCGAGTTTCACAGAATAAATCAGCCTCACTTTGCTTGTTTCTCTTCAAATAACCTGACATTTCCAGGGAAGGAAATTCACACTATTAATGGTGCAATGAACTGGAAAGAAAAAATCAAGGATTTTACGATATGCTAAGAGACAGTTTTGTTGCGCCGTGTGTTATCCTCGCCCTCTGCTCTCTGCTACACATGAAAATCCTTCTCATCTGCAGCCAATGCTCTGTGATCACTTTTGGGTTTTGGTCCCTGCTCCTCTTGGCAGGAGTTATGCAAACATCAGGACTTCCCAAAGGCACCAGCAGGAAATGTATCAGTCAGGCAGCTCGGGCTTATTTTAGCTCCCTCATCTTCATCCATGTGTTTGTTTCTCGGTTCCCTGTTTATATACGGCAGGAAACTCCTTTCAGGTTCAGGGAGTTTATTGTATTGTTTGGGTTCAGATATTACAGAAAAGGCCTGAAATTAATGCTGAAAGAATAAATCATAGCAAACCAGGAGTGGGAAGGCATCAAGCAGAACAAACAGAAACCCTTGCCCATAATTGTATAAAAATTACAGCCGTTACATTGCTCCTGTGGACAGGGCAAATTCCTGTGGGTTCATAGTTGTGTTTGGCCAAGAATGGAGTAACACTGAGGCCAGTGTGAGCGGAGTTCTGTGTTAATGGCTATCACCGCCAGGATGCGATCTCCAGTTTTAGATACCTCTGCCTGGATATCTCCCATGCGGAGTCCAGTTTTAGCTTCCTCTTCCTGAGATATCTGTGTCTAAACCGTATCTCATTAGGGGAATGAGGGAGCTGAATGAATCACTAGCAGCAGAGTGCTCCTTTCTACCATTCCCACAGGGACTCTTTTGCCCCAGGAATGGAATTGCTGCAAACAGAGCTGGGATGGGGCAACTTAATGGCATTAAATCTGCCCTGGTAATCCATGACTGCTTTGTAATCTTAATCTCTCTGCAATGTCAAAAAATGTTCTTTATTTAAGGGAAGAGTTGGGTGAAAAAACCTCCATTTCCTAGCTCACCTCACCTGAATTCCCTTGAATTCAGAGAACTCTTGTTAAGTTTATAGTTTTTCTTATGTCAGATACTTGATGAGTTGGGAGAGAAGCTATAGGGGAAGAGGATGAGAGAAACAAGGGAGATAGATAGGCAGGGAGGAGCCAGGCTTTATTCTTCTCCATGCTGTCAGAAAGCATTTCCTGCTCTTGGATCAACCCAGGTGTGCCTCATGATGTGGGCAGAGGAGTTTGTTACACTCATTTTCTTAGCTCACTTGTTTGAGCCTGTTATTAATCCCCTCCCTGGTTGGACTCCCTGGAAGGAAACCTCCCTTCTTAAAGAGTTTTACACTGGCAGTGGATGCCTCATTAAGTTAGACATATTAACCTGAGAACAGCACTTAAGTAGACAAATGAAAGCTGTTACGGGGAGCCCACGTTGGTGCCCACTGGAGCTCTGGTAGCTTTTAGGTACCCTTCACGCCACCTGCATGGTGCGAGCAACGGGGACGAGGCTTTCTTCACATTGCAGTTATTTCTCCTTGCCCATCCATCTTCAGTGGAAGAGCACTGGTATGGTGCAGATCCTTCATGTGCTGGGCTAACTTCCTCCAGGAGCTGCTCCCGTCCCTTCTGGGTGTTGAGGGGAAGTCTGGGTTTGCCCTTGCTGGAGCCTGTGAGCTTTCATTAATAATACGTGTCTCGCTGTCCTCTTTCCTTGCCTAACAGCCCCATGCCTCCAAGATTTACATTCAAGTACTCCTGAGCAAACGCTGTTAGCCCTTGCTTGGGCAGCAGGGTCCTGGGAGCTTTGCAACCATGCAGAGAAGACATGGGTAGGTGAGGGCTGCCCTTGAGCAAGGAGGTGCAAGAGAGAAATGCAGATCTCGGGTAGTTCTTGTTGTCTCCTCTGCTTCCCTGCAGCCGGGACAGTCTCAACCTGGCCTCGTTCCCACTTAGGGCTGCTGAACTCTTCCTAGGCATAAGCAGTAATATTCTTCAACGGGTGGTGGTGCAGTGCTGGATTCCCGTGTGCTTTTCCAAGGGCAGGGAGATCGCACATGCCCTTGGCCACAGCAACTTGCTGAGCGGTGATTGGAAGCTGCTTTCAGAGCAGGGAGGGAGGCAGGAGCTGATTCCAGCCTGGGCAGCCACACGCTCGCCTGGCCGAACCACTTTGGCTAATGCAGCACACGAGTGTCAGAGGCCGCAGCTCCCCAGAGCGACCGTCCCTCCCAACACAGAGCAAGTCTTCTGTAGCAGCCCAAAACCAGATTTGGATGCAGTTCAGAGAAGTCTCATATAATTCACCCAAATCAAGGCAGAAACAGCCAGGAGGGGAGGAAGAGAGTGACAGGCACAATCTTATACTAATGAGCTATTATCCTTAGAAGTATTTAATTGAAGGCTTCCACAAAAGATGCCTGAAACTTAATGCATTAACAAGCTTCATATAGGAAGAATGTAAAGCTGTGACTTGATAAAAGGATGTGTAACATTGTAATAGAGAAACCAGTTCTGATCCTTCCTCAGAGGTAGGAATGGAGAAATTTGCCTTCTCCTAGGGCTGGGGGACAACCACATAAATCAGTGGAGAGGTAGTAGCCTCTGGGATGATGTTGCAAAGGTCCTAAGACCCAGCAAGGAGCCAGAGCCCACATTTGCTCCCTCCAAATGGTTTGGGCTCTGCTCATTTCTCTGTCTCAGCAGAGCTCTTCTTGTAAAGGGAAGGAGTTATTAACATACTTCACTCTTGCAAATACAGAGCCACTTGTCTGAACAAGCTTTTAGAGCCTGGCTCGTGTTTCATGAAAATCTGGGTATTTGGATAGCGAAGGTGCCAAACGTGCTGAACTCAGCACGGCTTCGGGCCCGCTGTCTCCCCTGCCTCCCCTGGCAGCTCTGTGCTTGGGTGGCGGATCAGCCTGCAGGAGCCAGGAACGAAGCACGTGGCTGTGAAACCCGGCAGGGAGACAGAGGATAAACTGCTGTGGATTTTGTTAGATGAATCTCTGGCTGTCGGTGCCCCAGGCCACGCGTGTTCCCCTGCAGAGGGGTGCCCCTCTGGGCCAGGCACACTGAGGCCTTGAGAAGGCAGTGGTGTGAGCGCGGCCCTAGAGGCCTGGGCATGAATCACACCATGGAGGTTTGGTGGTTCTGACCGAAACCATCTCGATCCATGTCAAGGCACGCTCCGACGCCAGGGGTTCAGGGCCTTCACAGCTGCTGCTGCAGCCGTGAGTGGGACAGCAGCGGAGCTGGGGGAAGCCCCGGCCTCAGGGCCAGGATCAGCATTTGCGAGTTGGCAGGAACCGCTCTTGGTGGCTCCTGTTGCCTAAAGACCTAGGGCAGCCCATGCAGTGGCCACAGATCCTTGCAGAAAAGAGGAATAGGCGTTTTTTTTGCCCTCTCTCCTGCTTTGCTCCAGAGCCTTCTCTTTGCACATTGAGTTACACAGCTCTTTGCAGCTAGGCAGTGTTGCTTTCATCCCACCGTGGGTTAATTTACCCCTCACAATGTAATTAGCCATTTAGTGCTTGCCAACATATCTGATTTCCACTGGCTCTAGGTGATGTGTTGGAAAAAATAAATAAAAATCCTTCCATGTAAAATATCCTTTTGAGGAATGAAATAACTATCTCCAAGGCCTAACTGAATTATGCTCTTATCAACCAGAGAGAAATAATCCACTTGAAACATAAAATACAAGCAGAATGAAAACTCTGCATGTTGCAGTGCAAGATCACAGTGTGACACTCAAACATCAGCTCCACTTTATCCATATGGGAAAATATGTTTTTCTTGGTATTATGCAATGAGTTGTTTCTCACCCCTGACACCCCAACTTTTAATGCAATAGAAGGGAAATAATCCCTCTATTTGCCAAAGTTCTGAAGCAGGGTTCAAATCGTGTGCGGCCCAGCAGGGCCACCCTGTGCAGATCCCAATGAGATTCCCCCTTGGTTTGTGAGAGAAGGGTTGTGTTTAATTGTACATTGGGCTTCGAAGTAATTGCCACTTTTGGGAGTTCACAGCTTTGGCAGATAAGCTTGGCCAATATATTTTCCCAGTATTTTTTTCTCCATGCTTTTGCTTCTGTTTATAAATAGCAAAAATGTGGAAGGGAGAAATGGCTTTTTAATCAAAAAGGCCCCATTCCACAGGGATTCCCATCTGGACAGGTTGATTCCCAGAAGAGCTGATAAAGCCCTCTGAAAACGAGCACATCTGAGCCCAGTATCTGCCCAGTGCGCCCAGAGACCACTCAACTGCTGTTAAGGCCGCAGGGCCGCTACAGCCGTCAGGGCTGTTATACCCGGCAGGGCTGCTACCCCTCGCAGGACCATCACACCCATCAGGGCTGTTACACTCATCAGGGCCTTGTAGCAGGGCCGGTACACCCAGCAGCGCCACTAGACCTGGCAGGGCCATTACACCCAACAGGGCCGCTGCTGCCGGCCGGGGCTCTGCTGGCCGCCGCTGCCCGGTGCTCACGCTGCTCCTCCTGCTTCGGGGCTGAACCCCCAGCCTTGCTGCCTGCCCCGGGACTCCCTGCACATCCTGCCCTTCCTGCTGTTCGTGACCTTGCTTGTTTTTTCATTTCTCTTTTCTTCGTATTACTATTGTATTTGTATTTGCTTTGTATTACTGTCTAAATGAGAGCAGCAAGCCTCATGACCCTGAGCAGCAGGTGTATCCCGTCTCCTTGCTGAGTGTTCCGAATGCTGGGATTGCAGCTGGGATTACACAGGCCTCGCTGTCCAGCCAGAGGGATGCAAGAGGGAGAGGCGGCCATGTCTCTATCCAAGCAGCACTGTGAACAGACCATAGATCTTGAATTAACAGTAACTCACAGCGTTTATTATGCCTAGAACAAGCAAACTAAATTCACAGAGGGTTGAAATGTATTCAGCATGCTGCGGTAAAAAATAAGGCTTTCCTTGTTTGGGTTTCATAGTGAGTTGTTTTTATTCAGTGTGGTTTTTGTTTGGGTATTCTGTTGTGATCTTCTGCAGCGCTGCAGTGTGTCTGCAGGCAGTGGGAACTGCAGCACTGGCCCCATGTTCAGCCCCTGATGCAGCAAATGCAGCAACAGGTTGCAGGGCCCTGAGGAGGAACCTGCCAGCACCAGGACAGGGACCAGCCGGGCTGCCCAGGGCTGGTACCGGGCACGGCACCCGCAGCTCCGCAGCAGGGATACCTGTGGGTAATGCTCCCTCCTTCCATACTCCACTGCACAGGGCGGAAGTTCTCCCCACGTCAGCTTTGCAGTCTTCAAGATCCCTGTATCCATAGGAGTTAGATCTTCCTGATCCAAACATGTTTCTAAACCCTTTCTAAAATGAGGTCAATACAGAAACCCTTGTACTGATGCTGCCCAGGTGGTATAAATGGCATTCCACATGGGTCTGGTCCTTTCTGCCTCCCCATAATCTGATGTACCTGCTTCAAGTGTTTGCTGCACAGCTTCCTTATTCTTTGTAAGGAGCAGCGCTGAGCTTGGAGCAAAGACTTCCCTGAGCTGGTTTTAATGAACGAAAGAGCTCTGGAGCTCTCAAATGGCAACTGCTGGAGCACCGCAAGACGTCTGCTAATGAAATTTTAACAGCTGCAACTGGGGTCTAAATGATACATTCCAGGATGCACCAAATGCAGCATTGATGCGTCGCGTGTGCAGGGCTGTGCGGTCAGCTGCAGCGGTGGGGAGCCTTGCTCTTGTAGTAACAAGATGAAGTTTCAGAAGGAGCCAGGATTACCCTTGGAAGCTCCCAGCACGAGGCCCGTCAGACTGGCTCACGCAGCCGTGGGGGAGTTTGCAGAGCAACGTGGCGCGTCACCGTGGGGCTGGCGTCGCACAGCCAGGGCGCGGGTGCCAGTGCCGGGCAGATGTGGGGACTGGCTCCGCTCCAAGGCAGAGCCGCAGAGCTCCAGGAGGCCCCGGGGCCAGTGCGCGGGCAACACACGCACTGCGGAGATGGAAGCTTCTCCCACAAGGGAGGAGGATCTGCCTCATCTTTACTGGAGGGTACAGGGAGAGAATTTAAAAGCTGTAAACTCATTATCTACTAATGCTGTTAATGCCTCTAGGCAGTAAAGAATCAGTGTGGAGGATGTTGTCCACAGCTGGAAATATTGCAACCATTTAAAGAATCTCTTGGGACACCTCTGCTGCAGGTGGTCCGGTAAAGCAGACATTAGCCTGGTGGACACGAACAGCAGCTTCCCTTACCGTGTCCTGCATGACCTTGGGTTTGTGCTCCCTCAACTGCAGCGGGGAAGAGGGTGTTTACCAGCCCATACTATCTCTTGAAGACCTCAGTGTTACCCAGATGTTACGGCTTGGTGTCACTGTGGCATTTTCACCACACGGTTCAGGTCTGCCCTTGTGCTTTTACCGTGAGTGCCTGGAGCTGACCAAGAGTCAGCTAGAAATAGAGTTTATGTTTTAATTAACAGTGTAGGAAAGTGGTGGGGACAGGGTGTGATTTCATGCTAGTCTCCAGATAGGCATTTGTGGTTTATTTTCCCATTTCATTTCTTGCTATATTTCATGTAACAAACATGAAGTGGTTTTATCTCGCTTCCAGTGTTCAGCCCAAAGGCTTGGCGAAGCTGCAAATGACATCATTTCTGCAAGCAGAAAGTGTAATGTGGTAGCAAAAGGTGATTGGAATATTTCTTGGCAAAGGTGTCGGATATTGCCATTGCAGCTTAAGCTGAAATTGATTGCTTGGCCATTATATATATATGAAGTACCCCAAAGGTCTTTGTAGGTAATTCGCCTTGGATATTTTCCCACACTGCAAACAACCCCTGCACTTCCCAGTAATCAGTATTTTCACTCTCAGAGGGTTTCAGAGGCTGGGACAGTGCTAGATGTTGCAAATCACATTTGTAGTGAGGAATGAACATGTGAGCCCAGCAACAGACACCAGGCAATGCCGAAAGCAGCCAAGATGTCGGAGAGACACAGAGAAAAGGCAGGACTGGAAGGGCTGGAGCGAGCGGTGCGGCTAGTGGAGATGCACGGCAGCAGCGCCGGCGCCCTGGGCAAGATCCAGTCCTTTGCTGCCAGCGGCAGCGATGCTGGCCTTGGGGCCGGCACATCCGTACGTCCGGGCTGGGCGGCAGGAGGGGTGTCCGGCCTGTCCCGGCACTGCCGGACGTGCAGGGCGCCTGCGTCTGGCCCTGACACCGTCCGCTCTCTGCTTGGGTTCTGCATGCAGGAAATTGCACCCAACTGCTCAGCAACATAAATGTGGCCTCTCTGTTGTGCCGCATGTCACTTAGTGCCTTGCATAGAGTATTTCTTATCCATTTCCATATTCCTCTCCGTTGTAGTGTAAAGTAATAAATCTGGGAAATTCAGGAGATGTTTTTTTCAAATCCATTTGCTGACTCTAGCATTATTTAGAAGTGTGGGTTTTTTTTTTCTTTTTTTTTCTTTTTTTCCAGCAGAAGGATAGCAAATCACTGAACAAATGATTTGGAAGTTCTTTCAAATTGGCGGCTTTTGAAATGGGAGCATTTTTCACTTCTTCTAAAATGTTTGTGAACATTAGCATTGGCAATTATATGAAGACCCCAAATGACTTACTGAAGTTTTGCATTTAGTGAAAGCTCAGCCATCAGTGAACTAAAAATGTCAATAGGGTTCTCAATAACATCTCCAGGAAAAAAGAAAAAAAGCCATACAAATTCAACAAACATAACAAAATCAATGGCTTTTCTTTTTCTTTCATATTTTCAGAAAAGGAGTCACTGCTTTCTCAAAAAAAAATAAAATCAATAAGCACCACCAGTGTTGCAGCTTCTGATTATCTCATTATGTAGCTGTTTTTGCAAGTGCAGAGCAGCCAAGTGACTTCAGTTAATCATGACCAGACAAATATCACCTAATCAATATAAGAAAAAAAATCTGAAACACTTCTAAAAGCTCCAGGGCTAAATGAAGTCATTATAATTGCAGACAGATCTAATCACCGCTGTGGTTGGTTACTTGGCTCCGTGTGCTTAGCTGCATGAGCGTCATCCTCACGGCTGGTACAACAACAGCCCAGCCATGGACCGACCGCTGGAGCTACAAGCACGAGCGACTGTTGCTTGAGTAGAATTCACATCCTCACCAAATTCTTGCCTACTGATCACCACAGGGCAAGGAAAAACCTTGAGTTAGTTTTCAAAGACATATTGCAGTATTATGCTCTCATCTCTGACTAGATACTGATTGTTTCTCTTTCAAGAACTTCTTTCCATGTCTTCCCTTTCCCCTGCAGCCCCTCCAGGGATGGTGGGACCCCCTGTACCTCCTTCATGTATCCCTCCTGCTGCAGCTCCTGCCAAAGCTCTCTGGAAGAAGTTAGCTCTGGTCTAGGTAGTTCCCGTGGTCTTGATTCTTGTCTACATAGGGATATTTCTCCTCTTTGAGATACTTGGCCTCCAGCTGTGGCTCCCGGTGGGCTCCTCTGTCAAATCTGCTGGTGTCCCCTGTGCCCCGTCTGGGGACCTTCTTCTTGAGTGAAGACAGAACATCTCTGGCAAATGTGCTTCAAAGAAGCTCAGGGACAACGAGAATGGACGTGGAGGCTCCCAGGCAGCTGCTGGAAACACAGCCCAAGCTCTCGCTCGGGCTGAGGCGCCAGACAGGATGAGCAACTGCTCCAAATGCACGAAGCAAAACTGCTCCAACCGACCGCACGGTAGGAGCCGCTGGTGGCGCTGATTGAAATTCCTGTAACTGTATTAGGGAAGGAAGCAAGTGCCAGACACATGATCATCCATATGCCCAACTAAATCTACTCAGAATTGATTAGGTTACGCTGAAGGAGACCTGGAAATCAATCTGTTCTGGCTCACTGGTAGGGACATGACACGCTAGAGGTGACACAGCTGAATTCCACTTCGTTACGATTTCTGATGAGAGCAAGGTGGGCACGCTGCCTCTCACGTGTCTTCAGCCCTGGTAGTTATATCTGTAAAGACAATAGTGTCTCAAAGGAATAACAGTAAAGTGCTTTTCAGCAGTCATGTGTCTTTCTGAGGCATTTCGGGCAACTTAGACTTTCCAACTAAATACTATCAAAAAGCAAAGAATGCCAGTTTTGTAAGGAAAAATACTCATTTTTGAGTTTTACATATGGATCAGTTCCATTCACGCTTTGTCCGTAGCAGGGATTAAAGTGTTACAGTAGTCAAGACTTTCTTCCATACACTCTTCTGTGATTTCCACAACGCTGAATTAAGGGTCTTAATTCAGGGCTGAGTTTCTGAGATCTGCTGAAATAGTGTAACTATTGCAAGTTAAAACTGAGCTATGCAGTCTCCTGTCCTGCTTCGGCTGAAGCCTAAATGTTGTTCTACTTTATCTCAACTGCGCTGAAAACATGTTAGCAATAATAAGATAGCAATTCTGCTCCCAAAGCAGTGGTTAAGTCCCATTCCTGGTGAAACCTGTGTAGATAAGAAGCTGATCCCTGATAAGGTGGTTCTTCTGGATGTGACAGTTCATTCTGCAAGAATTTCATTTTGTTACAGGAGAAAAGGGCAACTCAGTCTCTTAGAGAGCGCGTCCGAGTAAATCCAAGGCAGTTCAGCTGGAAATAAGAACTCAAGGACAGATCTTCCTGAGTCCCGAGTCCTCTCACCCCGGCCACGTCCGCTCCCCCGGCAGAGGACCTGGCACCATCAGATCTTGTTGCCAGTACCCGACTCTGATGCTGTCGCACTTGTCTCCTGCCTCGCATTGACACCGTGTGTGTTATGAGAGCAGCTCTGCGAGGAATGGATGTTTTGGCAAGGCCGCGCAATGGCAAAACGTGACAAAACTGCTTGAAACAACTTTCTAGTTTGCCCCTTCCCTTGACTCTATCTCTGCACACGACTTTCCCTTCCAGGCATTACAGGATTAGTTCTTTCCTGCTCTGTGGAGGATTATCTTTCTGATCTACCTCTCTCAGTGCAGACTTTTTTGTGTCTGGTGTGAATTAATAAAATCGCACTGTCAGTTCCCTCATGAAATCCTCTCCACTTACTCTCTGTGAAGGGCCCTTTTGCCTTCCCCAAGCTCCGTGTCATTTCCCATCCTTTTAAAAAACTGAGTAGATCACTTAACATTATTTCTCCATTTTATTTTCTTTTTTCTTTAAATAACGATTGCAAAAATCATGACCTAAGATTGAATTTAGTAACTTAACTGCACCAGCATTTTCATTCTTTGCTGCCTCTTTCAGGCACCTTCAGAAATGCACAGTGAGCAGCCAGGAGGTGCCAGCTGCTGCCCAGCAGTTGCAGTAACGTTTTGTACCTGCCATTTGCTGGTGCTCACAGTGGTTTTCAAGGCAGTGGAAAGTTGCCCCCCATGCGGTTCCTTGCAGCTTTGACTTCATTTGTAGATTTATACAATAATTCATTAGGAATAAATCTGGTGGGGCATTTTGCCAACAGCTTTCTTCAGAAATGGCAGGAAGACAAATACTGTCATTATTTGTCCAGCTGTGCAGCTCCATTTATATCTTCTGCAGAACTGAACCCATTATCAAAGCTAAATAGCACCAATAATAAAAGGGATATCTCTGCACTACAGTGCATCTAGTGTCAACACATGCATCCTCTCAGTATCCAAAAACTTCCGTGTTGATTTAATAACCTTCCGCACTGGTTCTGTTCAGATGGAGTCTTGCTCTGTAATCTTCCAATTGAACATTTTTGTCTACAAAAAAAAAAAAAAAAAAAAAAAAGCTTTCTGAGTGCAGAATGTTTCACAACAGCATGTTCAATTTGGCCAATTCAGGAAAAAAAATACGCAGACTGTTTCAGTAATAAATCAATATCCGGAATGTCAAAACAAAACATTTTTATTTGTGTTTCAAGTGACTTTTTGTGTAGAAACCTCTTTGTTTCGCAGTATAAATATTCCATTTAAAACACGTACCCAGGATGGAAGATTTTTCTTTTATTAAACAAAATACTTTCATTATCCACAAATGCCTTTTGCTTAACACATGCAGGACTGGCGCTTACATTTGCCCTGTTCCACAGCAAAACCCAGCCTTGCTGGGAAGTGGAATAGAGGTTTCCTGCCCGTTTCCTGCGGATGCAGAAGGCACCAGGCGGCAGCAGCTGCCCCGCCGGCACCCCGGAGAGCGGCGGGATGTGGGCAGGGTCTCCAGCACTCGGGACCAGGGAGGCAGGAGGGAGGCTGAGGCCGAGGCTCCTTTGTGGCTCGCTGTGGTTGAGGCCGTGCAAGGGCCTCTGCTGTCCTGCCAAGATTTACCCCTCGGATTTACAGCGCGGCACCCTCCGATCCTCAAGGCACCGTCAGGGAAGAAAGAGCCGTGAATCAGGCAATGTCCAGCGCCAGCCAGACCCTGCCCTTGCTCCCTTGCTTGGATACCCGTTAAATTCCCCACGGAGGACTCTTCAGGCAGGGAATTGCGGTGTGCTCGTGAGGTAACGAGGAATATGTGATGCTCCAAACATAAGCAGTGCCATGGTAAGCCCCGCTGGACCCGTTCCCTCCCCTGCATGTGCCCATCCCCTGCACTGCGTGTGGCTAAGGATGGGACATCCCAGCCCCTGCCTGGCTGCACGAGACCAAAGTGCCACCTCCTGCTGGGATCCGGGCAGCCTCTGAGGTTACGCTGAGATTAAATATTTTGCGTGTGTTTTAAGGCGAAAGATTAATTGAACATTATTATGGGTTTAATGCTTCAGTCCCAATTTGCATTTTAAAAGGCATGATCTCACCCGCGTGCACAAAACTGCTCTCCGTGTTTACCGCTTAGCATTGATTCCGTGTTTGATAGGCTATAATTAAAGTAGGCACATTAAGGATTTAATAGTGCTTCTTATTGTTAAGAAGGATTAAAGGGATGTTAAAATTCATACTCTAAATTAATGACTTTGATTAAACAAGAGCACAAGGGGGTCCTGAAATACAGGCTTTCGTTCTGACCTTGGGAAACTCACCTGGGCCCAGGACCAATTCTGAACAAGTTAGCGCTGCTGTTCAATTAAGCACATTCACCACTTTGGCCTTAGTTTGCATCATGGTCAGTTCTCTTTGTGAGAGCTGGTGAAGGGCCCTTTACAGCCCCACTACAAGAGCAGCTTGGCAAGAGGAAACCCAGATTCCCAGGTCTTGTACGTCTAAGTAATTTGTGGGTTCCTGTGTCATGTCCCTTTGTAGACAGAATGAAATCCCACTCATCCTCAAGTTAGGATGTGTCCCTGGAGCAATGCATGCATTTATTTCTGCAGGTCCTGGATTCATATTTACCAGCAGGTTGCAAATACCACAGAGCAGGAAACTTCCAGCATTGGGAGTCCATGTGCTCACACTATCTTACCTTGGAGAGTTGCCTGGTAAAGAGCTAATCCCAAACTCTGACCCGAGCAGCATGGCTGGGCTGGGCTGCGTTTCTGCCTTGGTGCCTACTTGCATCACGGTCATACAACTTAAACATGGAGTTGCATAAAAAGAGGAAAAAAAAAATCCATTCTGCTGATTTAAAAGAGAATTTTATTAAAAATTGCAATGAAATATTTCCTTCTTCAGTCATTCCTGGTACCTGTTACAGTTTGCTCCTGATACGTTCCTGGTGCATTTTCTGCAAGATTCATCTGGAGATGCTGTCAGAGTCTGCACCATAAAAAAGAAAATCCAGCCTAACAGTGAAATCATCAAAAAAAGGAACATGTCAAATCAGTTCAACAAAAAAAAACAGTGAAATCTTTCAGCTTGACAAATGCCAACCTGTTTTTCTTCATTTGAGAAAGTCTCGTTGAGACACTTCCGGAGTTTCAGTTCAATAACAAATGCTTTCGATCACAGTTTGGGATGAAAACAAAGGACCAAAACGTGGGGTTTTGTCACAGCATACGAATCCCATATTTTGCTCTGCTTTAACCATATGGTTCCTGCTCCATACTCAGAGAATTGGTAATATGAAGTAAGAGCACAATGAATTAGGAGTAACAACTGCTGCTGAAACGTGATTCCTCCTCTTTGCTGTGATCCCTCTGTTTTCCTCCAAACCTAGAAGTGACAGTGAAATCATGAGGGCTTCCACAGGGCTGCATGGCACGGAGCACAGGACTGCCTTTCTGCACATGGGAAAATGGAAATCCAGCCTGGTAGGAAAATGAGTGACTCCAGCAGTTGTTCATAAATGAGGCAAATACCTGTAGCATCTCCTGTTTAGGCTCATATAAATCAGGAAAAAAGTTCCTGAGACCCACGGTGCATCATGTGCGGTGGGTACCAGTCAGAGGTGTCCTCTGTAGAGATCCTGGCCGCCCAGGCTGGGATTGGGACCTCAGCTGGGGAAAAGGGGAGAGGATCTTCCCGGCCCGTGCAGAGACCAGCTGCCTGAACGGGGGAGCTGGCGCGGGGAGGCTGGTTCTCACCTGCTGCAGCCTCTCGCGCGGCGACGTCCCCCCTGCTCCCTTGCGGGGCCGTAGCCTGGATGACCGGCTCTTACCATCTACTGTTAAATTATTCATCTCCAATAAGAGCTGAGTTAAAATTTCATAAGACAAGTGTATAATCCTGAGACGCCAGCTAAGTGCAGAGGCTGCATTTGCCGAGGGTTGGCAGGGACACAGCACAATCCTTTATCCGTAAGCAGCGTTATTAACTTCTGCTGATGATTTCACCATGGCCGTCTAGTTTATTGAACTAATCTCTTCATCTTTACCTATTAAAAATACACCTACTTGAATTAATGCAGACTACAGGATTTGGCCGTGTTTTAGTCACAACCTAAGCTATTTGTGGCTCATTGCAACTGGCTAATTGGGCAGAGGGTCTTATTAATAGGTTTTGTAAAAGACACAACAAATCCCATATGTATTAAAAGCAGAATGCTCAGCACAATTATTAATGACCTTATTAAGTTAAGCTATATGTGAGTTTTAAAATATATTTACCCAGTTTTACCACTGTTGAATTTAACCATGTCTCTTTGCAAAGCTGGTTAACTTTAATTTCGTACCTTATATACCTTCAGCGTTTATTCAGGGAGCAGATACTATTAACTCTATGACAAACTGTATTTCTGGAATTGCAAAGAAGAAAATTCATCTCGACGACCTACACAAACCCCAGCTGCCTTTTTGCAGGTGCCGGGTAAGCAGGTCTGGAAAAGGTTATAAAAAAAGGCAATTGCCACCTAGCCAAGAGCTGTCAAATGGATGGGACGTGAAAATGCAAAAGGACACATGTGCCAGGCTCGGAAATGCAGGCGGGAGCAGCTGCCCGGCCATGGGCCCTGCCGGCCACGGTGAAACCCGGGCGGACCTGGAGACAGGGAGACCTCTCCTTCCTGCCCCTGGGAAGGAACTGTCTTTGATCCTTTTCAGGGCATTCTCAGGGCCCTTGCCCACGCCAGAGCCCTTTTTAATGAATAGACCTTTTCTTTCCAGGCACGCAGCCTGGGACTTGCCCCGAGCGAGCCATGTGGCAGCACCGTCCATCCTGGCGCCAGGTTAGTAGCCCCACTGGTAGAACTGGCAATGAGGCAGCCTGGCAAATGCCTGCCGGGAGCATGAAACTGCTGAGTCTGCAATTCTGCTGCACTGCTCTTACTGGAGAGCGGAGGGAGGAGCTCGGATACCGTCTTGCAGCACTGAAGATGATGAGTTAAAGTGTCTGACCATGAAATGGGCACACAGCAAACTCCTGCCACGAGGAAAAAATGTGCTGGTCCTGGGGGAGTTAAAACCCTGCTTTCTGATATGGTGCAATCACAGAAAGTCAGCACAAGAAGCCCTGCCATGGAGGTCTGCATAAATCAGGATGTTCCACTGAATTCCACAGGTGCTGGGAATTGGTTCCAGTTCAGCAGGTGCTGTGGATTTTTTACCAGATTTCCTTTCCCTCTGTCCCCTCTGATTGTCTCTCTCAAATCCAACCCATTCCTGTTCAAGGATGGGGCTTTTTCTTCATGATGAAGCCGAGGCCACCCTCATCCCAGGCAAGCCATCAACGAGATCCTGCAAGGACCTTGGTGTGCAACAGAAGTGAAGAGGCAGCCCAATGCCAGACGTTAACTGCAACTGCACTCAAAGCCGATGGAAAGGGCTACGTCATGAGCTTCTTCTAGACTTCCACCACTCTAGCCACACAAATGACTTGGGAAGTAAACAACCATCTTGTTGTCTGTGTTTGGACTTGTTGATTTTGAAGGTCTTCTCCAACCGTAGTGATTCTGTGATATTCCTGCTTTTCCCTGTCAGATGGCTTGGAGCTTGTGCTAAGCCCGTTCTCCCAGGTCTGGCTATGATGATGGGCAGCCTGACCTTCTGAGCAGGCTTGGACCACCCTTGAGACGGAGAGGGGACAGGAAACTTGTTACGGGCGCCCCAGCCTCACACTGTGCTCTGTTTTAGATTGTAGCAGTGAAAACACACAGGCACGAGCAAAAAGAGCTGAGAAGTGCACGGAGCTGGGAAGTACACACAGCATCAGGTTATTTTACGGTGATATTTTTGTTCATTAGCTCTCTGATCTTTCCACATGCCGCCATCTGTAGAAAGCACACATTGCACATATGGGATTTTTATTCACACTGTCAGGGGGAGCTGGATTATTTCCAGTTATATCATCTCTTTTCCTTCAATATTCAGCGGGAAAAAATGGCTTTCTGTAAAGCATTCATGCTGGAGTTTCAAAATAATGTTCCTTTCCCTGTTGTTTTTCTGCGTTTCTGTTTCATAAACATTGTTTTTCATCACCCTCCTGTTCCCTGTCACGTCTATCCTGATTCGCACCATTTACTTCCTTGCTGGAATGAGTGTTGTCAATAGATCTGGTCAAATAAAGATAAAACCAAATTGGGAGTGTGTTCTTGAACGCCGGGCCAGGCTCTGCGGATGTAAATCTGAGCTGAGCGGGCTGTGGCCATGTGCCCATAGGAGCCCAGTGCAGCCACCCAGCTTTGCTGGCCTCACGTTACCCGCCGTTCAGTGGAGTTCAGAAGGACCCCCAGGACTCTCTGTGAAGTCCAGATATACAAATAAACTGGCCAGAAGGAATGATTATTTGTCAAGGAATTTGTGAATTGGGGAAGTCTGTGGTTCAACAGTGTCGACACTCCAAACTTATATCCTTCCAGGCATTAGGAGTCGTGGAAATAGGCAGTTTGGTGGGGAACCTTCCAAGAAAGGATGTGCTGTCATTAAGTGTGTAGCCTACAAGAATGTCCCCGTCTCAGAAATCAGTAATTTGTTGTGCTGGAGAAGCCATACATTGACTGTACTGAATTCATTGGTCCCTTGTGTGAAGACAAGGGAGCTTTTCCCGGATGACTTTCCTCTCCCATCCATCAGGAGTTGAGCAGAGGTAGTCCCACCTCACTGCTCTAGCTGCCCGCTCCACTTCTGTTGTTCATCTGCAGAAACCATCCAGTGTCTGTCTGAGGAGCTCACTGGGTGATGACCCCATGGGTCACCCTTCAGCCCACCGAAACTCTAACTGTAGTGAGTACCAAGGTATTGAGCACTGCAAAAACAATCTTGGGCATTTTCTGGCCCCGCTGGTAAAGGAAGGGCTGAGAGACACAACACATGGTTTGCACATTGCCTCCTTGTTTGGTGCAGATGTTTTGAACTTTCCTACAGCGTACGTCTTCACCCTGGAGGTTCTTACCTGTCAGCTACAGAGAGAACATGGATCCCCTATGGAGTGCCCTAGTACTCCTGGTTGGGCTTCTCAGCCCCCAGCACACTGCAGCATTAATTCTTTAGCTGTTCCTGTCTGTGGGATGGATAGCACCGGGTGAACTGCACGGTTTTTTGCTTGGTTGTTTTTTTGTTTGCCTTTTTTATGCCTAGGTGCTCTCTTCTCCACCATAGGGAAAGCTCTTTTAGCTCTGCAGTCACCTCATTTAGCATGAAGAATTTTGTTCTATCTGATGCATAGAAACAGTCTGTTCCCTCAGCCTGGACTCCTGTGTACAACCCTGGCCAAAAGTGGTTAAGAAGAGCGTGTGAAAGGAGGTCCATGCAAAGCAGGGCAGAGTTTCACTGAGATGCTGCAGCTCATTGCTGGAAATGGAAGCACTGCCTGAGCAGCACCAAAACCCGTGCAGAATCTCAATGAAAGCATCAGCTTCTCCTGCAGCTTTTTAACACATCAACAAATGTAATTTGCTCTTTTGAGGAATGGGCCCTACAGAACATCTTTGAGACAAGGCGAATAGGAAGACTCAGAAAACCATTTTTCTGCATGGGTTTGATCCTCTTGCAGTCAATATTCATTTGCACTGCTGGGAGGCTGGACCACTTTTCCCACCAAACAGTGGCGCAGAGAAAAAATAATCTTGACAAAATCTAAATAGAGGTGTTGCAAGTAAGCTGAAGGGGAAAACAATGACCAGGACAGTGTCTGCGAACTCCGTAAATCTATATGCTGATAAATGACTTGGGAAAGTGCACTGCACGGAGCCAGAATCCTAATTCACAAGGGGAGCTGGTGATAATGACTTCGCAGGTTGCTCGTACCAGGGCAGAGCCAGTCCATTTTTCTCTTTTATGGTCCTCCATTTTTGGGAGCACATCCATCAGCAAAAATATCTTTTCTAAATGCTGCGTTTATGTGATGTTATCCAAGCACCCGTGCCACGTTGGCTGAACCATGGGGCTCAGGAGACAATAGATGGTTGAACTCAAGTTTGCTGCTCTGTTTCTTCCTCTGTGCTGGAGGTGACAGGATGAGCTCCAGACAGGCTGCCATTTGTTCACAATCTGCTTGGCTCTCAGGGCATTGAATTACACAGAATCACAGAATGGTTGAGGTTGGAAGGGACCTCCAGGGATCATCCAGTCCAGCCCCCTGCAGGGACACCCAGAGCAGGGGCACAGGTTTGAAGATCTCTAGAGAAGGAGCCTCCACAGCCTCTCTGGGCAGCCTGTGCCAGGGCTCTGGCACCCTCACAGGAAAGAAGTTCTTCCTCACATGGAGGAAGCCTGGGTTTCAACTTGTACCCGTTGCCCTTTGTCCTGTCACTGGCCACTACCGAGAAGAGCCCAGCCCCATCCTCCCTGCATTCACCCCCCAGGTACTTGAACATATTGATCAGATCCCTCTCAGTCTTCTCCAAGACAGATGCTCCAGTCCCTTAGTCATCTTCATTGCTCTATGCTGGACCCTCTCTAGAAGCTCCACGTCCCTCTTGTCCTGGAGAGCCCAGAAGTGCACCCAATACTCCAGGTGCCTCCCTAGAACTGAGCAGAGGGGCAGGATCAGGATCCCCTCCCTCTACCCGCTGGCAGCAGTTGCTCTCTGCTGTCTTTCATCCGGGCTCTTCCAAGAATTAGTGTAGAAACTTCCTGGCGCTCAACAACAGGCCCTCCAAGGGAATTTTAAGTAATTAGTTGATAGATGAGTAGTTGTACCTGACTCTTCAGACATCCCTCCCTGTAGCTCTTACTGGTATAAGGCATAATATACTGAATACATCCGAAATTCATAAGTCAAAACCCCTGAAATTGACATTAACAAATCATGAGTTTAATTTTTCTTTTATTTGATTTTTCAGTGGTAATTTGGTGTTTTTCTTGTCTTCTCCCTCCAGTGTTTCTGGTTGTCTGTGCAAGCCTTTTGCTAATCAAGAAGGGCTAGAAATGAATCTTCTATAAAGTAAATCTGAGTCTTTAACCTGCAAGATAAACCCAGAACTGGAACGTTATATGTATCACTATCAGACACTTGTAAGAAAATAACGTTATCTGATGCTGGTGGATTCAGGAAGGTGTTTACAAGATGCAGCAACCGCTTTATTGGATCCACTGACTTACAAACAAGAGCAGATACATTTTTCCTCCCAGGAGATGACATGCTTCATGTGAGCTTCTGCTTTCAGGTACATTTGGCAGCTTGTCAGCAGTGAGTGTGAGTTTTATCTCTTTGCCTTCCACCTCTCCGAGCAGGGCAGGTCCATTTCATGCCATTGCAAGCCAACAGAAACCTCAGCATTTGCCTCCCGTCTCTCTCATGGAGTCCTGAGAAGCAAAAGGTAGGATAGAGGTGGGCGAAACCCGGGCCGGTTTTGGCTTGTGAATTGGACTAGCCAAGCAAAGCGCAGTTAATGCTGCATGGGCAGCTCGCTGCACCCACGTCCTGCTCAGCACTTGGTGCTTAGGCACAAAACTCTTAGCTGATAAGTCATGGTAAGCCCTAGCTCTGTGCTCAAGCCACTGTTTTATTAAATCACAGTAGTACAACAGATTGAAATCTCAGTGTCAGCCAGAGCTGAATTCTGTTTCAGAAAGATGGGAACCTCAGGCTATTTTTTATCATCATTGTTATTGTTACTGCTGCTAAAATCTTTGAAGTGAAAGATAGTGACCCTTCCCTCTCCTTGTGCACATCCTTTCCTCGAATAGCTGCTGTTCAGTGCTAACATTGGGCTGGTTTTGCAAGGCTTCAGCATTACTGACAGGATCTAATTTTGCCTGTAACCCCTTCTTTTCCTCCCAAACTGAGGTAGCAGATAACGAGGTGTTCTTCATTGTGTGCATGTGCAAGGAAGCTAAAGTTTGCTGAAGTGCTGTAAAAGTTGCTATTTACTTATTTTAGCTATGTCTGGTGAGGTCAGGTCTGCATTTGCTGGAGCCTATAGGTATACTTAGATAGAAAGAATATGTGACCCTATTCTGGCTTCATATGTGTTACAAATATTAGTTTATCCTCACCTCTTCCCTGGGAGGCAAAATGCCATCAGCCTGATTACTCAGGTGGGAAATGAGTTGCAAAGAGAGATGTGAAAGGGACAAAGGAACCCAACTGTCCAGATTTCAGCAGCTGAAATCGCTCCCTCCCTGGGGCCACTTTCCTTGAGCTTCCAACCTGTATCTGTTAAAGCAGCCGGGTTGCTCCCCACACACCCACTTGATGCAATCGGTTCCTTGCTAACACCTCCAGAGGAGCCACAAGCTCCCCAGCTCTCAGCGCTTGGTGCTTGAGAGCTGTACGGACATTTCTTGGAGAAGAGGCAGAAGGGAAGCCAAGGCGCTACAAGAGAGCGGAGCAGCATGGCCTGGCTGCAGAGCCATCCATCTCGCTGCTTAACGATGAGCTGCGATGGCTGATGAAGCCCTGAATTGATCCGAGATGACAGACTGTTAGGGCCACAGCAGGTGGAAGATAAATCTTCCTGACCGGCAGTCCTGAAAGAGGAAGGAGCTCTCCCTTTTCTCTACTTGTTGCCCTCACCAGCTCCTGAATTTGGAGCGAGTGCACTACACAACCAGCCCACATTGATCCAAAGCAAAAATGCAGCTTTATCCTGCAGTAAAAAGAAATGACCAAGTATTTTGTGGTTAGTTCCAGGTTAGAGGGAGCCAGTTTGAAAAGCCCCAGTTCTTGGCAGATGCTGCCGCGTCCCCCGCTCTCTGAAAAACCCTGTCCCTCTGCCAGGCGCTGAGCCCGACTCTGCCGGGACTTTTGCAGCTGCGTATTTAAGTGCTGGTCTGAAATGTTTCTATCTTGCAGCACCTGTCGTTACGTAGTTCATGTTAGGATGCCTGTTTGCTGCAGTGTACTGCCCCATCCCAGGTACTGATAAATAAATGTGAGTCTATGTGCCGGATAACAAAAATACTCATATGTTTATGGAGATGATGGGAGAGATACTGGTATGCTAAGCCAAAGGGATGTACCTCCTTCTAACACAGGTCCAAATGCCTTTGGAACACATAATTTCACAGGCAGCAAGTTATGGGCTATTCCAGGCAAAACTGCTGTCTCTGCTACCCCAGCTCTTCTGCAGGGAGGTGGTTGCTCGTGCTTTGCTGCTCCCAGCAGCCTCCAAGCGGGACTGTTTTCCGCAGGAACTTGTTCTGTAGGAGGGGATAAGCAAAGAAAGATGGGGAGGAGGAAAGCAGAGAGGTGCACGGTGCAGGTGAAGCTGGCCATAGGGCCAGCAGTCAGATAGAAAGAAGGATGAAAATAATGTCCTTTGGAGGGTACTTTTCCACTTCTCTATTTTGAAAGGTTTTTCTGAATGCTCTTGATTATTTTAATATTTAATTAGAAATGTCATTGTAGGAAAAGCTGCTGCAAAGTGAGGGTGTTTCTGGAGAAGCTGGTAATAACTCTGTCCTCAGCTAATAAACTCTGGGGCTGAATCTTCTACCAGCGCCTCTTGAAATTTATTTTGTCTATGATATGGTTATTGCATCCCATAAACAAGAAGTATCCTCAAGTTACCATTATAATAAAACTGTTACAATGCACTGCTTTTTATGTAGGAATTATGGAATGTGCTTTTGCATGGCCGAAAATTTATATATTTAGTTCTCGGATTTATATGCGGGCTTCTGCTACATTTTCAAGTGCAAAACTGCCGTACTTTGGGTATGTGAAATGCTCTGCTTGATTCATATCGGCGTGGTGCTCCCATACGAGGCAGATAGAGAAGTACGTGCTGTGTAGCAGGCACTTTGGGATCCTTTAAGGAGAAAGCCTTGTTGCAGAGCTAATGTACGTTCTTCTTATTTCCCAAATAAACAGTGGATTTTCCCCACATCCGGATTTACTTCCTTCCCATAAGACTGGAGAAAAAGTATAATGTGTCTTATAAGAAAAAGAGTTTGGGCATCTGGATACCTTGAACTTTTGCAGTGTCACAGGAGAGCAGCAACGAGCGGTAGCCCTCCTGTCAATGCAGACCTTAGCACGAACCCTTGGAGCATCAGTGATTCCTGTGGCATCCGAAGATGAAAACTAGGAATAACTCAACCCCAGTGTGCTTCATGTGCATGAGGTGATTATTTTGGAGGGAAGGACTCTGGGGGGAGAAGGAACCTCTGTGTGCTGGGAAAGGTGAGAGCCTCATCCGCGTTAACCTTCCAGCCCAGCTTCCTTGGGGGACGTTTCCTGAGGAACCACAACCGGCTGGAGCTCAGGAGTGGCAAGGGACTAAAATTGAACTGAGAAAAGGGGAAACCAAAGCAGATCAAATCCAATCGCAAATAGGAACTGCAAGAACTCCCCAGGGAAGTCATTAGGCCAGAAATGCTGGGTGGGATTCGGCTCATGGCATTAATTCTTCCTATGAGCAGCTTCAAGAGTTTGGACCCGGCCCCTGGACACACACAGGTATTCAGACCTGCTTAAGCCCACTGATTTTTGAATCCTCTTCTAAAGATGCCCAGTGCTTTGAATCCGTATTTCAGAACAAAGTGCCAATTTTCATTTAGTTGAGAGTCAAAATGTCATTTTGTGTTGCCCTTTGTTTTTTTTTTTTGAGTTCCTAGAAATGAGGGTGGAACAAACTTGAGCAGAAACTTCAGGGGAGCTGATTTCCTATTGTTACTTTGATAAACTTTGATTTTTTTCCTTTAGTTTTATTTGGTTAAAGAAACAGAGCCAAAGAGAATTTTAAAAATCAGTTGAAAATGGTAATAATCATTTTGCTCAATTTCAACATTGCACTGAAGTGTTGAACTGAAATATTTTATTACAAATTATATATTCCCGTAACAGAAAATAAATAAAAAGAAGCATTGGTGTTTGCTCTTCACTGAAACCGCAGATTTCAGTGGGAGCTTCTGCTATTAAAAGCGCCACACGGTACCGCTCGGATCGCTGCCTCCCAGCCGCGGTGGGGAACGTCTGCAGCCTGTGGTGCGCTCGCACGCAACCCAAACGCAGCTCAGGACTTTTCCACGCTTTCCCATACTGCTGGAAGTGGCCTCCTTCCCTGCAGAAAACGCAGCGGGAGCCACATACGTGGTTACACACGTAGGGTGGAGACCTTGTCCCTGGTTATAGAGGGGGCCATGAGAGGCAATATGGGCTAGAGGAAGAGGCACCCACTCGAGGTCTGGACTATCCCCTGAAATCGCTGCCAAGAGGTTTGTATTTGTGAACTCATTTCTGCCTACACCTGGTTTCTTCTTAGGCGGTGTGGGCGGCTCTTCCCAAGTGCTCGTGTGTCTGGACGGTGACGACACAGACCTGGGAGGAGCGGTTCATGCTGCGCTGCCGTTCACACGGACCTTGGCAGCGGCCTCAGCCTGGGCGAAGGAATTTCCCTTTGGAGATGGCAGTGATGCTGGAGGAAGCCTGCAGTAACCAGCACATGTTTAGGAATGCTCCTGTTCGACATCTAAACAGAGAGGAGATGAATTTGGCTCAGTTCCTACATGCTTTGCTCCAGCCTTACTTCTCCACCGGTGTCCTTCAAGGAGAATGAGCCCCTTCCCAAGAAGTGCTGCGGCTGCTCGAGCGGTGGGTGAATAATGATTTAATTCCTGCCCATGCACAGTCTGCACTCACTCAAGGCAGTGCTGGAAGCAGTGTGCCAGCCGCCCACTTCTGCTTCCCAATTAGCAAGAGGCAAATGATACCTGGCTGCATGCTGCCGCACCACGGCCTGGTCCTTGGAAGGGGGGCTGCAGCCCTGCAGATGCTCCTGGTGCATCCAGACCTCCCACCCTGGCCTTCGCGCTGTGATTGCCCTAGGAGATGGTTCAACTGTTGCTCTGTAAACTCCAGGATTTTTAAAGATGCATGAAATGCCAGCAGCAGCGCGTCTGCACTTGCACTCACAGCACTGATCACTCTCTGATAGGCGACTCAGAGCGGTTCTCATTAATTTGGAAACAAAAATATGAAGCTTTGAAAATGCGAAGGGAAAACATAAATCACATAATCATTTGGAAAGGTTCAATCAAATAAATATAAAATGAGTATCTAATAGTATTTGAGCAGTTTGAGTGATCGCTTGCAAAATTTGCACATCTTAGTAATATTAGCAGCTGTCTTGTAGGTGGATGGTTTGTGGACAGAATGGGTCAAAATACTCTGTGCAGCTGTTAGACAAGGAGGGTGGCAGCATCTGGGGCTCTTCTTGCCCCTCTTTGCAGCGCGACATTAATGTGTGTGAGGTGCCCGGCCAGCTCGGACCCAGGAAGTGCCAGAAATTTAGAAAGGGGGAATATTCTCCTCTCATTTCATCTTTCCCATGGAACTGCATTTCAATTAACCTGCGCTCCTATTTCATATTACCGGCTGCAATGACAGCTGGAGATACTGTGTCAGAGCAAGGCACCTTATTTTATTAACTCCAAGATAATCTCCGACTTCACCCTTTGGAGACGTGTATTAATATTCTACCTGGAAAGATAGAAAGAAAATCAATAGACTGGAAAGCTGTGCGTGTTGTTTGTGGCAGCTAGGAAGGATTCATTTGCCTCAGGACACTTTGTTGTGACAGCTGTTGCCTCGTGCAGTTTGGAGGAGGCCCGTGCAGCAACATGAAGATCTTCACTGGGAGAAGCCGGGCAGGTTTCTGGAGAGCAGCGGCCTCCAGCAGAGCCGTGTCCAGCAAAGAAAGGTCGAGTTGGCAGCGGCGATAGGTGACCGGGCACCACTGTGCTGCTGTAGCAACTTGAGTTACTGCTTCTCAGCCAGACCATGCTGAGTGACTCTGTTCCTACTCAGTGATTGCCATTCCCGAGTTGGACCCAGTCGTTTTGCCCGTTGCTCATTAGGCCGTGCTGGGTCAAGTGCTTGTGTTTGCGCGTGCTCCCAGAATGCAAGGTTGTTTTGGGTTTAATGAATGACTCGAGCTCGGCTTTCATTACTGAATGGAGATCCAGTATCCTTCTTGGATATGGCCGCAGTTTCCTTGCTCCATTTGCAGGACAACCAGCAAATGAACATGGAGGAGGTGCAAAGTGTTTCTTTTCCTTCTCAGAGCTGGGAGTTGGAGAGCTGCACACGGGCCTCTCCATTTGCAATCTCAGCACATAGCAGCTTTCAAACTGCTTCCATGGTTTGCAGCCCCTCCTGTTTTATTTCCCATTGTTATTCATTGAGAAAATTCCACCTGCATCATGCCTGAATCCTAACTGGTGCAATTAGATCCTGCCACCTCCTTGCAATGAATAAAGCAGCCACTTAAGTTCTCCATCTGAATTCCGAAATGAGGTTGTGCTGGGTGTTTCTTCAGTTTTGCTTTTCTCTACTGAGGCAGCCCTATTTGAACATTAAAGAGATGATTCAAGCTAATCTAATCTACCTACCCACATTGCTTTCTCCAAACCTTTTCTTTTTTCTTTTTTTGTGAGTTTGCCTGCTGGAATCGATGAACCTTCCCAGTTGAAGCAATACAGAAAATATTTACCAGGCTGTTCTCTCAGTTGCAGGGGAGAAAGCCATGCAAGAAAGCACAGAGGAATGTGCTGTCATTTGGCTTTTTTTGCCCCCACCTGTTGGCAGGGTAAATAAATTCTTCAATCCAAAGCGATCCACATCACCTTTGAGAAATACAGTTGCTTAACAAGTGGAGGTACCATTTCTTCCCTCCCACAACAAGTATGTGCATTCAGTCATTGGCAAACTGCTACAGGCTTCAGTGATGTACAGCATAACACAGTGCATTTATTGACCAAAACAGAAGACCATGTCCAAAATTACGAAGCTTTATTGATTTGTTTTCTTGTAGACGGTATTTTCCTCTGAAAACTACAGCAAGATCGTGATTTGTTTTCATCTCTAACTTCTATATATTTATTGATTTAGGATGGGGAAAACAAAAGGGAGAATTGGAGCTTGGGCCTCTGATCTGTGTTTCTTCATGTTTGGCAAGAACCTGAGAGCACTAAGAAAGAACAGGAGTTGCGGCTGCTGTGGTTTAAGCATCACTCCTAATAGGCAGTGGAAGATGATCCAAAGCAGTTCATTAAGGGCTTTTGGTTTATACCAAAGAAGGGGACACAGAATATCCCTTTTCCAACCAGGCATTTAGTTAGGCCTTCTGTCAAGCATTCTATACACTTCCAGCGTGCCAAAGGCCTACTTGCTTACAAATCTAGGAAGCTGCTTCTTAAGAGTCCTCTGCTCTCTTTGATTATGTGGCCACTCGGAAACACAGAATTAATACACTTGGCTTCTGCCAAGGGACTTGCAATATAAATAATAAAAGAGTCCTATAAATAGATCCTAGTCAAAGTCACAGTACTTCTGGGAAAGTAGTTTATTTATTCTGGTTGATACACATATACATAAGCCAATATATTGATCCAGTATAGAAATTTTTACTTGCTGTGAGTTTCCTGCTATAGATAGCTGGAAAAAGACAGTAATGTCTAGGGCAAGAATGGAGTATCAGGCTGGAAACTTATTTTTAGTGAACTCTGACTGACTTCTTCAGGATTTTGCACTCTTGTCCAGAAAGTAGAAATTAACCTTGGTTTTGAGGTTTCAAATTTTATTTGCTTTAGGGTGAGGACCAGATCCAGAATATTTCAGTCGTTTTTCTGAAACACAACTTTTATCATTTCTCTTCCTGCCCTCTCTCTCCTTTGAGCATGCTCTCCCTCTTTGGTCAGAAATGTCAAGCTTCAGAAAATTTCCCATCAGAAAAATCTTCAAAACCAATATAAGTCTATAGGAAAAGCTGGCTACAGCAGCAGAGCATATTTTGATGACTACATTACAGCGGAAATGTTCTGACCAGGGGGCTTCCTACTGCAGCTTCAAAATGATGCCGACAGCCTCAGGGAAATCAAATACAGGAATTTTGCCAGGTAGAGCCCCTGTAAGGGCAACACTCAATTTCAGCCTTTGCTTCCGTAAGGGTAAGAACTACAGTTACCAGTCACCAGTTTACAAAATATAGTGTCTTTAAAGAAAGTCATGCGTCCATGGGGTGAAACTCCTCAGCGTGTGTTTGAGAGACGGGTCACACAAGGCCTGGAGGAAGCAGTGATGGGCACCACATCTGGCCTCCTGGAAAAAGGGGGGAAAACCCATCCGTTGGCTGGATTACGATGAGACAGTGAGAACATCGCTACAGCTGCACCCAGACCACCTCGGTTTGATTCCTGCTGCTGGAGAGCAGAACGCAGCGTGTTCGGAGAGCTTGCGGCCCATCTGTGGAACGAGTTATCCGAGCATAAAGCTGCCTTATTATCCCATGCACAGTTGAGGAGCGGGTGCACAGACGTCCATTCAAGGTACGTTTGTGTGTGATTAGCATCACCTGTGGAGACAAAGAGTCATTTTGGAGAGGGGAACAAAGCAGGTCTTTCATCTCAGAAAGCAGCTCGATGCAGCTCTGCAAGAACAGCCTGTCCTGGGCTCTCCAAATGGCTACTTTTGACAAGCTCTCTCTGCTAACACACCAAATACTATCCAGCAATCAGTGCAGACTGTGATTTTCATCATTATGCTTGGTGCAAAATAACAGGGAAAAGTGAGACGGTATTATATTTCAATTAAAACTCCATGAAAATTGTGGCTGTGCTTTTTAATGTGATAATGTTAATTAAACTGTGTTCTCATGTTCTGAAGTCTTACAAAATGTCTTGGAAAAGGATAAAAAATAATAGCAGAAATAAAATTGGGCTATTTATCTACCGGGAAATTAAAGGGCTTCTTGTTTCCTTTGTGAATTTAGATTTCCAGAATTAAATGAGTGTGAAGCAATGATAATTTTCAGCAGAGTCATTATCATTTTTATTGCAGCGGAAAGTGTGCAGCATTTCATTGTTATTGTACTTAACTCACCTAATTGCGCCCGCCGCTCACCGGGCAGACCCACCGCTCCGCTCTGGCCCCGCGCGTGATCCAGCCCCGCTCTTGCAGTTACGGCCACCGTGTGTTTTCCTGCACCCTGTTCTCAGCTCATGGGGCGCTGCAGGTAGTGGATGCAAAGCTGTTAGCTGCTTAAGTAACCCTCAGCCTGGCTCACAAATGCTTTTTTTTTTTTTAATCTCCACAAGACCTATTTTTGTAGTACATACTATAATTATAAACTCTAATATATTAAAGATATACTTTAGCAGTGCAGTTCATATAAATATGCAGCATAAAAATACAAATGTGCTCGCAAACATCGATAGACACAAGCGTTAAAGTAAAGATATAGGTGTTCTAGTAAAAAGCCTAGAGACTTGCTTTTGAAAGAATAATTACTGTATTGCAGTTGCATTCACAGAAGTGGAGTGTGCATTTTGAAAGGGATGCTCAGACCATGTTTCTGCTGTCCCATCTCTCTATATAAAGACACGTTCAGCTGTGGCTTAAGTGCATCTGCAGTGGGGAACAGCAGCTGCAGAAAAAGGCTGTGGACCGGAAAAGACAAATGGTCTGGGTCCCCGGCCGGTCCAGTTCAGCGATTTGCTTGCTGATGCTGCAGATAGACGTTGCTCGCCGTCCGGATGGGGCCGTGTCTCAGCCCGGCTCAGGAGGGTGTCTCTGAGCGAGGGCCCGGGAGCCCTTTGTCCTCGGGAAGCAGAGCCGCGTTGCTCGTTATCCGCACGGACAGCTCGTGACACGCGCAAAGCTGAACGCGCCCTGATAAGGACAAGTGGGGAGAATTTCCCAGCCATTTTATGCACTTTTTATGGCCACTCTCTCATATATTTGAGTGGAGCAGTGACTTCAGGGCAGTCCTGTATTGTCTAGTGGTGCCACTCAGTAAAACAGAGCTCAAAACAGACTTCTTGCAGACCGTAGCTAAATACATCCTTATTCAAGTGCCTGTTTTAGAGAAGAAAAGTTAAGGCAGGAAGACTATGGCGAGAATCCTGGTCCCAGTGACAGGAATGAGTTTTTTTTTTTCCTATTACTTTCAATGTGGCTAGGATTTCTCCATGCTTAGGCTAAGAGTAGTGTAGAGGAATCCACAGCCTGTTGCAAGAGGGCTGAGTGTCGCTGGTACTTTGCTAACACCTGCCTTCAGTTTTCCATTTAGTCTTCAGTTCTCTGAGAGTGATGTTAAAACTTGGCCTGTGTTGTCCTGCTTTTAAGCTGCAGCTTGTAGAAATATTTGAATGATGAAAGTAATTGTCACCGTGAAATAGAATGAGGATATTATTCTGCAAAAATCCAGATTTCTAGAAGTATCTGAGATATATAGCCCCTTCTGGTGCAGATATTCGCCTGTCACTGTACTGAGGGGTGTTTGGAGCTGTCAGTGTTCAACTCCCCATCTTGGGGTCAGTTTATGACAGAATTTAGTGCTTGATGGCCAAGAAGGATGTATCCATATTAACCTGAGTCCTTGTCGTCATCTATATTTTCCTTCCCTCTTAGCTACCTGTTTTGACTTTGTCAGTCATTGACCTTTTAGGATTTACCCATTAAAATTTTTAAGGCTCTGGAACGGCAGCCACTCTGAGCCCAACTGTAATACGAAGCTGTTTGCCCATCTTTGAGAAAGCAGGAACAAAAAATAACATCACACAGTCCAGGACCCTCCAGAGAGGTGCAATAAAACTGTGGAGTCATCTTGTAAACTGAAGGAGAAATCTCTTCTGATAACATATATTTGTCAGCCTGACATTCTTTATTGCTCTTCAAAGTCCAAACTATAATGGGGACTGTGGGGCCAGGAGACTTTATTATGACAAGTCAGGGCCAGGTCAGAAGTTCTCAGCCCTCCAGGCTTTTGGTGCTGTGATTCTTGCCACTCCATGCACAAAACAGAGGAAATGAAACCTAGAAGATATTATATTATGTTATCAAGAATATGCTTGCTGGGTTTCTTTTAGCTTCTCCCCCATAAACCTGCTTACCCCGCACCCATCCACCTCACCCTCCAGGCTCCTAAATTGTATTGTACTATGAAATACTTGTTCAGAAGAGGGGAGACCGGCCTAGAAAATAGGATTTTGGGATTCCAGTCTAACGATGGGTGTTAATTGGTCTAGCAAGGAGCATGCTATGAGTTTTAGTGACAGAGGCAGTGAACTAGAACGGATTTTGCTGTAATACGAAGATTTTAAAATGGTTTTGCAATTCATGAAGCTGTAACCACAGCTTGACGTGAAACATGTTTTATAAGACTAAGAGAAGGTTTTTTTTTTCTCTCTCTCCTAAAGGAAGTGTCAAAGGCTCCCAAGACTGAGCATGGAAAGAGAAGGGGAGGCCTGTGAGTGATCTCAGCACTCCAGATGTAAATCAGAAGTGGCACCAATGAGGTCAGTGATATGACGTTGGTGGAAGGTTAAGGACAGTGGTGTGGGTGCTCTGAGAGGTGTGTGGGGCCCGTCTACCCTCTGCAAGACTCACAGCTCCCTCAGCAGCCCCTGCAGGCCATGGGGGCCGCTCCTCCTGTGCCATGGGGCAGTGCTGGCTAAGGCCACATCTGGAACAGGACTATTAGAAAGGTGACTTCTCACTTGGAGAAGCACCTAGGGGCAGGGATTAGACCATGGGGGCCGAACCTGGGGGACCTGGATAGGATATGGTAGAAAGAAAAACTGTCAGGGTATTTGGGTGAAGCTGGGGGTGAAGGTGACAGTCGCCGCATTAACCCCCCAGGACACCCTCCTCTAGCAGCCCCACATTCAGCCCCACATCCAGCCAGCGGCATTTCCTCCCTGCCACCTTCTGTTCCCATAGCCTGGCATGGAGGTTGCTGTGTCTCAGCAGTCCTAATGTGGCTGCACGGCAAGCACAGCCAGTAGGTAGCTCGTAGCTGGGGGGGACCTGGGTTCAAATCCCTGCTACAAATTATTCTCTTTCCTTCCTGGAGTAATTCCATATGTGCAAGTCATTAAATACAGCAAGAGCCTCCAAGACAGGTTTCTTTGCAGTATCACCCAGTGATTAAAGCACTTGCCAGGGCTATGGAAGGGTCAGCTTCAAGTCTCTGCAGAAGTAGCAAAAGGTGGTGAGTCCATCTGCTCCGGGCTCACAAGGGCTGCAGCCGTGGTCCTGTCGGCTGAGCCATCAGCTGGAGTTTTTGCAGCCTTTCCATGGTCCAAATGTATTTTGAATGGCAGTCAAGACGTAGCCACAGGGTGGACTTGGTAGGTTTTCCTCCTTAAGAGAAATTAGCTCTTTATGTGTCTCCTCTCACCACCAGCTTGGCTCGTCTGCAGGACCGTGTGGACCTTTTCCTCATTGTAACTTACGGCCATCGGCGCGTTTGGAAGCCTCATTTCCAATGTTTTCTCTGGTGATTCCTCTGTACCAGGCAACGAATAACTAAAACCTTTTATCCACTTTTAATCACACTAAATCAATACACCATAAGGGGGAGATTTAAAACCATTTTTTTATGCACCACAGCTTACATTGAAAAGACTCATTACAACCCAAATAAATCAATATAGCCTGTAACTCAAAAGCAACTCCTGAATTGAATCAATGATGCTTATGAAGAAGGGGAAAAAGCAGAAAGATGAGAAGGAGTGGGAAGGTATTAAACACAACAAAGCCTTTTTGAAATGTTTTCCCTTTCTTCTAAGACAGGAACAGCTTCCTTCTTCTGTTTCAGGCTGTAATTTAGAAATATTTTTTTGCTCCATAAAGATCTTTTTTTTGAGGTGAGATGTTGCTCGAGGACCACAAGAGGGCAACGGAGATTGGAGACAGAGCCATGCTCCAGCTCTGGACATACGGAGGTTGTCTCCTCGCCCTGCCGTCATCCCCAACAGCACCCCAAAAATGCCATTCTGCACCATGCACAGAAAAAGATGAAGTGTGACAATAAGAGCACTCGGGTTTCCAGGATGGCTTTCTTAGAATCAATGAGACATTATTACAAGTAAAACATATGTCTGCTGTGAAGGTAATGCTATCTAAATCGCATTAAGCTCCTAGCAGCCTGCGTGGTCTCTATATGCATTCTCAGAAAGGTGCATGGAAGCAGTATTGATCTTTTGACTAAGTGTCCTAATGAAATACAAATCTGCTATCATTTAGAGGGCCATCTGTCATGATGAGACATAAAAAATGCTACAAGCAGAACAATAACTATAATATGATTTGAGAATCCAAACTGCAGGCGCAGAGTGGCCAGCCCAGACTTTGGCCTCTGGGATCGATTCTGTTTACTGTGTTAAACTTCGTCAAAGGGTAATAAAGAAATCAATCAATAAAGTATTAAAGAAATTTCCATTATGGGGAAGGTACCTGTTGCAGAAGATCTCTTTAGCCCAGTGTGGTGATTTAAAGATCCGTCTCCACAGCTGAAGTTCTCAGGCAAATGGCAGAGTAATATAAACCTTGTTTTGTTGTCCTGTCTGACATAATGGTAAACTGCTAAAAAAGAAGTATTACATGAGTGCTGAGAAGGAAACTAGTGACAGCAGGTTAACGAAGAGGTCATTTTCGTAATACTCTCCAGGCCAGTGGTGATGCAGAACTCCCCTACATGAGCGCTTTCAGGGAAATTAATCCAAATTAACTTCTCAAGTGGGTCAGTTAAACTGTATTAGCCTCCTATGTGGATGTGCTCATTCAAAGTTAAAATGGACTTGATTCAATTTGGCTCTGTTCAGTGTAAACTCTGGTTCATCAGCTCACCTGAATATTCGCTTACCTCTCCAGAACACGCCTGAGAGGCACTATCGAAAGAGCTGCTCTGATTAGGGTTGGATTTGAGCAATACCGCGATGTTAAGGCAATGGGTAAATGGTCCAGCAATGACTCTGGGGCTCGTTTTCCAGTCTTTTCTATCTTAATTGTAAGTCTTTGGGGTAGGGGCTACCCTTAGTCCACAGTTCACAGCACACTGCAGCTCCTCTCAGCTGAGCTAATGGGGCATTGCAGTAATTCATTTTGGATGCACTCTCCTTCTCACTAGTCATTCCATGTCTCTTGGTGCCTGGGTGTTTCAGGTCATCATAATCTTTCTTGCATGTCCTGTCGATCTATCTCTCGCTTTCTACAGCAGCGGCAGCCTGGCCTTGCTCCCACACACACCTGTATCCAGAAAGGCAATAAAATCTGCTATGGGCCAGTTTGCTGGGAAGCCTTCAGCCATCTCTGTGGGGGAAATACTGTGATCACCATCATCCAGGCAGTGAACAAGTGAGCAAATCCACGCACAGAAAAGAGTCTGGGTCCTCCGAGATGAGTGGTAGCAGGTGGGTACCAAAATACTCTCCTGGCACAAAGTCCCCGAGTGATGGACCAGGGAATCCTCAACACTTGTCTGTGCTCCTGCCCCAGCCTGAGCGTTGGAGCCTGGTTTTCAGGCACATTGTGTGTAGGATGTCGACACTGACATGAGCTATTCTCTGGTCCATGCTCAGGCTTATTTTCTGGAAATATATATATATATATATGTATATATATTTTTTTTTTGCAAAGGAGGCAGATGTGAGCTAATACATATCCAGTGTGGATAAAACGTGGCATGGAACAAAAAAAAAAAAAAGAGGGAGAATGAGTCTGATCATGTCTCATACTCTCAAGCAAACACACTGTAGCTACAGGCTGATTCTTCTCCTTTCTGTACATTGTTTTATTTCTTCCCTCACCAAATATCTGCAGTTTGCAGAGTCGTGCTGCTCTGGCCGTGAACCCCCCTCTGAAACCACCAGCCGGGGTCTTGTGAAAAACCACTGCTGTGTACAGTGCTGTATTGTGAGAGATAATATATGTCCAAATTATTTTTTTGGAACCTTTTCCTAGAGTCTTTATCTGCCAGGCTCCAGGCTGTGGGATCGATGTGCTCCTGTGTACTCGTGTGCTTTCCATCTCAGCAGCTTTTCTCCGAGAAAGACTGTGCTGGAGCTTGGCTTGTGACAGGCCCTGATAAGCCAGGTTACTGTGTTTCTCTGGCAGTCGTTTCTTCAGTGGCCTGAGTAATTTCAGTTCATGCCAAAGTTCTTACCCAGAACTTATCCTCATTGAAGAAGAAGTATACTTTACTATTAATTGAGGGTCCTGTTCACCAAGTAATGGCCAGTATTAGAGACCCAGCATTCTGGCAGCAATCTAGATGGTTGTTTTTTTTAAGGAGGCAGCTACTAAAGGAGGCCATGATGGATCTTCCTGAGTCAGAGGAGGCTTAGGTCTCTGAACGTTGGACTTGGATGTTTTAGATCTTGGCAACTGATGGGCTTCATGCTACAGCAGTTCCCCTCACTAGCCAAGAGAGTGGCAGGAGCAACTCAGCAAGTACAGAAAGGAAGGGAACAAAACTGGGAAAAAATAACAAGATTGACTCTTTTGAGAGGGAGACTACTCCACTTTCCCCAGCCCTGGGAGGAGACATTCCTGCTTGAGAAACTCAGAGCTTGAGGAAGGAGCGCCTGGAGCCCTGGGATGCTCAGGAGAGGGCGAATAGGAGCAGTTGTATCCGGAGAGAAGATGATGAGAAGAGAAATGCCACACTGTAGGAGGATGAAGGCCTGGCCGCCACTGAGACGTGTTGGCCTTACAGCGTCCCTCTCTGTGCCCTGGCTGATGCTTGTCTTTGGGTGGTCAATGACAGGAGTATCTCTGCAGTGGCAGTGACAGTGACAGTAAGCTCTTACCTGTAGTCTGTGGGCCAACTAGTTTAGGTAATCGTAGCCCAATTCCTGTTACAAGAAGCTCCACAAGGGCCAGACCTGGAGGTGTAGCTATACAGTGGCTGGAAACTTCCTTTAATTCCCTCTGTTGTTGGTAAATATTCTACTGTCTAGCATTAAGTGAACATAATTACTGCAGCTTACAGATGAAGGAAGCTATTTAATGGGGATACTGTCAAAGTATTTTCCACTAAATTTCCAAAGCTGTTATTTTATTTTCTCTCCTGTTGTTAGTAATAATCCCCTGAAAGCTGGCAAGTGAAATGTGCTGCCTTCCTTAGCAAGTGTTTTTCTTCATTGCGTTTCTCAGACAAAGAGTAAACCACATGCTTTCAGTCGCAATTACTTTTATTTTAGATTAAGGAAAATAAACAGTGAACAATCTTAGACTCTGGGAGAGAGGGGAGCCGCACCTGCTCCATGCTGTCGTGGTCTGGGAGCAGCAGCACCCAATGCCACCTGAGAGCTCCTGCAGCAACAGCTGATGTTGATCATGCTGCATTCAGATCCACCTCTCCAGACACCAGAGAACGAAACACTCTTGCCTGCAAGTCCTGGTGTAACTGCTCCGGTTCTCCCCCTTCCTCCACCACCATTAAGCAGCTCTTTCTGCAGCTCTGTGATCCCTTTCACCAAACACAGTGCGACTGCTTGGCCGGGGAGCTGGGCAGCTGCAGCATCCCGGGTGGTGGAGGCAGCAGGAGGGAAGATGGGATGTGACAGAGATAGCATAGTGGTGCCCTGGGGTCGGTCTGTGGTAAACTTGTGTGTCTTACACCAGCAAAGTGCCTTCTGTTCATGCAGAGATGTCACCTGCACAAAGGACCTTACAGGATGGTGTAAGCTCCTTCACAGGCATCAGCTATGGAATAATCTGCCTCAACCCCTGCTTCGCTGCCGCAGACAGGATGGTATTTTCATCTACATTAAGTATGGAACAGCAGTCACAGCCTCGGTGTGTGTGAGACTGCCTCTTGCCAACGGGGTGCTCAGTTGTTTAAAGTGATGTTCTAGGCAGCTTCACAGCAGAACTACTGGCAACTCTCTTGAAGTAGTGTCCCTCCTTCTGCTTTGTAATGACGCTTCCTCCTACAAACTGCATCAGTATAATAAAGCTCACGCTGGCGCTGGGTTCCTGGAGATAATGTTCAAGAACGAATGAGCCTGACTTGCTCATCAAATCTCAGGGTGATGTTTGCAGGAGCAGCAATTAAAGCCCATAGTTCAGTGCAGCAGAAACATTCCTGTATTCTTATCAAGTAGAATAATAGACCTGATTATCCAGAGTCTGCTGAGACAAGTACGAGACTCCTTTGCTGACAGTAGATCTTTCTTTTCCTTCTCCATAGCATACTCATGAGTGACATCCACCATCAGCATCTCCACCAGTGCCAGCCAATTTGTCACAGGGCAATCCAGATGTGGAACAAACCATACCAATGGCTCTCGTCCTAGAAGTTGTGGAAGGTTATTGCTTAAGAGACACGCCAGGGAAATTGTAGCACGTGCAGTCCTCTGAGGTTTGGCATTTGCACGTGAGGTTTATGCAGGTCTTCAGCTGCCAGATTCCTGCCGTGCCCTGCAATCACTGAGGTCTGTAATGTGGCCAGAAAACTGAGAGTTTGGGCTAAGCAGTACTTGAGGGCCTTGAGAAATCAACAGTGTTCCAGGAGCCTCTCAGTATCCTGAATTGAGCATAGTTCACAAGATGTGATGTTAAAGGTGATGTTACCATTGCTAAACTTAAGGTCATCTTCATGACCCCTGCCAGATCAAGGTACATCATCATGCTGTACCTAGCTGTATGTAAGGTAGCACATGCTGCTCCCCCAGCTGATCTCAGCCAAAGGGTGACTTTGAGAACTCTGTTTGTCCTCCCTGTGGCTTCAGGGCAGTGCTGCCAGCTCTGTCACCGCCCCTCAGCCTCTGCGTATGCCCTGGACCGTGGCAAGGTCACTGCAATGCCAAGTGAAGGGGATGCAAGCAGGCTGTGGTCCAGAGGCACACACACTGTCACTCAGTGTGTTTTTCCAGCTGGGAGACCATAACTAGCAGCTAATCATGCACTAACCTCAAGCGCAGTAGCTCTGACAGGGTCAGGGATGCCTGTCAGGGTTGGGATCCTGCTGTGAAAGGCATGTTGAGGGCCAGGTTTGATGTCTGTGGCTAGGGGAGAATGCAGTTGCCTCTTCTGACCCTCTTCCATGGCCAAATGGGCAATGAGATGCCACTTGGGCACCTTTATTAACAATAAATCCATTCAGGTTAAAAATGTTAACTGTATGGGTTTGGTTTGTAGGTATTAAGAGTGAGCTGACTAACCCTCATTAAAGGTTAAGTCCGTCACCCAATCTTCTGACAGCTTGTTTTGAAATAACCACAATTCATCCAAAACTGTCATTTCTGATACTTGATTTTCCTTAAACAAAATTATTTCAATTGTTTTTCTACCAGTATACAGTTTCTTGCTTTTTAGGTGCTTGTGGCAGAGACTGGTTTCCTCCATTTGCCAAAGAATTTTCTATTTCCTCCTCATGCTCTCCATCTTTCTGCCATAAAATCTAAGCCATGATTGACAGCCCAATTTAAACTTATGCTTAATATTGCAATCAGGAGTGATATTTTGTGTTTGCTTTTTGAAGTGAGGAGAAAGGATGGTAGAATTTGCCTTCTTGCAATCATTTCACCCACAAAAGCGAATACATCCAGTAAAGTGAAATTTTGCTAGCGAAGAAGAAAAAGAAAAGGAAAGGGGGTGGGAGGGGGGGGAATAAGAATGAACTGAGATTAACATCCTTTAAAATGTGCCTGTTTACTCCTATCGTCTCAGAGCTAACTTTAAATAGGATAAAATGATCCCTTAATCCCCTTTATCTTCTTAAGAGCTGCTGTAAAAGATCTACTTGACATTTGAGAAATGAAAAAAAAAGGGAAAGGCTTGTAATATTCATCAGAAATGGTGGATGGGAAAATTTGAATTTAACAAAACATTAAGAATTAGATCCTCGTTTGGGCAAAGATCACCATGGCTTCATTTGCTTAGACAGAGTGATATGAGCTTAGAGCAGTTCAGGATTGTTCCTACAACTGGTTGAAACTTTGGGCTGCCAAGTGGGTCAAATGCAAGGGTCATTTCAGTAAGTTTGGCTCCTAATGCAGGGGAAAATGCTGGAAATGCAGCTGACACAGTCGTCTTTCCAAAGCTGGTGAGGAGAGGCTGCGAGACTCCTTCTACATGCCCCAGGAGGTCTCTTGTTGACACTGTGGCTTCTCTCCATGCTGGTTGTGGTTTTGTCTTTCCAAACTTCGTGGCTCTTGCTGACTTCTTATCCGCAGCCTTACTTCTAAAACATCTGCTTAGTCTTGAATAAATACACATTCCACTTGCTTACTGGCCTTCTCTCAATTTTCAACCCAGAAAGAGTAATGAATCATGAATAAGTTATAAGGAGCTACAGCACAGAGACGTCTAAGTTAAGCAGTGTATCCTACAACATATTGCCTTGGCTATCTTTGCCTATCTACTGTAATGCTGCAAGAAAAGGGAGAGAGCCTTTCATTTGTTGTTCCCCCATTTGCAGTGAGTAATGGAAGAATGACAGCCACTAAAAGCCAAGGGATGTTTGCTCCAGAACGTTGAACTTCTAGTGATAAAGTGTCCTATTCCACCATGCCAGGACTAATGCTTGGAATGATATATCTGGACTTCCATGGGCTAATAACTCACAGCCATATGAGAGTAATGGTAGAGTTGTTTCAAGGAAAATAGACTTACCTGAACGGAGTGCAAAGAGGCGATATTACTTTGCTTGGCTAAGTGCACACAAACCTGGCAAGGCAGCTCCATTCCAGCTCCATTCCAGCCTGCCTTGCTATGGGGTTCTTGTCCAGATGGGCAAACCCACCAAGTCCAGTTGAGGGTGAGCTGGTGGTTGGGACTCGTGGTCAGAAGTTAAGGTACCAGAGGGGGGGATCGCCTATTCAGAAAAGGAAATCTCATATATTGTCTGTTTAGCTGCTGGAATAGACTGTCTTTGGAAAACTACATTACAAACCATAGAGGAATTTCATCTCTAATTTGGTCTCTAAGTGTTAATACTGTATCATTGAGAATAGTAGAAAAAGTCTAATATCTCAAATATTTTCAGTGTTGAGTGTGTATATATCGCCCCCTGTTTCTTATCCTCTTTGAGAAGAATGAGGCGTTCAGAACATTGAACCTCAGTTTCAGATTATTTTAGAGCTGATGCTGAATCTGCAAGCAGTCTTTGCATAGACACTTCTTCAATATAGACAATAGAAATGCAACTCTAATAAAAGCTATTGCCTTACATTTGTATTCCATTCCCAAGTATGCACAAGTACATGAGGACATCCCAAGTTCATTTCTGATAACAGTTTACTTTTACAAGCATCGAGCCTAGCTTGGATTAATTTACCCTTTGCAACAAGCATGGAACATTTCTGACTAGTTCAGATATTTCTCTACTGCAGAGCTATTGTTCTGTGACTGTGGTAGAGATAAAACTTTGTCTCCTTCTGAAAATCCCAGTCCTAGTTATCTAGAACTTCAGTCTTGTGCTCTTTCCAGCTCTTGTCTTTCCCTAACATAAAGCAATAATAAAATGGCAACCCAGTTAATTATAATGTGATTGCAGGTCCCCTTCCAGAGAAGGGGATCAATTCTGCATGGAGAAACAAGGACTCCACTTGGCTCAGCTCCACTTGCCCTTACGGCAATAGTCCTCGTGAAGATAAAATTCAGCTGTAAATACTTCAGGAGCTTCCTAATCCTCTAATAGCCTGTGGATAGGAACACCCTTTCTTGATCACCACTGCACACAAACAGAAAGAGGTCATAGCTAAAAACCTTGAAAAAGTAGAACTATGTCCAGACAGTTCAGTTTAAGGAAATAAAGGTTGTTGCCAAAATGAAATGGGATACTTATTCATTAAAGAGAGTGCCAAGAGCTCCTCTGGCCAGTCCCCCCCTTCTCTGAACACAAGCTGATGGAGTCTGCTATTTAGATCAAGTACTCTCTGAAGCAGTGTTTACAATTGCTGCTCAATTCCTACTGCATTTCTGCACCAGAGGGATTATAGATTGATGGGAGCAGAAGCAATGTGATGCTTTGTCCCTAAAGAATACAGGTAACTAGCAAATATTCTTCAGAATTATCCAAGAATCCCTTAAAAATCAAGTATGATTTGCTGCATTTGACAATGAGAAGTTATCATGGGAATACAGAAAGTTACAGGGAATTTGGAAACACAAGTACAAGTTCTAGTCATCACAGAATTTTATCACAAACGACTTGCATGTTTATTTTAATACCTGTCGGGAGAGCGTTACTGTTTAAGCTAGTTGTTTGAAGACCAGAAACAATGCCTGACCATTCAGGCTATCAAAGACCTGATGTGAAATAACACCCTGTTTGTGAAGAACCCCCCGGCTAAAAGAATTTTTTTTTTCCAAAGGATTCTGTGAAATATTCACAGATAACAAATATCCTTGAAGAAAATCCCTGAAATGAAATCACTAAGGATTAGTTAACTGCAGAAGGAATCCCACAGTGAGTTGGTTGGAACTTCAGGCAATCCCAGCTGGATGCCTGCAAGAAGCTGGTCTTCGGAAAGAGACGAAGAACAGCCTAATGGTGTGATGTTCATTACTTGTGCAAGCTGAAAGAGCAATATAAAAAGGGGAAATACTAACAACAACTAGGCTTTGATCTTGGGTTTCACTTTGGCAAACGCAAAGATATTAGGAGACTTGGCTGGCATCGCCCTGTCTACACGAGTGCCAAGTTGCAGAAGAAACAAGGGCTCTGCTGGAGTGGCTGAAAGCGCTGAACTGCACCTCAGAACAACCCCAACTCCTGGCTTTGAACAGGGGCATGAGAGGAGAGCAGCCCTTAGTCAGCTACAGAGTTCAGTCATCATCTTCCAGTTGCATTGCACTCTGCATGATAGTAGGTCAACACTTGACACACTGTTCTCCTCCAAAACACCATCTGCATGGATCTGACCTCTTCCTAGGCCATTTTTTTCCATCCAGCCTTCATGTCATTGTGAAGCCGTTACCATGGTGATTGTATTTTTGGTTGTTCCACATTATTCATGCCAGCGGCCATAATGTGATACATACTGTATATGTAATAAGCAGCAGACAGACATTCGAAAGCACCCTCCTGAGCCGAGATTGACACGTTCTGCCTCTTCAGGGTCAAAAAGGGCTCTGATGACCTAGGTGTCACCTTGAATGAATTTAAATGCAAAGTATTATTAAGATATAATGATGCTGAATGAGAGAAATACATTTAGCTTAGACATATTTTCCCTTGGGTTAAGTTGAAAAGTCTCACCAAGCATCAGTGTATTTTCAAGAACAGCTTGTTCTGACTCTTAAATGCACATATATTATTTTGCAGGCAGCTATGACATTTGCATTCTGTCTGAATAATAATAATAATAATAATAATAATAATAATAATAATAATGACAACAGCAGCAATATCTTGATTCCATTTGCAGGAAAAAAAAGAAAGTGGAGAGTCCGTTTAAAACTCAGCCCCTCTACTTGAGGGTTCTACTTCAACAGTGCATGGGAGACGACTGACCACGCTCCTTGTTCAGCAGCATGGCTCCAGTGGCTTTCATGGTTCTTCTGCTCTGGTATGAAGCTATTTTATTTATAACTATCATGATATTTTTGTGCATTGATGGAATCTTATTAATATTATTCCATTGAGGATTTAGATAAGTTAGGGAGTAAAAATGTTCAAGTTGATAATGTGTTTGACTTTTACTGGTTTGGTGTCTTTTTCTCCACTGTGTTACCACTGCGTCTCCAGTTCCCAAGATATGGCAGAGGAGCTTCCTGGCTTGTGTTGTCCCACTCAACTTGTGTTTTAGGGGAAGTTCTACAGGCACAGAGGGCTTCTAGCTCCCTGCTTTTCTCAACGTCACATTCCTGTTTTCTTCCATTGCTGCTGCTCCTGGCTCCCATCCACCAACCCAAAGAGTAACTACTCAATCAGGAAACAGAGTGGCCATCGCTGTAGATTCTGTCATGGGTTCAGCCAATTTGCTTCCCTGAGCCCCCGTAGCCTGAGAAAGCTCTGAGACAGTCCTATAGGGTCATGGACTTCCCTCCATCTCTGCCTGGTCCTTGCCTCCAGTGACTCCTTCCCCACTTGTTCCTGCTGAATTAAGGGTGGTGGTGCTGGTGACAAAGGCAGATGTTACAATACAGTGAGCAAAATTATACCTCAGTGCAAAAGATGAGCAGGGACAAGAAATTCCAATACCTGAAGGCCCCCATGCTGGACCCAGATTGCTCAAGAGCTGGCAACCTCTGTTACCTTCACTCTGTTTCAGCACCTTCCCAAAGGCATCAGGAGAGAGATGAAATAACCCTCTCCTTCAGGAGACATCAAGGTAAAAAGAATGATCTAGCAGGTTACTCAGTTCAGTTCTGTGCAGCAGAGTGTCAGGTACCTGTGACAGTCGTGTGTCACATCAGCCATGGGCTGTGCAGCCCCCAGGGCCGCAGCAAAATCAGGGAAGCACAGGCAAGTGCAAGGGTTGGGGATGCCACTGGCAGGGAAAGAAGGCCCAGTCTTGCAAATAGAGTGCTCATGAGCAATTTCTGTATTTGTCTTGTCTCCCTTGTATCCCTAGTTGAAATCAGTCCTAGCTGGTCTGCTTTTGTTTTTATTTCAGTTTGCTTTCTGAATATTTTCCAAGCATGCTCATTTCAATGAAATTGTGACTGCGAAAATAGCGTCATGCTGCTATTTCCTGCTCTTTCCTCATGTGTCTGCAGACTTAACACTACCCAATTTATCGCCATAAACAGATCTCTCTTCTTTTTTTGTAACTCTGAAAGAAAAGAAAAAACAAAACAAAACGAAAAACAATCCATCATCTCATCTGCTTCATTCACTGCAGACAAAACAGCTAATTGAGTCCTGACTCCAGAGTCTTTAGCATGGCAATGGTATCTTTAAGCACACTACAGACAGCTGGAGCATCACATCCCAGAACTGGGTCTTCGGTGCTGCAGGGCGACATTTAGGAGAAGTGTTTAGTCCTTTAAGTGAAGCAGATTTGATATGTTAGCTATCGAGAGGTTAAATAAAGTGGAAGCTCGCAAAGTTACTTTTAAGGACACAACCCCGAGTTTATAGTTTCTGGATAAGATTTTCAATTGCAGCAGTTTTCAACTCAGCACAGCTGGTAAACAAAGCAAATAAAATCCCCCTTCGCCATATTCCACAGCTTGATGCAAAGTATCCAAAGAAAGGAAGAACCAAATATAATTCTTTTGTGAGGGGGTGTAGGGAAAAAAATTGTCTTTTCCCTTCATGATTTATTTGACTGGAACACCTTCTTCTGGTGAGTGTTGTACCCCCTGCACCACTTTCATCTCATTCTCTCCCAAAACACTGAAATCAGTCAACAGCAACAAACAGAAAGTGGAATCACTGTAAGTTAGGTGCTATTTTTATGAGTGGGAGGTCTTTGAGCATGGCTGCTGAGGCAGCATTAGAAAGTTTCTTTCACACCCTATAGCTTATGATGTTTTCAATGTTTTCACTAAAATGAAAAAAAAATGAGTCAAGCTCACAGATACACACAATTGCTGTTCAGGACATGGAGGATGAGCAACAATTAGCACTTGGTGAATGAAAAACACACTTGGTGAGTGAAGACTTATTATTCTAAGACACCACAGAGCTATTAATAAATGTAAGCATCTAATACAGCATTGAAGCTGAGAGGTCAAGGCAATGCATGCATTAAGGCAAGGATGTTAACACAAAATGCAAACGCAGAAATGTCGCTGGATTCTTCTTGCTCTGGTTCCACGTCTCCCTCCACGAGAACACACATTCTCCGCACACACACGAGGGAAGCCCAGCAAACGTTTCAAATGCGAGTGGTCTTGGCTCAGCTCTGGTTTGCAAATGCACCAAAGCTGTCTTAATTGAAGCCATTCTGTCTACACTGTGCAGCAGGGTGGAAAATCCAGGGGAAGAAGGGCTGGGAACTTCTATATTGTAGACGCTGCATCATCTCTGACAACTCGATCTGCCGCTCTCCACTGGCTGTTCTTAATTACCGGGGCTGCTTATTTCACTTCAGCAGCTGTCTGTGTTGAAAACTTGGTGTATTGTGTTACAGAGTAGAAGCAATCCGAATGCTTCTACTCATTTTATAAAAAGCTGCTGTGATGTTTCTCAATTATTCATGGTACAGGTTTCTTCCATCAGAAACAATCTACGTGACTCCTCAACACTTTATTAAGGTTATCACAGTCCACCACTGCCTTGGAGGGCAGTGGAGGGAGATGGCAGCAGCTCCTGCACAAAACGTTTACATTTCTGGAGTAACGTTTACTGCAGCCTTTTTCAGAAGCAGAAGTTGGGCTGAAATTATTGTAAAGACAAGGCCTTAAACCCATGAGAGGAAGAAGAAGTCAGGAAAGGACCACGTGAATCCAGTCCAAGAAGAGCTTAGATTCTCTGGTGAGGTTAAAAATGGCATTGTCAATGTAATTAGAGCAATAACTAGATAGGATGACAGGTAAAGGAAGGATGGATGGATACCAAGGAAGATTTTGGAGTACTAATACACATATAGAAAGATCAGAGGTAATCTTCTAAGCACATCAACAGGGGCATATTAAAGATGGGAAAGACTCAGATAAAAAATTCTCCTTCCCACTATATGACTATCGCTACTGGTATGAAAAGCAGGAGGTAAAAAAAGCATTAATACATCAAAATACAAGAAGTGGTATTGCACACAAGGAGAATGAAGCACATCAAGACATAGGAAGCGTTTCCTTTGCACAGGTAGCATGGTAGGACTGGAAGAAAATGTCTGTGAAAAGAAAGGTATTGAAATTTTTTATTCTGCTTCACATGCACAACAGTTCCTGGCCGTGTGCTGGGCCATGCAGAGAAAGCAGCAGGAGAAAATGAGCAGGGGTGCCCAGGAACAGACAGTTCCTGTGCAGGCTGGGTGAACTTCCCCTAAACACTATTTTCAGCACAGTCGATCCACGGAGCAAAACTTCGGCCTCAGCTACGCAGTGTTCTTTCCCCACACGTGGTAAATGGCCCTTTCCTGTGCTGCCTTGTGTTTAAAGAGAGGGAGCAACAGAAATTGCTCTAATTCATCAGGGGACCTTAATAAATTATAGATGGATCCGGCTCAGAGTCTTAGACTAAGGTACTTGGGAACCTCAGAAATAGAACTGCATGCTCACACATTACAGCAAAATGCTTCAGTTCCAACAAATTGACATTTTGGAAAGAAAAAATATTTTATCATAGGAGTTGGCAGATGCAAATAAGTGTCTGGTGTTTTTTTTTTTTTTTTTTTTTTTTTTTGAAAGCATTGAAGCAAGATGAGAACTAGCTTAAATTTTTTAAAATCTCATCTGGTTCCCAGCTACGTCTTTCATTGCCTTTGAAAACTGCTTCTTTAATAACAAGAGTTAAATTACATAATACTGAAGAAAGTATTTAAAATAATTACTTCCTAACCCTTTTTACAAAGCCCTGAAGCATAAGTCTTTATTACCCTTATCTTAACTTTCTTAACTACTAATGTTTTAGTAGTTAGAATATTACCCTTCCCCTTGTGATAATTCAGTTGCAGTTATTTTTCCACATTTTTATTAGCCTTCCTTATATTGATAATAATTGCACCATATTGAGGTGTTTCAGGAGAAGCCATTAAGGTCAATCAAGTGAATAATTCAACATTTTAAAAATTCTCTGAACACAAATTTACACAATAGTTGGCGATAAAAGATAAAAGAATCTCTAGGGGACGATCAAATAAATAACATCCATTTTTCAAGAACACTGCAACACTATCAAAAGAATAATACAGATTTTTTCTAAAGGTAAGCTATTATTATTCATGTATGTAGGCAATTATAAGAGCTCCAAAGTTGTGTTCTGCAAAGTTTTTATATGTGACTTTGGGAAAAAGCAGATGCTACATGGCAGAAATCTCAGTTTGCGCCTTCCAGCCCCTGCTTAGCCTCTGCACTCTACTGTTCCCACTTTTGTGACAAAACATATATTAATGTTTATCTGTAACATGACCAAAAGACACACGTAAGTGTAATATGTTAATATATACACATTGCATGCTTCTTTAAACTGGACATGTATGCATTTCCCTCCTTTGCTTTTTATTACAAGATTCCCGATAGTCGGTGTAAAGATGTAAAAGATGAGAAAGTTCCTTGAAAGAAGGCAAGTGCAGGTAGGGGCTTTCCCATCAAGGCACTAATCTGATTCACCTGATCTGAGGTATCAAACTTGAGCTGCTTGGAGTGGTGGTTGTGTTGTTTGTGTTTGTTCAGTGCAAACCTCTTCTCATAATGTGTGTGAGTTCTCACTGCTGCTGGAGTTTGAGCTGCTAAGGCAGGAAAGTGTTTGCAGGATGTCCTTCTAACTCCAGTGAGCCTGGAGGTCTGGCTTTGAGAATTCAGAAGCTTGATGGTCTTGGTGCTGCTTTCTCACTCTTTCTTCAGATCTGCTGTTCTTCCATGAAGTGTCTTGCATTGACTGGGAGCTGATGGTAGGTGCAGCCTTCCTGGGTGACTCTGTAGCTCCTGTGCTGGCATCACAGCAGTTCTTTTTTGCTGTGCCTTTTCTGGGACTCTGCCTTGAACAGCAGTTGTTAAGGTTCATGTTGCTCAGCTGAAGCTTTGCTTCTCTGTCAGGGATTGCAAGTGTTTGGCTGGGTTTCAGAGAAGAAAACGTAGCTTTAGGAGCCCTGCATCTTAACGCTTATTTGCTTCCCCATCACTGACTCAAAAGCAAAGTAAAAGCAAGTGGGTGGGGCAAGTTGTAGAACAAACGTCCTCACATACAGAGTGGAACTGCCGATGGGTTTGTTAGTCAATGGTACCAAATTAAATGTTTAAACGTTTTTAATAAACACTTCCTAAACACTTTCTTCAAATGACTGGCTTGTTAGATCTGCATAGAACTTACACTGTTGGGTACCATATGTCCTTTTGATTTGAAGCTGGCTACATTTGCAAATGCTTTCTTTGCTTGCAGGGCTATTATTACTACTGCTAGACTTGTATTAAATTCTGAACAATGCTTGGGTTATTGGACAACACTGCCCACATCTGAAAACATCCATGTTTCTTGTTCTGCAAGATGAAAAACAGTTGGAATTACAGTTATAAAGCCTGAGGAAAGAAAGACACTGGATGGACTCTTAAAGCAGTTGGTGCATTGATGACTTGCAAAGGGCCAGGAGTCCAAAAGGATCCTAGTAAATAAATTGGAATCCCATTGTGCCTGGAGCTCTGCAGAGTGTCCTGAGACAGTGGCCAGTTCTCAACATCAAGGTAGGGACCAGAGGCATATCTTTATATGAAAGGAAGTAGTAAAACTCAAAGCCAGGCTAGGGACTAGTGTTTATAGCCTAATGTCCTCATTAGGCAACTCCTTGCGAGGGAGCCCCTATGGTTTTGTTCTACTGTATCCTGTCTTCCTGATAGGATGTGTCAGATAGAAATGGGAAGCGCTGAAGGTAGGACAGACCTTAAGTGGAACTCCTCTTTTTTGCTATTCTCTTTCTCTATGGGGTTGAACTACTTCCTTCAAGATTTAATCTCTGCTGGCTGTGGTTTTTCTCATTATTCAAGATTTTATTTTCTTATTTGGACAGTAAAGAACTGCCTGAATCATCTGGCTCTTCTAAGGCTGTCTCTTGTGCTCCTGTGCCTCATTTTTCAGGAGATGGTGGGCATCACTAGGAATTGGATTTGGATCTTGTTGTCTGGCCCTTCTCCCCATTGTTCTTTAAGACGCATATTCACTGGCAATAAAAACCCATTAAAGCCTGCATGAACATTGGCTTAGTTATTTATTACCCTCTCCTAAGTAATATTGTAGTTTGGCTGCCCTCCTAGCCAGTTCTGAGCCTTCTATCTCTTGCTCTGAACAGCTGGGATGCTGTTTTTTGCCTTGTGCCTCTGAAGCCAAATGTCAGTGCAAGCCATAAAATGATGATTTGGTGGGAAAAGCACAGGTGACAGGAAAGCATGGTACCTCAGGCTCCATTTGAATACGAGGGAGGCAGCCGTAGCTGAGGAGAGGGAGCGGACGTTAATGGTTTCCTCTGATGAGTGTCTGGCCGCTGCAGCCGAGCCCCTGAGGCCTGCTGGGCTCCGCAGCTCACGTGCGCAGACACAGCCTCCCGCGGCTGAAGAGCTGGGGTTGCAGCGCGAGGACGTGGCTATGAGGTGACAGCTCAGGGAGGTGACTCGTGCAGGCTCCTACTTGAGGGAGCCTGCAGGGCCCAAGAGCTTCTGCACGCCAGGCTGAGCCGAGGCCCTCAACAGCAGTGCTTCACCTGGCTGTGTCCTAGGGCTCTCCTCTGCCCCACGAGGCATCTTCTGTGGTGAAGCTGCAGATTACTTCACCTAGTCATAACTCTAAGGTGGCTTCAGGAGGGCTTTGGCCTGGTGGTGCCTGGTGCTGTGAGTGGCAATCTAACATATTTAGCTTGCCTCCATCTGCGCTACCTTGAGCAGGTTTCAAAACAGGCCCCAGCAGTGGAGAGGAAAAGCCTGCACACATTTATAATGTTAAGGATCTTTTTCCTGCAGACAGCTTAGAGGGATGTTTTTCTGAAATGCCTGGGAGTGTTGAGCTGTGTGCTCAGGCAATAGGATCAGGGTCACAGCAGAGGAAGAATGAAGCTTCAAATCACAACTGCAATCCAGGAAAAATAGTACAGGATGGTCGTCTGAAGATGGCTGAACTAATTGAATCAATAGTTTAAAGCTCTTAATACCTTAAGTGTTTCAAGTGTTGGTTATAAAAGCCTTTGTAAACAGAATATATAAATACTTGATAATTGACGGCTCATTCTGGGAAAATGCGTCTCTTCTAAGTGTTGTATATAAACATGCAGCATATATACACATAATCATAAATTATGTCTTTACAGAACATTCAGGTATTAATCAACTGTAACAATAATACACTGAGTTAATGCTGAATGCAGCTCTCACTGCACCATCTGCTTGGATGGAGGAAAAGTGGCTGCATCGCTGGCAGAAGCTATTTTGTGCTTTAGCAGAAAACACTGTAGGAGACTCAGTAATAGACAGACCTAACTACAAATTAATTCAGATATGCATATTTTGTACATGCATTTATCATTAGCTCATAATGACATCGTGATCTCCACTGAGCTGCTGAAAATGCTGTCTGAAGTGGACTTGAGTCTTTAAGCGTAGGCTGGCTGGGCAAAATTTTATGAAAGTATGGAAAAATCTTCCATTACATGTGGCTGGCAGACCTGAGGTGCTTCCCCCCCCCCCCCAGCTTTTTTTGATCCTGAGATCTGCCATATGATTCCCTTTCTCCATCCTGAGCTACCCTATCGCTCGAGGAAGTGAGTATCACATGTCAGTGCAGCTCCAAGCTGCATTCGGAGCAGCAAGTTGTTTGTGCACCTGCTTGGGGGAAACCAAGGGACATCTGCACAAGGGCCACACTGCAAAATCCCCACTGAGGAGAGAGTCATATCTTTCTGGGCACATGGTGAAATCGGTGTTTTTCTCACTCCTCTCAGCTGTCTTTAGTTCCTGATTTAGCAGAATAGCCTTTAAGCCTATGTTTTAAGTTTAGCCATGAATTTAGAGGGATACTTTCAAAGGTATGAATAGAAACTAAGCAGCCCTTTAGCTGCTGTGGATTGGAATAGAGCTTGGAAATCTCCTTAGATCCCTGGAATTTAACCACATGCTTAAAGTTTAAGTACATGCTAAGACTCTGGTTCCACTTAGCTCCTATCGCAGCAGAACAATTTTCTTAAATGTCATTTTGCCAGCTGAACTCAGCTTCCAGATTCATCCCCATCCCTGGGTGAGTCCTGTTTTTCTGCTGCTGGAATGTTTGCAAAGACACATTGCTGAGATGGCAGCCTTTTGCATCCGACATTTTTGAATGTCTGAAATTATTTTTTATGTTAGTAATGTTTATGAAGATAGACCAGGAAAAAATCCATACCTACCCCAATCTTCAGTGCTATTTCTGCCAGTTGATAAATAGGAGTATTTTTATCATCAACTTCTCATGCATTGCAATGGACTTGGCAAAGATTAGCACAAGATGAAAGTCCTTTATTACCCTCATTCGCAGACTTCTGAACAGTCGCACTCAAGGACAATTTCCCACACCTTATCTGGATGGAGGCAGCATTGATTTAGCTTACATTAACCTTTGAAGACCTAGCAGATTAGGCTGGATACATTTCACTTGATAAGAATTTAACTCCAGTTTAGACTCCGCCATTGTTCCACGCAGCCAAGTCCTGTAGTGTCATATTAATCACAACCAGACCATCTGCTGCTGAACTTATAGTGCTGAAGTGTTTTAATCACAATTTTGGTTCTAAATTTACTGGCCAATCTTCCCAGCCACTTCACTTGTTTTAAATCAATTGTTCCTGGGAACATTTAACTTTCTAACAAAAAGTCTTTGTGCTGGATTGTTTCAAGACTAACTTAAGATGACTTAAGGATATTATTTTCAGACCACTGTACCTGTAATGTCCTGTACAACCTCATTCTCCTTGTCTCACCCAGTTATTCATCTGGATTCGTGTCTTGGCTCTAGCTTTGGAGCACATTGAAGAATTTTCTGAGACGAAGTTTTGTGATAAGTACATGACTTCCTTGCTTCAGACTTCACCTTGGCAGATAAACGAAGAAAGCCTGGGGCTTTTTGGACCATGTCTCTATTATAGTAAACCCAAAAAAGGAATTCTGCCTCTTCAGCTCTGTTGAGGTAATCTCATGAGTGCAAGGCCAGATAACTAGAGGCTCAGTGTGAGTGAGCCATAGGAAACATAAGTGAGTAACGTCCTTGGCCTGGCTGAAGAACCTAGTGAAGGGCCAGCGTGCCAAGCTCGGTCCTGGACTCTGCCTGTGGGGCCTGAAGCCACTTAGGGGAACAACCCCACCGATGTGGACTTGCAGTTCACATCCAGCAGCAACTGCTTTGGAAGAAAAAAGTGCAAATTAAGAACCAAAACTGAGGTTTCCACAGAGTTAAGTCCCAACTTTATTGTGCCTGTTTCCTGAGGATGACCCTACCTGAGGGTCTGTACCACATGATAATGTTGTGCAGCAGATAGCAGATATGTTAAAAAGGTAGGAGACCTCTGTCACAAAACTGATGGATGGGTCTCCTACTTGTTAAATCAACATATTTAAAACATGATTTGGTTAACCCCGTGCAGCCTTATCTGTTCCTGCTGTTAGTTTTCTCCTTGGTTTAATAAGCCCTGCTAGGTGAGATCTGGGCTTGGTGATGTTATCAAACTCCAGGGAGTAACATTGTGTGACATCTTGTGACATGCATATTACAAGGTTTCTTGGAAGGAAGTTCACATCACCTGGGTGCAGAAAAGCTTTTCACACCCCTGGGAACTAATTATGTCAATTCAGCTGGAAATAGAGTTTTTGCACCATGCTGGTTTGTCCTTTTCATTTTTTTGTGCTCTGATTGATTGCCTATTCTGCTCCTTTCTCTCAGATTAGTGGGGCTGTAAATGCAGAGCAAACAGAAGAGGCAGCCTCATAAAAACAACCAAATACTGAAGAGATCAAAGTAGCAGAGCATAGGAACATAACTATAAGTCAGAGGTTACAGGTGGCATTAAAAATGCAGAGGGCTTGTTCTCATGGGGATTGTAATAAGAACAGTAAATGACATCGCTATCCTGGCTCGAGATGGAGCAATTCTGATAACTATGAAAAAACAACAGGGGCAGGTTGAAGTGGCAAATGGGGCATAGATCTACTGAAAAGCACAGAAAAAAAAAAAAGTAAGTTTTTTTTTTAATAGCTCCCTGCTTTTAAGTTTGCTGTAATTTCTAAGGCGTTTTGAGAGAAAAATGGGTTTTGTCCATAGTAGCAGATAAAATGAGTTGGAATCCATTCTCTGGCCCTGAGCCCAAGTAACTGAACTTATGTCCACTCTGCTGAAGTCCTTCCTTTTCAGATGACAAGAAGCCTTCCTGTCTGTGCAGTAGCCTTGTCTGTTGTGACTATCTATCTGGAATAGTCCCTGGATGCTTGGAGCTCTGCGCCCTGACCATCCCCAAGCATGAAGACTTCTGGGCTTTTCCCAGCTTTCAGGGGAGGAAGGGAGACTAGGATGGAGCAGTGTCTCACTTCACTGACGCTTGGCGGTTTCTAGCCATTGGAATCTGCCTGGACAGTTTGTTCCTTTTGCCCCAGGGGAGTAAAATCATGGTATGATTGCTGGGGGATGTTGTGTGCAGGTGCACAGGGAAGTACTCCAAGAACATCAGCCTCTTAATATGTTTTTTTTTAATCTCCTCTTAGTTAAGTCAGTAACTGTGCAGAAATGGAGGAATTCATTCGCTGAGCATTAAACTGCACTCCTGTCTGGATGTCCTCTTGAAAAGCTAACCAGGAAGGCTTATAAAGCTGTCAAAGCTTTGCTGTAAGCTCTCTGTGCCCAGGAGAGCGTCAATGGAACAGCCTGAGCGTTGCTCCTTCGCTTCAGTGCTAAGTCAAAATGTTGAGCTTCAACCATCAGAGGAGGCTGGTGTTCGAGGGACAACCACTGGGGATTTTGCACTGTCCTAGAAGCTCTTGGCTGGTCGATACTGTTAGTTGAGAGCAGTAACTCCTGGCTGCAGGTTTTAATGTCTTAAATGGCTTGAGCAGGCTTTAGAAGGGGACAACTGACCATGGGCTGTTGAAGACGTGCACTGGTCTGTGACATACAACTTAAGATTTGCTGTAAAAACTTGACATTAGTCCAGACTTTGTCTATTGTACTTATAAGCTGCTGAGGTTCAGAAAGTATGTAACTACCCAGACTGGCCCTTCTGCCATCTCAGAGACTTGATGCAAGGGGAAATCTAAACCTTTGTATCTAAAATGTCAAAGTAAGAGAGAACATGCTAATTCTCAACTGCTATATTTATGAACCTGCTAGTATTAACCTTTTGTTTTATTGCCTTTATGGCCCAGCTATAAACTATAGCCGTAGTAAAATATTTGCGTATATGAACTATGCTGCCTTGAGTAGTTGGATTTCTATTGAGAAGCTCTTGCTCTGTCTGTGAGAAATCCCTGAGAGGACTTGCAGTTCTGTCTCCAGAAGTACCTGTGGTGAATATAAATATGTTGTGTTGGGAGGAGAGCAGGTGAGAGGAGTTAAGTCATGCCGTTTTGTTGAGGTCTCGGTGTGTTTTAATGGTCTCATGTTTGAAGCCAAGGAGAGGTGGTGTTGAAAAAATAATTCCATCATTTGTTGTTGGATTTTTGGAGTTGCAGGTTATCTGTGCAATGCACAGAGAAGGCTTGGGCCTGGCAGAGCTCTGCATTTTAGAGAGGTTTGTGGACTAACAGGAGACATTAAAGAACTGCTAATGGCAGTGGCAGTGTCAGATACCTACTGAAAAAATGTGTATAGGGCTTTTTCTTTTAAAGAGCTAAGAGTTCTTTAACTGAACTTTTTAGTTGAAAAACAAGAAAGATGCCCTCAATTTTCATGCCACTTAAAAAGCATGCAGGCAGTCCCTAACTTTAAATGAAAGTTCTGACAAAATGAAAGGCCTAGTCAAGGTGATTCACCTGCTTGGGACCCAGCTGCACCAGGAGCTCACGGTTCCAGCAGTAATGAAACTCCACAAATCTGCTCATCAGAACCACTTACTGCAATATTTCTGTGCCATCTTGAAATGGCATGAGCTTTGTCACAAAGCGCAGTACCATGTCGCTGAGCGCTGTCACCGCTAGCAGGTCTGCTAGGCTAATCACGGTCATGGAGCCTGTTGCCAGTGTGAGGTGGGACTAATGCAAGCCCAAAATGTTGTCGATCAGCTCAGTTTCTCTGTGTTTTATCATATCCCTAATGCTGTTTTACATTGATGAGCCCGTTATAGAAAATGAGCTGTCGCAACACCCATCATCACAGCGTATGGTTGAGCATAAAATTGACTTTATTTTTTCAACTGCTTTTGGACGTAATGGGGAATTCATACCTTCACCGGATGTGATAAATGTGCAAGGGAAATTATAAGGCAGCATGGGTTTTGCATTATTTCTTGGAGCTGATGGGAGCACTTTGCAAGTATATTCAACAACTTCAGTCATGTTGATTAGCACTGATGGCAGTGTGGCTAATGGCCTCATCAGAATTGCTTGTAAACCCCGCAGTCCTACTGGAGCACTTATCTAGGAACTTAAACAGCTATGATGGCATCTTTTCTGCAAGCACCTGGCCATGTGTGAGTAAATATAGCAGCACTAAATGCAGGAGGTACTGTGAGCTGCAGGCTGAGAAATTCTGCTGGGATCCCTAAAATTTGGAGCTGTGGATCTTGAGGATAATGTTGCTTGGAACCTGATCTGAAGTCATTGGTTGTCAAGGAAGAAAAACATCCTGACATTAGATTCTCTGGTTCTTTTACTTTTTGGAGAGTAGCTTGATAGCTGTCCAAGCTTGGAATGTGATTGTTGTGGCCATCAGCCAGCAAAGGAGACCCAAACTCATATTGTCCCAATGATTTATTTTAATAAAAGAAACTTTCCTCTGAAATTCAGCACACTCAGTCTGTGCCTTTGAGACAGGACATAGAGAATGTGATTGGACGTGTTTTAATGTGCAGCTGGACAATCCCAAACCCAAGGCCTCTGTGGTTCATGCTCTTGTCCGGTTCCTGGCCTAGTTTCTCCACATGCCCTCCTGCTGCACCATGGATTAACCAGGGACCCTCCCTTGAGCTCTGCACTACTAGCAAAACACCCCCAAGCCCAGGTGACTTTTTAAGCACATCTTGCACAACCCAGTTGCCCCAGGAAGGGTGTCTGCAAGCTAAAAATGTCACATATGTTTATTATAATATCCTAATTCTCTCTTTCCCTGCCTTAAATAGGCTCATTTTCAGGAGGGAATTGACTTTCTCCTGGCATCTTTGAGGAATGTTTTCCATTTCTCTGGTAAGATCCTCTACAAGCACTAAACCATTTCTATTCATCAGAAAGTCACCAGCTTGAAACTGATGCTTCATTTATCTCTTCTTTGAAGTCTGCGCAGAGCTCACAAAACCAAGCCCGGCTGAGCTGCCATGTGCCTGCGTCCTTATTAAAGTAGTGTTATGAGTTAGGAATGGGACTCTGGGCTCTTAGTTCATTTATCTCCTCCTGCTATATGTTCTTCCTCAGTCATCAATATCTGTCTAGTGGACTGGCAAAACTCCACATTTGCTGCTGTCAGCACAGTTTGGAGACTGTTTCACTGAGGAAAAGTGAGTCTTGTTCAATTGTTTCTCATCCATCATCAGCTAATAAGTGTCCGGTGTCTGATTCAGTGACTTCTCATAACATCCCGGGAGGCCCAAAGGAAGGAGCATTGATGTAGGAGCAACGACTTCCCTTCCCGCCTCCTGTCTCTGCTGATGGACCACAACGTGCTCTAGTGTCTTTGGGGACCTGCAGAGGAGTAGCACAAATGAGAACTGGATTTGTCTGCAGAGGATCTGCATTGCTGCATCTGAATTCCTAACAGTCCCAGTGCGTTGACTTGGGACTCTACTATTTCTGCTGAATTGTAATGCTCTTTGTATTTGGCTTTTTTTCTCTTTGGAAAAAGTAGGTCTAAAAGGAGGAAGGTCTTGAAAAATGGCAGATGTTATTAGCTCTTCTCATTTACCACTTGTAAAACACACAAGTTTCCTGGTTATTAGCAACAATCTGAAACTCTGGGGAAGGGGAGAAGGAAGCTGGGAGTAACCATAACTTACTGCTGTAAGCTGTGACTGCTGCCTTTTGCTCATATGATTTTCATGCTAATTTCAGTGAAAATGTCACCTCTTACAGGTGGACAAAGACTGTCACCTGCTGTTGCTCTGTGCACCACATCATACTGCACCCAATTATGTGAAAGCCTGCTCAAATCAGGCCTTTCCCATGAGTCCAGATGACTTCCAGATCTGGATTTGCAGCCAAGAGGGATAATAAGTTTGAAACAAGTTTGGTTTTTGTCATCTTTGAGCATATTGGAACTAGGAATTGTATGAAAAGGACCATTTCTCTCAGGTGCAAGGCTGGACATAAGAGCCTTAAATGTAGTAGCAGTTTTAGGTGCTGCTTGGAACATGGACATGATGGGGAGGATGAAGAAGGCAGCGAAGGCACTGGGGAAGCAGTGCCTCAAGCCACATGGCCCCCAGCAGCAGCTTCCTTTGCGTCTAACGCTCAATAGTGTTTGATTACTCAACACCTGCCTGCACTTCCAAGGCGGGAAGCTGGAAAAAAATCTTCTTCCTTAGTATGCAAATCCTGCAAATCTGGATGCAGCTAAGGAGAGAGAAAAATAAATCTGGAAATCACTGTCACAGATTTCAAAACATTTCTTGCTGGAGATTTGTCTGATTTCTCCTCTTCAGTTCACTCAGAAAGAGCTGAGTGATAGAGAATGATGATTTCTGCTTCTTTTCCCACTGTCACTTTGAAAAAACAATGTGGCTTCTGTGGATCACTCTGTACTAGGGCAGTCAGGCATTTTCTAATAAATCTGCCAAACTTTTAACACCAAATATTTTGAAATCAACACTGTTTAAAATTATTTTACCATTTCATCAGGAAAGCTCCCCAGAGCCAGAGCTCTCTGTGGTTCAAAGCAAAGACACAAGACACCTTCCACAAAATCTTTTAAGTTGCTTTGCAGTGAGCTCAAATGCCAGTGAGTTTGAGTTGCTCAGATATAAGTGTGAATCACTTGCCTTTACTTTGTAAGGCAATTTTCTAGTAGAGAACAAATAGTTTTCTTTGAAGGGAGGAATTTTTATATAAAACCACAGCAATGTCTTCTACTAATGCAGTATGCAGATGGGCATCTTTCCCAGTTTGCATCGTCTGCCTATGGAAAAGACTCTCATCTTGGAAAGTGTGAAAACTATGATTTAAAAAAAATCCTATTGATTTTAATTGACTACTGAGCATGTTAAAGTTAGGCAAGAAGCTAAAAGGAGGAGCTGAAACAGTGATGTGGCTGAACATAAGAGCACTGTAAGATTTTTGGAAGGCAGCAGTCAAATCCTTGCCATCCTTAAAAAGTGATAAGGGTCTTGCGTGTCTCGTAATTCCATCTGAATGTTCCCTGGCTTTCCTAGTCCCTTCGCACTGCACCCAGCTAATGCTGGCATGTCTCGTTCCAGCTGGATTGAGGAGCTCCTGGGCCAGCCAAGGATGTCCTACGGTTGAGGGGAGCAAGGCAGATCTGTCTTCCCTAACCAATCAGGCCAGATGGAGTGGGTGTCGGGCCAAAACTTCGTGCAATGTGAAAATGCCCCTTTTATGCCAAACAGCATTGGCACCAAGTACACGCAAGGAGGAGGAGGAAGGAGAGAGGATGCAACTGCAGACAGAATGAGGAGCCTTTGGCAGCTTCGTCACCCTTCTTGTGAGGTTGATGGCAAAATGCCTCTTGGTGGAGACTGCCCAGGGCAGGTGGTGCAAGGAAAAGTGATGGAAATGATTTTGTAAATGACAGTGTTTTGCTTTGGATGTTTCATAACAACATCTTGGAGTGTCTTATTTATTCATTAATTTTAACCAAACTCAACTTTTGGCAATAAAGACTTTAGCAGAGGGGAAAAAATCCGTGCATCTCAGTAGATGTTCAGTTATTGCTTGCTTTTTAGTTGCTTCATTATTTTTCATTTTCGACTCTCTTAGTTTGAATGAATATGTCCTTGCAGAGCTCACTCAGAGCAGCAGACTCGAGTGAACCTGTGCTACAAGGAAGGGATTGGAGACGGAGGAAAAAGCACCTTACAGGCCTGGCACTGCTCTCACTCCCCAGGGAAGGGTGTTTCAGGGGTGAGAAAGCAAAATCACATGGAATAAATGCATTTGCAGGTATTGTGCATAGGTAGACACACGTTTCCAAGCAGCTGGAGTTGCAGAAGAGCTCACAGCTCACGCTCCTCAAACAGTAGCAAGACGTAATTGTGGTTGATTAATCACATGAAATAAGTTGGGGAGGGTGTTTTTTTTCTGTCACTTTGAAATCAAAATACCTCCTTTGTGTGCAGTAGTGAAAATGTGGATATTTTGTAGTAGTTCTTGTCTAGATACAATTTTCTTTTTCAAATATTCATTTGCATTAACCGATGTTACAGCTCAAATGTTCTCTGTCAGCCAGTATAAACATTTATTGTTTCATTTCACAGCCTCAAGTCATAAAAATATATAGATTTTGAGTTCTCTGTCCTCTTCAAAATAAACATATCTTGCAAAATTTTAAAGCTATTTTGGGATGGGGAAACTCATTTTCGCATTCAGCAATAATTTCATCGGACTCCTGTGACAGCAGTAGTCCTTAATATGAAGGTAGAGTGCTGGTATTCATTAATAAGACTTCAAAACCTTGTCTATCCAGTAGATAAATTATGCATATATTTTGGAAAGAGTTAATATAGTGACTTGACTTAGCATTTTTCTTTTCTTTTTCAGTCCCTGTGAAAGAAAACATCCAGCTGAGCATCTGATAATTAGTCCCAAAGGGCCATGCAAACACTTTTATTTCAAAGGAGGACTTTTATGCTGGAAAAATATATTGATTAAAAAAAAAAAGGCCATTTGCTTCAAAAAGAAGTCTCTAAGTGCTATGCTTGCATCTTTCCTGTTGCATGCCGACTTCCCTGCTGCCATTCGGACCATTTGGAGACCATCCAGCACACCAGAAAAAAATTAATTCGGACCAAAGTGCCTTGAATAATTTATTGTATAGAGGAAGGCAAGGAAAGAAGGAAGCGCTTTATTTAAACACCCGCTCCGGATCCGATAAGCAGACTCAACCCTGTCCCCTCCCAGCCCGATGCTCTTCCCTCTGTTGCGTTTGTGCAGGAGCTGCGTGGCTGAACTTTGCCTCTGCAGGTCAAAACAACACAGTAGATATGGGAGAAGGGAAGAAAGGCAGGAGATCACAAGAGCTGGGATACCGAGGAGGAAAAGGCTACTTAGAGGTAGAGCCACTGCCAGAGAGTGCCAGCGTGAGCCCAGCTAATTGAAAGTATGTATCATCTTCTGAATGTATTTTAATTGATAGGTAACTTGTGATAACAAGTGCTATGCAAATGTGTAGGAAGAGGGAGGGAAATACTCCAAACGATCCTTGCAAGGTTATTGCATTAATAAGCTTTCACGTTTATTGCCACTGTTATCGAGTTAATTACATGGGTGCCCAAATGTATCTCTTTTAAATCTCAATTAATGTCTTTTACAATCAATTCATATTTAATTAACATAACAGGCTGATTAAATGTAAAGAGAACACTCATTTTGCACAAAGTGCTCCCAGTCCTTTCTCTGCTACCAGTGACTGGAAAGTAAAACTGATGGGACAAACCCAGGTTGCTGGGTTATGTGACATCTCTTCTGGTTACTCAGAATGGATCCTGGAAACCCACAGTTACAATCCTATGGGATTGTTCACAAGGTCACGTGTGGTACAAGAACTAAGATTCCAGCAGAGCAAGCCGGGAATATAAAAGCATGGGGAGAAAAACATAAAGATTTATATAATAGATAGATATCTGTCATAGACACATATATATGTACATGATTTGAGCATTAGGACTGCCAGACGTGGCCTAATTCAGACTCAGATGGTGCCCAAGGAGCTTTCAGGCAGCTGATCTTCTCTGCCAACCATTGCAACAGTCAACACTCGCTCAGACTCACCAGTGAACACTGGTGCTCTGGCTAATGTGGCTCAGCTTGTGCCCAGTTCCACCCAAATCCTCTTTTAAACCTGTTTGTTCTCCTTCACTTCAAGCTCGCGGGTGCTGAAGGTCTCTTCCTTCTCCTGACCCTCAAGGAAGGCTGTTCTTAGGTGCCTGTCATCTTCACAGGAGAAAGTCTCTCATTCAGGAAGGTCCCAGACCTGCAGGACCTCGCTGTCCTTCTCTGTGTGTCATAGGGTCCAACCATCTCTTGCAATTAATACAAGAATAATCCATGTCTTGCAATTCTTTGCCTGGATTAGCTACTAGCTGGCGTACTTAGCTCATGTACATATGAGCTCTCTCCAAGGACTTGTCGTCTAATATTTATTCTGATAACTGTAACATACAGATAAGAGGAGCAAATTATATTGGAAATGCAGAATAAATTTGCATTTTCAGAACCACAAAAAGCTACATTCAGATGGTAAAAGTAACCCATGAAAGGAAGGAAATCCATAATAAGGGCTGTCTGGCGTCTCCAGAAGCCCACTAACTGTACCTGTGCTTTAGCTTATCTCAGGAACTGAGGCTTTGAATTTGAATTTGTGAGACTTAGAGGCTCCATTCAATCCTTAGGCTTCTCTTTAGCAGCAGGACTCAACTGGTGGCAGGATGAGGCTACAGTAAAGAGCAGCTCATTACAGGAAAAAAAAAAACCCTTAATTCCTTTGATTTTGCCCTTGATTAATTCTGCCCTCTCTTCTGTTTGCTGATGGTTGGCAAACAGATTGTGAAATTCATGCATTCGTTGGACTGTCAGACTCGGCTTCTCTCAAGAGTTATTGGTCTGTGCCTCGCACAGACTGCAAACACTGGGACTGAATATGCGGTTGGAAATCACAAGCGCTGGTGCCTTCTGCTAACAGCCCAGGCTGCCTTCCCTAAAGTCAATGGGAGATGTGTCTGTGGTCAAGGGTTGACCACTTGGATAAGAAACTCGCTGTTTTCCTTCACTTGATGGGACCAAATTTTTGGAATATTTGTGGTGAGAAAGCAGGAAGGAGACAAAAAAAAGTGAAAAAGCAAGTGAATGTTGGTGGAGTTGTCTTGCCTGTGTTATATTTAATTCTAATCTGCTATAGCAATGCGTAGTTAAGCAAGGAGCAGATCATTCTCAGTCTTAGCTAGAGGAATGATCTCTTGGGGGGTTTTTAAGTTACTAAGTGTTGGTTTTTTGTATTTAAACTTATATTTTCCTCCATCCTCCTAATCCTTCTGTGTCTGGAAGTGTTGAGCCAAAATCGTACTGCGCTTGCACTGCTCTCTGTGCACTCTGGGCTGCAGTACACTTTTTTTTTTTTTTCCTTTTTTTCGTTCTTTTTTGAAGATGAAAGAGCAAATTCTCACGTAATCACATCACTGCAGGAGCTGAAGCTTTTGCATCTTGGCAGCTGTGCGGAGAGCTTCAGACGCTGAGTGGTCTCTGTTGAAGCTGCAGAAGCTGGCGGGCAGGAGAGCAGTCAACGACACTCGACTTGGCGACCCGGCGATGCTTGACTTGGTGACTCAAGCGCTCGTCACCCACGTGGTCCCTTTGGAGCCCACGGCAGAAGCCCAGAGGGCTTTAAAAGAAACAAGACTTCATCCGTGCTGAATCTCTCCTTTCATCAAAGCAAGGAGCAAAGGAAAGCTTTAAATCAGGTGGAAACAACACGGGCAAGAAATGTTATCAGAGAGATTTGTTGTAGAAGGAGAAATTAAAGGTTGAGTGAAAGAGACAATGGCTGAGGAATTCATTCTTCACTAGCTTGTGAATTTAGATGAAGGAGAAACAAGAGTTTTATATTCCTTCAAGGGAAGTTTTTTAAATAAAAGGAGTGGAAAAAATAGAGAGCAGGAAGGAGAGAGAGAAGGAGAAAGCGGAAACTGCTTGGAGCTGTAATACAACCAAAGGCAAGGATTCTTCATTAAGAACTTCATTTAAAATCAGTGGTATCTAAGTAGTTTTGCTGCCCTCCCAAAAGTTCATTTTCTCCTCGTACAGCACTTTTCTGAATGCATGAATCTTTAATAATCTCATTTTCTACTGGCCATATAGGTATACATTGGCACTTGGGCTAAGGAGAGTGTGTTGAAGTTAAAGCTTGTTCTGTGACCTAGAAGGAAAGAAGTTTTTAGCAAAGCTGGAATTAAACCTTTTGCAATTGGTGCTGCTGGCAGTGGATTTTTTTTTCCTCCCTTTTTCTTTCTCTCTGAGATTTTTTTTCTCAGAAGAAAATTTATGGAGCTTTCTTTTTGAACGAAGGAGTTTCCTGAAGCAATTGAGGAGATGCTGTCACTGTGAAGTTTGCTTCTCCCCCCTGAACCTGGAGACACCGACATTTGTGCAAAGCAATTACTTTCTACCCAAATTACTCTTTGGTGGAAAATATGTGTTTTCTCTGTGTAAAAAGGAGAAAAAAGAAAAAGAAAGAAGAACAGTGTTGCTCTGGAAACGTTTTTCATTTTCAGTAAAACAAAATAAAATGAAAGGTACTAAACACTCTCAAATTTTGGAGCTTGTCCTACATTACAACATTTTAAAAATTCAGATGAAAACATAACTTTTTTTTTTTCTATAAAGTAGTCAAAAGTAATTTCTCCAAACATGACCCCTGAATTTTGTCCAAGAACAGAAGCCGGCTTTTTCCAAAGCCCTAAAGCTTCCAGGCAGAAGGCTAAGCAAAGACAGCTTCATATCTAGAAAGAGTCTGAGTGAGGTAGAAACTGAGCAACCTTGACCATCTCTGGTTAAATATAGACATTTCTTTGGCCTGTAAATGTTTGCTTGTGGCTGGAATAGGCTGAGAATGAAGATGGTCCATGTTAAAGGGCCCTCTGTACATGCGGCACCATCACTGGGTTGTCTGGTGGCTCAGACCCTTTAGCACCTACAGATCTTCTTGTCTGAAGGGAGCACCCCAGTCTCGGTAACAGAAAATCCAGGTTTCCAGAATTTCCAAATTCTGCAGAGACCTACGACCTCTTGCACTGCCTTTCCTCCTGATCCCTTTAGCGTGGGCATTGCTTCTTGTTTCTTCTGTGTAGCTCCGACTCCTTCAGGGCTGAGGTCCGTGGAGACCTACCTCAATGCTTGTTGCTTCGGAGAGTTTTTCCCATCTTCCAAGGATTTGCTTCAGTTTGCAGAACACAATCTGGGACAGAGCAGGGTGATTCATTTCCAAAGCCCAGCACTAAGCACTCCCTGTAACATTTCTGGACTTCTGAGGCAAAAGGAATGACCTAGGTGCTCTGATGCATGCAGAGAGGAACAACCACACACATCACTGCTAGCTAAGGAAATGGGGCAGGGGGAGGGATGTAGGCATGTTTTAAACCCTTTAGATTTGCCTCCCTATCCTGCTCCCTTGCTTCCTTGTCCTGAAATTGTGTATTTTTGCATCATCTGTTCTTCGTGAAGCTTTTTCGGGGGCACCCCACAGAATGCAGACACATCTAAGGAAGGAAAAAAACAAAACTTCCATTTTCTTTGAGGGAAAGGCAAAAAATAAAAAGAAATAAAGAAAAAGAAACGACCCACAAAGTCTAAGAGATAAATACAGCACAGGTCTCAATAACTGAAAGCGCTTTCATAGACCACAGCTGGAGAGTGTTGCTTACTCTGTTTTTTTTTTCCCAACTCGCATCTTTATTATGTGTTCAAAGCTCATGAAAAGAGTTATTCAGGTTGCAGCATTCCTGAGCTCTGTGTCTGCAGATGGAGAAATATAAGAGGCGTAATGGAAGCACTCGTTGTTGTGGCTACTCATAAAGTAAAAGCTCTCACAGACAACACTAAGGATTTACTTTTTTAATCTTATTATTTTCAGCCTTCTACGTTTCCTTCCCTTCATCCTCCTTAATGTGCCTCGCAGCAACAAGACCCAGAGAGAACCGAAAAACCATTGGCAAGGTGGCCTATAATTAACTAGCTGAGTTTGTGTATCTGGAACAAAAGCACTAATTATGGAGCAATCAGTTACTTGAAGGGAAAAGAAACACTGTATCACCATGCCACAGCCCTTCCCGCCCATCCAGAGCAGCAACGTTTTGGAACAATGCCTGTGTGATGGGAATACAGTCCAGAAAATATTAGGATGCCTGAAAGGTATCAATTGCAGCGAGTGCCAGAACCACCCGGCAACCGGAGGAATGTCTGGGTCTTAAGAGTTTGGGAATTAAGCGCTTGGGTTTCGTTCTGGTCTGCTGCCTCTTTTCTCTTCGTTTGGAGTGCAGACAGGCTGTTCCTCATTAATTACCCGGAGTGTGCTTGTCCAAGCCATTGGAGCAAGTCAACAGCCATTGAGGAAAACATGCACTGAGGCAAACAGCTGCAAACAGTCTCAGTCCATGGTGGCAATCTGCTGTAGGGGAGTTCTCAGGACAACCTATTCAGGTGGACATGCTTGTCCATGATGGCCTCTGTCCACTTTTCTAGACAGCACTTTGTACCATCCGGTGGCCTAGATGTGAAATCAATTGGAAGTCAACGGGAAACTGAAGAAGGGAATTGGCTGGAGGAGAGACATTTCGTTCTTGCTATTCAGATCAGTTCTAGTGTCAGCTGAGAAATGATCCTGAATTCTTAGGTAGGAACAACTCAGGGTAGAAGGAGTGAATCTGCATTGCCTTGAAATGCAGGTGATAGACTGATAGCACAAAGAAAAAGAGCAAAAGGTCTCCCCGTCAGCAGCCACTGAAGCCTCCTTGGCATTTAGAAACATCTTGCAGGGAGCAAAAGAGGTGACTTCATCTTCACCAAGGGCCTCTAGTGCTCGCAGGCAATCGGACAATAATGTTAAAATACTGTCACCACGAGCGATACGGTCCCGTCGCAGCCCTCGCCCCATCGCTCTGCAGCCCGGCCTCATCCCGCTCCCATGGTACTGATGAACAAGTTTGCAAAGCAGCCGCCCTTAGGTCTACACAAAAATAATATTTTTCAAAGGGAAATCAAAGAAAAATCATTTTTTGAAACCCAATTTTATTTTTCATTGCAAAGCAAAAGACACTATTTTAATTTTGATCATTCTTAGCATTTGGGGAACATTTTAAACAGCAAAATATTTTCTTGTGTCGAGGTTGAAAGAAAACATCAACTCACCTCTCACCCTAGGTTTTTCTGTCTAGACTTTCCCAGAAAAAAAAATCCATATGGGAGAACAATTGTGATTCCCCCCAAAACATCAATTTTCAGGTAGTTTTATGTTTCCTGAAAGTAACTCGTCTGGCTTTCCTCCTGTTTAACTTACTTTAACAAACTTTGCATTCTCCAGCACTTCACCCAGAAATACAGCATCAAAAGTACACATATGCTAAAGTTTCTCTTTTGATTACTCCTATATAGATGTGAACATATTCCTGAAATCTCTGTCTATGGGTAACAGTTGCTGTGTTGCTGGTAGCAAGTCATAATATTGAGCCTGCTTCCACAGTGAATGAAAGATGAAGACGAAAGTAACCACAAGAATTTAGAAATGAATTTCCATGCCCTACAGAATTAAGTTTGGGGAATTTGGCTGTCTGATTAATGTGCTGTTGCCACCAGCCTGGGCACGTGTAGCCATTCGCAGCCTGTGTGGTAGCTGCTGGGCTCTGATCAACGCGGGAGCAGTGTCCGTACGGCCTTGGCGAAGCCGAACGGCTGCATTCCCGGAGCGGCGGGGCCCCGTGAGTGGGACGGCAGCTGCTGCACGGAGCTTTCGCCGCCCCCGGGCAGCCGCCCCCGGGGCAGGGAGGCTTGCGGAGCCCTTCCCGGCCCTGGTGGCTTTGCAGAGGGGTGTGAATTCAGCCCCTAAAGTCGGATTCTCCTCTGGCAGGTCCTGATGTAGCAGCAGCTGTAACTGCCGGGCCAGACCCTGAGCTGGTGGAAGGCAGTGGATGGTCAGCATGTAAACGGTCCCCAATCCTCTGCAGAAGAAATACTGGCAGGTAGGATTTGCAGACCCGTGCACGCCTACCACAACAAATGCGTATTCTACACATCGGTAACAACCCAACCAGCAAAACACAGTGGCTAAAATGCAGCCATGCAACAGATCTGGGGTAGAGATTCAGACCTACTCCCAGTACTCTGGACCCTGGAGCACACAGGATATTTAGTAAGAACATGCTTGCATATTCTTGCATGCAGAAGCTTGCATGCAAAATTTTACCACATTATCAACTTATCCACTAGGCAGAAGCTTTCTTCACAAAATACAAGCAAGGATACCTTAGCCAGAAAATCCCACATGCCTGCTATCTTGTTAAGAACCAGCTTGTACATTGAAAATTCAGACTTGGTGCTTTTTCAGCAGCTGAACTTTCAAAAATGTAATTGCCTGCTAAGAACTAAAAGACCATGCATACTTAACAACTGAAAACCATACGGTGCTGTATTAACAGGTAAACCAGGTTCATTTATGTTTCCCAATGCAATGAGGCAGGAAACAACTCCTTCACATGTAGTTCCGCTTGCTTTCCAAACTAGCCTTCATGCTTCAAATAAAATAATCTCCCAAATAGCATGACCTTTGAAAAAATACAGTAGTACAGAATTGTTCTGGATGGGGTTATTTGAGCATTTCAATGCCTCCCATTTTGGTATGCAAAGAAGCTGGTCATGCTGGAAGTAAACATATGCTCGATTTAGGAAAGTAACCAAGTGCTTTTACATTTAATTCCTGACCAAGTTTATGTAAAATTAATTGCATCACATGTTCTGTGTATCTTTTAATTGCAAAACCAATTAACTTAAAAATGTTCTGCTTTGTAGTTCCCCTAATGGATGGCATAGTTTTAGTTAGCTTTACAAAATCCATCTTTTGTTGAAACTGGGCAGGCAGCCACGCTCAGTTATCTTCTGGAAGTGAGTTCCCTTCAGCTCAGTCCGTTTCAAGCAGTGGATGCACTGAAGTTATTTTGCAGGCATGATTCTTTTGGGTTTATTTTTGTTTTTTTGGGGAGAGGGGGGTGAGCATCTGTAAAGAGACTGTACTGTCCTTAAAGAAGAAATGTAGTTTTATTTGGGACAAATTCAACTGGCTGTTCAAAGTTGCTGGGGTTTGAAAGCTGATTCCTACGGGCTAAACCTACTCCTTGCAATGAGAGGGGTGTCCAGAGCAGCGTCAAGCTTTCTGAGAGCTTCTGAGAGCGTTCTGGGCAGGAGCCATTTAAAAAATAGTTCTGTCCCTCTTGTCCTTGGGAAGTAAAGGGCAGTGTCCTTGTTCCAGCCTATACCCAAAATACGTGGTTGAAAAACAGGCCTGGAAAGAGAGCTGGCCAAAAGGCCACCATATAACAAATATTTGCCAAACAAAGTCTGTCTCTGGGGCAGAGCTAGTAGAAATTAACAGGAGAAGAGGTTTCCTTGCAGCAGTTGACAGGACCAGCCTTCAGCAATTTGACAAGACAACATGGTACCTCTTCCAAGATGAAATGACTTGATTTCTTAGCAGTGATAAAAGATGCTGCTGTTGGATTTGATTGAAAATTCTTCTTAGAAAAGGTTTAGAAACATTTGACAGTTTGCATTGCTGCTGTTTTCATATGGAGCTTATTATTATTATTATTTGAAGATTTTCATGCTGTTTTCAGATGTCAAATATGTCAGGTTACTGAGTGTGGCATTTATAATTAAGACCAATTGGAGAAAAAAAAGAGGCTTTGCAGCTTGGCCACAGCTTGGAAAATGTGTCACTGTCACAGAAATCCATTTCATTTCCTGAATTTCTATCCCTTTGCCAAAGCGTAGGGATGTTTTGGCATTCTAGATGGTATGTTTGAAGGGGAAAGTCATTTATTTAAGGAAAAGGAAAGAAGAAAGGGGGAAAAACCTATTGTTTAGAGGCGTAGGTAAAACTTAAGGGAGAAAAACATCTCCAGAATATCAAATAGTGTATATTTGGTTGTGAGAATATATTAAAAATTAATTTGTTAAAAAACACATATTTAAAAATTACTATATTTGTCCTTTTATGTAATAATTTTTTAGTCTATGAGTCTGATCTTTTCTTCCTTCTTGGCTGAATATACACGAGATACATGTATGATCCCCCTGCTTCCTTCGTGCCTATGTGTTGTGCAGGCAGATGCTGGAAAATGCTGATTAGCTGCTGTACTGGGAGAAGACAGCCTGAATCCTTCTTTATTTTCTCTTCATTTCTCATTTTCTTGGATATAAAATTCATTCTAGGAGAACTTGTCTGCCCAGCTCCACTTCACCCAAGTCTCCCACCACCACATTACTCATCCTCAGCTGGGCAGTTCATTTATTTTCATTAATTAAACATTTGTGTAATGTGACACAAACCCTTTTTAATCGGTGCCCAAGTGCTGAGCTGAAATGGAAGAACAGATCACCTGGTAGCAAAGGCTTATCCATGGGTCATTAGTTTGGGCTGAATAAATAGAAATTAAAGTACAGACTAAACTCTACACCCCTGCATCCTAACCTCACCTATGGGTTGTGCTGTGCTCTCCCAGCTCGAACTTAATTGTTGCTGAGCAGGTGCCTACAAATGTCCCTTGCGGCTTGTTCCTTGTCTGCTCCAGGAGTTGCTGGGATCACAGGCTGGCATCGACAGCAGGCGATGGCCACGAGCCAGTCTGGCCACTTATCTATTAAAACAAAAGGAGAGGAATGGACAAAGATGGGCAGGAACAGTTGGCATGGGTAGCTGGGAACCTCAGCCAGCAAATGGTAATAAAATCTGGTTCATAGAGCTCACTAGGGCTCCTGGTGCGAGCTCCATCTGTTCCACCATGCATTCCGCAGGTCTATCGCTTGGAAGTGAAATAAAGATTTCCAATTCATATCAATCACTGAGCAGCGTTCTTCAGCTGGGGGATTCGCTATGACAGGACATTTAGGGGATGTAAGCTCCAAAAGAGAGGTCAGCAGAGGATGGCTGAACACAGCAGAGGGCTCAGCTGGACTCCCCATCTCTACTTCCCTACAGTACCCTGTGGTTTGGTTACTTCACCTCTCTTCATACATCTGCTCATGCTGGAAACCTTTGGAAGTGAAAATGCATTTGCAGGGCACTTGCTAGAGTGGTTCTTGGTTGCTAATGGAATATGGACAGAAATACACACTGTACATGACCAAGCGTTCAATTGGGTAATTGGTATATTTATAGATCTGAAAGGCTTAAGTAAATGTTATAGGGCTATTGATTAAAGAGTGCCTGGTGGAAACCAGAAGAGATGCTCCCCAGTGGCTCACTCTTCATCCTTCCCTCTCCTGACCCTGCTGATGCCGCTTCTGTCCCAAATTCTCTCCAGGCACCTTGGTGGGGATCGTGTCATGGATCTGGCTCCTGTTCGCAATCCCTGTGGTGCTCAAATGCGTCTTTGCATGTCCTTTGCACATCTTTCATAGCTAAGCCGCTCTCCATCATCTTTGAAAGATCCTGGAGAACGGGGGAGGTGCCAGAGTACCAGAAGGAGGCCAACATCACGCCAGTCTTCAAAAAAGGCAAGAAGGACCCAGGCAACTACAGGCCAGTGAGTCTCACCTCCGTCCCCAGAAAAGTGAAGGAACAGCTCATACTGCCCGTTGTCTCCAGGCACATGGAGGACAAGAATCATAGAATCATAGAATCATAGAATGCTTAGGGTTGGAAGGGACCTCTAGAGATCATCTAGTCCAACCCCCCTGCATACGCAGGGACACCTAGAGCACGTGGCACAGGACTGCATCCAAGCGGGTTTTGAAGATCTCCAGAGAAGGAGACTCCACAACCTCTCTGGGCAGCCTGTTCCAGTGCTCTGTCACCCTCACTGTCAAGAAATTTTTCCTTAAGTTCCTATGGAATTTTTGGTGTTTCAGTTTCCGGCCATTTCCTCTAGTCCTATCAGTGGCCACCACTGAAAAGAGACCATCCCCGTCCTCTGCACTCCCTCCCTTGAGGTACTTATAGACACTGATTAGATCCCCTCTCAGCCTTCTCTTCTCCAGGCTGAACAGGCCCAGCTCCCTCAGCCTCTCCTCATAGGGCAGATGTTCCAGGCCCCTGATCATCCTTGTGGCCCTGCGCTGGACTCTCTCCAGAAGCTCCACATCCCTCTTGTACTGTGGAGCCCAGAACTGGACACAATACTCCAGATGCGGCCTCACCAGGGCTGAGTAGAGGGGCAGGATCACCTCCCTCGACCTGCTAGAGACGCTCTTCTTAATGCAGCCCAGGATTCCATTGAAGGTGCTTAAGAATAGTCAGCATGGATTCACCAAGGGGAAATCTTGCTTGACTAACCTGATAGCCTTCTATGATGGAATGACCGGCTGGATAGATGAGGGGAGAGCGGTGGATGTCGTCTATCTCGACTTCACCAAGGCTTTTGACACCGTCCCTCACAACATCCTCCTGGGCAAGCTCCAGAAGTGTGGGATAGATGAGTGGACAGTGACGTGGATTAGGAACTGGCTGGAAGGCAGAGCTCAGAGGGTGGTGATCAGCAGTGCAGAGTCTAGTTGGAGGCCTGTAGCTAGCGGGGTCCCCCAGGGGTCAGTCCTTGGTCCAGTCCTGTTCAATTTATTCATCAATGACCTGGATGAAGGCACAGAGTGCTCCCTCAGCAAGTTTGCTGATGATACCAAACTGGGAGGAGTAGCCGATACCCCAGAGGGCTGTGCTGCCATCCAGAGGGACCTGGACAGACTGGACAACTGGGCGGTGAAAAACCTCATGCAATTCAACAAGGCCAAGTGCAAGGTCCCGCACCTGGGGAGGAATAACCCCAGACACCAGTACAGGCTGGGGACCAACCTTCTGGAGAGCAGCTCTAAGGAGAAAGACCTGGGTGTCATGGTGGATGACAAGTTGACCATGAGGCAGCAGTGTGCCCTCGTGGCCAAGAAGGCCAATGGGATCCTGGGGTGCATTAAGAGGAGCGTCTCCAGCAGGTCGAGGGAGGTGATCCTGCCCCTCTACTCAGCCCTGGTGAGGCCACATCTGGAGTATTGTGTCCAGTTCTGGGCTCCACAGTACAAGAGGGATGTGGAGCTTCTGGAGAGAGTCCAGCGCAGGGCCACAAGGATGATCAGGGGCCTGGAACATCTGCCCTATGAGGAGAGGCTGAGGGAGCTGGGCCTGTTCAGCTGGAGAAGAGAAGGCTGAGAGGGAACCTGACCAGTGTCTAGAAGTACCTCAAGGGAGGGAGTGAAGAGGATGGTGCTGGTCTCTTTTCAGTGGTGGCCACCGACAGAACTAGAGGAAATGGCCATAAACTGAAGCACTAAAAGTTCCACAGGAACTTAAGGAAAAAATTCTTAACTTAAGGTGACTTAACTGAGGGTGACAGAGCACTGGAACAGGCTGCCCAGAGATCTTGTGGAGTCTCCTTCGCTGGAGATCTTCCAAACCCGCTTGGACGCAGTCCTGTGCCACGGGCTCTAGGTGTCCCTGTGTATGCAGGAGGGTTGGACTAGATGACCTCTAGAGGTCCCTTCCAACCTTAAGCATTCTATGATTCTGATTCTTTGTGCAGATTGGCCCTTTCCTCACCGCTGGCATCCTTGGAGGTCCTTGCAAGCAGAGATGTCTGTCTGCTCTCCATAATCCTTCTGATGTTTGAGTATCAGTGGTAGGTAGAAAATCCAAATCCTATCATTCTGCTCTTGTAGTGGATGCTTCCTGGCATGTTAGTCTGTCTTGTTTCCCCATGAAATTAGCAGGTAGAAAAAAATAGAACTAATAAAAGGGCATTTTTCTTGCCTCTGTGCAAAGCTGGCATATCTGGAATGAAAACCTTGCAGTTAGATTGGAGAAAGGTCTGGATAATCCATAATCCATGTATAATCGTACTAAAATCTTCGAACGTAGCCATGGGCTGGACAAACCTGTTGTTCAAGCAGGGGTATTGGAGGGAGACCCCAGTGATAAGAGGTGATGCAAGCACTAATTTATTTTTCCATCTTCTGCTGGCAATTGTAAGATCCAAAGACTGCAGAGGAAACTGGTGGCTTCCTTTCCTGAGAACTAGAAATTAGATAAAGGAGCTGGGCACTTGCCAAGCAGATTTACTGAGGCCAGTCTAATCACACAATAATCATCTTTAATGTGTGACTAATTGAGAATCCTCTTGAATTAGCCAGCAGATCCAAATAGGCTGGTTTGCAGATGTTTGTCCAGGAATATAAAACCTGATCTTGTATTTCAGAGCAAACCTTCCCAGCCTGTCCAGGTTAGCACGGACCAAGGTGCCCATATCATTCAAACACCGGTGATAAGGAAAATTCTTTCCCATCTTTTCATTTGCCATCTGGTTTGTCGAAATTATATTTATGGATTGGTTATTTTTTTTTGGTAGACTGAATGCCCTGATTTTTACATCCAGAGCTGTTTTGGCTGTCTCTTACTTCCTAGAAGGTGTAATAGTTTCTTTTTTTCCTAAAGAGCTTTGGGAAAGAAACTTTGGCAGCCCAGCTATTTTATCATAAATGCCAATAATTAAGTAATTTCTTAGTACTATTACATCCCTTTGGCTATTTTAGATGTCAAATATTTGTGGATCCGGTGTTAGTTCCATTGAAGCTGATGTAAAATCAGAAGATGCCCCTATGGATGTCAGCAGTAATGTAAGGTTTGAAATTGAAATCAGAGCCTACATGGCATTTACAATAATGTCAGTGAGGTGCTGTTCAGCTTTGTGTCTTTCCTCTATTGAACTGAAAACCATGAAAACTTGCCTTAAATAATTTAGAAAAGGTATTTTTAAGAGAATGCAGAGGAGAAGTGAACAGGCTTACTGAGTCTCTTTTTTTGAAGTTCAAGAGCATTAGGAAAATGCAGCCAACCGTCCTCACTTTACAACAAGTTCTAAGACAACAATTACTTTATATATTTTAAGAACAGCTGATCAGCTTCTTATTTATCTATAAGTTATTTTTACCACTTTGCAACTATAAAGGTGCATTAAAGGAAGAATCAACTATTTTGATGCTCACTGTGAGCCTTCTTAAGCCACTAGAATAGCAAATAGCAGTATTTTCAGTACCAAATAATGAGAATTCATGAACCAGGCCTTGCTCCAAACATTAAGTAGGATGGGATTTCAAAAACAAATGTTTAGATCTCCTCATTTATCTCTGGAGTCATAAGGATGCTCTCAGTCAGCCTTCCAGCTTCTTTTCTCTGCAGTACGGAGATCCAGAGACCTAGTTAGCCCAGGTATCTCTCCAGAAGCAGAGCTGCAAAGGTGGTAGTTTCTCATGCACAGAGACTTTTTTTTTTTTTTTCTGAACAGCAACTGTTGACTCCCAGATGGACCCAGTGGTTGAAATATTCCAGCTGAAGCACGTCTGTGAGGTGGTGAAAAGTCTCTGTTTCCTTGTTTGCCCTCTCTGAGCAAGTGAAAACCCTTACAAGACAGCAGAGAAGTTGTGTGGGAGCCAGTTTGAGATGGAGGATTTTTCAGAGCTTCTTCACACTTCACAATTCCTGTCATGGAGCCTCCTTTGTTTTTGTGTTTTCTACAGCAGAAGTCTTTTGTGTTGGAAAGGCTTCTTCATATGTGACCGTTAGCTTGACCCAAGGAATAGTGGAAAATTCAAGTTCAGAGTGGCTGGCTGGTGAAGCAGGAGCCTGATTAGATGTTCAAAGACCCCATCCTTTAAATGGTTCATGTCATGTCTAGAGCAGTTACACAGCCCCAGAGAAGGCCCTTGGGCTCACAACTGAGGGATAATATCAACCCTGAGAGTCAAAAGGTTTTTCTGAGCTGTGTTAAAGGCCACCATTGATGTGGGTGGCCATCCGGGTTGGGAAGGAGAAGGGAGGTGGATATGATGCTTATTGCATTGCTGCTTTATATGTAGTTGCTTGTAAACAATACAGCATCTGAACCATCCTTGTTGGATGAATAAGTGTGCCCTGACAGATTTCTTCTTGCTCAGCTCTTGTCAATTGATAAAATTAAACTTAATTTAAAAAAAAATCTTGTTCTGGTATAAAAATATACTAAGTAAGTTCTTGTACTGACAGTGCAAACTGGAGGCAGGTGCTCTAAAAGGAGCAGACATCAGACGCTGTAAGCAGGAGAGATGAAAGTTCTGCTGAAAGTGGCATGTATGCAGTGGATTGATTTCTTTTTACTCCCTGATGCCCAAAGAGATTAAAAACAGAACAGGATGTGCATAGAGGTATGAGGCTGACTATACTGAAAACTCTGTAATAGTTGGGACAGATGGAGCTCAGACGAAGTAGCATCAAACACAAGGAAGGGTAGTGTCACCGCAGTCTGCACCAGGTAAGATGGGTGCCCAGAGGGCACAAACAGTCCAGGAGGGACAAACTGGCGCAGATATGAGACATGGCATTGCCTTGCTCTCTAGATTTGTAAGCCCAGAATGAGAGGAATGAGAAGAAAAGGAAGAGGGGCAAGTAATATTTGTGCAAGTGTTCAGGGATGTATTCTTTAAATATCTAGTTCTTAGGATTGGAGAGGAGAGCCTGGTAATACAGCCCAAAAGGCCTAAGACAGTACATATTCTTAGCTCATGACTGGGGAATTTTAAAAGACTCAGTTTAACAAATTACTAGAGGACAGAAGGATTTTTTTTTCTTTTCCCCACAGAAAAAGGCACTTGAAACTATGGTATAAACTGAACTCCATGCTTTGGGGGATAGTCTGCTGTTACACTGCTGTTGAATATTATATTCCTTTCCAGGTAATTTTGGGTTCCTAGAGATTACATTACTGGTAATACAATACGAAGTGAATGGTTTATTCATTATACAGATCCGTATAATTTAAGACCTGGGGATACTGTCTCCCTAGAATACATTACAGCTCTTCAGAGCATGGGGAGAGGGCTGCAGGCTTGCTGATATCCCTGTTGCTTCTGCTCTGGGAGACCCTGGTCCACAGGCTTCCTACTTGGATTTTCCAGGCTCCCGCACTGCTCATGGTGATACCGTCTGGCCAGGGAGCCCAACCTCTAGAAAGAAATGGATATAAAAATCATGGTAATTCTAAACAGAAGGGTTTAATGTTTTCAGCTGACTTTTAAGAGGGAGCTGTGTCGTTTCTGAGAGGTCAAAATTTTCTATACATAGATAAGAACTCCAGGTCTGGTCTTTTCTCTTTCAACTTTTCTTTCTTTATGCTGAGATTCATGGTCATGTGTCTGAGTACCTGATAAGAAACTCCAGGAGTGAGATTTCCAGTTCTGCCAAAACTGGTAGCAAAGATCACATCAACCCAGGGCAGGATTTCACCTGACCTTCTCAACAGTGGCTATTAAAAACAATTTGGGGCTTACAGATTAGCAGCTTTTCTGTCAAGCTCCAGTTTAGCAAAGCACTAAAGTATATACAATTCTAACCCTGAGATGGCTTGTACTTCTTCAGTATGAAAATCATGAATACATGTGTAAGTCCTTCAGTCGGCTCCCACTTTGACCATTTACCTGTGTTTTAGACTGTGATAAAAGTTTTGGGTTTAGTAATGCCTGAATCCATGCAGCCAATCTCAGATCTGAGCTATCTGAGTTTTCTCTGGGCTGAAGGTATCTCCTGAAATTCTTCCAAGAAGTGATGATGTTTAACGTCATTTGATTTCCCAAACACCTTCTTAGTCAACACCTTCTATTAGATGGGAACTAGAAGTGGGAGGAAAGCAAAGGCTATTGCAAGAGGACTTTGTAGCACTAAACAATATCCCCTCATTGAAGGGGAACAAGTTGCTTTTGGCTCATTCACCCAAGATTACCCATGATTTTAGTCTAAGCATCTTTGAGTTAAGATATAGTTTCCAGGCTTTAAATTCCCTGTTTCAAGTATCATCGTTCCTGCTTGACAGAATTATTGACCTAGGTTAATATTACAGCTGCTGAGAGAAAGAGCAAAACAATGAGATTATAAAAATTATGAGTGTTGGATGAATCACGAAAATTCATCTTTACCCTAATAAAACATGGGGAAAACACAATTAGGTTTAATAACTCTAGCATGTGAAAATCAAAGTTATGAAGGACTATTTATCATGGAGATCTTGACAGTAAATAGAAAATGAAATAATATTCATGCTTCGCAAGAACTGGATACTTTATCTGTTTGTTTATTATTAAATCATCCATCCTAGACCTTGTTCATTGCTCACCCATGATTTTGATGGATGACGACCCATAACCTGCCATTCAAGAGGTGAAATTATTTCAGCCCTTGCTAATGCAGGGAATATTTCCAAGCACTGGGTAACATCCCTCACTGAAGACTCTGTCCCTGAGACCTTCTTCTGTGCCAGCTTCATACTTAAGACACTGAGGCCTAACAGGTAATTTGAATGCTGGTTTAATCTTGTACATCCACACTCCAGGCTTAACTGAGAGTGCCCACAACAGTAAGGGTTTGGAGGCAGAATCTCAATTATCCTACTTAGCATCCAGGACTTCTGAAGGATTCGGTGCTGCCTACTGCATCTGCTGAAAATGGGATTCCTGTGATGAGATGTAGATGTCTTTGCTGCTCCTATGTTCTCCCATTTATGGTGGATAGGGAAAATGGGCATGTTAGAGTGCAGGTCACGCAGCCAGATGAATTTCGTCTTCAGCAGAGCCATGCCTGTCTGCTGCCTAAAGGAACAGTCCCCAGGGCTCCCTTGGGTGTAGATGTTGACCTTGTACATCTTTAGTTAAAGGGAATTAAATCCATTCTTTGTGCTTTTACCTGCAGGCCCCATGGGCAGTGCTCGTATGAGTCTGTGATTAGAGCGACCTTGCCCGCAATGCTCAGAGGTTATGTCGGTGCTGTTATGAATCGGTGTGAATTTCTCCTGGCTTATTGAATTATGCAAGAAGCTGTATCCATGTCCTGCTAATAAAAGGGTTAGAAAGGTGTACATGTGATGTGTAGATGTGCTACTTTACAGTCCTTTGATACTGAACTCCCTTCTGCTGAACTGAGGTTTTGGTTAGCGATAGAGCAGCAACAATTTGCAGGAATAGGCACTTCAGTATGGACTGCCTGCTTTGCCTTTGCCATTTCTCCAGGAAATGTCATCTGGGATCATCAAGTTCCTTATTCTCTTCACACATGAAGACTTTCTAGGGCTGCAGAAGAGTTGAGGGGCTTCATATAACATCAGGGAGTTGCGAGCATCCTTAATTGGGGCTAGGTCCAGGGAAAGACTCGGTTATTGGTGGGAAAAGCAGAACAAGCCCTGATGTGGAAGAAAACCACTTCTGTACAGTTCTCAGTTGCAGACCTACAGCAGGCCAATAGCCCTGTGATTTTTTTCCTGTCCATTTGGTTCTTTCAGCTCCTTTTAATAAAGAAGAGACAATTAATAAGATCCATGGTCATGATTTGAAAACTCGTGGTCCCCTAAGAGGTGTTGCTCAAGATGTGAGCATGGTAGATGACAACTAGGGATTCAGTGCCACGCTCTTCCATTTAAAGTAGTCCTTCCTGCACCAATACTAAGCAAACAGATGCAACCAGAGGTAGAGTGACTATGACCTGCCAGAGGGAGATGGAGGATGTGGAGGATGTGCCCTCTTCATGTTACTCCATGTGCTTTCAGATCCCTGCAGATGCCTGGGTATCACTATAGTGGTTTAAAACAGCCCAGAGAGGAACTGCAGCTCATTAGGTCCTGGTGCCCGCTCGGTATGGAAGGGCAGACTTCATCCCCGAGCAGAAGAGAGACTCTGCCCCTGGATAAAGTTTGCCTTTAACTCTATTTCCTCTTTAGTACTTCATCTGGGCTTGTTGGTTTGGGTATTTTTTCCTCTTCCGTTCACGCACTAAATGTTTAATGACTGCTGTAAGCATTCAGGCGTCATGAAGCTTCAAAAGTTCTTATGTTCAATGCATATAAAACCCAAATCAAACAACAACGAAAAAAATAACTGCCTGGAGGCAAATCCATTTCAGTGCGTCATAAATGGCCAACATGACGTGCGAAACAAAAGGACTCAATGACCGGAGCAGTGGAGTAAAAGGCAACAGGGAGGGCTTGTTTTTCAGGGTCGCAGATGGAAAAATAATTTCCTTGTAGACTGATTAACAGCAATGGTAATAAAAGCTGCATGCACTGAGGCCTGCCCTCCTTGCCCTTATTATGAGATGCTCCTTACACCATTTCATTGCTTAGTCAGCAGTTTCTAGGAAGTCTCTGAAGACCTTTAACCTAAAGGGAGGGAATAAAGGGGCCAACTCTTCCCACACCTTCCTTTCTCCTGGCTCCAGGTCTCTCCGTGCGTTCCTCCAGCAGTCCCGGTCTGTATCTCTGTGCAGCTACTGGAGCCATCTGGGGAGATTGGAAATCCTTCTCAGAAACAACATCTGAGGAACATGGACGCCTCACCACTGCTCCGAATATGGTCCTTTGCTCCTGACGTGCTTTCTTCTCTTGCTGTTCTTATCACAATGACTAAAATTGATTGCCAAAAGAGCAGCTGTCATAGCTGGGGTAAATATCCTACATCACTTTCTCCTCAATAAAAGGCGTTTTTTCCTTAGGCTAGAGGTCTCTCTTGTTTGAGCTACTCTTGCCTGGTCCGCATCCCTCTTTTGATGTCTATCGCTGGATATCACTTTTTCTTCCCATTATAGCAATTTCCTTCATGTTCCTTTGCAAAACAGGTTATGTATTCATATTCTAATAGTCTTGCTTGACTTTGGAGACTATTAAGAAGAAACATTCTCTTTCATTGTTGATCTCTTGCTCCTGTCAGAGAAGAAACTGAGTGAGTTGGGAGGAAGTCCTTGAGTTTCATGGTGCTGATAATCAGTAATGATTTCTCCAGGTTATCTCTGATAGCTTTGCATCTCTTAGGAGAACAGGTTGAAAGCAAGTCTGGCGCTACCGTGAGTTGTGTCCTGCTGTGAAAACTCTCTTTGTTCGGATCAAAACTTTTTTTTTTTTTTTTCCCCCTGACCTCTGCATGCCCAACATCAGCAGTATTGATTATCCCCTTCCACCAGATCTTGGTTAGCTTTCTCTTTTCCCATTCCTTTTGATTAATCCATGAACTTTTACCTCTATCTGTTCCTATGTTCATGCATTTTGGAAGATTTTGAGCAACACAGCAGGAAAGCTGTGTCCATAACACTTCTACTGATAGCAACAGGGGCTAAAATCAAGCAGACAGTTTTTCTAGAGGACCTTTCTCCTCCACTGCAAATACTGCTGCAAGCTAATTCCCATGCAGCCAGTCCACTGACTGTCACAAGGCTTGAAAATTGTGGACTTTGAACTAGTTCAGACATGAGATGCTTTGTGATATGTATAGAGATCTAGAGAACTGGTGTAGCTGAACAAGCTGGCCTGCAGCCCTGCAGGTAGCAGGGGGGTCTGCTGGGAGATGCATGGTCTGACCCCTGCACAGTCTCTCTTTCAGAAGCTTTGCTTGACAGCCGTAAAAAGAGTAAACCTGCTTGTCTCATAGATCTGTTTCAAGGCATACTGAACAGTCATTTAAATTCCGAACCCTTTGCATTACATCTTCTCTCTGGCTCTATTTCTTCCTTCCTATTGTCCATGGTTGATGAACAAAGCTTTGTCTCTCTCATTTTCTGCATGCTTACAGTTCCAAACTGTATGCATGCAGTTAAACAGCAAATCACAGACAAGTAGAAAAAAAAAAGGAAGGAAAACAGTCCTAAGAGCAGATATCCAGGTATCCAAAAAGCCCACAAAGCTGTTTGATAAAGCACTACACAGGATGTCAAAACCGACTTCCCCTTTTAACACAGACTCTCCTATTGTGTGTGTTGGATTTTCAGTATCAATTTCTTTAATGCATATCAAAATAAATGCATTGAAATACAAAGTATAACAGACATGAAACAAACATAAATAATAAAACAGAAGTAAGAAATAACATAAAAATGCACTCTGAATCTAAACAGTGCTAGTAATTCTACTGGATTTTGTGGTGTTGCCACAATTCCGTCATAAAGAGGAGACTAATAAATTGTTGCTTCTAGTGAAAAACCTGCTCAGTACAATTTTGATTAAACAGCCACTTACCTGGGATGAGAGGGGACATTGAGAATTTCAGGGGATTGAGAAAGGCCTTGGCGAATGTAGAACAAGTAAATAGAGATGCACTCAGAAGCAGCTCAACTCCGCAAGCAGTGAGGCATACCCGAGGTGAGCAGGATTGTCTTCCTGATGCCATGATCTCATTGTGAGAAGAATCTATAAACTGACATGTACAGTTATGGAGTCACTAGAGCTTTGCTCAAAGAAGCCCTTCCTTCCCAGATCTGAAACGTCTCCAGGGAGACTAGAGCCATAAGCAATTGCAGAAAAGGAGGCAACCTTTCCAAACACATTGCTGCCTACAAGGTCCTGAGTGAAGGATGCATCGTGCAATCAAACCAAATCTGAATCTGAAGGCAGATTCGAGAAAAAAAAAAAAAAAGAAAAAAAAACATAGCCTGTTAACCATTTTCCCTTGAAATCCATACTGATTTTGTGTCCCTTGGGGCTTCAGCCAAAATTGAAATGTTCCTCTTTTCACCTCGTCTTCATTCTAGCTGTCACTGCTGACTTTGGGATGTACTTTTGCCTGGGTCCTGCCTCTATAGCCAGATGACTACCAAGCATGGCAGGCCGCTTCATATTACCCACTCCAGTGTGCTGTTAATCCATGGCCATGAGCACCGCTTACATAAATTAATCTGCGTACTTTTCATTTATTTTAATCTGAATGGACAGTGCAAAATGAAACTCACTCTTCCTACATGACTTCTTAAAATGGTCGGTTTTGGAGGCAACAACTCATGAGGCCATCAAAGCTAGGTCTTGTAAAGGCTGTAGATCGAAGAGGGAATAGTTTCAGAAGGCTCCATATTGTGGGAAGGCATCAGAACTGCTCTGCTTCCCTTTCCCCCCCTATCTGGCTTGGTTAGAAGGAAACTATTAGAAATATTATTTGGAACTTTATTTTTACTCTTCTTTGAGTCATGTTAAGCCAGTTACAGCAGCAGTGTGAAAATCAGGCAGTCTTCATTCTAGACTCTACTCTCCCTTGTAGTAAGTACAATAGAAACTTTCCATTAACCCTTGCCCTCTTTTAATTATTAAGAACACTTTCTATATTTTTCAGTTAGCTTTTCATTTTCATTACTATTTTGATCCTTCTATAAAGAAGAATGAAAATTAAAACACATAAAATCTTCAGTTTCTTCTATATGGATCATACATGAAAACAAACAAACAAAAAAAAAGTTGCCACAAATAATTAATTCCAGATGTTGTTTGAGAGTGCTCTTGTCAAGGTGCTGCAGTGATGTTGAATGCTCCGTGGGACAAGCTATCTAGCACAGATAACTAGATAACAGTTAACCAGACTTCTAGCTAGTTCTGGAAATACCACAGAAGAGCGGAAAACCCTAACTTTCAAGGAGGGTTTCCAACTATGAAGCACAGATGAAACAAACTCCTGCTTAGGGAAAGCTCTAATGGCTCTTTGTCCTGCCTGCTAAATTCCCACATCTTCCTTATCTATAACTCAAATAAGAAGTTTCTCTTAGTGACTGGTCACCCTGCTTCAAAAATGCTTTGAAATCTCTTCTGCGTCTGAGTGATGTAGCTAATGCAAAACACTAGCCACATTTTTAAGTTGATTTTCCCTTATACACTCACTTAACTCAAAATTAGTATTGTATGGAAATACTTCAAACTCTGCCTTCATCTCCCTAAAACTCTCCCCAGGATCATTTCTGTTGCTGCTGTGATTTGTGTATATAGAGTGTGAGGTAATGACTCTTGAGAAGATAAAGAGGCATTTTGTAATGATGAAGCCTCCATTGCTCTGATTTTTAGGGTGCATTTCACTGTTTTGTATTACTGATGATAATCCCTTATTTGATTTCATCTCCTCCTTCAGATAACAAAAAATCGTAGTTCATAGCTAAAAACCCATTTAGCCCGAACTGCGGAAGAGCAGCTAGCCAGCTCTCCAATCAAGCAGTACATGCAAGACCTGGCCTGGATGGCTTCCTTAAGTGCAAATTTTAAAACATGGGCTTTGTTCTGTTAATTAGGTCTGTTTATCAGCAACTGTGCATAAAAAGGTACTTTTCTAAGTGTACATTTATATATCTCACCAAGACAGTCACACTTAGAGCAAATAAATTAAACAGAAAGCACTCAGAAGACCTGTAGCTGATGCATAAACACTGTAATGAGTGTTCTCACCTCCAGCTATGGGTGAATCATAGTTTGCAGATCATCATCCAAATATAATGCATTGTTTTGCCAGTATTATCTTAGTATTAGTGGACCTAGAGTGCTGACCACAGAATGAGGATACTGTAGGAGGAAGCTGATGCCTTCAAGAATCTGGACTTTGATTAGCAAGAAGCAGCACAGGAAAGATGGGGAAAACACGATGATGTCTGGATCACACAGCAAGGTGACAGCAGGGCTGGCTTTGCCCTTGCTTTCCCACCAGTACCCACTTTACTGGAGGTCATGCAGCTGCTCTTGCATTGAAGATCAAACCTCTCCAGGATGTCTATGAGCTAACGAGCAACATCCTATTAGGACATGAGCATTTGTTGCTGAATTTCATTGTGCCTGAAGTCTGTTGCTGAATTTCATTGTGCCTGAAGTCTGTGCTGTTTTGAATCTGGCTCTCTAAAATCTGTAAAATAAACTCTCTGCCCTTGGCAGGCCTGTCCTGAAGCTCATTAGCATCATGAGAAGTTCGTCAATGCATGATAGAAGCACAGGGTTCATTTCTGAGCCAAGAAGATCAGAATTCCGTCGCAATGTAAGTGGAATGTCAGTGGCAGAATATTTTGCGAGCTGTGGGCTAGGTGTTGTGCAGAGACATGCTGAGGGAATGAGTGTGGCAGAACTAAAATAACCTCCTCTACCAATAATATAAGGAATTACTTTGCATTTCCACCTTTCAGTCTCTTTAAAAAAAAAAAAGAAGCGCACTTTCAACTGTCACCCTTGTCTGAATCTTGCAAAAAAATGAAGGAAATAGCCAATATAAGAAGTTTAATATCATGACTCTGCTCCCTGCTGTGAGAGTTGTTCACACCACCTGGAGTAGAAGGCTAGGCTTTCTCTAGCTGTAGTCAAAGAGAAAAATACTCTCATCCAGGAGCTAACTTAGAGTATTTGAGTTAATCATTCTTGCAGCTGATTTTTCTGATCAGGATCTGTAGACTTTTGTGAGTTTGGGTGATTACACAGAAGTTACGAAACATCTGCTTTTTGGTGATTCTTTTATTCAGTTGAACCACCAAACTGTTCGAGGTCCATCCATCACAGCAGCATGCTCCATTCAGATAATCATGCAATGCAAGAAGAAACAGTTCGAGCTATAAATCTAAAAAATGTGTGCTAGTAATATGATCTGCAGGTAAATTAAACTTGCCTTGAAAAGCTGAGCTGTACATAATAATAAATAGTGGATAAGGACAGGTGAGCAATAAGAAATAAGCAGTCAAATCTTTTTCTGCAAAATCTAGTGAATGAAATTTTCCGTCTGCCTCTGGTATAAGCAGAGAATTACAGTGGGGCAGCTTCAGCTGTTCCCAAAATTCAAGTGAATGCTGTTTTTCAGAGCACAGGATTTAAGTATCTCCACCCAGGTAGTCTTAGTGGGGGTGAAGGTTGTTCTTCAGCGCTCTGCTCTGGAGTTGGGCTCTTAAAAACTGCATGTTTGAGCACCCATGTTTAAGGAACCTAGGGGTTTTAGTGTCTTGCTCTTGCTCCAGAGGTCATGGAATCACTATGGTTGGAAAACACCTTCAAGATCATCAAGTCGGACCATAAACCCATCACCGTCATACCTGCTAAACCATGTCCCTGAGTACCCCATCAAAGGTAAGGACAGAGCTGCAGGGTTATCACTGTGCTCTGAGCTTGGCGGATTAATCCTTTGGGCTTTGTGGGAGCTTCCAAATGCCACATGTGTCTGGGACAAGTCCCACTATTTGGCTAGTAGGTCTGGCACAGTTTCATAAGGAAGTTCCTTCAGAGGATCTGCCATCAGAGCTGCTGGGGGGGGGTGGTTGTTTGCCACTTCCAGTTAGGCTTGCTCAAGAGTTGAAAATAGCTGCAGCAGATGGTGAGGGGGTGGATATAAATACTGCAACTGGCAGGCAGTACCGGGGCTGAGACTACAAAGAGTCTCGAGGGAGAAAGAAGCTTCTGGGAAGCCCCAGTTCCTGGTGCAGTAGCTGAAGGAAGTTCTCTGCCTGTGCGGGACTGCTTGGGCTGCCATTTTCTCTCCCTCTCTCTCCTCTAAGGTGACTTTTTTCCACTGGGTACCGCAGTCACAGAATTGCAGAATGATTAAGATTGGAAGGGACCTCTAGAGATCGTATTGTCCAGCCCCCTGCTCTCCCAGGGACACGTAGTGTCCTGACTCCTTTCTGGTGGTGCCAAATGCAGATCCCCACCCCAACAAAAACAGACATCTTTTATCTCTTGAGGAACTTTGCACTGAAGGAGTCCCACTGCTAATGCACCTAAGTCTGTAGCAAACATAGAAAATCAATGTAAAGCTCATTTTGTTGAATACATTTACCTTGATTTTTTTCTGGGCTATTAGTGCACAGTTTAGCTGAGGCGTAGTGGCTGGTTAAGCTACAATAACACTGTGTAACATCTGAATCTTTGTATAACTTGAATATTTTCTCAGACTTACAGGCAGGCCATGCAGAAGTGTAATCGCATTCACCCCAAGTGTGGACTTGGGAATTAGCAGCTCTAACCCTACTCTTGTAAGAAAAGCGTGTGAACATCAAGCAGTCCTTTCAAGCAGTGCTGCTATAACCATGCAAATTTAGCCCTGGTGAAATGGTCTCACTTACCCCAATGCTGTTGTTTTATAGTGTTCTCCACAGTTACTATAGAAGACAGCAAGTAACCTTAATTGTATGAAAGCATTATTGTGTGAAAGTAACTGGCAATTTGACAAAAGAGGTGTCCTGCAAGAGGAAACACTTGGATGCTTTTGTAGGATTTGGAGGTTTTTTCCTGTGGACTTGTCCCTGAGAAGGGCCTGGTATCATCTATCATTTCCTCCTATGCAGAAGGAGGAAAATATGCTGGATTTGTGCAATGCGGAGGTGCTAACTCAACTTGCCTTCATTTTTGTCTGGTTAAGGTAAAGGTAAGTTTACTTTTACCTGTTGCCTTTCTAACTAGAAAGCAGAATAGCAGACAGAGCAGTAATTTGGGACATAGTGTCTGTGATAGATTTTGATTCCTCTTGCTGGCCTCCAGGTTTGCAATTTCCCAGGAAAGCACCATTCACTATTGCAGTCCACAGACTCACAGTCAAGATTTGCAGGCCAAGAGCATGCATCTTCCCATCAACTCCGTGTGATACTTCATGTGTTAGCAATGAAAAGCAGCGTTAATGTTAATGACTTTGGCTCCTACAGTTAGAGAGCAGGGCCTGAAATCTGGTGTTATTGTCTTTGACCAAGCTAGAAAAGCCCCTAAAAAGCAACCAGTTTTCCTTGCTAAGCACAGAACTGATCCCATATAAAAACTTTGAATAGGTAATACTGCTTTTAGACCTCATTGCTTCTATGCTGCTCTGTCTCCTGCTGTTTAGGCTGTAGTATCAAACTGACCAAGTCAAGCTCTTCAAATAGCATCTGTTGCTCAGGAGCAACTTAAACATCTCCTCTCTCTGATGCTAAGTATTAGGTGTTTTCCAAGCTGTGATAATCCAGTTGCTTTTAATGTGGTCAGTGTGAATGACAGAATGGACCAGTAGTACATTTTCAAAGAACAAAGGGAATTTCTCTGTTTCACACCAAGAATTCGGCAGTGTCTGCGCGCTCCTGCTGCGTAGACTGGCAGGATCAGCTGTGCAGCTGCTTTTGAGGGGCTCTTCAGCACCACCTTACCCACAGCTTGCCATAATATATCAGCATCTAAACCAGCGGCCTGGTTTTGAATAGAGCATTTACAGGCGAGCTTGTGTGGCAAAGAAGGCCTGACATTGAATTTGTCTAGAACCAACCAGCTGGTAAGTGTGCATCAAAAGGCATTGGAGCAGCTCAGGCTACGAGAATGCTGAGATTCCTGTAACACAGAAATATTCCCATGTGATGCTAAGAGGTGTCTCAGGGCAGATTACACGCTCTTGGCTAGCTTTTCCCCTGCACCAGTAAAGTGGAAAAACACCATGAGGCTGGAGGACACAAGCTGCTGCTGCTGGAAGAGAGGATGGAGAGGTACTGAATCTACCACCACCATATGCATGAACTTGCCCTCATCTTCCCTTATTTTACATCTTTGTGATGCAGGGAAGAGTAATTTGCACTACGTACAACTAAGCCCTTGCTTTGGAGGACTTGTATGTCAAGCTTCAGACAGGCTCTCCCAGGCTGGCAGTGGAAAGCAGGAGTGCGAGTCAGGTACGGAGAAGTGGCATTGCTGGCTCAGGACATTGTGACCGTGTGCAAGGTACATGGCTCAGGTGAGGCAGACTGGGAAGTGTCAAGGTGTGTCTTCACTGCAGTGTCAAGGCTGTGAAAGCCTGCTTGGATGGGGAAAGGAAGCTTTTAGAGCAACCTGAGCCATTTTGTTAAGGCAAAGGCGATAAAATGAGCAGCCTGGAGTAGGTTGTTGTGGTTGGGTTTGTTTATTAATTGAAGGTTTCTTAAGAAACCAAGTGTCAGAAGGCCTTTAAGGAAGTGTCAGAAGGCCTTAAGCACCAAAGCTTGAGCTTGAAGTACCACTTTACATGGTGAAGTGGCAGGTAAGCAGTTGATGTGGCTCTTCTCCCAGTGCATAAGGAGCCTTATTCATGGTCACAGGAGCTATGGAGATAAATTTCCAAGGAGTCTTCTCTCCAGTGTTGCAACTGTGTGGGAACTAATATGGCACTTTGTGGTAAGGCCTGTGACCCGGCCAGGGCTTAAAATCCATCTTTGGAAATTGCCCCATCTGAAGTGTGGGCACGAGTGTTTCTTTCTTCCCATCACGCTCTGTTCCCCAGATATATACTGAAAATTGATAAATTGGTGGCAAGTGTTATGTGCCAAGTCCATTGAGCAATCCATTGGTCCTGTTGATTGTTCATTTGCATGAACTGCCTGGAGAAATATTTCCTTCTTCAAAGCACAAGATTGATGAACTCGAGACTGTGTGTAGCTATAAGAATAATTCCAGCTATTCCATCTTAAAATCCAGCCACTAATGTCTCCCTGATATCTGGGTTGGATCTTCAAATGGCTGAAATATGGCCAAAACCTTGAACCAGGTAGAGGCATAGAGGTGAATGAAAGAGTTTTGATGTATTGGGTCCCAGCATCCTTTCTCTTCTTCTTTTTTTTTTAATTTTTTTTATTTTCAGACAAGAGGACTAAAATTCTACTCAGTGACAGCTCTGTGGATTCTTCACTTTAGAGCTTATCACCGCCTTCCCATACAGCTATATTTTAAGGCTTGTGGGTGACTGTAGGCAATTCACTTCCCAACTTACAGACAAATCGAGTCTCCCCACCTGGTTTGTAGTCCGTCTAGTAGAGTGCTAAATTTCATTGAGAAGATACTTCGATGAGGAGGGAAAAAAACAATCACTTTCTGGAGGAGCTGTAAGAAAATCTATGTCTGTAGTTGGGGTGGCTGCCATGCTCAGCTGATGCTTAATTTCTCTGGACTCCTTTTAGCCCTAATGAGGAGAGGGTGTCATGACTGCAAGCTTTTTTCTATGCTGAACCATAAATCCCTTCCCCAGCCACCATCATGCTGCACGACTGCTCCATTTAAGCTGTGCTTTCTAGTGGAGCATTTGTCCCTCTGGACTTAGCATTTTACACTCATCTGCATTAAATTGCATTTGCTGGCTGAGTCACCTAAAAGATGCAAATCCTTTAAAATCTGAGTGTATTGTGCTTGCTTTTGGTGGGAGGAGCAGGAGAGCAGAGCGTGGTATAAACATGTTCTTTCTTTCCCACCCCTTACAAATCTCTTCTGACTTACATTATGAAAATGCATCCAAAATTGACATTTTTCTCTTTACAGTCCCTGAATGTGAACAAATCCACAGCAAGTCCTGGGGCTTAGGTTCAGTTCAGACCCAGACTAGAACTTCAGTGTAGGCTCCTGTCTTTGCTGGGGATTGCCTCTTGTTTTCTCCCATACCTGAGGGGAAGCCTGTGATATGAGGCTTCAGGTGTGCATTGTAAGCAGCAGTTCAAGAGGCTGTAATTGAACTAAATCTCGGAGAATTAGCCTTGAATTGCAGGTGGAAATCTGCAGCAAGCTTGCCTGGGGTCATTCTGCAGCATTGGGGTGTTTAATACTTGCTCATGGAGTTGTGCACTGTGAGCACTGGATCTACACCAGGGTGGAACTTGGCATGGGCTGAAAAATAGCTTGAAGACTTGGTAGGTCACCTGGAGCTGTGTCCTGCACCAGCGCACAGTCCCCAGCTACCTGGATTGTGTCCACATGAGGGATGAGGTAGTTATGAACCCAGAAACAGAAGCAAAGTTGGAAATTGGAGATGCAAAGTTGCATTGCCTTCATCAAATGATTATCTTCTATTTTGTGAAGATAAAGCCTCATGGTTTAAGGAGTTTGGGCTGATATTTGATTATGAGGTTGCCACATTTCTCATGCTTCTCACCTGGCTTCTCTGAGGGCAAGGATTAATTCTGAAGAGGTGAGAACAAGCCAGACATTCAAACCATTTTGTCTACTTTGCAAAACTGGTGCCTGAAAGTGTATTTTGATTTTCTTCATGTTGGAGAAAATTTAAGGGAAGTCAGGAAAAGATCAGACACTAAGGAAAAGTTCTATGTAGTGGGAGAGGTGGGGATCGGAAAGGGACTAATGGAGACAGACACCCAGTGTGTGTATTTGAGTACAGAGAGGAAGGGGATATGAGAGGTTGAGTTAGAACAGTAGAAAAGAGAAAGGAAGGGGGATCCAGAGAAGCAATGGATCAGTGAGAATTTCAGAAAGGAACATGTTGGACCCCATTCTGCAGGGGTGTTGTGTACCCCACACCCAAGTGACGAAGTTGCAGCATCTTGAGGGACTTGGGGGAAGCAGTGAGGGGCTCCTCCCATGAAATCAATTTGGTCGCAGCTCCCTGGTGCAGGAGCTGCTGTGTAATCACTCAAAAAAGGAGCCATCAGCCCATTATCTCCTAGCGTGGCATAAGGATACTTAAGGTTTGATGGGGTCTATTCTGTGACCTGTACTGCCGAGCTCGCTCAGAAAAGAGCTGAAAGGGTAGAGGAGCGCACAGGTGACAAAATGTGCTGATTATACAATGTTCTTTGCACTCACAGGGCTGAGGGCAGACTAAAGAATAGCCAGAAAGCTTTATGAGAATGAATGACAGGGCAGTAAAATGACAGCTGAAATTCAGCATAGGCAAATGTAGAGTGATGTGCTTGGAGAGAAACATTTCCAAGTTCACATATCAAATGATGGGCTCTGAACAGACCATTACCACGCTGTAGTGAGATTCTGGGATATAGCTATGTGTAATATCAGCTCAGCGCTCAGGAAAATAAAAAAGCACTCAAATGCTGAGTATTGAGAAATGAATAAACAATAAAACAACATATTTATGTCACTGTACAAGTTCGTGGCTTGCTCATGCCTTGAATATTGTGTGAAGTTGCTCTTTTCTCATCTGTAAATGGGGATATCAGAAGAGATCTGAGAAGGACAGGAAGGACGATTAATGTTTCCAGTGGTTTCCTTTTACAAGGAACAACTGACTGGGCTTGGATTCAGCTTGGAAAGGAGATAGAGGGATGGAGGGGGCCAGTCCTGCAGGGGTATATGATAAAGGTCTACAGAGTCAAGAGGTCTGGAGATACTGGATGGAAATGCGCTGTTTTCTTCCATCACAGGAGCTAGGGGCCATCAACTGAAGTGAGACAAATTTAAAACCAGACAAGACTGAAGGGTTTTTTGCTCAGCTGAGACCTGCATGGCTTATTGAAAGGTATTTTACATCCCAAAACTGTATGCAAGCCAAAGGGCAATATCCCTTAAGGATCCTTTTAGGATCTGCTTAGCTTGGAGAGATCTGGAGCTGCAATCCAGAGCTCATACCTCAGCTTTTCCTCAAGGGTTGCCATGTGGGTCATGCATGAATCTGTCTTTGACAAGGCTGAGGTCTGCCCCATCTAATCCAGAGATGTCCTGTGGACACTCAGGTTGTCCCAGTTGCTGCCATGGGACCCTTGGTGCACAGCTTTGTTATCAGGCTGTTAAATGATGTTTTCCAGACCCACTTTCCCCCTTACTCCCCTTTGGCAGAAGAGGTGCTCTTTCCGTCTCATGAGGATTACAGAAAGCGGCTCTGTCCTGCTGACAATAACTGGCAATTCTTAATCACTCACAGTAATTACAACTTTCCCTGGTTTATGTCTCCTCAACTCTAGCTGAGGACAGGAGCTGTTTCATATTTAAATAGTATTATAGCTGGATTGCTCTCCTGGGGAGTTGTTGGTCTTGAAGGCTGAGGTTTAATTCTCTGCACCATTAATTAGATCAGGAGAGGAGCAAGGAAGATGTGAGCAGAAGGTTGGTGGAGGCCTGTTAAGAAACACATCTTCTCTCACAAAGCCAACAAGCTAGCGGTTGTCCTGCTGTAATGCGAAAGCTCTGGGTTCTTATGGAGGTAAAAAGGAGGAGGAGAGATAATTTGGGGTTTTATCTCCAGATGTTTTACTTGCTTTCATGGGAACACAGTAGAGGAAGCAAGTGGGAAGTACAAGTCCAGCTCTAACAGGAGGGAAGCTCCGGAGCGGGGCGAGCAGGTCATGGCTCCAGGTTCAGGCAGCTTTTACTTTGAAACTGCTCTCAGGCAGAGCAGGGGATTTCAGTTCACCCCACACAGACTGATTAAATGTCATGACAGAGTTTGTTAAATGTGTTTGGGCTCCAGGATTGACAGCTCCTTCAAGCAGCCAGGCAGAGAACCCAGGAGGGACGTGTAACTCCGCTGGTCATGAGCGGTGCATGGGGCTGAGCTCGAGAGGTAACCATCGCACAGCCCCTCAGTTGTGGAGACCAAAATGTTCTCAAACGCAATAGGGAAACGGGTAAAAAAAATCCATTAAGGTAACACTGTCTATGCAGTTTTCCTTTTTTGAAGTCAGGAAAGCGTGTTGAAAGGCAATGAGAAGGACGGGCGGGAGGGTGAAAGGCTTGCAGGAGGCTTGGAGCCTGTTTAAAGACACTGAGTGTCTCGGAGAAAATGCTTTCCTGCTTATCAAAGCCAAAGCTAACAGACTTTACAAAGAAAATGGCAGTGTGGTTAAATAGCCAAGTAATGGATGCTTTTAGAAGTGGAGGTAAAATGGTGCCCTCAGAAAAAGAGAAGGTTACAAGACAGAAAATAGTGAGAGGGAATGCTCAGAAGGTATTCTAAAGTAGGCAAAATTCAAAGCAGAAGGAGTTACGGAAGATTTCCCAGTGCTGAAGGATTGGAGACAAAAATATCAAATAAATTTCAGTGCTTAAAGTTGCTTTCTTCCTTGCCCATTCTGTTACATCTGCTTTATGCGTGAGGATGTATTAAGCAGAGCAGGAATCGTCACTGTGGGGAAAAAAAATGACTTTAGGTGGGGATAGATGATAACTAAGATGCGTCAGAGCTGCTGCTTGGGGAGGTGTGACTGTGTCTGCGCCCTGATGCCCTCCAGGATGGAGCTTCGTTTGTGTGAAGGTGATTAGAAATAGCAGGTCAGTGCTTGGATTCTGGAATTCTACCTAACTACCTCTTTTTTTTAAATAAAAACAAAGAAAAATCTTTTTAACGCTGTTACAGAGAATCTGAAATAGGCTGAAGGAGAAAGCTTGCAGCTGACTCTGGACTCTACCTTTCCCTGTGTTCAGAGGGATTGCGATGGGCATTGAGAGCCGAGGTGGTTCCAGTTGTCCTGCTGTGCCATGAAGAGTGGGTGTCTGAACCCTCTTCATGAGGCTGTAGCTGAAACCACTTCTGCTTAGGGTCTCATGGCCCTGAGCTGCTAGTCTGCCTATGTAGCTATGACAGTGACTAAATTGCCTGTTTGTAGGCTTATTTTGCCCCATCATGAACATAAAGTTGCACTGCAAGTTAACTCTCCGTCAACTCTCAATTAAAGCCAGTTCATAGGATCCAAAGCAACACTTTTTGTAGTAGATTTACCTTGTGTTTTTTTTGTTTTGTTTTTCCTTTTCTGAAGAAAAGAGTAAAAAGTTGAGGCTTTCTTTGATTCCTGTAGGGCAGCATGATTGCAGATGCAGCCTTGCATGAGTCAATAGTTTGTATTTTTTGAGAAATGCAAACAATTTTTTGTGCACTATGACCTTTTTTCTCAACAGATGGCAAAATATAGATCATCCCATTAGTGTAGTGCAATTTGAAATGTTTATCTTTTCTAACTGGAATGAATGGTAAAGTGGCATGTGGGACTCTCCTGGTTCCTTTTGCTGTGTGTCACAGCAGGACAAGATCTGCTGGAGGCTCTGAAATACCCTCCAGAATTGAAAAGCTGAATGTCAAGCTTAATTTTTGACCATTCTGTAGCACAGAGGGTCCTTTTAACTCCGAGCTCTCTACTTCCAAATTGCAAGTCAAGCGAAGTCGGCACCTTCTTACTTTATTCAGTAATTCATAAAGATTATTTCTGCCCTCCCCACTTTTAATTTTTTTATTCTTAGAGGTGTGAAAGTTTTATTCTGAGTGCTGGAAATAGGTTTCAGACTGGGAAGAAAAAAATAGCACAATTGTGTAGAAATGCATAAGCCAGAAAGCAAAGGAGAAAGTGAAAAAATGTTAACAGCAAAACTAAGAGGAAGTAAATTATGCAATAAGCCCTAATAGTTTTTGGGGAAAAGCCCTGAGTACATTCTTAATGTGTGAAAAAGGCTGTAGTTCTGGGGCTTAAAATGTTTACTCTTGTGGACACCTGAGCAGAAAGGATTCTTTCTATTTCTTTAGTTACTTGGGGCTTCCAGGGTGTTTGAGCAGGTTGCAAAAGCATAAATTCCCACTGGATTAGCCTGTCTTATTTCCCATAGAAATAAAATGAATTTTACTTTTTCCGCTCAACTTCTGTTGTCCTTGGCAGTCCTTGATCACTTTGAACTTGTTTGGTCCTCGGAAGAAAGGAATCATATTCCTCAGATGAAGCATATTACTGTTTTACATCTTCTGTTCTCTTTTTATAAGTAACAGTCTGGAGTTTTGAACCTTATTATTAACTATAAAACCCCATGATTAAATGCAGTAAGGTTTATTATTATTTAATCAGGACATTTGCACCACGCTCTTGGTGAGATGAGACATTGCAGGAATCAAGAGAAGTAAGTTCAACCATAACAATTCTCCTTTTTTTTTTTCCTGCTTGTAACTTTTCCATTTGTTCATTTTATTTTCTCCTCCATGAGGAAGAGTAAAACCAGGACAGTTTGGACAGTTTGTTGTGTTTCTCCACTGAAGAAATGTCTTCTCCTTGGCAAGGTGGGTAATGATGGCTGGGCTTTTTGATGATCCCTGCAAAGGGACTGATGTCTGTCTTTAGTCCTCCTTGTTAGATATGAAGTCAAGAGTGGAGCAAAATATCTTCATGGATGGTAAATAAGCTCCTAAACTCCATTCTGCATTAAAGTGTACAGTCACATCTGAGTTCAGAAGAAACCCTTCTGACCCCTTCAAGTGTATGAATTGGGAACCATAGATCCATGTGACTCTAAAGACATTTCATTGGCTTAAAAGCCCTGGAGTCACCTCTTCAAAATTCAGAAGAACATACAGGTTTTTATTATTTTTATTTTAGTGTGATTAATGACTCCAGGAACAAGTTTTTAAGCTTAATCTCCAGATGGTGGAATATTAAAAATAGTGATTTATCATGGATTCTTTTGTGATCATTGCTCAAAGTGGACTGTTGAGCTCTGAGCCGCTTCTGCTGTGGGCACAGTCCCTCTGCCCGTGAAGCTTAGTGCCTCTGTGGGGATTTGGGTCCTTAGAGTCCTCCAGGAAAAAGAGCCTTGCCTTGCAATGAGTTCTTAAAAAAATCTTCCTTTTCTTGGAGGAAAAGATTTGGGGGAGGGGAGAAAGACACTATCTAGGGCCTAAATCACTATCCCTTTTCAGATTTGCTCACAGCTTTGTCCTCAGCTGGTGCAAGCCCAAATCCGGTGCCACAGATTAAGTTAGAGTAATGCAAGAGGAGGATCTTGAAGCAGAAAATCATGACTGTAAAACTATTCCTGAATGCTCCTCTCTTATCCGCAGGTTCATCTGCACGAATGAGGGTGTCCTAGATAGTCTGAGGCACTAAAAGAAATTTTAAAAGCCTGTGCCACTAGATCCTTGACTGACTTTAAGTGCAATTGTAAAAAATTCTTCGCTAAGCAGCATTTTATGTTCTTAGGGACAGCAGGTGGGGACAGGGATGTGACCCTCGTCCCAGCGCTGCTGGGCCCTGTCCTGGAAACTCGCTCCAGGGAAGGGGCTTCCAGCATCCTGCTGTGCTGGCCTTAGGAAGCCATTTCCAATGCCTAAGCTGATCTTCCTCTGCAGCGTCAGATGTTATTATTTCTCCCCTGGGCACAGGAAATCAGTGATTACCTCGTTTCTACCTCCGAGTCTGGCTTCATGTTGGTGTTTTGAAATTTCCCAGGGTTGTTAGCGATGGAGAGAGTGGCAGCAGCATCTCTCTGAGCCCCAGCTCAGGCCCCTAGTGTGAAAATTAGCAGTGGGTTCAAGGCTAAACTGCTGCTTAGGGGATGCTGGTGGGCAAGGTCCCCTCTGTGGCTGCCTCCTTGGCTCCTTTCAGCAGCGCTTTGCTGGTAATTAATCAAAAGTCTCGTTCTCTGCCTCAAAGCAGTATCTTTTCTCCACAGACTTTGATATATTTTCTTTTCCCTTCAGTCCTTCAGCAGATTCAGCCTGGAGCAAATGCCTCAAAGCTTTGATCATCTGAACCCGTTGGCTCCTGGGCGCCTCTCGGCCCATCTTGCTGCCCCCGTCATCCTTCGCGCTACGTCCCCAGGTACGAGGAGCTGCCACGAGGCAGCTCCATCGGCCTCGTTCTGCCAGAATAGAGGCTGCCCCTGCCCTTATCCTCTGCTGAAAGCTGCCAGCTACCAAGAGTGAGCTCCGTCTTATCCGTCTGTCTTTCTTCCATGAATAAAAGTAGCACCGACAGGCCAGGAAGCTTTTTAGAGGATCAGAAAAGAGAAGAGCAAAAGCAATTATTAAGAGATTTAAAAAAAAAAAAAAAAGGCAAATGAAATGTATTAGAGCTCTGACGGCTTCTTATTTTTCTCTTTTCCTCAAGCTACTTTTTATTTCATTCCTAATTTCCTTACATGGGATCATGGCACTGGCATCTGTCAGCAGTGACAGTGGTGCTTTGCCCTGTCCCTGCAATGTGGGTGAGCAGTGGCCAGGCAGCTCGGCCAGGGCAAGCTGCATTTCACCTGCTTGTCAGCATCAGGCTTTAATTTTCCCAGCACATCACCATGGATGGGGACTCAGAGGCAAAGGGCTGCACAAATATAAAGCAAAATTAAAAACTAGCAAGCTTGCCATGCGTGATAATGAATGAGATAGTGCTGACCTGGGGGCATTCTCTCTCTTCTGGATAATTGCAAAGGAATAACGGGATAAATCGAAATGGGATTTCCTGCCCCTTTTCTCTTGGAAATGGATGACTCTGTTGTGCTTTTGTTCCCCGGGCTGGAGAGTTGTTGTAATTTAAATGCAACTTTAGGACGCTTTGCTGTAGTGAGCAGAGTATGAAAAAATAAAAAGGAGGGGGGAATAATGAAGCTTTTGGTTAACAGCGTGTTTTTTTCATGCTAGCTGGTAATTACTCTTCTCATGCCTCAGCTGCAATTTGTCTTTGGATGGATTAAGCTCTTTGGGACCCTGCGTTTGTAAAGACCCTGTAGCACTGGGGATGGGGTTTTTCCTACCCAGCAATGACTTCTGCGCTCTTCTGTGGCGCAGAACTTGAGTTGCGACTAGCTCACATTCACCAGGACTTAAACCAAGCACTGGTGCAAGGAGGAGGTTTCTCCGTAGAAGTGTTAAAAGAAATTTTGCTTGGCTTTTTTATTTCTTGCTGCTGCAACTTAGTAATTGCCTTTGATCTTTTAACATCACTGCAAAGGCAATTAAGGATCTTACACGTAAACTTATACCAGTGTCTTTGACCCAGTGTTGCGTCATTCTATTTAAAAGGAATAGGGTACATTGAGTTTTTGTCCTCTGGTTTGGCCTGGCTTTGAAAGCAAGTGCAACCTTCCCGACCTCAAAAATCTGCTGTAAGCCTTGCAAGGAGAAACCTTTGGAGTTTGATGAGGGTCCTTATTAAGATTAAAAATATCTGACATAGCTCCAGAGTGCTTCCCTCCTCGCAGGATGCTCCACGTTACCCAGGGAGACCCTTTCCCTGCCCTTGAGAAGGAAAGACCAAAGCCGGCAGCGGGTGCAGGATGGACCAGGGTGTAAAATGCTGTTGTCTGCTGTGGGATTTGTGGTTGCAGAGCGTGGCTGTGGGCAGAGCTGATCCACCCAACCCTTACTGGGCACTGCTGAGCAATTCTGCCGCAGACTGCTCTTTTAACAGAGCCTTGCTCTTTTAAAAAAGCAGCTTTGGGAGCCGGGAAATGCAGGAGAGAATTGCAACCAAAACCCTGGTAGAAGAGCAAGAAATAGAGAAATGAGAGATGTGTGAGATCCTGGCGAGCAGTGGTCACATTTCTTTGCAGGGTTGGATGCAAACTTGAGCAACAGCAAGGCTGGCCAAGGGCGACGTATTCAGCTGTGTTCACCCAAAGATCTTAGGTTCACCAAAGCGTTGGTTTGCTTGACACTCTTCACATGAAGTTGCCTTCAAGTTTTGTCATCCAAGGTCCATGGCTCAAGGCAAGCCCTTAGGTATGGCCTGAATTACCTGCTTAGGTTATATTGCATTAAACTCCAGCATAGGCACCGTCCTCTGCAGAGTGGTCTGATGCGATGCCTCGCACTTTGCATCCCACATGAATTAAGCAAAATCAAATTAGTGCTGTTCTAATTCTGCATAGGAAAATGCCTGTGCAGGAGCTTAATGCAGTTTGAGTAACTACTCAGAATTCACACCTTAAATTCATATTAATTTTTAAGGGGCTTAAAAGCCTGTCTGCATGTCACTTGTGAACATTTTTCTCATCTGGGAAGCCTCATCTGATGGAGGGAAGGTGGGATACAGGTTGGATAGGAAAGGTTAGATAAATGTTGGTTGCTTTAAATCTCTGTGTACCGAAAGAGCTAAGAAAATCTTTTCATAAACTTTTCACAGGCCTCTCTTGTCCATGGAAGCTTCCCCTCTAATCAGTGGTATGGCCAGATTCTGCTCAGCCCACAACATCCACCAAAAGAAAAAGCCAGGATCACCGCAGACTGGGTGATATCTCTTTGGAGATGACTCAGGGGAACTTCTGGGGATGCGACATGTTACAGCTCCCAGAGAAACTCAAGGGCTGCAATTTCCCATTTCTTAGCGCTATTGCGTCTGCTTCAGCACCTAAATTCAGGCTGTGAAACCTCCCCAAAAGTTCATTGTATTTAAAAGACAGCCATTTACCAGCATGTAGAATCTCAGCCCGCATGTTTGAATAAGGAAAAGCTACTTATAGAGTCTATTAGCAAGCTGCTGGGCTGCAGTTTCGTAGGTAATGAGATAAACAGCAAGTGTGGACACCTTTCCTGCAGTAACTATGAGTTCTCCCACATATTCTCCTTCCTCAAACTATTGTGTCTTGTTGCTGATGGAGAAAAAAAGATACATCCCATTAGCGAGGAAACCCTAGAGAAGCTACTCAAGGCAGCAATATCCAGGGCTGAAGACCTCAAAGGAGCTGCATGCGGGTGCCTTTCACACACCAACACACAAAACCTATAAATGGCAGAGGCCAATCCCAGAGGCTCTTTCCTCTATTTCCTCTTAGCCCTTAACCCCTTTCTGGGATCATGCTGCCTCAGGACAGCCTTTTCTTCCCCATCCCTGCAGTCTCAGCACTGCACTGCCTACAGCCCGGTAGCTGCACCCAGAGGAGAGGTTCTCCAGCTGCTCCATTGAACTGCCGCTTTCTCTTCCCTCCCCACTTGAGAGTGTTTTAAAACTGATTTTTCACACCTGTCTCCTCCAGTTCCGGGGGTATTCAACTGCTTCAAATCCTTCTGACAGTGGGATTCTTCCTGCCTAAGGACCTTCCTTGCATCAGCATGCTCTACTAGGGCAGACTCATTAAGAAGTTAATGGCTTCTTTTGTGTGATCCATAGCTTCCTTCGGACCAAGGGCTTGATGAGTGACAGGGTGTCTGCCAGCATGTGGCTGATCTATTGCACTGTAGGTGCTGGAGCGATGCATGGCTTTCCTTAGAGCAGACTGCCAGCACAAGGCCCTCTTGTCCTCTCCATGACTGCACATCTGATGTGACATGAAGCTGTTGGGGAGGTTCCCCATCAAC